>NW_027194416.1:0-653326 GCF_032444005.1 Ranitomeya imitator | reverse complement strand
GCCCTACAATCTATACCCTACACTCTATACCATACACTCTATACCCTACACTCTACACCCTACACTCTATACCCTACACTCTATACCATACACTCTATACCCTACACCCTACACTCTATACCCTACACTCTAATCCCTACACTCGTACACTCTATACCCTACACTCTATACCCTACACTCTATACCCTACACTCTACACTCTCTACCCTACACTCTATACCCTACACTCTATACCCTACACTCTACACTCTATACCCTACACTCTATACCCTACACTCTATACCCTACACTCTAAACTCTATGCCCTACACTCTACACTCTATACCCTACACTCTATACCCGACACTCTATACCCTACACTCTACACTCTATACCCTAAACTATATACCCTACACTCTATGCCCTACACTATATACCCTACACTCTATACCCTACACTCTATACCCTACACTCTACACTCTATACCCTACACTCTTACCCTACACTCTACACCCTACACTCTACACTCTATACCCTACACTCTATACCCTACACTCTATACCCTACACTCTATACCCCTACACTCTATACCCTACACTCTATACCCTACACTCTATACCCTACACTCTATACCGTTACACTCTACACTCTATACCCTACACTCTATACCCTACACTCTATACCCTACACTCTAATCCCTACACTCTACACTCTATACCCTACACTCTATACCCTACACTCTACACTCTATACCTTACACTCTACACTCTATTCCCTACACTCTATACCCTACACTCTATACCCTACACTCTACACTCTATACCTTACACTCTACACTCTATTCCCTACACTCTATACCCTACACTCTATACCCTACACTCTATACCCTACACTCTATACCATACACTCTATACCCTACACTCTACACTCTATACCCTATACTCTACACTCTATACCCTACACTCTGTACCCTACACTCTATACCCTACACACTATACCCTACACTCTATATACTACACTCTACACTCTATACCCTACACTCTACACTCTATACCCTACACTCTATACCCTACACTCTACACCCTACACTCTATACCCTACACTCTATACCCTACACTCTACACTCTATACCCTACACTCTATACCCTACTCTCTATGCCCTACACTCTATACCCTACACTCTATACCCTACACTCTATACCTTACACTCTACACTCTATACCCTACACTCTATACCCTACACTCTAATCCCTACACTCTACACTCTATACCCTACACTCTATACCCTACACTCTACACTCTATACCTTACACTCTACACTCTATTCCCTACACTCTACACTCTATACCCTACACTCTACACTCTATACCCTACACTCTATACCCTACACTCTACACCCTACACTCTATACCCTACACTCTATACCCTACACTCTACACTCTATACCCTACACTCTATACCCTACACTCTATGCCCTACACTCTATACCCTACACTCTATACCCTACACTCTATACCTTACACTCTACACTCTATACCCTACACTCTATACCCTACACTCTAATCCCTACACTCTACACTCTATACCCTACACTCTATACCCTACACTCTACACTCTATACCTTACACGCTACACTCTATTCCCTACACTCTACACTCTATACCCTACACTCTACACTCTATACCCTACACTCTATACCCTACACTCTACACCCTACACTCTATACCCTACACTCTATACCCTACACTCTACACTCTATACCCTACACTCTATACCCCTACACTCTATGCCCTACACTCTATACCCTACACTCTATACCCTACACTCTATACCTTACACTCTACACTCTATACCCTACACTCTATACCCTACACTCTAATCCCTACACTCTACACTCTATACCCTACACTCTATACCCTACACTCTACACTCTATACCTTACACTCTACACTCTATTCCCTACACTCTATACCCTACACTCTATACCCTACACTCTATACCCTACACTCTACACCCTACACTCTATACCCTACACTCTATACCATACACTCTATACCCTACACTCTACACTCTACACTCTACACTCTATACCCTACACTCTATATCCTACACTCTATACCCTACACTCTATACCCTACACTCTATACCCTACACTCTACACTCTATACCCTACACTCTACACTCTATACCCTACACTCTACACTCTATACCCTACACTCTATACCCTACACTCTATACCCTACACTCTATACCCTACACTCTATACCCTACACTCTACAATCTATACCCTACACTCTATACCCAACACTCTACACTCTATACCCTACACTCTATACCCTACACTCTATGCCCTACACTCTATACCCTACACTCTATACCCTACACTCTATACCCTACACTCTACACTCTATACCCTACACTCTATACCATACACTCTATACCCTACACTCTACACTTTATACCCTACACTCTACACCCTACACTCTATACCCTACACTCTATACCATACACTCTATACCCTACACTCTACACTCTATACCCTACACTCTACACCCTACACTCTATACCCTACACTCTATACCCTAAACTCTATACCCTACACTCTACATTCTATACCCTACACTCTATACCCTACACTCTATACCCTACACTCTATACCCTACACTCTACACCCTACACTCTATACCCTACAATCTATACCATACACTCTATACCCTACACTTTACACTCTATACGGTACACTCTAATCCCTACACTCTACACTCTATACCCTACACTCTATACCCTACACTCTACACTCTATACCTTACACTCTACACTCTATTCCCTACACTCTATACCCTACACTCTATACCCTACACTCTATACCATACACTCTACACTCTATACCCTACACTCTATACCATACACTCTATACCCTACACTCTATACCATACACTCTATACCCTACACTCTATACCCTACACTCTATACCCTACACTCTACACCCTACACTCTATACCTTACACTCTATACCCTACACTCTATACCCTACAATCTAAACTCTATACCCTACACTCTACACTCTATACCCTACACTCTATAACATACACTCTATACCCTACACTCTATACCCTACACGCTATACCATACACTCTACACTCTATACCCTACACTCTATACCATACACTCTACACCAAACACTCTATACCCTACACTCTACACCCTACACTCTATACCCTACACTCTATACCATACACTCTATACCCTACACTCTATACCCTACACTCTATAACCTACACTCTACACCCTACACTCCATACCCTACACTCTACACCATACACTCTATACCCTACACTCTACACTCTATACCCTACACTCTACACCCTACACTCTATACCCTACACTCTAATCCCTACATTCTACACTCTCTACCCTACACTCTATACCCTACACTCTATACCCTACACTCTATACCCTACACTCTACACTCTATACCCTACACTCTATACCCTACACTCTATACCCTACACTCTATACCCTACACTCTACACCCTACACTCTATACCCTACACTCTATACCATACACTCTATACCCTACACATTACACTCTATACGCTACACTCTACACCCTACACTCTATACCCTACACTCTAATCCCTACACTCTACACTCTATACCCTACACTCTATACCCTACACTCTACACTCTATACCTTACACTCTACACTCTATTCCCTACACTCTATACCCTACACTCTATACCCTACACTCTATACCATACACTCTATATCCTACACTCTACACCCTACACTCTATACCCTACACTCTATACCATACACTCTACACCCTACACCCTACACTCTATACCCTACACTCTAATCACTACACTCTACACTCTATACCCTACACTCTATACCCTACACTCTATACCCTACACTCTACACTCTCTACCCTACATTCTATACCCAACACTTTATACCCTACACTCTATACCCTACACTCTACACTCTATACCCTACACTCTATACCCTACACTCTATACCCTACACTCTAAACTCTATGCCCTACACTCTACACTCTATACCCTACACTCTATACCCTACACTCTACACTCTATACCCTAAACTATATACCCTACACTCTATGCCCTACACTCTATACCCTACACTCTATGCCCTACACTCTATACCCTACACTCTACACTCTATACCCTACACTCTATACCCTACACTCTATACCCTACACTCTACACTCTATAGCCTACACTCTATACCCTACACTCTACACCCTACACTCTAAACTCTATGCCCTACACTCTACACTCTATACCCTACACTCTATACCCTACACTCTACACTCTATACCCTAAACTATATACCCTACACTCTATACCGTACACTCTATACCCTACACTCTATACCCTATACTCTATACCCTACACTCCATACCCTACACTCTACACTCTATACCCTACACTCTATACCCTACACTCTATGCCCTACACTCTATACCCTACACTCTATACCCTACACTCTATACCTTACACTCTACACTCTATACCCTACACTCTATACCCTACACTCTATACCCTACACTCTAATCCCTACACTCTACACTCTATAACCTACACTCTACACTCTATTCCCTACACTCTATACCCTACACTCTATACCCTACACTCTAAACCCTACACTCTATACCCTACACTCTACACCCTACACTCTATACCCTACACTCTATACCATACACTCTATACCCTATACTCTACACTCTATACCCTACACTCTATACCCTACACTCTATGCCCTACACTCTATACCCTACACTCTATACCCTACACTCTATACCTTACACTCTACACTCTATACCCTACACTCTATACCCTACACTCTAATCCCTACACTCTATACCCTACACTCTATACCCTACACTCTACACTCTATACCCTACACTCTACACTCTATACCCTACACTCTACACTCGATACCCTACACTCTATACCCTACACTCTACACCCTACACTCTATACCCTACACTCTATACCCTACACTCTACACTCTATACCCTACACTCTATACCCTACACTCTATACCTTACACTCTACACAATATACCCTACACTCTATACCCTACACTCTATACCCTACACTTTAATCCCTACACTCTACACTCTATACCCTACACTCTATACCCTACACTCTACACTCTATACCCTACACTCTACACTCTATACCCTACACTCTACACTCTATACCCTACACTCTATACTCTACACTCTACACCCTACACTCTATACCCTACACTCTATACCCTATACTCTACACTCTATACCCTACACTCTATACCCTACACTGTATGCCCTACACTCTATACCCTACACTCTATACCCTACACTCTATACCTTACACTCTACACTCTATACCCTACACTCTATACCCTACACTCTATACCCTACACTCTAATCCCTACACTCTACACTCTATACCCTACACTCTATACCCTACACTCTACACTCTATACCCTACACTCTACACTCTATACCCTACACTCTACACTCTATACCCTACACTCTATACCCTACACTCTACACCCTACACTCTATACCCTACACTCTATACCCTACACTCTACACTCTATACCCTACACTCTATACCCTACACTCTATGCCCTACACTCTATACCCTACACTCTATACCCTAGACTCTATACCTTACACTCTACACTCTATACCCTACACTCTATACCCTACACTCTATACCCTACACTCTACACTCTATAGCCTACACTCTATACCCTACACTCTACACCCTACACTCCAAACTCTATGCCCTACACTCTACACTCTATACCCTACACTCTATACCCTACACTCTACACTCTATACCCTAAACTATATACCCTACACTCTATACCGTACACTCTATACCCTACACTCTATACCCTATACTCTATACCCTACACTCCATACTCTACACTCTACACTCTATACCCTACACTCTATACCCTACACTCTATGCCCTACACTCTATACCCTACACTCTATACCCTACACTCTATACCTTACACTCTACACTCTATACCCTACACTCTATACCCTACACTCTATACCCTACACTCTAATCCCTACACTCTACACTCTATAACCTACACTCTACACTCTATTCCCTACACTCTATACCCTACACTCTATACCCTACACTCTAAACCCTACACTCTATACCCTACACTCTACACCCTACACTCTATACCCTACACTCTATACCATACACTCTATACCCTATACTCTACACTCTATACCCTACACTCTATACCCTACACTCTATGCCCTACACTCTATACCCTACACTCTATACCCTACACTCTATACCTTACACTCTACACTCTATACCCTACACTCTATACCCTACACTCTAATCCCTACACTCTATACCCTACACTCTATACCCTACACTCTACACTCTATACCCTACACTCTACACTCTATACCCTACACTCTACACTCGATACCCTACACTCTATACCCTACACTCTACACCCTACACTCTATACCCTACACTCTATACCCTACACTCTACACTCTATACCCTACACTCTATACCCTACACTCTATACCTTACACTCTACACAATATACCCTACACTCTATACCCTACACTCTATACCCTACACTTTAATCCCTACACTCTACACTCTATACCCTACACTCTATACCCTACACTCTACACTCTATACCCTACACTCTACACTCTATACCCTACACTCTACACTCTATACCCTACACTCTATACTCTACACTCTACACCCTACACTCTATACCCTACACTCTATACCCTATACTCTACACTCTATACCCTACACTCTATACCCTACACTGTATGCCCTACACTCTATACCCTACACTCTATACCCTACACTCTATACCTTACACTCTACACTCTATACCCTACACTCTATACCCTACACTCTATACCCTACACTCTAATCCCTACACTCTACACTCTATACCCTACACTCTATACCCTACACTCTACACTCTAT
This sequence comes from Ranitomeya imitator, assembly GCF_032444005.1. Classification (NCBI taxonomy): domain Eukaryota; kingdom Metazoa; phylum Chordata; class Amphibia; order Anura; family Dendrobatidae; genus Ranitomeya; species Ranitomeya imitator. The sequence continues at coordinate 646,330 of NW_027194416.1, read as the reverse complement.
ACCCTACACTCTACACTCTATACCCTACACTCTACACTCTATACCCTACACTCTATACCCTACACTCTACACCCTACACTCTATACCCTACACTCTATACCCTACACTCTACACTCTATACCCTACACTCTATACCCTACACTCTATGCCCTACACTCTATACCCTACACTCTATACCCTAGACTCTATACCTTACACTCTACACTCTATACCCTACACTCTACACCCTACACTCTATACCCTACACTCTACACTCTATACCTTACACTCTAGACTCTATTCCCTACACTCTATACCCTACACTCTATACCCTACACTCTATACCCTACACTCTGCACCCTACACTCTATACCCTACACTCTATACCAAACACTCTATACCCTACACTCTACACTCTATACCCTACACTCTACACTCTATACCCTACACTCTATACCCTACACTCTATACCCTACACTCTACACTCTATACCCTACACTCTACACTCTATACCCTACACTCTATACCCTACACTCTAATCCCTACACTCTATACCCTACACTCTATACCCTACACTCTACACTCTATACCCTACACTCTACACTCTATACCCTACACTCTACACTCGATACCCTACACTCTACACCCTACACTCTATACCCTACACTCTATACCCTACACTCTACACTCTATACCCTACACTCTATACCCTACACTCTATACCCTACACTCTAATTCCTACACTCTACACTCTATACCCTACACTCTATACCCTACACTCTACACTCTATACCTTACACTCTACACTCTATTCCCTACACTCTATACCCTACACTCTATACCCTACACTCTATACCCTACACTCTATACCCTACACTCTACACCCTACACTCTATACCCTACACTCTATACCATACACTCTATACCCTACACTCTACACTCTATACCCTATACTCTACACTCTATACCCTACACTCTATACCCTACACTCTATACCCTACACACTATACCCTACACTCTATACCCTACACTCTACACTCTATACCCTACACTCTACACTCTATACCCTACACTCTAAACCCTACACTCTATGCCCTACACTCTATACCCTACACTCTATACCCTACACTCTATACCTTACACTCTACACTCTATACCCTACACTCTATACCCTACACTCTATACCCTACACTCTAATCCCTACACTCTACACTCTATACCCTACACTCTATACCCTACACTCTACACTCTATACCCTACACTCTATACCCTACACTCTACACTCTATTCCCTACACTCTATTCCCTACACTCTATACCCTACACTCTATACCCTACACTCTATACCCTACACTCTACACCCTACACTCTATACCCTACACTCTATACCAAACACTCTATACCCTACACTCTACACTCTATACCCTACACTCTACACTCTATACCCTACACTCTATACCCTACACTCTATACCCTACACTCTATACCCTACACTCTACACTCTATACCCTACACTCTACACTCTATACCCTACACTCTATACCCTACACTCTAATCCCTACACTCTATACCCTACACTCTATACCCTACACTCTACACTCTATACCCTACACTCTACACTCTATACCCTACACTCTACACTCGATACCCTACACTCTACACCCTACACTCTATACCCTACACTCTATACCCTACACTCTACACTCTATACCCTACACTCTATACCCTACACTCTATACCCTACACTCTAATCCCTACACTCTACACTCTATACCCTACACTCTATACCCTACACTCTACACTCTATACCTTACACTCTACACTCTATTCCATACACTCTATACCCTACACTCTATACCCTACACTCTATACCCTACACTCTATACCCTACACTCTACACCCTACACTCTATACCCTACACTCTATACCATACACTCTATACCCTACACTCTACACTCTATACCCTATACTCTACACTCTATACCCTACACTCTATACCCTACACTCTATACCTTACACTCTACACTCTATACCCTACACTCTATACCCTACACTCTATACCCTACACTCTAATCCCTACACTCTACACTCTATACCCTACACTCTATACCCTACACTCTACACTCTATACCCTACACTCTACACTCTATACCCTACACTCTACACTCTATACCCTACACTCTATACCCTACACTCTACACCCTACACTCTATACCCTACACTCTATACCCTACACTCTACACTCTATACCCTACACTCTATACCCTACACTCTATGCCCTACACTCTATACCCTACACTCTATACCCTAGACTCTATACCTTACACTCTACACTCTATACCCTACACTCTACACCCTACACTCTATACCCTACACTCTACACTCTATACCTTACACTCTAGACTCTATTCCCTACACTCTATACCCTACACTCTATACCCTACACTCTATACCCTACACTCTGCACCCTACACTCTATACCCTACACTCTATACCAAACACTCTATACCCTACACTCTACACTCTATACCCTACACTCTACACTCTATACCCTACACTCTATACCCTACACTCTATACCCTACACTCTATACCCTACACTCTACACTCTATACCCTACACTCTACACTCTATACCCTACACTCTATACCCTACACTCTAATCCCTACACTCTATACCCTACACTCTATACCCTACACTCTACACTCTATACCCTACACTCTACACTCTATACCCTACACTCTACACTCGATACCCTACACTCTACACCCTACACTCTATACCCTACACTCTATACCCTACACTCTACACTCTATACCCTACACTCTATACCCTACACTCTATACCCTACACTCTAATTCCTACACTCTACACTCTATACCCTACACTCTATACCCTACACTCTACACTCTATACCTTACACTCTACACTCTATTCCCTACACTCTATACCCTACACTCTATACCCTACACTCTATACCCTACACTCTATACCCTACACTCTACACCCTACACTCTATACCCTACACTCTATACCATACACTCTATACCCTACACTCTACACTCTATACCCTATACTCTACACTCTATACCCTACACTCTATACCCTACACTCTATACCCTACACACTATACCCTACACTCTATACCCTACACTCTACACTCTATACCCTACACTCTACACTCTATACCCTACACTCTAAACCCTACACTCTATGCCCTACACTCTATACCCTACACTCTATACCCTACACTCTATACCTTACACTCTACACTCTATACCCTACACTCTATACCCTACACTCTATACCCTACACTCTAATCCCTACACTCTACACTCTATACCCTACACTCTATACCCTACACTCTACACTCTATACCCTACACTCTATACCCTACACTCTACACTCTATTCCCTACACTCTATTCCCTACACTCTATACCCTACACTCTATACCCTACACTCTATACCCTACACTCTACACCCTACACTCTATACCCTACACTCTATACCAAACACTCTATACCCTACACTCTACACTCTATACCCTACACTCTACACTCTATACCCTACACTCTATACCCTACACTCTATACCCTACACTCTATACCCTACACTCTACACTCTATACCCTACACTCTACACTCTATACCCTACACTCTATACCCTACACTCTAATCCCTACACTCTATACCCTACACTCTATACCCTACACTCTACACTCTATACCCTACACTCTACACTCTATACCCTACACTCTACACTCGATACCCTACACTCTACACCCTACACTCTATACCCTACACTCTATACCCTACACTCTACACTCTATACCCTACACTCTATACCCTACACTCTATACCCTACACTCTAATCCCTACACTCTACACTCTATACCCTACACTCTATACCCTACACTCTACACTCTATACCTTACACTCTACACTCTATTCCATACACTCTATACCCTACACTCTATACCCTACACTCTATACCCTACACTCTATACCCTACACTCTACACCCTACACTCTATACCCTACACTCTATACCATACACTCTATACCCTACACTCTACACTCTATACCCTATACTCTACACTCTATACCCTACACTCTATACCCTACACTCTATACCCTACACACTATACCCTACACTCTATACCCTACACTCTACACTCTATACCCTACACTCTACACTCTATACCCTACACTCTAAACCCTACACTCTATGCCCTACACTCTATACCCTACACTCTATACCCTACACTCTATACCTTACACTCTACACTCTATACCCTACACTCTATACCCTACACTCTATACCCTACACTCTAATCCCTACACTCTACACTCTATACCCTACACTCTATACCCTACACTCTACACTCTATTCCCTACACTCTATTCCCTACACTCTATACCCTACACTCTATACCCTACACTCTATACCCTACACTCTGCACCCTACACTCTATACCCTACACTCTATACCAAACACTCTATACCCTACACTCTACACTCTATACCCTACACTCTACACTCTATACCCTACACTCTACACCCTACACTCTATACCCTACACTCTATACCAAACACTCTATACCCTACACTCTACACTCTATACCCTACACTCTACACTCTATACCCTACACTCTACACTCTATACCCTACATTCTATACCCTACACTCTATACCCTACACTCTATACCCTACACTCTATACCCTACACTCTACACTCTATACCCTACACTCTATACCCTACACTCTACACTCTATACCCTACACTCTATACCCTACACTCTATGCCCTACACTCTATACCCTACACTCTATACCCTACGCTCTATACCCTACACTCTACACTCTATACCCTACACTCTATACCATACACTCTATACCCTACACTCTACACTCTATACCCTACACTCTACACCCTACACTCTATACCCTACACTCTATACCCTACACTCTACACTCTATACCCTACACTCTATACCCTACACTCTATACCCTACACTCTACACTCTATACCCTACACTCTATACCATACACTCTATACCCTACACTCTACACTCTATACCCTACACTCTACACCCTACACTCTATACCCTACACTCCACACTCTATACCCTACACTCTATACCCTACACTCTATACCCTACACTCTATACCCTACACTCTATACCCTACACTCTACACCCTACACTCTATACCCTACACTCTATACCATACACTCTATACCCTACACTTTACACTCTTTACGCTACACTCTACACCCTACACTCTATACCCTACACTCTAATCCCTACACTCTACACTCTATACCCTACACTCTATACCCTACACTCTACACTCTATACCTTACACTCTACACTCTATTCCCTACACTCTATACCCTACACTCTATACCCTACACTCTACACTATATACCCTACACTCTATACCCTACACTCTATACTCTACACTCTAAACTCTATGCCCTACACTCTACACTCTATTCCCTACACTTTATACCCTACACTCTATACCCTACACTCTACACTCTATACCCTAAACTATATACCCTACACTCTATACCCTACACTCTAATCCCTACACTCTACACTCTATACCCTACACTCTATACCCTACACTCTACACTCTATACCTTACACTCTACACTCTATTCCCTACACTCTATACCCTACACTCTATACCCTACACTCTACACTCTATACCCTACACTCTATACCCTACACTCTATACCCTACACTCTAAACTCTATGCCCTACACTCTACACTCTCTACCCTACACTCTATACCCAACACTCTATACCCTACACTCTATACCCTACACTCTACACTCTATACCCTACACTCTATACCCTACACTCTATACCCTACACTCTAAACTCTATGCCCTACACTCTACACTCTATACCCTACACTCTATACCCTACACTCTATACCCTACACTCTACACTCTATACCCTAAACTATATACCCTACACTCTATGCCCTTCACTCTATACCCTACACTCTATACCCTACACTCTATACCCTACACTCTACACTCTATACCCTACACTCTATACCCTGCACTCTACACTCTATACCCTACACTCTATACCCTACACTCTATACCCTACACTCTATACCCTACACTCTATACCCTACACTCTACTCTCTATACCCTACACTCTATACCCTACACTCTATGCCCTACACTCTATACCCTACACTCTATACCCTACACTCTATACCTTACACTCTACACTCTATACCCTACACTCTATACCCTACACTCTATATCCTACACTCTAATCCCTACACTCTACACTCTATACCCTACACTCTATACCCTACACTCTACACTCTATACCTTACACTCTACAATCTATTCCCTACACTCTATACCCTACACTCTATACCCTACACTCTATACCCTACACTCTATACCCTACACTCTACACCCTACACTCTATACCCTACACTCTATACCATACACTCTATACCCTACACTCTACACTCTATACCCTATACTCTACACTCTATACCCTACACTCTATACCCTACACTCTATACCCTACACACAATACCCTACACTCTATACCCTACACTCTACACTCTATACCCTACACTCTACACTCTATACCCTACACTCTACACTCTATACCCTACACTCTATACCATACACTCTATACCCTACACTCTATGCCCTACACACTATACCCTACACTCTATACCCTACACTCTACACTCTATACCCTACACTCTACACTCTATACCCTACACTCTACACTCTATACCCTACACTCTATACCCTACACTCTACACCCTACACTCTATACCCTACACTCTATACCCTACACTCTACACTCTATACCCTACACTCTATACCCTACACTCTATGCCCTACACTCTATACCCTACACTCTATACCCTACACTCTATACCTTACACTCTACACTCTATACCCTACACTCTATACCCTACACTCTATACCCTACACTCTAATCCCTACACTCTACACTCTATACCCTACACTCTATACCCTACACTCTACACCTTACACTCTACACTCTAATCCCTACACTCTATACCCTACACTCTATACCCTACACTCTATACCCTACACTCTACACCCTACACTCTATACCCTACACTCTATACCATACACTCTATACCCTACACTCTACACTCTATACCCTACACTCTACACTCTATACCCTACACTCTATACCCTACACTCTATACCCTACACTCTATACCCTACACTCTACACTCTATACCCTACACTCTACACTCTATACCCTACACTCTACACTCTATACCAAACACTCTATACCCTACACTCTATACCCTACACTCTATACCCTACACTCTACACTCTATACCCTACACTCTATACCATACACTCTATACCCTACACTCTACACTCTATACCCTACACTCTACACCCTACACTCTATACCCTACACTCTATACCATACACTCTATACCCTACACTCTACACTCTATACCCTACACTCTACACCCTACACTCTATACCCTGCACTCTAATCCCTACACTCTATACTTTATACCCTACACTCTATACCCTACACTCTATACCCTACACTCTATACCCTACACTCTATACCCTACACTCTACACCCTACACTCTATACCCTACACTCTATACCATACACTCTATACCCTACACTTTACACTCTATACGCTACACTCTACACCCTACACTCTATACCCTACACTCTAATCCCTACACTCTACACTCTATACCCTACACTCTATACCCTACACTCTACACTCTATACCTTACACTCTACACTCTATTCCCTACACTCTATGCCCTACAATCTATACCCTACACTCTATACCATACACTCTATACCCTACACTCTACACCCTACACTCTATACCCTACACTCTATACCATACACTCTATACCCTACACCCTACACTCTATACCCTACACTCTAATCCCTACACTCTACACTCTATACCCTACACTCTATACCCTACACTCTATACCCTACACTCTACACTCTCTACCCTACACTCTATACCCTACACTCTATACCCTACACTCTACACTCTATACCCTACACTCTATACCCTACACTCTATACCCTACACTCTAATCCCTACACTCTACACTCTATACCCTACACTCTATACCCTACACTCTATACCCTACACTCTAATCCCTACACTCTACACTCTATACCCTACACTCTATACCCTACACTCTACACCTTACACTCTACACTCTAATCCCTACACTCTATACCCTACACTCTATACCCTACACTCTATACCCTACACTCTACACCCTACACTCTATACCCTACACTCTATACCATACACTCTATACCCTACACTCTACACTCTATACCCTACACTCTACACTCTATACCCTACACTCTATACCCTACACTCTATACCCTACACTCTATACCCTACACTCTACACTCTATACCCTACACTCTACACTCTATACCCTACACTCTACACTCTATACCAAACACTCTATACCCTACACTCTATACCCTACACTCTATACCCTACACTCTACACTCTATACCCTACACTCTATACCATACACTCTATACCCTACACTCTACACTCTATACCCTACACTCTACACCCTACACTCTATACCCTACACTCTATACCATACACTCTATACCCTACACTCTACACTCTATACCCTACACTCTACACCCTACACTCTATACCCTGCACTCTAATCCCTACACTCTATACTTTATACCCTACACTCTATACCCTACACTCTATACCCTACACTCTATACCCTACACTCTATACCCTACACTCTACACCCTACACTCTATACCCTACACTCTATACCATACACTCTATACCCTACACTTTACACTCTATACGCTACACTCTACACCCTACACTCTATACCCTACACTCTAATCCCTACACTCTACACTCTATACCCTACACTCTATACCCTACACTCTACACTCTATACCTTACACTCTACACTCTATTCCCTACACTCTATGCCCTACAATCTATACCCTACACTCTATACCATACACTCTATACCCTACACTCTACACCCTACACTCTATACCCTACACTCTATACCATACACTCTATACCCTACACCCTACACTCTATACCCTACACTCTAATCCCTACACTCTACACTCTATACCCTACACTCTATACCCTACACTCTATACCCTACACTCTACACTCTCTACCCTACACTCTATACCCTACACTCTATACCCTACACTCTACACTCTATACCCTACACTCTATACCCTACACTCTAGACCCTACACTCTAATCCCTACACTCTACACTCTATACCCTACACTCTATACCCTACACTCTACACTCTATACCTTACACTCTACACTCTATTCCCTACACTCTATACCCTACACTCTATACCCTACACTCTACACTCTATACCCTAAACTATATACCCTACACTCTATACCCTACACTCTAATCCCTACACTCTACACTCTATACCCTACACTCTATACCCTACACTCTACACTCTATACCCTACACTCTACACTCTATTCCCTACACTTTATACCCTACACTCTATACCCTACACTCTACACTCTATACCCTAAACTATATACCCTACACTCTATACCCTACACTATAATCCCTACACTCTACACTCTATACCCTACACTCTATACCCTACACTCTACACTCTATACCTTACACTCTACACTCTATTCCCTACACTCTATACCCTACACTCTATACCCTACACTCTACACTCTATACCCTACACTCTATACCCTACACTCTATACCCTACACTCTATACCCTACACTCTAAACTCTATGCCCTACACTCTACACTCTCTACCCTACACTCTATACCCAACACTCTATACCCTACACTCTATACCCTACACTCTACACTCTATACCCTACACTCTATACCCTACACTCTATACCCTACACTCTAAACTCTATGCCCTACACTCTACACTCTATACCCTACACTCTATACCCTACACTCTATACCCTACACTCTACACTCTATACCCTAAACTATATACCCTACACTCTATGCCCTTCACTCTATACCCTACACTCTATACCCTACACTCTATACCCTACACTCTACACTCTATACCCTACACTCTATACCCTACACTCTACACTCTATACCCTACACTCTATAAACTACACTCTATACCCTACACTCTATACCCTACACTCTATACCCTACACTCTACTCTCTATACCCTACACTCTATACCCTACACTCTATGCCCTACACTCTATACCCTACACTCTATATCCTACACTCTATACCTTACACTCTACACTCTATACCCTACACTCTATACCCTACACTCTATATCCTACACTCTAATCCCTACACTCTACACTCTATACCCTACACTCTATACCCTACACTCTACACTCTATACCTTACACTCTACAATCTATTCCCTACACTCTATACCCTACACTCTATACCCTACACTCTATACCCTACACTCTATACCCTACACTCTATACCCTACACTCTACACCCTACACTCTATACCCTACACTCTATACCATACACTCTATACCCTACACTCTACACTCTATACCCTATACTCTACACTCTATACCCTACACTCTATACCCTACACTCTATACCCTACACACTATACCCTACACTCTATACCCTACACTCTACACTCTATACCCTACACTCTACACTCTATACCCTACACTCTACACTCTATACCCTACACTCTATACCCTACACTCTATACCCTACACTCTATACCCTACACTCTACGCCCTACACACTATACCCTACACTCTATACCCTACACTCTACACTCTATACCCTACACTCTACACTCTATACCCTACACTCTACACTCTATACCCTACACTCTATACCCTACACTCTACACCCTACACTCTATACCCTACACTCTATACCCTACACTCTACACTCTATACCCTACACTCTATACCCTACACTCTATGCCCTACACTCTATACCCTACACTCTATACCCTACACTCTATACCTTACACTCTACACTCTATACCCTACACTCTATACCCTACACTCTATACCCTAAACTCTAATCCCTACACTCTACACTCTATACCCTACACTCTATACCCTACACTCTACACCTTACACTCTACACTCTAATCCCTACACTCTATACCCTACACTCTATACCCTACACTCTATACCCTACACTCTACACCCTACACTCTATACCCTACACTCTATACCATACACTCTATACCCTACACTCTACACTCTATACCCTACACTCTACACTCTATACCCTACACTCTATACCCTACACTCTATACCCTACACTCTATACCCTACACTCTACACTCTATACCCTACACTCTACACTCTATACCCTACACTCTACACTCTATACCATACACTCTATACCCTACACTCTATACCCTACACTCTATACCCTACACTCTACACTCTATACCCTACACTCTATACCATACACTCTATACCCTACACTCTACACTCTATACCCTACACTCTACACCCTACACTCTATACCCTACACTCTATACCATACACTCTATACCCTACACTCTACACTCTATACCCTACACTCTACACCCTACACTCTATACCCTGCACTCTAATCCCTACATTCTACACTCTCTACCCTACACTCTATACCCTACACTCTATACCCTACACTCTATACCCTACACTCTATACTTTATACCCTACACTCTATACCCTACACTCTATACCCTACACTCTATACCCTACACTCTATACCCTACACTCTACACCCTACACTCTATACCCTACACTCTATACCATACACTCTATACCCTACACTTTACACTCTATACGCTACACTCTACACCCTACACTCTATACCCTACACTCTAATCCCTACACTCTACACTCTATACCCTACACTCTATACCCTACACTCTACACTCTATACCTTACACTCTACACTCTATTCCCTACACTCTATGCCCTACAATCTATACCCTACACTCTATACCATACACTCTATACCCTACACTCTACAGCCTACACTCTATACCCTACACTCTATACCATACACTCTATACCCTACACCCTACACTCTATACCCTACACTCTAATCCCTACACTCTACACTCTATACCCTACACTCTATACCCTACACTCTATACCCTACACTCTCTACCCTACACTCTATACCCTACACTCTATACCCTACACTCTACACTCTATACCCTACACTCTATACCCTACACTCTATACCCTACACTCTAAACTCTATGCCCTACACTCTACACCCTACACTCTATACCCTGCACTCTAATCCCTACATTCTACACTCTCTACCCTACACTCTATACCCTACACTCTATACCCTACACTCTATACCCTACACTCTATACTTTATACCCTACACTCTATACCCTACACTCTATACCCTACACTCTATACCCTACACTCTATACCCTACACTCTACACCCTACACTCTATACCCTACACTCTATACCATACACTCTATACCCTACACTTTACACTCTATACGCTACACTCTACACCCTACACTCTATACCCTACACTCTAATCCCTACACTCTACACTCTACACCCTACACTCTATACCCTACACTCTATACCATACACTCTATACCCTACACTTTACACTCTATACGCTACACTCTACACCCTACACTCTATACCCTACACTCTAATCCCTACACTCTACACTCTATACCCTACACTCTATACCCTACACTCTACACTCTATACCTTACACTCTACACTCTATTCCCTACACTCTATGCCCTACAATCTATACCCTACACTCTATACCATACACTCTATACCCTACACTCTACACCCTACACTCTATACCCTACACTCTATACCATACACTCTATACCCTACACCCTACACTCTATACCCTACACTCTAATCCCTACACTCTACACTCTATACCCTACACTCTATACCCTACACTCTATACCCTACACTCTACACTCTCTACCCTACACTCTATACCCTACACTCTATACCCTACACTCTACACTCTATACCCTACACTCTATACCCTACACTCTATACCCTACACTCTAAACTCTATGCCCTACACTCTACACCCTACACTCTATACCCTGCACTCTAATCCCTACATTCTACACTCTCTACCCTACACTCTATACCCTACACTCTATACCCTACACTCTATACCCTACACTCTATACTTTATACCCTACACTCTATACCCTACACTCTATACCCTACACTCTATACCCTACACTCTATACCCTACACTCTACACCCTACACTCTATACCCTACACTCTATACCATACACTCTATACCCTACACTTTACACTCTATACGCTACACTCTACACCCTACACTCTATACCCTACACTCTAATCCCTACACTCTACACTCTACACCCTACACTCTATACCCTACACTCTATACCATACACTCTATACCCTACACTTTACACTCTATACGCTACACTCTACACCCTACACTCTATACCCTACACTCTAATCCCTACACTCTACACTCTATACCCTACACTCTATACCCTACACTCTACACTCTATACCTTACACTCTACACTCTATTCCCTACACTCTATGCCCTACAATCTATACCCTACACTCTATACCATACACTCTATACCCTACACTCTACACCCTACACTCTATACCCTACACTCTATACCATACACTCTATACCCTACACCCTACACTCTATACCCTACACTCTAATCCCTACACTCTACACTCTATACCCTACACTCTATACCCTACACTCTATACCCTACACTCTACACTCTCTACCCTACACTCTATACCCTACACTCTACACTCTATACCCTACACTCTATACCCTACACTCTATACCCTACACTCTACACTCTATACCCTAAACTATATACCCTACACTCTATGCCCTACACTATATACCCTACACTCTATACCCTACACTCTATACCCTACACTCTACACTCTATACCCTACACTCTTTACCCTACACTCTACACCCTACACTCTACACTCTATACCCTACACTCTATACCCTACACTCTATACCCTACACTCTATACCCTACACTCTACACTCTATACCCTACACTCTATACCCTACACTCTATACCCTACACTCTATACCCTACACTCTATACCTTACACTCTACACTCTATACCCTACACTCTATACCCTACACTCTATACCCTACACTCTAATCCCTACACTCTACACTCTATACCCTACACTCTATACCCTACACTCTACACTCTATACCTTACACTCTACACTCTATTCCCTACACTCTATACCCTACACTCTATACCCTACACTCTACACTCTATACCTTACACTCTACACTCTATTCCCTACACTCTATACCCTACACTCTATACCCTACACTCTATACCCTACACTCTATACCATACACTCTATACCCTATACTCTACACTCTATACCCTACACTCTGTACCCTACACTCTATACCCTACACACTATACCCTACACTCTATATACTACACTCTACACTCTATACCCTACACTCTACACTCTATACCCTACACTCTACACTCTATACCCTACACTCTACACTCTATACCCTACACTCTATACCCTACACTCTACACCCTACACTCTATACCCTACACTCTATACCCTACACTCTACACTCTATACCCTACACTCTATACCCTACACTCTATGCCCTACACTCTATACCCTACACTCTATACCCTACACTCTATACCTTACACTCTACACTCTATACCCTACACTCTATACCCTACACTCTAATCCCTACACTCTACACTCTATACCCTACACTCTATACCCTACACTCTACACTCTATACCTTACACTCTACACTCTATTCCCTACACTCTACACTCTATACCCTACACTCTACACTCTATACCCTACACTCTATACCCTACACTCTACACCCTACACTCTATACCCTACACTCTATACCCTACACTCTACACTCTATACCCTACACTCTATACCCTACACTCTATGCCCTACACTCTATACCCTACACTCTATACCCTACACTCTATACCTTACACTCTACACTCTATACCCTACACTCTATACCCTACACTCTAATCCCTACACTCTACACTCTATACCCTACACTCTATACCCTACACTCTACACTCTATACCTTACACGCTACACTCTATTCCCTACACTCTACACTCTATACCCTACACTCTACACTCTATACCCTACACTCTATACCCTACACTCTACACCCTACACTCTATACCCTACACTCTATACCCTACACTCTACACTCTATACCCTACACTCTATACCCTACACTCTATGCCCTACACTCTATACCCTACACTCTATACCCTACACTCTATACCTTACACTCTACACTCTATACCCTACACTCTATACCCTACACTCTAATCCCTACACTCTACACTCTATACCCTACACTCTATACCCTACACTCTACACTCTATACCTTACACTCTACACTCTATTCCCTACACTCTATACCCTACACTCTATACCCTACACTCTATACCCTACACTCTACACCCTACACTCTATACCCTACACTCTATACCATACACTCTATACCCTACACTCTACACTCTACACTCTATACCCTACACTCTATATCCTACACTCTATACCCTACACTCTATACCCTACACTCTATACCCTACACTCTACACTCTATACCCTACACTCTACACCCTACACTCTATACCCTACACTCTATACCCTACACTCTATACCCTACACTCTATACCCTACACTCTACAATCTATACCCTACACTCTATACCCAACACTCTACACTCTATACCCTACACTCTATACCCTACACTCTATGCCCTACACTCTATACCCTACACTCTATACCCTACACTCTATACCCTACACTCTACACTCTATACCCTACACTCTATACCATACACTCTATACCCTACACTCTACACTTTATACCCTACACTCTACACCCTACACTCTATACCCTACACTCTATACCATACACTCTATACCCTACACTCTACACTCTATACCCTACACTCTACACCCTACACTCTATACCCTACACTCTAATCCCTACATTCTACACTCTCTACCCTACACTCTATACCCTACACTCTATACCCTAAACTCTATACCCTACACTCTACACTCTATACCCTACACTCTATACCCTACACTCTATACCCTACACTCTATACCCTACACTCTACACCCTACACTCTATACCCTACAATCTATACCATACACTCTATACCCTACACTTTACACTCTATACGGTACACTCTAATCCCTACACTCTACACTCTATACCCTACACTCTATACCCTACACTCTACACTCTATACCTTACACTCTACACTCTATTCCCTACACTCTATACCCTACACTCTATACCCTACACTCTATACCATACACTCTACACTCTATACCCTACACTCTATACCATACACTCTATACCCTACACTCTATACCATACACTCTATACCCTACACTCTATACCCTACACTCTATACCCTACACTCTACACCCTACACTCTATACCTTACACTCTATACCCTACACTCTATACCCTACAATCTAAACTCTATACCCTACACTCTACACTCTATACCCTACACTCTATAACATACACTCTATACCCTACACTCTATACCCTACACGCTATACCATACACTCTACACTCTATACCCTACACTCTATACCATACACTCTACACCAAACACTCTATACCCTACACTCTACACCCTACACTCTATACCCTACACTCTATACCATACACTCTATACCCTACACTCTATACCCTACACTCTATAACCTACACTCTACACCCTACACTCTATACCCTACACTCTATACCATACACTCTATACCCTACACTCTACACTCTATACCCTACACTCTACACCCTACACTCTATACCCTACACTCTAATCCCTACATTCTACACTCTCTACCCTACACTCTATACCCTACACTCTATACCCTACACTCTATACCCTACACTCTACACTCTATACCCTACACTCTATACCCTACACTCTATGCCCTACACTCTATACCCTACACTCTATACCCTACACTCTATACCTTACACTCTACACTCTATACCCTACACTCTATACCCTACACTCTAATCCCTACACTCTACACTCTATACCCTACACTCTATACCCTACACTCTACACTCTATACCTTACACTCTACACTCTATTCCCTACACTCTATACCCTACACTCTATACCCTACAGTCTATACCCTACACTCTACACCCTACACTCTATACCCTACACTCTATACCATACACTCTATACCCTACACTCTACACTCTACACTCTATACCCTACACTCTATATCCTACACTCTATACCCTACACTCTATACCCTACACTCTATACCCTACACTCTACACTCTATACCCTACACTCTACACCCTACACTCTATACCCTACACTCTATACCCTACACTCTATACCCTACACTCTATACCCTACACTCTACAATCTATACCCTACACTCTATACCCAACACTCTACACTCTATACCCTACACTCTATACCCTACACTCTATGCCCTACACTCTATACCCTACACTCTATACCCTACACTCTATACCCTACACTCTACACTCTATACCCTACACTCTATACCATACACTCTATACCCTACACTCTACACTTTATACCCTACACTCTACACCCTACACTCTATACCCTACACTCTATACCATACACTCTATACCCTACACTCTACACTCTATACCCTACACTCTACACCCTACACTCTATACCCTACACTCTAATCCCTACATTCTACACTCTCTACCCTACACTCTATACCCTACACTCTATACCCTAAACTCTATACCCTACACTCTACACTCTATACCCTACACTCTATACCCTACACTCTATACCCTACACTCTATACCCTACACTCTACACCCTACACTCTATACCCTACAATCTATACCATACACTCTATACCCTACACTTTACACTCTATACGGTACACTCTAATCCCTACACTCTACACTCTATACCCTACACTCTATACCCTACACTCTACACTCTATACCTTACACTCTACACTCTATTCCCTACACTCTATACCCTACACTCTATACCCTACACTCTATACCATACACTCTACACTCTATACCCTACACTCTATACCATACACTCTATACCCTACACTCTATACCATACACTCTATACCCTACACTCTATACCCTACACTCTATACCCTACACTCTACACCCTACACTCTATACCTTACACTCTATACCCTACACTCTATACCCTACAATCTAAACTCTATACCCTACACTCTACACTCTATACCCTACACTCTATAACATACACTCTATACCCTACACTCTATACCCTACACGCTATACCATACACTCTACACTCTATACCCTACACTCTATACCATACACTCTACACCAAACACTCTATACCCTACACTCTACACCCTACACTCTATACCCTACACTCTATACCATACACTCTATACCCTACACTCTATACCCTACACTCTATAACCTACACTCTACACCCTACACTCTATACCCTACACTCTATACCATACACTCTATACCCTACACTCTACACTCTATACCCTACACTCTACACCCTACACTCTATACCCTACACTCTAATCCCTACATTCTACACTCTCTACCCTACACTCTATACCCTACACTCTATACCCTACACTCTATACCCTACACTCTACACTCTATACCCTACACTCTATACCCTACACTCTATACCCTACACTCTATACCCTACACTCTACACCCTACACTCTATACCCTACACTCTATACCATACACTCTATACCCTACACATTACACTCTATACGCTACACTCTACACCCTACACTCTATACCCTACACTCTAATCCCTACACTCTACACTCTATACCCTACACTCTATACCCTACACTCTACACTCTATACCTTACACTCTACACTCTATTCCCTACACTCTATACCCTACACTCTATACCCTACACTCTATACCATACACTCTATATCCTACACTCTACACCCTACACTCTATACCCTACACTCTATACCATACACTCTACACCCTACACCCTACACTCTATACCCTACACTCTAATCACTACACTCTACACTCTATACCCTACACTCTATACCCTACACTCTATACCCTACACTCTACACTCTCTACCCTACATTCTATACCCAACACTTTATACCCTACACTCTATACCCTACACTCTACACTCTATACCCTACACTCTATACCCTACACTCTATACCCTACACTCTAAACTCTATGCCCTACACTCTACACTCTATACCCTACACTCTATACCCTACACTCTACACTCTATACCCTAAACTATATACCCTACACTCTATGCCCTACACTCTATACCCTACACTCTATGCCCTACACTCTATACCCTACACTCTACACTCTATACCCTACACTCTATACCCTACACTCTATACCCTACACTCTACACTCTATAACCTACACTCTATACCCTACACTCTACACCCTACACTCTAAACTCTATGCCCTACACTCTACACTCTATACCCTACACTCTATACCCTACACTCTACACTCTATACCCTAAACTATATACCCTACACTCTATACCGTATACTCTATACCCTACACTCTATACCCTATACTCTATACCCTACACTCCATACCCTACACTCTACACTCTATACCCTACACTCTATACCCTACACTCTATGCCCTACACTCTATACCCTACACTCTATACCCTACACTCTATACCTTACACTCTACACTCTATACCCTACACTCTATACCCTACACTCTATACCCTACACTCTAATCCCTACACTCTACACTCTATAACCTACACTCTACACTCTATTCCCTACACTCTATACCCTACACTCTATACCCTACACTCTAAACCCTACACTCTATACCCTACACTCTACACCCTACACTCTATACCCTACACTCTATATCATACACTCTATACCCTATACTCTACACTCTATACCCTACACTCTATACCCTACACTCTATGCCCTACACTCTATACCCTACACTCTATACCCTACACTCTATACCTTACACTCTACACTCTATACCCTACACTCTATACCCTACACTCTAATCCCTACACTCTATACCCTACACTCTATACCCTACACTCTACACTCTATACCCTACACTCTACACTCTATACCCTACACTCTACACTCGATACCCTACACTCTATACGCTACACTCTACACCCTACACTCTATACCCTACACTCTATACCCTACACTCTACACTCTATACCCTACACTCTATACCCTACACTCTATACCCTACACTCTATACCTTACACTCTACACAATATACCCTACACTCTATACCCTACACTCTATACCCTACACTTTAATCCCTACACTCTACACTCTATACCCTACACTCTATACCCTACACTCTACACTCTATACCCTACACTCTACACTCTATACCCTACACTCTACACTCTATACCCTACACTCTATACTCTACACTCTACACCCTACACTCTATACCCTACACTCTATACCCTATACTCTACACTCTATACCCTACACTCTATACCCTACACTGTATGCCCTACACTCTATACCCTACACTCTATACCCTACACTCTATACCTTACACTCTACACTCTATACCCTACACTCTATACCCTACACTCTATACCCTACACTCTAATCCCTACACTCTACACTCTATACCCTACACTCTATACCCTACACTCTACACTCTATACCCTACACTCTACACTCTATACCCTACACTCTACACTCTATACCCTACACTCTATACCCTACACTCTACACCCTACACTCTATACCCTACACTCTATACCCTACACTCTACACTCTATACCCTACACTCTATACCCTACACTCTATGCCCTACACTCTATACCCTACACTCTATACCCTAGACTCTATACCTTACACTCTACACTCTATACCCTACACTCTACACCCTACACTCTAAACCCTACACTCTACACTCTATACCTTACACTCTAGACTCTATTCCCTACACTCTATACCCTACACTCTATACCCTACACTCTATACCCTACACTCTACACCCTACACTCTATACCCTACACTCTATACCAAACACTCTATACCCTACACTCTACACTCTATACCCTACACTCTACACTCTATACCCTACACTCTATACCCTACACTCTATACCCTACACTCTATACCCTACACTCTACACTCTATACCCTACACTCTACACTCTATACCCTACACTCTATACCCTACACTCTAATCCCTACACTCTATACCCTACACTCTATACCCTACATTCTACACTCTATACCCTACACTCTACACTCTATACCCTACACTCTACACTCGATACCCTACACTCTACACCCTACACTCTATACCCTACACTCTATACCCTACACTCTACACTCTATACCCTACACTCTATACCCTACACTCTATACCTTACACTCTACACAATATACCCTACACTCTATACCCTACACTCTATACCCTACACTCTAATCCCTACACTCTACACTCTATACCCTACACTCTATACCCTACACTCTACACTCTATACCCTACAATCTACACTCTATACCCTACACTCTACACTCTATACCCTACACTCTATACTCTACACTCTACACCCTACACTCTATACCCTACACTCTATACCCTATACTCTACACTCTATACCCTACACTCTATACCCTACACTCTATGCCCTACACTCTATACCCTACACTCTATACCCTACACTCTATACCTTACACTCTACACTCTATACCCTACACTCTATACCCTACACTCTATACCCTACACTCTAATCCCTACACTCTACACTCTATACCCTACACTCTATACCCTACACTCTACACCCTACACTCTATACCCTACACTCTATACCAAACACTCTATACCCTACACTCTACACTCTATACCCTACACTCTACACTCTATACCCTACACTCTATACCCTACACTCTATACCCTACACTCTATACCCTACACTCTACACTCTATACCCTACACTCTACACTCTATACCCTACACTCTATACCCTACACTCTAATCCCTACACTCTATACCCTACACTCTATACCCTACACTCTACACTCTATACCCTACACTCTACACTCTATACCCTACACTCTACACTCGATACCCTACACTCTATACCCTACACTCTACACCCTACACTCTATACCCTACACTCTATACCCTACACTCTACACTCTATACCCTACACTCTATACCCTACACTCTATACCTTACACTCTACACAATATACCCTACACTCTATACCCTACACTCTATACCCTACACTTTAATCCCTACACTCTACACTCTATACCCTACACTCTATACCCTACACTCTACACTCTATACCCTACACTCTACACTCTATACCCTACACTCTACACTCTATATCCTACACTCTATACTCTACACTCTACACCCTACACTCTATACCCTACACTCTATACCCTATACTCTACACTCTATACCCTACACTCTATACCCTACACTCTATGCCCTACACTCTATACCCTACACTCTATACCCTACACTCTATACCTTACACTCTACACTCTATACCCTACACTCTATACCGTACACTCTATACCCTACACTCTAATCCCTACACTCTACACTCTATACCCTACACTCTATACCCTACACTCTACACTCTATACCCTACACTCTACACTCTATACCCTACACTCTACACTCTATACCCTACACTCTATACCCTACACTCTACACCCTACACTCTATACCCTACACTCTATACCCTACACTCTACACTCTATACCCTACACTCTATACCCTACACTCTATGCCCTACACTCTATACCCTACACTCTATACCCTAGACTCTATACCTTACACTCTACACTCTATTCCCTACACTCTACACCCTACACTCTATACCCTACACTCTACACTCTATACCTTACTCTCTAGACTCTATTCCCTACACTCTATACCCTACACTCTATACCCTACACTCTATACCCTACACTCTACACCCTACACTCTATACCCTACACTCTATACCAAACACTCTATACCCTACACTCTACACTCTATACCCTACACTCTACACTCTATACCCTACAGTCTATACCCTACACTCTATACCCTACACTCTATACCCTACACTCTATACCCTACACTCTACACTCTATACCCTACACTCTACACTCTATTCCCTACACTTTACACTCTATACCCTACACTCTATACCCTACACTCTATACCCTACACTCTATACCCTACACTCTACACTCTATACCCTACACTCTATACCTTACACTCTACACTCTATACCCTACACTCTATACCCTACACTCTAATCCCTACACTCTACAGTCTATACCCTACAGTCTATACCCTACACTCTACACTCTATACCTTACACTCTACTCTCTATTCCCTACACTCTACACTCTATACCCTACACTCTACACTCTATACCCTACACTCTATACCCTACACTCTACACCATACACTCTATACCCTACACTCTATACCCTACACTCTACACTCTATACCCTACACTCTATACCCTACACTCTATGCCCTACACTCTATACCCTACACTCTATACCCTACACTCTATACCCTACACTCTACACTCTATACCTTACACTCTACACTCTATTCCCTACACTCTATACCCTACACTCTATACCCTACACTCTACACCCTACACTCTACACCCTACACTCTATACCCTACACTCTATACCATACACTCTATACCCTACACTCTACACTCTATACCCTACACTCTATACCCTACACTCTATACCCTACACTCTATACCCTACACTCTATACCCTACACTCTACACTCTATACCCTACACTCTACACTCTATACCCTACACTCTATACCCTACACTCTATACCCTACACTCTACACTCTATACCCTACACTCTACACTCTATACCCTACACTCTACACTCTATACCCTACACTCTATACCCTACACTCTATACCCTACACTCTATACCCTACACTCTATACCCTACACGCTACAATCTATACCCTACACTCTATACCCTACACTCTACACTCTATACCCTACACTCTATACCCTACACTCTATGCCCTACACTCTATACCCTACACTCTATACCCTACACTCTATACCCTACACTCTACACTCTATACCCTACACTCTATACCATACACTCTATACCCTACACTCTACACTTTATACCCTACACTCTACACCCTACACTCTATACCCTACACTCTATACCATACACTCTATACCCTACACTCTACACTCTATACCCTACACTCTATACCCTACACTCTACACTCTATACCTTACACTCTACACTCTATTCCCTACACTCTATGCCCTACAATCTATACCCTACACTCTATACCATACACTCTATACCCTACACTCTACACCCTACACTCTATACCCTACACTCTATACCATACACTCTATACCCTACACCCTACACTCTATACCCTACACTCTAATCCCTACACTCTACACTCTATACCCTACACTCTATACCCTACACTCTATACCCTACACTCTACACTCTCTACCCTACACTCTATACCCTACACTCTATACCCTACACTCTACACTCTATACCCTACACTCTATACCCTACACTCTATACCCTATACTCTAAACTCTATGCCCTACACTCTACACTCTATACCCTACACTCTATACCCTACACTCTATACCCTACACTCTACACTCTATACCCTAAACTATATACCCTACACTCTATGCCCTACACTATATATCCTACACTCTATACCCTACACTCTATACCCTACACTCTACACTCTATACCCTACACTCTTTACCCTACACTCTACACCCTACACTCTACACTCTATACCCTACACTCTATACCCTACACTCTATACCCTACACTCTACACTCTATACCCTACACTCTATACCCTACACTCTATACCCTACATTCTATACCCCACACTCTATACCTTACACTCTACACTCTATACCCTACACTCTATACCCTACACTCTATACCCTACACTCTAATCCCTATACTCTACACTCTATACCCTACACTCTATACCCTACACTCTACACTCTATACCTTACACTCTACACTCTATTCCCTACACTCTATACCCTACACTCTATACCCTACACTCTATACCCTACACTCTATACCATACACTCTATACCCTACACTCTACACTCTATACCCTATACTCTACACTCTATACCCTACACTCTGTACCCTACACTCTATACCCTACACACTATACCCTACACTCTATATACTACACTCTACACTCTATACCCTACACTCTACACTCTATACCCTACACTCTATACCCTACATTCTATACCCTACACTCTATACCTTACACTCTACACTCTATACCCTACACTCTATACCCTACACTCTATACCCTACACTCTATACCCTACACTCTAATCCCTACACTCTACACTCTATACCCTACACTCTATACCCTACACTCTACACTCTATACCTTACACTCTACACTCTATTCCCTACACTCTATACCCTACACTCTATACCCTACACTCTATACCCTACACTCTATACCATACACTCTATACCCTACACTCTACACTCTATACCCTATACTCTACACTCTATACCCTACACTCTGTACCCTACACTCTATACCCTACACACTATACCCTACACTCTATATACTACACTCTACACTCTATACCCTACACTCTATACCCTACACTCTACACTCTATACCTTACACTCTACACTCTATTCCCTACACTCTATACCCTACACTCTATACCCTACACTCTATACCCTACACTCTATACCATACACTCTATACCCTACACTCTACACTCTATACCCTATACTCTACACTCTATACCCTACACTCTGTACCCTACACTCTATACCCTACACACTATACCCTACACTCTATATACTACACTCTACACTCTATACCCTACACTCTACACTCTATACCCTACACTCTACACTCTATACCCTACACTCTATACCCTACACTCTACACCCTACACTCTATACCCTACACTCTATACCCTACACTCTACACTCTATACCCTACACTCTATACCCTACACTCTATGCCCTACACTCTATACCCTACACTCTATACCCTACACTCTATACCTTACACTCTACACTCTATACCCTACACTCTATACCCTACACTCTAATCCCTACACTCTACACTCTATACCCTACACTCTATACCCTACACTCTACACTCTATACCTTACACTCTACACTCTATTCCCTACACTCTACACTCTATACCCTACACTCTATACCCTACACTTTACACCCTACACTCTATACCCTACACTCTATACCCTACACTCTACACTCTATACCCTACACTCTATACCCTACACTCTATGCCCTACACTCTATACCCTACACTCTATACCCTACACTCTATACCTTACACTCTACACTCTATACCCTACACT
This sequence comes from Ranitomeya imitator, assembly GCF_032444005.1. Lineage (NCBI taxonomy): Eukaryota > Metazoa > Chordata > Amphibia > Anura > Dendrobatidae > Ranitomeya > Ranitomeya imitator. Next base: position 619,797 of record NW_027194416.1, on the reverse strand, counting down.
CTATACACTACACTCTAATCCCTACACTCTACACTCTATACCCTACACTCTATACCCTACACTCTACACTCTATACCTTACACTCTACACTCTATTCCCTACACTCTACACTCTATACCCTACACTCTACACTCTATACCCTACACTCTACACTCTATACCCTACACTCTATACCCTACACTCTACACCCTACACTCTATACCCTACACTCTATACCCTACACTCTATACCCTACACTCTATGCCCTACACTCTATACCCTACACTCTATACCCTACACTCTATACCTTACACTCTACACTCTATACCCTACACTCTATACCCTACACTCTAATCCCTACACTCTACACTCTATACCCTACACTCTATACCCTACACTCTACACTCTATACCTTACACTCTACACTCTATTCCCTACACTCTATACCCTACACTCTATACCCTACACTCTATACCCTACACTCTACACCCTACACTCTATACCCTACACTCTATACCATACACTCTATACCCTACACTCTACACTCTACACTCTACACTCTATACCCTACACTCTATACCCTACACTCTATACCCTACACTCTATACCCTACACTCTATACTCTACACTCTACACTCTATACCCTACACTCTACACTCTATACCCTACACTCTACACTCTATACCCTACACTCTATACCCTACACTCTATACCCTACACTCTATACCCTACACTCTATACCCTACACTCTACAATCTATACCCTACACTCTATACCCAACACTCTACACTCTATACCCTACACTCTATACCCTACACTCTATGCCCTACACTCTATACCCTACACTCTATACCCTACACTCTATACCCTACACTCTACACTCTATACCCTACACTCTATACCATACACTCTATACCCTACACTCTACACTTTATACCCTACACTCTACACCCTACACTCTATACCCTACACTCTATACCATACACTCTATACCCTACACTCTACACTCTATACCCTACACTCTATACCCTACACTCTACACTCTATACCTTACACTCTACACTCTATTCCCTACACTCTATGCCCTACAATCTATACCCTACACTCTATACCATACACTCTATACCCTACACTCTACACCCTACACTCTATACCCTACACTCTATACCATACACTCTATACCCTACACCCTACACTCTATACCCTACACTCTAATCCCTACACTCTACACTCTATACCCTACACTCTATACCCTACATTCTATACCCTACACTCTACACTCTCTACCCTACACTCTATACCCTACACTCTATACCCTACACTCTACACTCTATACCCTACACTCTATACCCTACACTCTATACCCTACACTCTAAACTCTATGCCCTACACTCTACACTCTATACCCTACACTCTATACCCTACACTCTATACCCTACACTCTACACTCTATACCCTAAACTATATACCCTACACTCTATGCCCTACACTATATATCCTACACTCTATACCCTACACTCTATACCCTACACTCTACACTCTATACCCTACACTCTTTACCCTACACTCTACACCCTACACTCTACACTCTATACCCTACACTCTATACCCTACACTCTACACTCTATACCCTACACTCTATACCCTACACTCTATACCCTACATTCTATACCCTACACTCTATACCTTACACTCTACACTCTATACCCTACACTCTATACCCTACACTCTATACCCTACACTCTAATCCCTATACTCTACACTCTATACCCTACACTCTATACCCTACACTCTACACTCTATACCTTACACTCTACACTCTATTCCCTACACTCTATACCCTACACTCTATACCCTACACTCTATACCCTACACTCTATACCATACACTCTATACCCTACACTCTACACTCTATACCCTATACTCTACACTCTATACCCTACACTCTGTACCCTACACTCTATACCCTACACACTATACCCTACACTCTATATACTACACTCTACACTCTATACCCTACACTCTACACTCTATACCCTACACTCTATACCCTACATTCTATACCCTACACTCTATACCTTACACTCTACACTCTATACCCTACACTCTATACCCTACACTCTATACCCTACACTCTATACCCTACACTCTAATCCCTACACTCTACACTCTATACCCTACACTCTATACCCTACACTCTACACTCTATACCTTACACTCTACACTCTATTCCCTACACTCTATACCCTACACTCTATACCCTACACTCTATACCCTACACTCTATACCATACACTCTATACCCTACACTCTACACTCTATACCCTATACTCTACACTCTATACCCTACACTCTGTACCCTACACTCTATACCCTACACACTATACCCTACACTCTATATACTACACTCTACACTCTATACCCTACACTCTATACCCTACACTCTACACTCTATACCTTACACTCTACACTCTATTCCCTACACTCTATACCCTACACTCTATACCCTACACTCTATACCCTACACTCTATACCATACACTCTATACCCTACACTCTACACTCTATACCCTATACTCTACACTCTATACCCTACACTCTGTACCCTACACTCTATACCCTACACACTATACCCTACACTCTATATACTACACTCTACACTCTATACCCTACACTCTACACTCTATACCCTACACTCTACACTCTATACTCTACACTCTATACCCTACACTCTACACCCTACACTCTATACCCTACACTCTATACCCTACACTCTACACTCTATACCCTACACTCTATACCCTACACTCTATGCCCTACACTCTATACCCTACACTCTATACCCTACACTCTATACCTTACACTCTACACTCTATACCCTACACTCTATACCCTACACTCTAATCCCTACACTCTACACTCTATACCCTACACTCTATACCCTACACTCTACACTCTATACCTTACACTCTACACTCTATTCCCTACACTCTACACTCTATACCCTACACTCTATACCCTACACTTTACACCCTACACTCTATACCCTACACTCTATACCCTACACTCTACACTCTATACCCTACACTCTATACCCTACACTCTATGCCCTACACTCTATACCCTACACTCTATACCCTACACTCTATACCTTACACTCTACACTCTATACCCTACACTCTATACACTACACTCTAATCCTACACTCTACACTCTATACCCTACACTCTATACCCTACACTCTACACTCTATACCTTACACTCTACACTCTATTCCCTACACTCTACACTCTATACCCTACACTCTACACTCTATACCCTACACTCTACACTCTATACCCTACACTCTATACCCTACACTCTACACCCTACACTCTATACCCTACACTCTATACCCTACACTCTATACCTACACTCTATGCCCTACACTCTATACCCTACACTCTATACCCTACACTCTATACCTTACACTCTACACTCTATACCCTACACTCTATACCCTACACTCTATCCCTACACTCTACACTCTATACCCTACACTCTATACCCTACAACACTCTACACTCTATACCTTACACTCTACACTCTATTCCCTACACTCTATACCCTACACTCTATACCCTACACTCTATACCCTACACTCTACACCCTACACTCTATACCCTACACTCTATACCATACACTCTATACCCTACACTCTACACTCTACACTCTACACTCTATACCCTACACTCTATACCCTACACTCTATACCCTACACTCTATACCCTACACTCTATACCCTACACTCTACACTCTATACCCTACACTCTACACTCTATACCCCTACACTCTACACTCTATACCCTACACTCTATACCCTACACTCTATACCCTACACTCTATACCCTACACTCTATACCCTACACTCTACAATCTATACTACCCTACACTCTATACCCAACACTCTACACTCTATACCCTACACTCTATACCCTACACTCTATGCCCTACACTCTATACCCTACACTCTATACCCTACACTCTATACCCTACACTCTACACTCTATACCCTACACTCTATACCATACACTCTATACCCTACACTCTACACTTTATACCCTACACTCTACACCCTACACTCTATACCCTACACTCTATACCATACACTCTATACCCTACACTCTACACTCTATACCCTACACTCTACACCCTACACTCTATACCCTACACTCTAATCCCTACATTCTACACTCTCTACCCTACACTCTATACCCTACACTCTATACCCTAAACTCTATACCCTACACTCTACACTCTATACCCTACACTCTATACCCTACACTCTATACCCTACACTCTATACCCTACACTCTACACCCTATACTCTATACCCTACACTCTATACCATGACACTCTATACCCTACACTTTACACTCTATACGGTACACTCTAATCCCTACACTCTACACTCTATACCCTACACTCTATACCCTACACTCTACACTCTATACCTTACACTCTACACTCTATTCCCTACACTCTATACCCTACACTCTATACCCTACACTCTATACCATACACTCTACACTCTATACCCTACACTCTATACCATACACTCTATACCCTACACTCTATACCTTACACTCTATACCCTACACTCTATACCCTACACTCTATACCCTACACTCTACACCCTACACTCTATACCTTACACTCTATACCCTACACTCTATACCCTACAATCTAAACTCTATACCCTACACTCTACACTCATACCCTACACTCTATAACATACACTCTATACCCTACACTGTATACCCTACACGCTATACCATACACTCTACACTCTATACCCTACACTCTATACCATACACTCTACACCAAACACTCTATACCCTACACTCTACACCTACACTCTATACCCTACACTCTACACCCTACACTCTATACCCTACACTCTATACCATACACTCTATACCCTACACTCTATACCCTACACTCTATAACCTACACTCTACACCCTACACTCTATACCCTACACTCTATACCATACACTCTATACCCTACACTCTACACTCTATACCCTACACTCTACACCCTACACTCTATACCCTACACTCTAATCCCTACATTCTACACTCTCTACCCTACACTCTATACCCTACACTCTATACCCTACACTCTATACCCTACACTCTACACTCTCTACCCTACACTCTATACCCTACACTCTATACCCTACACTTTAATCCTACACTCTACACTCTATACCCTACACTCTATACCCTACACTCTACACTCTATACCCTACACTCTACACTCTATACCCTACACTCTACACTCTATACCCTACACGCTATACCATACACTCTACACTCTATACCCTACACTCTATACCATACACTCTACACCAAACACTCTATACCCTACACTCTACACCCTACACTCTATACCCTACACTCTACACCCTACACTCTATACCCTACACTCTATACCATACACTCTATACCCTACACTCTATACCCTACACTCTATAACCTACACTCTACACCCTACACTCTATACCCTACACTCTATACCATACACTCTATACCCTACACTCTACACTCTATACCCTACACTCTACACCCTACACTCTATACCCTACACTCTAATCCCTACATTCTACACTCTCTACCCTACACTCTATACCCTACACTCTATACCCTACACTCTATACCCTACACTCTACACTCTATACCCTACACTCTATCCCCTACACTCTATACCCTACACTCTATACCCTACACTCTACACCCTACACTCTATACCCTACACCCTATACCATACACTCTATACCCTACACATTACACTCTATACGCTACACTCTACACCCTACACTCTATACCCTACACTCTAATCCCTACACTCTACACTCTATACCCTACACTCAATACCCTACACTCTACACTCTATACCTTACACTCTACACTCTATTCCCTACACTCTATACCCTACACTCTATACCCTACACTCTATACCCTACACTCTATACCATACACTCTATACCCTACACTCTACACTCTATACCCTATACTCTACACTCTATACCCTACACTCTGTACCCTAGACTCTATACCCTACACACTATACCCTACACTCTATATACTACACTCTACACTCTATACCCTACACTCTACACTCTATACCCTACACTCTACACTCTATACCCTACACTCTATACCCTACACTCTACACCCTACACTCTATACCCTACACTCTATACCCTACACTCTACACTCTATACCCTACACTCTATACCCTACACTCTATGCCCTACACTCTATACCCTACACTCTATACCCTACACTCTATACCTTACACTCTACACTCTATACCCTACACTCTATACCCTACACTCTAATCCCTACACTCTACACTCTATACCCTACACTCTATACCCTACACTCTACACTCTATACCTTACACTCTACACTCTATTCCCTACACTCTACACTCTATACCCTACACTCTATACCCTACCTTTACACCCTACACTCTATACCCTACACTCTATACCCTACACTCTACACTCTATACCCTACACTCTATACCCTACACTCTATGCCCTACACTCTATACCCTACACTCTATACCCTACACTCTATACCTTACACTCTACACTCTATACCCTACACTCTATACACTACACTCTAATCCCTACACTCTACACTCTATACCCTACACTCTATACCCTACACTCTACACTCTATACCTTACACTCTACACTCTATTCCCTACACTCTACACTCTATACCCTACACTCTACACTCTATACCCTACACTCTACACTCTATACCCTACACTCTATACCCTACACTCTACACCCTACACTCTATACCCTACACTCTATACCCTACACTCTATACCCTACACTCTATGCCCTACACTCTATACCCTACACTCTATACCCTACACTCTATACCTTACACTCTACACTCTATACCCTACACTCTATACCCTACACTCTAATCCCTACACTCTACACCCTATACCCTACACTCTATACCCTACACTCTACACTCTATACCTTACACTCTACACTCTATTCCCTACACTCTATACCCTACACTCTATACCCTACACTCTATACCCTACACTCTACACCCTACACTCTATACCCTACACTCTATACCATACACTCTATACCCTACACTCTACACTCTACACTCTACACTCTATACCCTACACTCTATACCCTACACTCTATACCCTACACTCTATACCCTACACTCTATACCCTACACTCTACACTCTATACCCTACACTCTACACTCTATACCCTACACTCTACACTCTATACCCTACACTCTATACCCTACACTCTATACCCTACACTCTATACCCTACACTCTATACCCTACACTCTACAATCTATACCCTACACTCTATACCCAACACTCTACACTCTATACCCTACACTCTATACCCTACACTCTATGCCCTACACTCTATACCCTACACTCTATACCCTACACTCTATACCCTACACTCTACACTCTATACCCTACACTCTATACCATACACTCTATACCCTACACTCTACACTTTATACCCTACACTCTACACCCTACACTCTATACCCTACACTCTATACCATACACTCTATACCCTACACTCTACACTCTATACCCTACACTCTACACCCTACACTCTATACCCTACACTCTAATCCCTACATTCTACACTCTCTACCCTACACTCTATACCCTACACTCTATACCCTAAACTCTATACCCCACACTCTACACTCTATACCCTACACTCTATACCCTACACTCTATACCCTACACTCTATACCCTACACTCTACACCCTATACTCTATACCCTACACTCTATACCATACACTCTATACCCTACACTTTACACTCTATACGGTACACTCTAATCCCTACACTCTACACTCTATACCCTACACTCTATACCCTACACTCTACACTCTATACCTTACACTCTACACTCTATTCCCTACACTCTATACCCTACACTCTATACCCTACACTCTATACCATACACTCTACACTCTATACCCTACACTCTATACCATACACTCTATACCCTACACTCTATACCATACACTCTATACCCTACACTCTATACCCTACACTCTATACCCTACACTCTACACCCTACACTCTATACCTTACACTCTATACCCTACACTCTATACCCTACAATCTAAACTCTATACCCTACACTCTACACTCTATACCCTACACTCTATAACATACACTCTATACCCTACACTGTATACCCTACACGCTATACCATACACTCTACACTCTATACCCTACACTCTATACCATACACTCTACACCAAACACTCTATACCCTACACTCTACACCCTACACTCTATACCCTACACTCTACACCCTACACTCTATACCCTACACTCTATACCATACACTCTATACCCTACACTCTATACCCTACACTCTATAACCTACACTCTACACCCTACACTCTATACCCTACACTCTATACCATACACTCTATACCCTACACTCTACACTCTATACCCTACACTCTACACCCTACACTCTATACCCTACACTCTAATCCCTACATTCTACACTCTCTACCCTACACTCTATACCCTACACTCTATACCCTACACTCTACACTCTCTACCCTACACTCTATACCATACACTCTATACCCTACACTTTAATCCCTACACTCTACACTCTATACCCTACACTCTATACCCTACACTCTACACTCTATACCCTACACTCTACACTCTATACCCTACACTCTACACTCTATACCCTACACGCTATACCATACACTCTACACTCTATACCCTACACTCTATACCATACACTCTACACCAAACACTCTATACCCTACACTCTACACCCTACACTCTATACCCTACACTCTACACCCTACACTCTATACCCTACACTCTATACCATACACTCTATACCCTACACTCTATACCCTACACTCTATAACCTACACTCTACACCCTACACTCTATACCCTACACTCTATACCATACACTCTATACCCTACACTCTACACTCTATACCCTACACTCTACACCCTACACTCTATACCCTACACTCTAATCCCTACATTCTACACTCTCTACCCTACACTCTATACCCTACACTCTATACCCTAAACTCTATACCCTACACTCTACACTCTATACCCTACACTCTATACCCTACACTCTATACCCTACACTCTATACCCTACACTCTACACCCTATACTCTATACCCTACACTCTATACCATACACTCTATACCCTACACTTTACACTCTATACGTACACTCTAATCCCTACACTCTACACTCTATACCCTACACTCTATACCCTACACTCTACACTCTATACCTTACACTCTACACTCTATTCCCTACACTCTATACCCTACACTCTATACCCTACACTCTATACCATACACTCTACACTCTATACCCTACACTCTATACCATACACTCTATACCCTACACTCTATACCATACACTCTATACCCTACACTCTATACCCTACACTCTATACCCTACACTCTACACCCTACACTCTATACCTTACACTCTATACCCTACACTCTATACCCTACAATCTAAACTCTATACCCTACACTCTACACTCTATACCCTACACTCTATAACATACACTCTATACCCTACACTGTATACCCTACACGCTATACCATACACTCTACACTCTATACCCTACACTCTATACCATACACTCTACACCAAACACTCTATACCCTACACTCTACACCCTACACTCTATACCCTACACTCTATACCCTACACTCTATACCCTACACTCTATACCATACACTCTATACCCTACACTCTATACCCTACACTCTATAACCTACACTCTACACCCTACACTCTATACCCTACACTCTATACCATACACTCTATACCCTACACTCTACACTCTATACCCTACACTCTACACCCTACACTCTATACCCTACACTCTAATCCCTACATTCTACACTCTCTACCCTACACTCTATACCCTACACTCTATACCCTACACTCTACACTCTCTACCCTACACTCTATACCCTACACTCTATACCCTACACTTTAATCCCTACACTCTACACTCTATACCCTACACTCTATACCCTACACTCTACACTCTATACCCTACACTCTACACTCTATACCCTACACTCTACACTCTATACCCTACACGCTATACCATACACTCTACACTCTATACCCTACACTCTATACCATACACTCTACACCAAACACTCTATACCCTACACTCTACACCCTACACTCTATACCCTACACTCTACACCCTACACTCTATACCCTACACTCTATACCATACACTCTATACCCTACACTCTATACCCTACACTCTATAACCTACACTCTACACCCTACACTCTATACCCTACACTCTATACCATACACTCTATACCCTACACTCTACACTCTATACCCTACACTCTACACCCTACACTCTATACCCTACACTCTAATCCCTACATTCTACACTCTCTACCCTACACTCTATACCCTACACTCTATACCCTACACTCTATACCCTACACTCTACACTCTATACCCTACACTCTATACCCTACACTCTATACCCTACACTCTATACCCTACACTCTACACCCTACACTCTATACCCTACACCCTATACCATACACTCTATACCCTACACATTACACTCTATACGCTACACTCTACACCCTACACTCTATACCCTACACTCTAATCCCTACACTCTACACTCTATACCCTACACTCAATACCCTACACTCTACACTCTATACCTTACACTCTACACTCTATTCCCTACACTCTATACCCTACACTCTATACCCTACACTCTATACCATACACTCTATATCCTACACTCTACACCCTACACTCTATACCCTACACTCTATACCATACACTCTACACCCTACACCCTACACTCTATACCCTACACTCTAATCACTACACTCTACACTCTATACCCTACACTCTATACCCTACACTCTATACCCTACACTCTACACTCTCTACCCTACATTCTATACCCAACACTCTATACCCTACACTCTATACCCTACACTCTACACTCTATACCCTACACTCTATACCGTACACTCTATACCCTACACTCTAAACTCTATGCCCTACACTCTACACTCTATACCCTACACTCTATACCCTACACTCTACACTCTATACCCTAAACTATATACCCTACACTCTATGCCCTACACTCTATACCCTACACTCTATTCCCTACACTCTATACCCTACACTCTACACTCTATACCCTACACTCTATACCCTACACTCTACACTCTATAGCCTACACTCTATACCCTACACTCTATACCCTACACTCTAAACTCTATGCCCTACACTCTACACTCTATACCCTACACTCTATACCCTACACTCTACACTCTATACCCTAAACTATATACCCTACACTCTATACCGTACACTCTATACCCTACACTCTATACCCTATACTCTATACCCTACACTCCATACCCTACACTCTACACTCTATACCCTACACTCTATACCCTACACTCTACACCCTACACTCTATACCCTACACTCTATACCATACACTCTATACCCTACACTCTACACTCTATACCCTACACTCTACACCCTACACTCTATACCCTACACTCTAATCCCTACATTCTACACTCTCTACCCTACACTCTATACCCTACACTCTATACCCTACACTCTACACTCTCTACCCTACACTCTATACCCTACACTCTATACCCTACACTTTAATCCCTACACTCTACACTCTATACCCTACACTCTATACCCTACACTCTACACTCTATACCCTACACTCTACACTCTATACCCTACACTCTACACTCTATACCCTACACGCTATACCATACACTCTACACTCTATACCCTACACTCTATACCATACACTCTACACCAAACACTCTATACCCTACACTCTACACCCTACACTCTATACCCTACACTCTACACCCTACACTCTATACCCTACACTCTATACCATACACTCTATACCCTACACTCTATACCCTACACTCTATAACCTACACTCTACACCCTACACTCTATACCCTACACTCTATACCATACACTCTATACCCTACACTCTACACTCTATACCCTACACTCTACACCCTACACTCTATACCCTACACTCTAATCCCTACATTCTACACTCTCTACCCTACACTCTATACCCTACACTCTATACCCTACACTCTATACCCTACACTCTACACTCTATACCCTACACTCTATACCCTACACTCTATACCCTACACTCTATACCCTACACTCTACACCCTACACTCTATACCCTACACCCTATACCATACACTCTATACCCTACACATTACACTCTATACGCTACACTCTACACCCTACACTCTATACCCTACACTCTAATCCCTACACTCTACACTCTATACCCTACACTCAATACCCTACACTCTACACTCTATACCTTACACTCTACACTCTATTCCCTACACTCTATACCCTACACTCTATACCCTACACTCTATACCATACACTCTATATCCTACACTCTACACCCTACACTCTATACCCTACACTCTATACCATACACTCTACACCCTACACCCTACACTCTATACCCTACACTCTAATCACTACACTCTACACTCTATACCCTACACTCTATACCCTACACTCTATACCCTACACTCTACACTCTCTACCCTACATTCTATACCCAACACTCTATACCCTACACTCTATACCCTACACTCTACACTCTATACCCTACACTCTATACCGTACACTCTATACCCTACACTCTAAACTCTATGCCCTACACTCTACACTCTATACCCTACACTCTATACCCTACACTCTACACTCTATACCCTAAACTATATACCCTACACTCTATGCCCTACACTCTATACCCTACACTCTATTCCCTACACTCTATACCCTACACTCTACACTCTATACCCTACACTCTATACCCTACACTCTATACCCTACACTCTACACTCTATAGCCTACACTCTATACCCTACACTCTATACCCTACACTCTAAACTCTATGCCCTACACTCTACACTCTATACCCTACACTCTATACCCTACACTCTACACTCTATACCCTAAACTATATACCCTACACTCTATACCGTACACTCTATACCCTACACTCTATACCCTATACTCTATACCCTACACTCCATACCCTACACTCTACACTCTATACCCTACACTCTATACCCTACACTCTATGCCCTACACTCTATACCCTACACTCTATACCCTATACTCTATACCCTACACTCCATACCCTACACTCTACACTCTATACCCTACACTCTATACCCTACACTCTACACTCTATACCCTAAACTATATACCCTACACTCTATACCTTACACTCTACACTCTATACCCTACACTCTATACCCTACACTCTATACCCTACACTCTAATCCCTACACTCTACACTCTATACCCTACACTCTATACCTTACACTCTACACTCTATACCCTACACTCTATACCCTACACTCTAATCCCTACACTCTATACCCTACACTCTATACCCTACACTCTACACTCTATACCCTACACTCTACACTCTATACCCTACACTCTACAATCGATACCCTACACTCTATACCCTACACTCTACACCCTACACTCTATACCCTACACTCTATACCCTACACTCTACACTCTATACCCTACACTCTATACCCTACACTCTATACCTTACACTCTACACAATATACCCTACACTCTATACCCTACACTCTATACCCTACACTTTAATCCCTACACTCTACACTCTATACCCTACACTCTATACCCTACACTCTACACTCTATACCCTACACTCTACACTCTATACCCTACACTCTACACTCTATACCCTACACTCTATACTCTACACTCTACACCCTACACTCTATACCCTACACTCTATGCCCTACACGCTATACCCTACACTCTATACCCTACACTCTATACCTTACACTCTACACTCTATACCCTACACTCTATACCCTACACTCTATACCCTACACTCTAATCCCTACACTCTACACTCTATACCCTACACTCTATACCCTACACTCTACACTCTATACCCTACACTCTACACTCTATACCCTACACTCTACACTCTATACCCTACACTCTATACCCTACACTCTACACCCTACACTCTATACCCTACACTCTATACCCTACACTCTACACTCTATACCCTACACTCTATACCCTGCACTCTATGCCCTACACTCTATACCCTACACTCTATACCCTAGACTCTATACCTTACACTCTAGACTCTATTCCCTACACTCTATACCCTACACTCTATACCCTACACTCTATACCCTACACTCTACACCCTACACTCTATACCCTACACTCTATACCAAACACTCTATACCCTACACTCTACACTCTATACCCTACACTCTACACTCTATACCCTACACTCTATACCCTACACTCTATACCCTACACTCTATACCCTACACTCTATACCCTACACTCTACACTCTATACCCTACACTCTATACCCTACACTCTATACCTTACAATCTACACAATATACCCTACACTCTATACCCTACACTCTATACCCTACACTTTAATCCCTACACTCTACACTCTATACCCTACACTCTATACCCTACACTCTACACTCTATACCCTACACTCTACACTCTATACCCTACACTCTACACTCTATACCCTACACTCTATACCCTACACTCTACACCCTACACTCTATACCCTACACTCTATACCCTACACTCTACACTCTATACCCTACACTCTATACCCTACACTCTATGCCCTACACTCTATACCCTACACTCTATACCCTAGACTCTATACCTTACACTCTACACTCTATACCCTACACTCTACACCCTACACTCTATACCCTACACTCTACACTTTATACCTTACACTCTAGACTCTATTCCCTACACTCTATACCCTACACTCTATACCCTACACTCTATACCCTACACTCTACACCCTACACTCTATACCCTACACTCTATACCAAACACTCTATACCCTACACTCTACACTCTATACCCTACACTCTACACTCTATACCCTACACTCTATACCCTACACTCTATACCCTACACTCTATACCCTACACTCTATACCTTACACTCTACACTCTATACCCTACACTCTACACTCTATTCCCTACACTCTACACTCTATACCCTACACTCTATACCCTACACTCTATACCCTACACTCTATACCCTACACTCTACACTCTATACCCTACACTCTATACCTTACACTCTACACTCTATACCCTACACTCTATACCCTACACTCTAATCCCTACACTCTACAGTCTATACCCTACACTCTATACCCTACACTCTACACTCTATACCTTACACTCTACTCTCTATTCCCTACACTCTACACTCTATACCCTACACTCTACACTCTATACCCTACACTCTATACCCTACACTCTACACCCTACACTCTATACCCTACACTCTATACCCTGCACTCTACACTCTATACCCTACACTCTATACCCTACACTCTATGCCCTACACTCTATACCCTACACTCTATACCCTACACTCTATACCTTACACTCTACACTCTATACCCTACACTCTATACCCTACACTCTAATCCCTACACTCTACACTCTATACCCTACACTCTATACCCTACACTCTACACTCTATACCTTACACTCTACACTCTATTCCCTACACTCTATACCCTACACTCTATACCCTACACTCTATACCCTACACTCTACACCCTACACTCTATACCCTACACTCTATACCCTACACTCTATACCCTACACTCTACACTCTATACCCTACACTCTACACTCTATTCCCTACACTCTACACTCTATACCCTACACTCTATACCCTACACTCTATACCCTACACTCTACACCCTACACTCTACACTCTATACCCTACACTCTATACCTTACACTCTACACTCTATACCCTACACTCTATACCCTACACTCTAATCCCTACACTCTACAGTCTATACCCTACACTCTATACCCTACACTCTACACTCTATACCTTACACTCTACTCTCTATTCCCTACACTCTACACTCTATACCCTACACTCTACACTCTATACCCTACACTCTATACCCTACACTCTACACCCTACACTCTATACCCTACACTCTATACCCTACACTCTACACTCTATACCCTACACTCTATACCCTACACTCTATGCCCTACACTCTATACCCTACACTCTATACCCTACACTCTATACCTTACACTCTACACTCTATACCCTACACTCTATACCCTACACTCTAATCCCTACACTCTACACTCTATACCCTACACTCTATACCCTACACTCTACACTCTATACCTTACACTCTACACTCTATTCCCTACACTCTATACCCTACACTCTATACCCTACACTCTATACCCTACACTCTACACCCTACACTCTATACCCTACACTCTATACCCTACACTCTGTACCCTACACTCTATACCCTACACACTATACCCTACACTCTATACCCTACACTCTATACCCTACACTCTACACTCTATACCCTACACTCTATACCCTGCACTCTATGCCCTACACTCTATACCCTACACTCTATACCCTAGACTCTATACCTTACACTCTAGACTCTATTCCCTACACTCTATACCCTACACTCTATACCCTACACTCTATACCCTACACTCTACACCCTACACTCTATACCCTACACTCTATACCAAACACTCTATACCCTACACTCTACACTCTATACCCTACACTCTACACTCTATACCCTACACTCTATACCCTACACTCTATACCCTACACTCTATACCCTACACTCTATACCCTACACTCTACACTCTATACCCTACACTCTATACCCTACACTCTATACCTTACAATCTACACAATATACCCTACACTCTATACCCTACACTCTATACCCTACACTTTAATCCCTACACTCTACACTCTATACCCTACACTCTATACCCTACACTCTACACTCTATACCCTACACTCTACACTCTATACCCTACACTCTACACTCTATACCCTACACTCTATACCCTACACTCTACACCCTACACTCTATACCCTACACTCTATACCCTACACTCTACACTCTATACCCTACACTTTAATCCCTACACTCTACACTCTATACCCTACACTCTATACCCTACACTCTACACTCTATACCCTACACTCTACACTCTATACCCTACACTCTACACTCTATACCCTACACTCTATACCCTACACTCTACACCCTACACTCTATACCCTACACTCTATACCCTACACTCTACACTCTATACCCTACACTCTATACCCTACACTCTATGCCCTACACTCTATACCCTACACTCTATACCCTAGACTCTATACCTTACACTCTACACTCTATACCCTACACTCTACACCCTACACTCTATACCCTACACTCTACACTTTATACCTTACACTCTAGACTCTATTCCCTACACTCTATACCCTACACTCTATACCCTACACTCTATACCCTACACTCTACACCCTACACTCTATACCCTACACTCTATACCAAACACTCTATACCCTACACTCTACACTCTATACCCTACACTCTACACTCTATACCCTACACTCTATACCCTACACTCTATACCCTACACTCTATTCCCTACACTCTATACCCTACACTCTATACCCTACACTCTATACCCTACACTCTATACCATACACTCTATACCCTACACTCTACACTCTATACCCTATACTCTACACTCTATACCCTACACTCTGTACCCTACACTCTATACCCTACACACTATACCCTACACTCTATATACTACACTCTACACTCTATACCCTACACTCTACACTCTATACCCTACACTCTACACTCTATACCCTACACTCTATACCCTACACTCTACACTCTATACCCTATACTCTACACTCTATACCCTACACTCTGTACCCTACACTCTATACCCTACACACTATACCCTACACTCTATATACTACACTCTACACTCTATACCCTACACTCTATACCCTACACTCTACACTCTATACCTTACACTCTACACTCTATTCCCTACACTCTATACCCTACACTCTATACCCTACACTCTATACCCTACACTCTATACCATACACTCTATACCCTACACTCTACACTCTATACCCTATACTCTACACTCTATACCCTACACTCTGTACCCTACACTCTATACCCTACACACTATACCCTACACTCTATATACTACACTCTACACTCTATACCCTACACTCTACACTCTATACCCTACACTCTACACTCTATACCCTACACTCTATACCCTACACTCTACACCCTACACTCTATACCCTACACTCTATACCCTACACTCTACACTCTATACCCTACACTCTATACCCTACACTCTATGCCCTACACTCTATACCCTACACTCTATACCCTACACTCTATACCTTACACTCTACACTCTATACCCTACACTCTATACCCTACACTCTAATCCCTACACTCTACACTCTATACCCTACACTCTATACCCTACACTCTACACTCTATACCTTACACTCTACACTCTATTCCCTACACTCTACACTCTATACCCTACACTCTATACCCTACACTTTACACCCTACACTCTATACCCTACACTCTATACCCTACACTCTACACTCTATACCCTACACTCTATACCCTACACTCTATGCCCTACACTCTATACTCTACACTCTATACCCTACACTCTATACCTTACACTCTACACTCTATACCCTACACTCTATACACTACACTCTAATCCCTACACTCTACACTCTATACCCTACACTCTATACCCTACACTCTACACTCTATACCTTACACTCTACACTCTATTCCCTACACTCTACACTCTATACCCTACACTCTACACTCTATACCCTACACTCTACACTCTATACCCTACACTCTATACCCTACACTCTACACCCTACACTCTATACCCTACACTCTATACCCTACACTCTATACCATACACTCTATGCCCTACACTCTATACCCTACACTCTATACCCTACACTCTATACCTTACACTCTACACTCTATACCCTACACTCTATACCCTACACTCTAATCCCTACACTCTACACTCTATACCCTACACTCTATACCCTACACTCTACACTCTATACATTACACTCTACACTCTATTCCCTACACTCTATACCCTACACTCTATACCCTACACTCTATACCCTACACTCTACACCCTACACTCTATACCCTACACTCTATACCATACACTCTATACCCTACACTCTACACTCTACACTCTACACTCTATACCCTACACTCTATACCCTACACTCTATACCCTACACTCTATACCCTACACTCTACACTCTATACCCTACACTCTACACTCTATACCCTACACTCTACACTCTATACCCTACACTCTATACCCTACACTCTATACCCTACACTCTATACCCTACACTCTATACCCTACACTCTACAATCTATACCCTACACTCTATACCCAACACTCTACACTCTATACCCTACACTCTATACCCTACACTCTATGCCCTACACTCTATACCCTACACTCTATACCCTACACTCTATACCCTACACTCTACACTCTATACCCTACACTCTATACCATACACTCTATACCCTACACTCTACACTTTATACCCTACACTCTACACCCTACACTCTATACCCTACACTCTATACCATACACTCTATACCCTACACTCTACACTCTATACCCTACACTCTATACCCTACACTCTACACTCTATACCTTACACTCTACACTCTATTCCCTACACTCTATGCCCTACAATCTATACCCTACACTCTATACCATACACTCTATACCCTACACTCTACACCCTACACTCTATACCCTACACTCTATACCATACACTCTATACCCTACACCCTACACTCTATACCCTACACTCTAATCCCTACACTCTACACTCTATACCCTACACTCTATACCCTACACTCTATACCCTACACTCTACACTCTCTACCCTACACTCTATACCCTACACTCTATACCCTACACTCTACACTCTATACCCTACACTCTATACCCTACACTCTATACCCTACACTCTAAACTCTATGCCCTACACTCTACACTCTATACCCTACACTCTATACCCTACACTCTATACCCTACACTCTACACTCTATACCCTAAACTATATACCCTACACTCTATGCCCTACACTATATATCCTACACTCTATACCCTACACTCTATACCCTACACTCTACACTCTATACCCTACACTCTTTACCCTACACTCTACACCCTACACTCTACACTCTATACCCTACACTCTATACCCTACACTCTATACCCTACACTCTACACTCTATACCCTACACTCTATACCCTACACTCTATACCCTACATTCTATACCCTACACTCTATACCTTACACTCTACACTCTATACCCTACACTCTATACCCTACACTCTATACCCTACACTCTAATCCCTATACTCTACACTCTATACCCTACACTCTATACCCTACACTCTACACTCTATACCTTACACTCTACACTCTATTCCCTACACTCTATACCCTACACTCTATACCCTACACTCTATACCCTACACTCTATACCATACACTCTATACCCTACACTCTACACTCTATACCCTATACTCTACACTCTATACCCTACACTCTGTACCCTACACTCTATACCCTACACACTATACCCTACACTCTATATACTACACTCTACACTCTATACCCTACACTCTACACTCTATACCCTACACTCTATACCCTACATTCTATACCCTACACTCTATACCTTACACTCTACACTCTATACCCTACACTCTATACCCTACACTCTATACCCTACACTCTATACCCTACACTCTAATCCCTACACTCTACACTCTATACCCTACACTCTATACCCTACACTCTACACTCTATACCTTACACTCTACACTCTATTCCCTACACTCTATACCCTACACTCTATACCCTACACTCTATACCCTACACTCTATACCATACACTCTATACCCTACACTCTACACTCTATACCCTATACTCTACACTCTATACCCTACACTCTGTACCCTACACTCTATACCCTACACACTATACCCTACACTCTATATACTACACTCTACACTCTATACCCTACACTCTATACCCTACACTCTACACTCTATACCTTACACTCTACACTCTATTCCCTACACTCTATACCCTACACTCTATACCCTACACTCTATACCCTACACTCTATACCATACACTCTATACCCTACACTCTACACTCTATACCCTATACTCTACACTCTATACCCTACACTCTGTACCCTACACTCTATACCCTACACACTATACCCTACACTCTACATACTACACTCTACACTCTATACCCTACACTCTACACTCTATACCCTACACTCTACACTCTATACCCTACACTCTATACCCTACACTCTACACCCTACACTCTATACCCTACACTCTATACCCTACACTCTACACTCTATACCCTACACTCTATACCCTACACTCTATGCCCTACACTCTATACCCTACACTCTATACCCTACACTCTATACCTTACACTCTACACTCTATACCCTACACTCTATACCCTACACTCTAATCCCTACACTCTACACTCTATACCCTACACTCTATACCCTACACTCTACACTCTATACCTTACACTCTACACTCTATTCCCTACACTCTACACTCTATACCCTACACTCTATACCCTACACTTTACACCCTACACTCTATACCCTACACTCTATACCCTACACTCTACACTCTATACCCTACACTCTATACCCTACACTCTATGCCCTACACTCTATACCCTACACTCTATACCCTACACTCTATACCTTACACTCTACACTCTATACCCTACACTCTATACACTACACTCTAATCCCTACACTCTACACTCTATACCCTACACTCTATACCCTACACTCTACACTCTATACCTTACACTCTACACTCTATTCCCTACACTCTACACTCTATACCCTACACTCTACACTCTATACCCTACACTCTACACTCTATACCCTACACTCTATACCCTACACTCTACACCCTACACTCTATACCCTACACTCTATACCCTACACTCTATACCCTACACTCTATGCCCTACACTCTATACCCTACACTCTATACCCTACACTCTATACCTTACACTCTACACTCTATACCCTACACTCTATACCCTACACTCTAATCCCTACACTCTACACTCTATACCCTACACTCTATACCCTACACTCTACACTCTATACCTTACACTCTACACTCTATTCCCTACACTCTATACCCTACACTCTATACCCTACACTCTATACCCTACACTCTACACCCTACACTCTATACCCTACACTCTATACCATACACTCTATACCCTACACTCTACACTCTACACTCTACACTCTATACCCTACACTCTATACCCTACACTCTATACCCTACACTCTATACCCTACACTCTATACCCTACACTCTACACTCTATACCCTACACTCTGCACTCTATACCCTACACTCTACACTCTATACCCTACACTCTATACCCTACACTCTATACCCTACACTCTATACCCTACACTCTACAATCTATACCCTACACTCTATACCCAACACTCTACACTCTATACCCTACACTCTATACCCTACACTCTATGCCCTACACTCTATACCCTACACTCTATACCCTACACTCTATACCCTACACTCTACACTCTATACCCTACACTCTATACCATACACTCTATACCCTACACTCTACACTTTATACCCTACACTCTACACCCTACACTCTATACCCTACACTCTATACCATACACTCTATACCCTACACTCTACACTCTATACCCTACACTCTACACCCTACACTCTATACCCTACACTCTAATCCCTACATTCTACACTCTCTACCCTACACTCTATACCCTACACTCTATACCCTAAACTCTATACCCTACACTCTACACTCTATACCCTACACTCTATACCCTACACTCTATACCCTACACTCTATACCCTACACTCTACACCCTACACTCTATACCCTACACTCTATACCATACACTCTATACCCTACACTTTACACTCTATACGGTACACTCTAATCCCTACACTCTACACTCTATACCCTACACTCTATACCCTACACTCTACACTCTATACCTTACACTCTACACTCTATTCCCTACACTCTATACCCTACACTCTATACCCTACACTCTATACCATACACTCTACACTCTATACCCTACACTCTATACCATACACTCTATACCCTACACTCTATACCATACACTCTATACCCTACACTCTATACCCTACACTCTATACCCTACACTCTACACCCTACACTCTATACCTTACACTCTATACCCTACACTCTATACCCTACAATCTAAACTGTATACCCTACACTCTACACTCTATACCCTACACTCTATAACATACACTCTATACCCTACACTGTATACCCTACACGCTATACCATACACTCTACACTCTATACCCTACACTCTATACCATACACTCTATACCCTACACTCTACACCCTACACTCTATACCCTACACTCTACACCCTACACTCTATACCCTACACTCTATACCATACACTCTATACCCTACACTCTATACCCTACACTCTATAACCTACACTCTACACCCTACACTCTATACCCTACACTCTATACCATACACTCTATACCCTACACTCTACACTCTATACCCTACACTCTACACCCTACACTCTATACCCTACACTCTAATCCCTACATTCTACACTCTCTACCCTACACTCTATACCCTACACTCTATACCCTACACTCTATACCCTACACTCTACACTCTCTACCCTACACTCTATACCCTACACTCTATACCCTACACTTTAATCCCTACACTCTACACTCTATACCCTACACTCTATACCCTACACTCTACACTCTATACCCTACACTCTACACTCTATACCCTACACTCTACACTCTATACCCTACACGCTATACCATACACTCTACACTCTATACCCTACACTCTATACCATACACTCTACACCAAACACTCTATACCCTACACTCTACACCCTACACTCTATACCCTACACTCTACACCCTACACTCTATACCCTACACTCTATACCATACACTCTATACCCTACACTCTATACCCTACACTCTATAACCTACACTCTACACCCTACACTCTATACCCTACACTCTATACCATACACTCTATACCCTACACTCTACACTCTATACCCTACACTCTACACCCTACACTCTATACCCTACACTCTAATCCCTACATTCTACACTCTCTACCCTACACTCTATACCCTACACTCTATACCCTACACTCTATACCCTACACTCTACACTCTATACCCTACACTCTATACCCTACACTCTATACCCTACACTCTATACCCTACACTCTACACCCTACACTCTATACCCTACACCCTATACCATACACTCTATACCCTACACATTACACTCTATACGCTACACTCTACACCCTACACTCTATACCCTACACTCTAATCCCTACACTCTACACTCTATACCCTACACTCAATACCCTACACTCTACACTCTATACCTTACACTCTACACTCTATTCCCTACACTCTATACCCTACACTCTATACCCTACACTCTATACCATACACTCTATATCCTACACTCTACACCCTACACTCTATACCCTACACTCTATACCATACACTCTACACCCTACACCCTACACTCTATACCCTACACTCTAATCACTACACTCTACACTCTATACCCTACACTCTATACCCTACACTCTATACCCTACACTCTACACTCTCTACCCTACATTCTATACCCAACACTCTATACCCTACACTCTATACCCTACACTCTACACTCTATACCCTACACTCTATACCCTACACTCTATACCCTACACTCTAAACTCTATGCCCTACACTCTACACTCTATACCCTACACTCTATACCCTACACTCTACACTCTATACCCTAAACTATATACCCTACACTCTATGCCCTACACTCTATACCCTACACTCTATACCCTACACTCTATACCCTACACTCTACACTCTATACCCTACACTCTATACCCTACACTCTATACCCTACACTCTACACTCTATAGCCTACACTCTATACCCTACACTCTATACCCTACACTCTAAACTCTATGCCCTACACTCTACACTCTATACCCTACACTCTATACCCTACACTCTACACTCTATACCCTAAACTATATACCCTACACTCTATACCGTACACTCTATACCCTACACTCTATACCCTATACTCTATACCCTACACTCCATACCCTACACTCTACACTCTATACCCTACACTCTATACCCTACACTCTATGCCCTACACTCTATACCCTACACTCTATACCCTACACTCTATACCTTACACTCTACACTCTATACCCTACACTCTATACCCTACACTCTATACCCTACACTCTAATCCCTACACTCTACACTCTATACCCTACACTCTATACCTTACACTCTACACTCTATACCCTACACTCTATACCCTACACTCTAATCCCTACACTCTATACCCTACACTCTATACCCTACACTCTACACTCTATACCCTACACTCTACACTCTATACCCTACACTCTACACTCGATACCCTACACTCTATACCCTACACTCTACACCCTACACTCTATACCCTACACTCTATACCCTACACTCTACACTCTATACCCTACACTCTATACCCTACACTCTATACCTTACACTCTACACAATATACCCTACACTCTATACCCTACACTCTATACCCTACACTTTAATCCCTACACTCTACACTCTATACCCTACACTCTATACCCTACACTCTACACTCTATACCCTACACTCTACACTCTATACCCTACACTCTACACTCTATACCCTACACTCTATACTCTACACTCTACACCCTACACTCTATACCCTACACTCTATGCCCTACACGCTATACCCTACACTCTATACCCTACACTCTATACCTTACACTCTACACTCTATACCCTACACTCTATACCCTACACTCTATACCCTACACTCTAATCCCTACACTCTACACTCTATACCCTACACTCTATACCCTACACTCTACACTCTATACCCTACACTCTACACTCTATACCCTACACTCTACACTCTATACCCTACACTCTATACCCTACACTCTACACCCTACACTCTATACCCTACACTCTATACCCTACACTCTACACTCTATACCCTACACTCTATACCCTGCACTCTATGCCCTACACTCTATACCCTACACTCTATACCCTAGACTCTATACCTTACACTCTAGACTCTATTCCCTACACTCTATACCCTACACTCTATACCCTACACTCTATACCCTACACTCTACACCCTACACTCTATACCCTACACTCTATACCAAACACTCTATACCCTACACTCTACACTCTATACCCTACACTCTACACTCTATACCCTACACTCTATACCCTACACTCTATACCCTACACTCTATACCCTACACTCTATACCCTACACTCTACACTCTATACCCTACACTCTATACCCTACACTCTATACCTTACAATCTACACAATATACCCTACACTCTATACCCTACACTCTATACCCTACACTTTAATCCCTACACTCTACACTCTATACCCTACACTCTATACCCTACACTCTACACTCTATACCCTACACTCTACACTCTATACCCTACACTCTACACTCTATACCCTACACTCTATACCCTACACTCTACACCCTACACTCTATACCCTACACTCTATACCCTACACTCTACACTCTATACCCTACACTTTAATCCCTACACTCTACACTCTATACCCTACACTCTATACCCTACACTCTACACTCTATACCCTACACTCTACACTCTATACCCTACACTCTACACTCTATACCCTACACTCTATACCCTACACTCTACACCCTACACTCTATACCCTACACTCTATACCCTACACTCTACACTCTATACCCTACACTCTATACCCTACACTCTATGCCCTACACTCTATACCCTACACTCTATACCCTAGACTCTATACCTTACACTCTACACTCTATACCCTACACTCTACACCCTACACTCTATACCCTACACTCTACACTTTATACCTTACACTCTAGACTCTATTCCCTACACTCTATACCCTACACTCTATACCCTACACTCTATACCCTACACTCTACACCCTACACTCTATACCCTACACTCTATACCAAACACTCTATACCCTACACTCTACACTCTATACCCTACACTCTACACTCTATACCCTACACTCTATACCCTACACTCTATACCCTACACTCTATACCCTACACTCTATACCCTACACTCTACACTCTATACCCTACACTCTACACTCTATTCCCTACACTCTACACTCTATACCCTACACTCTATACCCTACACTCTATACCCTACACTCTATACCCTACACTCTACACTCTATACCCTACACTCTATACCTTACACTCTACACTCTATACCCTACACTCTATACCCTACACTCTAATCCCTACACTCTACAGTCTATACCCTACACTCTATACCCTACACTCTACACTCTATACCTTACACTCTACTCTCTATTCCCTACACTCTACACTCTATACCCTACACTCTACACTCTATACCCTACACTCTATACCCTACACTCTACACCCTACACTCTATACCCTACACTCTATACCCTACACTCTACACTCTATACCCTACACTCTATACCCTACACTCTATGCCCTACACTCTATACCCTACACTCTATACCCTACACTCTATACCTTACACTCTACACTCTATACCCTACACTCTATACCCTACACTCTAATCCCTACACTCTACACTCTATACCCTACACTCTATACCCTACACTCTACACTCTATACCTTACACTCTACACTCTATTCCCTACACTCTATACCCTACACTCTATACCCTACACTCTATACCCTACACTCTACACCCTACACTCTATACCCTACACTCTATACCATACACTCTATACCCTACACTCTACACTCTATACCCTACACTCTATACCCTACACTCTATACCCTGCACTCTATACCCTACACTCTATACCCTACACTCTACACTCTATACCCTACACTCTACACTCTATACCCTACACTCTACACTCTATACCCTACACTCTATACCCTACACTCTATACCCTACACTCTATACCCTACACTCTATACCCTACACTCTACAATCTATACCCTACACTCTATACCCTACACTCTACACTCTATACCCTACACTCTATACCCTACACTTTATGCCCTACACTCTATACCCTACACTCTATACCCTACACTCTATACCCTACACTCTATACCCTACACTCTATACCATACACTCTATACCCTACACTCTACACTTTATACCCTACACTCTACACCCTACACTCTATACCCTACACTCTATACCATACACTCTATACCCTACACTCTACACTCTATACCCTACACTCTACACCCTACACTCTATACCCTACACTCTAATCCCTACATTCTACACTCTCTACCCTACACTCTATACCCTACACTCTATACCCTACACTCTATACCCTACACTCTACACTCTATACCCTACACTCTATACCCTACACTCTATACCCTACACTCTATACCCTACACTCTATACCCTACACTCTACAATCTATACCCTACACTCTATACCCTACACTCTACACTCTATACCCTACACTCTATACCCTACACTCTATGCCCTACACTCTATACCCTACACTCCATACCCTACACTCTATACCCTACACTCTATACCCTACACTCTACACTCTATACCCTACATTCTACACTTTATACCCTACACTCTACACCCTACACTCTATAACCCTACACTCTATACCATACACTCTATACCCTACACTCTACACTCTATACCCTACACTCTACACCCTACACTCTATACCCTACACTCTAATCCCTACATTCTACACTCTCTACCCTACACTCTATACCCTACACTCTATACCCTACACTCTATACCCTACACTCTACACTCTATACCCTACACTCTATACCCTACACTCTATACCCTACACTCTATACCCTACACTCTACACCCTACACTCTATACCCTACACTCTATACCATACACTCTATACCCTACACTTTACACTCTTTACGCTACACTCTACACCCTACACTCTATACCCTACACTCTAATCCCTACACTCTACACTCTATACCCTACACTCTACACTCTATACCTTACACTCTACACTCTATTCCCTACACTCTATACCCTACACTCTATACCCTACACTCTATACCATACACTCTACACTCTATACCCTACACTCTATACCATACACTCTATACCCTACACTCTATACCAAACACTCTATACCCTACACTCTACACTCTATACCCTACACTCTACACTCTATACCCTACACTCTATACCCTACACTCTATACCCTACACTCTATACCCTACACTCTATACCCTACACTCTACACTCTATACCCTACACTCTATACCCTACACTCTATACCCTACACTCTATACCCTACACTCTATACCCTACACTCTACAATCTATACCCTACACTCTATACCCTACACTCTACACTCTATACCCTACACTCTATACCCTACACTCTATGCCCTACACTCTATACCCTACACTCCATACCCTACACTCTATACCCTACACCCTACACTCTATACCCTACACTCTACACTCTATACCCTACACTCTACACTTTATACCCTACACTCTACACCCTACACTCTATAACCCTACACTCTATACCATACACTCTATACCCTACACTCTACACTCTATACCCTACACTCTACACCCTACACTCTATACCCTACACTCTAATCCCTACATTCTACACTCTCTACCCTACACTCTATACCCTACACTCTATACCCTACACTCTATACCCTACACTCTACACTCTATACCCTACACTCTATACCCTACACTCTATACCCTACACTCTATACCCTACACTCTACACCCTACACTCTATACCCTACACTCTATACCATACACTCTATACCCTACACTTTACACTCTATACGCTACACTCTACACCCTACACTCTATACCCTACACTCTAATCCCTACACTCTACACTCTATACCCTACACTCTACACTCTATACCTTACACTCTACACTCTATTCCCTACACTCTATACCCTACACTCTATACCCTACACTCTATACCATACACTCTACACTCTATACCCTACACTCTATACCATACACTCTATACCCTACACTCTATACCAAACACTCTATACCCTACACTCTACACTCTATACCCTACACTCTACACTCTATACCCTACACTCTATACCCTACACTCTATACCCTACACTCTATACCCTACACTCTACACTCTATACCCTACACTCTATACCCTACACTCTATGCCCTACACTCTATACCCTACACTCCATACCCTACACTCTATACCCTACACCCTACACTCTATACCCTACACTCTACACTCTATACCCTACACTCTACACTTTATACCCTACACTCTACACCCTACACTCTATAACCCTACACTCTATACCATACACTCTATACCCTACACTCTACACTCTATACCCTACACTCTACACCCTACACTCTATACCCTACACTCTAATCCCTACATTCTACACTCTCTACCCTACACTCTATACCCTACACTCTATACCCTACACTCTATACCCTACACTCTACACTCTATACCCTACACTCTATACCCTACACTCTATACCCTACACTCTATACCCTACACTCTACACCCTACACTCTATACCCTACACTCTATACCATACACTCTATACCCTACACTTTACACTCTATACGCTACACTCTACACCCTACACTCTATACCCTACACTCTAATCCCTACACTCTACACTCTATACCCTACACTCTACACTCTATACCTTACACTCTACACTCTATTCCCTACACTCTATACCCTACACTCTATACCCTACACTCTATACCATACACTCTACACTCTATACCCTACACTCTATACCATACACTCTATACCCTACACTCTATACCAAACACTCTATACCCTACACTCTACACTCTATACCCTACACTCTACACTCTATACCCTACACTCTATACCCTACACTCTATACCCTACACTCTATACCCTACACTCTATACCCTACACTCTACACTCTATACCCTACACTCTACACTCTATTCCCTACACTCTACACTCTATACCCTACACTCTATACCCTACACTCTATACCCTACACTCTATACCTTACACTCTACACTCTATACCCTACACTCTATACCCTACACTCTAATCCCTACACTCTACAGTCTATACCCTACACTCTATACCCTACACTCTACACTCTATACCTTACACTCTACTCTCTATTCCCTACACTCTACACTCTATACCCTACACTCTACACTCTATACCCTACACTCTATACCCTACACTCTACACCCTACACTCTATACCCTACACTCTATACCCTACACTCTACACTCTATACCCTACACTCTATACCCTACACTCTATGCCCTACACTCTATACCCTACACTCTATACCCTACACTCTATACCCTACACTCTAATCCCTACACTCTACACTCTATACCCTACACTCTATACCCTACACTCTACACTCTATACCTTACACTCTACACTCTATTCCCTACACTCTATACCCTACACTCTATACCCTACACTCTATACCCTACACTCTACACCCTACACTCTATACCCTACACTCTATACCATACACTCTATACCCTACACTCTACACTCTATACCCTACACTCTATACCCTACACTCTATACCCTACACTCTATACCCTACACTCTATACCCTACACTCTACACTCTATACCCTACACTCTACACTCTATACCCTACACTCTACACTCTATACCCTACACTCTATACCCTACACTCTATACCCTACACTCTATACCCTACACTCTACAATCTATACCCTACACTCTATACCCTACACTCTACACTCTATACCCTACACTCTATACCCTACACTCTATGCCCTACACTCTATACCCTACACTCTATACCCTACACTCTATACCCTACACTCTACACTCTATACCCAACACTCTATACCATACACTCTATACCCTACACTCTACACTTTATACCCTACACTCTACACCCTACACTCTATACCCTACACTCTATACCATACACTCTATACCCTACACTCTACACTCTATACCCTACACTCTACACCCTACACTCTATACCCTACACTCTAATCCCTACATTCTACACTCTCTACCCTACACTCTATACCCTACACTCTATACCCTACACTCTATACCCTACACTCTACACTCTATACCCTACACTCTATACCCTACACTCTATACCCTACACTCTATACCCTACACTCTACAATCTATACCCTACACTCTATACTCTACACTCTACACTCTATACCCTACACTCTATACCCTACACTCTATGCCCTACACTCTATACCCTACACTCTATACCCTACACTCTATACCCTACACTCTACACTCTATACCCTACACTCTACACTTTATACCCTACACTCTACACCCTACACTCTATAACCCTACACTCTATACCATACACTCTATACCCTACACTCTACACTCTATACCCTACACTCTACACCCTACACTCTATACCCTACACTCTAATCCCTACATTCTACACTCTCTACCCTACACTCTATACCCTACACTCTATACCCTACACTCTATACCCTACACTCTACACTCTATACCCTACACTCTATACCCTACACTCTATACCCTACACTCTATACCCTACACTCTACACCCTACACTCTATACCCTACACTCTATACCATACACTCTATACCCTACACTTTACACTCTATACGCTACACTCTACACCCTACACTCTATACCCTACACTCTAATCCCTACACTCTACACTCTATACCTTACACTCTACACTCTATTCCCTACACTCTATACCCTACACTCTATACCCTACACTCTATACCATACACTCTACACTCTATACCCTACACTCTATACCATACATTCTATACCCTACACTCTATACCATACACTCTATACCCTACACTCTATACCCTACACTCTATACCCTACACTCTACACCCTACACTCTATACCCTACAGTCTATACCCTACACTCTATACCCTACACTCTACACTCTCTACCCTACACTCTATACCCTACACTCTATAACATACACTCTATACCCTACACTCTATACCCTACAATCTATACCATACACTCTACAATCTATACCCTACACTCTATACCATACACTCTACACCATACACTCTATAGCATACACTCTATACCCTACACTCTACACTCTATACCCTACACTCTATACCCTACACTCTACACCCTGCACTCTATACCCTACACACTATACCCTACACTCTACACACTATACCCTACACTCTATACCCTACACTCTATACCCTACACTCTATACCCTACACTCTACACTCTATACCCTACACTCTATAGCCTACACTCTACAATCTATACCCTACACTCTATACCCTACACTCTATACCCTACAGTGTATACCCTACACTCTATACTCTACACTCTACACTCTATATCTTACACTCTACACTCTATTCCCTACACTCTATACCCTACACTCTATACCCTACACTCTATACCCTACACTCTATACCCTACACTCTACACCCTACACTCTATACCCTACACTCTATACCATACACTCTATACCCTACACTCTACACTCTATACCCTACACTCTACACCCTACACTCTATACCCTACACTCTAATCCCTTCACTCTACACTCTATACCCTACACTCTATACCCTACACTCTACACTCTATTCCTTACACTCTACAGTCTATTCCCTACACTCTATACCCTACACTCTATACCCTACACTCTATACCCTACACTCTACACCCTACACTCTATACCCTACACTCTATACCATACACTCTATTCCCTACACTCTACACTCTATACCCTACACTCTACACCCTACACTCTATACCCTACACTCTAATCCCTACACTCTACACTCTATACCCTACACTCTATACCCTACACTCTATACCCTACACTCTACACACTCTACCCTACACTCTATACCCTACACTCTATACCCTACACTCTATACCCTACACTCTATACCCTACACTCTACACTCTATACCCTACACTCTACACTCTATACCCTACACTCTATACTGTACACTCTATACCCTACACTCTATACCCTACACTCTAATCCCTACACTCTACACTCTATACCCTACACTCTATACCCTACACTCTACACTCTATACCTTACACTCTACACTCTATTCCCTACACTCTATACCCTACACTCTA
Organism: Ranitomeya imitator; assembly: GCF_032444005.1. Classification (NCBI taxonomy): domain Eukaryota; kingdom Metazoa; phylum Chordata; class Amphibia; order Anura; family Dendrobatidae; genus Ranitomeya; species Ranitomeya imitator. Next base: position 585,231 of record NW_027194416.1, on the reverse strand, counting down.
TACCCTACACTCTATACCCTACACTCTATACCCTACACTGTATACCCTACACTCTATACCCTACACTCCATACCCTACACTCTACACTCTATACCCTACACTCTATACCCTACACTCTACACTTTATGCACTACACTCTATACCCTACACTCTATACCCTACACTCTATACCCTACACTCTACACCCTACACTCTATACCCTACACTCTATACCATATACTCTATACCCTACACTCTACACTCTATACCCTACACTCTACACCCTACACTCTATACCCTACACTCTAATCCCAACACTCTACACTCTATACCCTACACTCTATACCCTACAGTCTACACTCTATACCTTACACTCTACACTCTATTCCCTACACTCTATACCCTACACTCTATACCCTACACTCTATACCCTACACTCTACACCCTACACTCTATACCCTACACTCTATACCATACACTCTATACCCTACACTATACACTCTATACCCTACACTCTAATCCCTAAACTCTACACTCTATACCCTACACTCTATACCCTACACTCTATACCCTACACTCTACACTCTCTACCCTACACTCTATACCCTACACTCTATACCCTACACTCTACACTCTATACCCTACACTCTACACTCTATACCCTACACTCTATACCCTACACTCTATACCCTACACTCTATACCCTACACTCTATACCATACACTCTATACCCTACACTATATACCCTACACACTATACCCTACACTCTACACTCTATACCCTACACTCTATACCCTACACTCTATACCCTACACTCTACACTCTATGCCCTACACTCTATAGCCTACACTCTACAATCTATACCCTAAACTCTATACCCTACACTCTATACCCTACAGTCTATACCCTACACTCCATACCCTACACTCTACACTCTATACCTTACACTCTACACTCTATTCCCTACACTCTATACCCTACACTCTATACCCTACACTCTATACCCTATACTCTACACCCTACACTCTATACCCTACACTCTATACCATATACTCTATACCCTACACTCTACACTCTATACCCTACACTCTACACCCTACACTCTATACCCTACACTCTAATCCCAACACTCTACACTCTATACCCTACACTCTATACCCTACACTCTACACTCTATACCTTACACTCTACACTCTATTCCCTACACTCTATACCCTACACTCTATACCCTACACTCTATACCCTACACTCTATACCCTACACTCTACACCCTACACTCTATACCCTACACTCTATACCATACACTCTATACCCTACACTCTACACTCTATACCCTACACTCTACACCCTACACTCTATACCCTACACTCTAATCCCTACACTCTATACCCTACACTCTACACTCTATACCCTACACTCTATACCATACACTCTATACCCTACACTCTATACCGTACACTCTATACCCTACACTCTATACCTTACACTCTACACTCTATTCCCTACACTCTATACCCTACACTCTATACCCTACACTCTATACCCTACACTCTACACCCTACACTCTATACCCTACACTCTATACCCTACACTCTATACCCTACACTCTATACCCTACACTCTACACTCTCTACCCTACACTCTATACCCTACACTCTATACCCTACACTCTACACTCTATACCCTACACTCTATACCCTACACTCTATACCCTACACTCTATACCCTACACTCTATACCCTACACTCTATGCCCTACACTCTGAACCCTACACTCTATACCCTACACTCTACTCCCTACACTCTATACCCTACACTCTATACCCTACACTCTACACTCTATACCCTACACTCTATACCCTACACTCTATACCCTACACTCTATACCCTACACTCTACACTCTATACCCTGCACTCTATACCCTACACTCTATACCCTACACTCTATACCCTACACTCTATACCCTACACTCTATACCCTACACTCTACACTATATACCCTACACTCTATACCCTACACTCTATACCCTACACTCTATACCCTACACTCTTTGCCCTACACTCTATACCCTACACTCTATACCCTACACTCTATACCATACACTCTATACCCTACACTCTACACTCTATACCCTACACTCTATACCCTACACTCTATGCCCAACACTCTATACCCTACACTCTACACCCTACACTCTATACCCTACACTCTATACCATACACTCTATACCCTACACTTTACACTCTATACGCTACACTCTACACCCTACACTCTATACCCTACACTCTAATCCCTACACTCTACACTCTATACCTTACACTCTACACTCTATTCCCTACACTCTATACCCTACACTCTATACCCTACACTCTATACCATACACTCTACACTCTATACCCTACACTCTATACCATACATTCTATACCCTACACTCTATACCATACACTCTATACCCTACACTCTATACCCTACACTCTATACCCTACACTCTACACCCTACACTCTATACCCTACAGTCTATACCCTACACTCTATACCCTACACTCTACACTCTCTACCCTACACTCTATACCCTACACTCTATAACATACACTCTATACCCTACACTCTATACCCTACACTCTATACCATACACTCTACAATCTATACCCTACACTCTATACCATACACTCTACACCATACACTCTATAGCATACACTCTATACCCTACACTCTACACTCTATACCCTACACTCTATACCCTACACTCTACACCCTGCACTCTATACCCTACACACTATACCCTACACTCTACACACTATACCCTACACTCTATACCCTACACTCTATACCCTACACTCTATACCCTACACTCTACACTCTATACCCTACACTCTATAGCCTACACTCTACAATCTATACCCTACACTCTATACCCTACACTCTATACCCTACAGTCTATACCCTACACTCTATACTCTACACTCTACACTCTATATCTTACACTCTACACTCTATTCCCTACACTCTATACCCTACACTCTATACCCTACACTCTATACCCTACACTCTATACCCTACACTCTACACCCTACACTCTATACCCTACACTCTATACCATACACTCTATACCCTACACTCTACACTCTATACCCTACACTCTACACCCTACACTCTATACCCTACACTCTAATCCCTTCACTCTACACTCTATACCCTACACTCTATACCCTACACTCTACACTCTATTCCTTACACTCTACACTCTATTCCCTACACTCTATACCCTACACTCTATACCCTACACTCTATACCCTACACTCTACACCCTACACTCTATACCCTACACTCTATACCATACACTCTATTCCCTACACTCTACACTCTATACCCTACACTCTACACCCTACACTCTATACCCTACACTCTAATCCCTACACTCTACACTCTATACCCTACACTCTATACCCTACACTCTATACCCTACACTCTACACACTCTACCCTACACTCTATACCCTACACTCTATACCCTACACTCTATACCCTACACTCTACACTCTATACCCTACACTCTACACTCTATACCCTACACTCTATACTGTACACTCTATACCCTACACTCTATACCCTACACTCTAATCCCTACACTCTACACTCTATACCCTACACTCTATACCCTACACTCTACACTCTATACCTTACACTCTACACTCTATTCCCTACACTCTATACCCTACACTCTATACCCTACACTCTATACCCTACACTCTATACCCTACACTCTATACCCAACACTCTACACCCTACACTCTATACCCTACACTCTATACCATACACTCTATACCCTACACTCTACACTCTATACCCTACACTTTACACTCTATACCCTACACTCTATACCCTACACTCTATACCCTACACTCTATACCCTACACTCTATACCCTACACTGTATACCCTACACTCTATACCCTACACTCCATACCCTACACTCTACACTCTATACCCTACACTCTATACCCTACACTCTACACTTTATGCACTACACTCTATACCCTACACTCTATACCCTACACTCTATACCCTACACTCTACACCCTACACTCTATACCCTACACTCTATACCATATACTCTATACCCTACACTCTACACTCTATACCCTACACTCTACACCCTACACTCTATACCCTACACTCTAATCCCAACACTCTACACTCTATACCCTACACTCTATACCCTACAGTCTACACTCTATACCTTACACTCTACACTCTATTCCCTACACTCTATACCCTACACTCTATACCCTACACTCTATACCCTACACTCTACACCCTACACTCTATACCCTACACTCTATACCATACACTCTATACCCTACACTATACACTCTATACCCTACACTCTAATCCCTAAACTCTACACTCTATACCCTACACTCTATACCCTACACTCTATACCCTACACTCTACACTCTCTACCCTACACTCTATACCCTACACTCTATACCCTACACTCTACACTCTATACCCTACACTCTACACTCTATACCCTACACTCTATACCCTACACTCTATACCCTACACTCTATACCCTACACTCTATACCATACACTCTATACCCTACACTATATACCCTACACACTATACCCTACACTCTACACTCTATACCCTACACTCTATACCCTACACTCTATACCCTACACTCTACACTCTATGCCCTACACTCTATAGCCTACACTCTACAATCTATACCCTAAACTCTATACCCTACACTCTATACCCTACAGTCTATACCCTACACTCCATACCCTACACTCTACACTCTATACCTTACACTCTACACTCTATTCCCTACACTCTATACCCTACACTCTATACCCTACACTCTATACCCTATACTCTACACCCTACACTCTATACCCTACACTCTATACCATATACTCTATACCCTACACTCTACACTCTATACCCTACACTCTACACCCTACACTCTATACCCTACACTCTAATCCCAACACTCTACACTCTATACCCTACACTCTATACCCTACACTCTACACTCTATACCTTACACTCTACACTCTATTCCCTACACTCTATACCCTACACTCTATACCCTACACTCTATACCCTACACTCTATACCCTACACTCTACACCCTACACTCTATACCCTACACTCTATACCATACACTCTATACCCTACACTCTACTCTCTATACCCTACACTCTACACCCTACACTCTATACCCTACACTCTAATCCCTACACTCTATACCCTACACTCTACACTCTATACCCTACACTCTATACCATACACTCTATACCCTACACTCTATACCGTACACTCTATACCCTACACTCTATACCTTACACTCTACACTCTATTCCCTACACTCTATACCCTACACTCTATACCCTACACTCTATACCCTACACTCTACACCCTACACTCTATACCCTACACTCTATACCCTACACTCTATACCCTACACTCTATACCCTACACTCTACACTCTCTACCCTACACTCTATACCCTACACTCTATACCCTACACTCTACACTCTATACCCTACACTCTATACCCTACACTCTATACCCTACACTCTATACCCTACACTCTATACCATACACTCTATACCCTACACTCTATGCCCTACACTCTGAACCCTACACTCTATACCCTACACTCTACTCCCTACACTCTATACCCTACACTCTATACCCTACACTCTACACTCTATACCCTACACTCTATACCCTACACTCTATACCCTACACTCTATACCCTACACTCTACACTCTATACCCTGCACTCTATACCCTACACTCTATACCCTACACTCTATACCCTACACTCTATACCCTACACTCTATACCCTACACTCTACACTATATACCCTACACTCTATACCCTACACTCTATACCCTACACTCTATACCCTACACTCTTTGCCCTACACTCTATACCCTACACTCTATACCCTACACTCTATACCATACACTCTATACCCTACACTCTACACTCTATACCCTACACTCTATACCCTACACTCTATGCCCAACACTCTATACCCTACACTCTACACCCTACACTCTATACCCTACACTCTATACCATACACTCTATACCCTACACTCTGCACTCTATACCCTACACTCTACACCCTACACTCTATACCCTACACTTTAATCCCTACACTCTACACTCTATACCCTACACTCTATACCCTACACTCTACACTCTCTACCCTACACTCTATACCCTACACTCTATACCCTACACTCTACACTCTATACCCTACACTCTACACTCTATACCCTACACTCTATACCCTACACTCTATATCCTACACTCTACACTCCATACCCTACACTCTATACCCTACACCCTATGCCCTACATTCTATACCCTACACTCTACACCCTACACTCTATACCTTACACTCTATACCCTACTCTCTATACCCTACACTCTAAACTCTATACCCTACACTCTATACCCTACACTCTATAACATACACTCTATACCCTACACTCTGTACCCTACAATCTATACCATACACTCTATACCCTACACTCTATACCCTACACTCTATACCCTACACTCTATACCATACTCTCTATACCCTACACTCTATACCGTACACTCTATACCCTACACTCTATACCCTACACTCTATACCCTACACTCTACACCCTACACTCTATACCTTACACTCTATACCCTACACTCTATACCCTACACTCTAAACTCTATACCCTACACTCTACACTCTATACCCTACACTCTATACCCTACACTCTATACCCTACACTCTATAACCTACACTCTACACCTTACACTCTATACCCTACACTCTATACCCTACACTCTAAACTCTATACCGTACACTCTACACTCTATACCCTACACTCTACACTCTATACCCTACACTCTACACTCTACACTCTATACCCTACACTCTACACTCTATACCCTACACTCTATAACATACACTCTATACCCTACACTCTATACCCTACACTCTATACCATACACTCTATACCCTACACTCTATACCCTACACTGTATACCATACACTCTGTACCCTACACTCTATACCCTACACTCTATACCCTACACTCTATACCCTACACTCTACACCCTACACTCTATACCCTACACTCTATACCCTACACTCTACACTCTATACCCTACACTCTACACTCTATACCCTACACTCTATACCCTACACTCTATACCATACACTCTATACCCTACACTATATACCCTACACACTATACCCTACACTCTACACTCTATACCCTACACTCTATACCCTACACTCTATACCCTACACTCTACACTCTATGCCCTACACTCTATAGCCTACACTCTACAATCTATACCCTAAACTCTATACCCTACACTCTATACCCTACAGTCTATACCCTACACTCCATACCCTACACTCTACACTCTATACCTTACACTCTACACTCTATTCCCTACACTCTATACCCTACACTCTATACCCTACACTCTATACCCTATACTCTTCACCCTACACTCTATACCCTACACTCTATACCATATACTCTATACCCTACACTCTACACTCTATACCCTACACTCTACACCCTACACTCTATACCCTACACTCTAATCCCAACACTCTACACTCTATACCCTACACTCTATACCCTACACTCTACACTCTATACCTTACACTCTACACTCTATTCCCTACACTCTATACCCTACACTCTATACCCTACACTCTATACCCTACACTCTATACCCTACACTCTACACCCTACACTCTATACCCTACACTCTATACCATACACTCTATACCCTACACTCTACACTCTATACCCTACACTCTACACCCTACACTCTATACCCTACACTCTAATCCCTACACTCTATACCCTACACTCTACACTCTATACCCTACACTCTATACCATACACTCTATACCCTACACTCTATACCGTACACTCTATACCCTACACTCTATACCTTACACTCTACACTCTATTCCCTACACTCTATACCCTACACTCTATACCCTACACTCTATACCCTACACTCTACACCCTACACTCTATACCCTACACTCTATACCCTACACTCTATACCCTACACTCTATACCCTACACTCTACACTCTCTACCCTACACTCTATACCCTACACTCTATACCCTACACTCTACACTCTATACCCTACACTCTATACCCTACACTCTATACCCTACACTCTATACCCTACACTCTATACCATACACTCTATACCCTACACTCTATGCCCTACACTCTGAACCCTACACTCTATACCCTACACTCTACTCCCTACACTCTATACCCTACACTCTATACCCTACACTCTACACTCTATACCCTACACTCTATACCCTACACTCTATACCCTACACTCTATACCCTACACTCTACACTCTATACCCTGCACTCTATACCCTACACTCTATACCCTACACTCTATACCCTACACTCTATACCCTACACTCTATACCCTACACTCTACACTATATACCCTACACTCTATACCCTACACTCTATACCCTACACTCTATACCCTACACTCTTTGCCCTACACTCTATACCCTACACTCTATACCCTACACTCTATACCATACACTCTATACCCTACACTCTACACTCTATACCCTACACTCTATACCCTACACTCTATGCCCAACACTCTATACCTTACACTCTACACCCTACACTCTATACCCTACACTCTATACCATACACTCTATACCCTACACTCTGCACTCTATACCCTACACTCTACACCCTACACTCTATACCCTACACTTTAATCCCTACACTCTACACTCTATACCCTACACTCTATACCCTACACTCTACACTCTCTACCCTACACTCTATACCCTACACTCTATACCCTACACTCTACACTCTATACCCTACACTCTACACTCTATACCCTACACTCTATACCCTACACTCTATATCCTACACTCTACACTCCATACCCTACACTCTATACCCTACACCCTATGCCCTACATTCTATACCCTACACTCTACACCCTACACTCTATACCTTACACTCTATACCCTACTCTCTATACCCTACACTCTAAACTCTATACCCTACACTCTATACCCTACACTCTATAACATACACTCTATACCCTACACTCTGTACCCTACAATCTATACCATACACTCTATACCCTACACTCTATACCCTACACTCTATACCCTACACTCTATACCATACTCTCTATACCCTACACTCTATACCGTACACTCTATACCCTACACTCTATACCCTACACTCTATACCCTACACTCTACACCCTACACTCTATACCTTACACTCTATACCCTACACTCTATACCCTACACTCTAAACTCTATACCCTACACTCTACACTCTATACCCTACACTCTATACCCTACACTCTATACCCTACACTCTATACCCTACACTCTACACCTTACACTCTATACCCTACACTTTATACCCTACACTCTAAACTCTATACCGTACACTCTACACTCTATACCCTACACTCTACACTCTATACCCTACACTCTACACTCTACACTCTATACCCTACACTCTACACTCTATACCCTACACTCTATAACATACACTCTATACCCTACACTCTATACCCTACACTCTATACCATACACTCTATACCCTACACTCTATACCCTACACTCTATACCATACACTCTGTACCCTACACTCTATACCCTACACTCTATACCCTACACTCTATACCCTACACTCTACACCCTACACTCTATACCTTACACTCTATACCCTACACTCTATACCCTACACTCTAAACTCTATACCCTGCACTCTACACTCTATACCCTACACTCTATACCCTACACTCTATACCCTACACTCTATACCCTACACTCTATACCCTACACTCTACACTCTATACCCTACACTCTATACCATACACTCTATACCCTACACTCTATACCGTACACTCTATACCCTACACTCTATACCCTACAATCTATACCCTACACTCTACACCCTACACTCTATACCTTACACTCTATACCCTACACTCTATACCCTACACTCTAAACTCTATACCCTACACTCTACACTCTATACCCTACACTCTATTACATACACTCTATACCCTACACTCTATACCCTACACTCTATACCCTACACTCTACACTCTATACCCTACACTCTATACCATACACTCTACACCATACACTCTATAGCATACACTCTATACCCTACACTCTACACTATATACCCTACACTCTATACCCTACACTCTACACCCTGCACTCTATACCCTACACACTATACCCTACACTCTACACTCTATACCCTACACTCTATACCCTACACTCTATACCCTACACTCTATACCCTACACTCTATAGCCTACAATCTATACCCTACACTCTATACCCTACAGTCTATACCCTACACTATATACCCTACACTCTACACTCTATACCTTACACTCTACACTCTATTCCCAACACTCTATACCCTACACTCTATACCCTACACTCTATAACCTACACTCTATACCCTACACTCTACACCCTACACTCTATACCCTACACTCTATACCATACACTCTATACCCTACACTCTACACCCTACACTCTACACCCTACACTCTATACCCTACACTCTAATCCCTACACTCTACACTCTATACCCTACACTCTATACCCTATACTCTACACTCTATACCTTACACTCTACACTCTATTCCCTACACTCTATACCCTACACTCTATACCCTACACTCTATACCCTACACTCTACACCCTACACTCTATACCCTACACTCTATACCATACACTCTATACCCTACACTCTACACTCTATACCCTACACTCTACACACTACACTCTATACTCTACACTCTAATCCCTACACTCTACACTCTATACCCTACACTCTATACCCTACACTCTATACCCTACACTCTACACTCTCTACCCTACACTCTATACCCTACACTCTATAACATACACTCTATACCCTACACTCTACACCCTACACTCTATACCATACACTCTACACTCTATACCCTACACTCTATACCATACACTCTACACCATGCACTCTATAGCATACACTCTATACCCTACACTCTACACTCTATACCCTACACTCTATACCCTACACTCTACACCCTGCACTCTATACCCTACACACTATACCCTACACTCTACACTCTATACCCTACACTCTATACCCTACACTCTATACCCTACACTCTATACCCTACACTCTACACTCTATAACCTACACTCTATAGCCTACACTCCACAATCTATACCCTACACTCTATACCCTACACTCTATACCCTACAGGCTATACCCTACACTCTATACCCTACACTCTACACTCTATACCTTACACTCCACACTCTATTCCCTACACTCTATACCCTACACTCTATACCCTACACTCTATACCCTACACTCTATACCCTACACTCTACACCCTACACTCTATACCCTACACTCTATACCATACACTCTATACCCTACACTCTACACTCTGTACCCTACACTCTACACCCTACACTCTATACCCTACACTCTAATCCCTACACTCTACACTCTATACCCTACACTCTATACCCTACACTCTACACTCTATACCTTACACTCTACACTCTATTCCCTACACTCTATTCCCTACACTCTATACCCTACACTCTATACCCTACACTCTACACCCTACACTCTATACCCTACACTCTATACCATACACTCTATACCCTACACTCTACACTCTATACCCTACACTCCACACCCTACACTCTATACCCTACACTCTAATCCCTACACTCTACACTCTATACCCTACACTCTATACCCTACACTCTACACTCTCTACCCTACACTCTATACCCTACACTCTGTACCCTACACTCTATACCCTACACTCTACACTCTATACCCTACACTCTACACTCTATACCCTACACTGTATACCCTACACTCTATACCCTACACTCTATACCCTACAATCTACACTCTATGCCCTACACTCTACACTCTATACCCTACACTCTACACTCTATACCCTACACTCTACACTCTATACCCTACACTGTATACCCTACACTCTATACCCTACACTCTATACCCTACACTCTATACCCTACACTCTACACTCTATACCCTACACTCTACACTCTATACCCTACACTCTATACCGTACACTCTATACCCTACACTCTATACCCTACACTCTAATCCCTACACTCTACACTCTATACCCTACACACTATACCCTACACCTCTACACTCTATACCTTACACTCTACACTCTATTCCCTACAACTCTATACCCTACACTCTATACCCTACACTCTATACCCTACACTCTATACCCAACACTCTACACCCTACACTCTACACCCTACACTCTATACCATACACTCTATACCCTACACTCTACACTCTATACCCTACACTCTACACTCTATACCCTACACTCTATACCCTACACTCAATACCCTACAATCTATACCATACACTCTATACCCTACACTCTATACCCTACACTCTATACCCTACACTCTATAACCCTACACTCTATACCATACACTCTATACCCTACACTCTATACCGTACTATCTATACCCTACACTCTATACCCTACACTCTATACCCTACATTCTACACCTACACTCTATACCTTACACTCTATACCCTACACTCTATACCCTACACTCTAAACTCTATACCCTACACTTTACACTCTATACCCTACACTCTATACCCTACACTCTATACCCTACACTCTATACCCTACACTCTATAACCCTACACTGTATACCCTACACTCTATACCCTACACTCTATCCCTACACTCTACACTCTATACCCTACACTCTATACCCTACACTCTATACCCTACACTCTACACTATATGCACTACACTCTATACCCTACACTCTATACCCTACACTCTATACCCTACACTCTACACCCTACACTCTATACCCTACACCTCTATACCATATACTCTATACCCTACACTCTACACTCTATACCCTACACTCTACACCCTACACTCTATACCCTACACTCTAATCCCAACACTCTACACTCTATACCCTACACTCTATACCCTACAGTCTACACTCTATACCTTACACTCTACACTCTATTCCCCTACACTCTATACCCTACACTCTATACCCTACACTCTATACCCTACACTCTATACCCTACACTCTATACCCTACACTCTATACCATACACTCTATACCCTACACTATACACTCTATACCCTACACTCTATACCCTACACTCTAATCCCTAAACTCTACACTCTATACCCTACACTCTATACCCTACACTCTATACCCTACACTCTACACTCTCTACCCCTACACTCTATACCCTACACTCTATACCCTACACTCTACACTCTATACCCTACACTCTACACTCTATACCCTACACTCTATACCCTACACTCTATACCCTACACTCTATACCCTACACTCTATACCATACACTCTATACCCTACACTATATACCCTACACACTATACCCTACACTCTACACTCTATACCCTACACTCTATACCCTACACTCTATACCCTACACTCTACACTCTATGCCCTACACTCTATAGCCTACACTCTACAATCTATACCCTAAACTCTATACCCTACACTCTATACCCTACAGTCTATACCCTACACTCTATACCCTACACTCTACACTCTATACCTTACACTCTACACTCTATTCCCTACACTCTATACCCTACACTCTATACCCTACACTCTATACCCTATACTCTACACCCTACACATTATACCCTACACTCTATACCATATACTCTATACCCTACACTCTACACTCTATACCCTACACTCTACACCCTACACTCTATACCCTACACTCTAATCCCAACACTCTACACTCTATACCCTACACTCTATACCCTACACTCTACACTCTATACCTTACACTCTACACTCTATTCCCTACACTCTATACCCTACACTCTATACCCTACACTCTATACCCTACACTCTATACCCTACACTCTACACCCTACACTCTATACCCTACACTCTATACCATACACTCTATACCCTACACTATACACTCTATACCCTACACTCTATACCCTACACTCTAATCCCTAAACTCTACACTCTATACCCTACACTCTATACCCTACACTCTATACCCTACACTCTACACTCTCTACCCTACACTCTATACCCTACACTCTATACCCTACACTCTACACTCTATACCCTACACTCTACACTCTATACCCTACACTCTATACCCTACACTCTATACCCTACACTCTATACCATACACTCTATACCCTACACTATATACCCTACACACTATACCCTACACTCTACACTCTATACCCTACACTCTATACCCTACACTCTATACCCTACACTCTACACTCTATGCCCTACACTCTATAGCCTACACTCTACAATCTATACCCTAAACTCTATACCCTACACTCTATACCCTACAGTCTATACCCTACACTCTATACCCTACACTCTACACTCTATACCTTACACTCTACACTCTATTCCCTACACTCTATACCCTACACTCTATACCCTACACTCTAATCCCAACACTCTACACTCTATACCCTACACTCTAATCCCAACACTCTACACTCTATACCCTACACTCTATACCCTACACTCTACACTCTATACCTTACACTCTACACTCTATTCCCTACACTCTATAACCCTACACTCTATACCCTACACTCTATACCCTACACTCTATACCCTACACTCTACACCCTACACTCTATACCCTACACTCTATACCATACACTCTATACCCTACACTCTACACTCTATACCCTACACTCTACACCTACACTCTATAAACCCTACACTCTAATCCCTACACTCTATACCCTACACTCTACACTCTATACCCTACACTCTATACCATACACTCTATACCCTACACTCTATACCGTACACTCTATACCCTACACTCTATACCTTACACTCTACACTCTATTCCCTACACTCTATACCCTACACTCTATACCCTACACTCTATACCCTACTCTACACCCTACACTCTATACCCTACACTCTATACCCTACACTCTATACCCTACACTCTATACCCTACACTCTACACTCTCTACCCTACACTCTATACCCTACACTCTATACCCTACACTCTACACTCTATACCCTACACTCTATACCCTACACTCTATACCCTACACTCTATACCCTACACTCTATACCATACACTCTATACCCTACACTCTATGCCCTACACTCTGAACCCTACACTCTATACCCTACACTCTACTCCCTACACTCTATACCCTACACTCTATACCCTACACTCTACACTCTATACCCTACACTCTATACCCTACACTCTATACCCTACACTCTATACCCTACACTCTACACTCTATACCCTGCACTCTATACCCTACACTCTATACCCTACACTCTATACCCTACACTCTATACCCTACACTCTACACTATATACCCTACACTCTATACCCTACACTCTATACCCTACACTCTATACCCTACACTCTATACCCTACACTCTATACCCTACACTCTTTGCCCTACACTCTATACCCTACACTCTATACCCTACACTCTATACCATACACTCTATACCCTACACTCTACACTCTATACCCTACACTCTATACCCTACACTCTATGCCCAACACTCTATACCCTACACTCTACACCCTACACTCTATACCCTACACTCTATACCATACACTCTATACCCTACACTCTGCACTCTTTACCCTACACTCTACACCCTACACTCTATACCCTACACTTTAATCCCTACACTCTACACTCTATACCCTACACTATATACCCTACACTCTACACTCTCTACCCTACACTCTATACCCTACACTCTATACCCTACACTCTACACTCTATACCCTACACTCTACACTCTATACCCTACACTCTATACCCTACACTCTATATCCTACACTCTACACTCCATACCCTACACTCTATACCCTACACCCTATGCCCTACATTCTATACCCTACACTCTACACTCCATACCCTACACTCTATACCCTACACCCTATGCCCTACATTCTATACCCTACACTCTACACCCTACACTCTATACCTTACACTCTATACCCTACTCTATATACCCTACACTCTAAACTCTATACCCTACACTCTATACCCTACACTCTATAACATACACTCTATACCCTACACTCTGTACCCTACAATCTATACCATACACTCTATACCCTACACTCTATACCCTACACTCTATACCCTACACTCTATACCATACTCTCTATACCCTACACTCTATACCGTACACTCTATACCCTACACTCTATACCCTACACTCTATACCCTACACTCTACACCCTACACTCTATACCTTACACTCTATACCCTACACTCTATACCCTACACTCTAAACTCTATACCCTACACTCTACACTCTATACCCTACACTCTATACCCTACACTCTATACCCTACACTCTATACCCTACACTCTACACCTTACACTCTATACCCTACACTCTATACCCTACACTCTAAACTCTATACCGTACACTCTACACTCTATACCCTACACTCTACACTCTATACCCTACACTCTACACTCTATACCCTACACTCTACACTCTATACCCTACACTCTATAACATACACTCTATACCCTACACTCTATACCCTACACTCTATACCATACACTCTATACCCTACACTCTATACCCTACACTCTATACCATACACTCTGTACCCTACACTCTATACCCTACACTCTATACCCTACACTCTATACCCTACACTCTACACCCTACACTCTATACCTTACACTCTATACCCTACACTCTATACCCTACACTCTAAACTCTATACCCTGCACTCTACACTCTATACCCTACACTCTATACCCTACACTCTATACCCTACACTCTATACCCTACACTCTATACCCTACACTCTACACTCTATACCCTACACTCTATACCATACACTCCATACCCTACACTCTATACCGTACACTCTATACCCTACACTCTATACCCTACAATCTATACCCTACACTCTACACCCTACACTCTATACCTTACACTCTATACCCTACACTCTATACCCTACACTCTAAACTCTATACCCTACACTCTACACTCTATACCCTACACTCTATAACATACACTCTATACCCTACACTCTATACCCTACACTCTATACCCTACACTCTACACTCTATACCCTACACTCTATACCATACACTCTACACCATACACTCTATAGCATACACTCTATACCCTACACTCTACACTATATACCCTACACTCTATACCCTACACTCTACACCCTGCACTCTATACCCTACACACTATACCCTACACTCTACACTCTATACCCTACACTCTATACCCTACACTCTATACCCTACACTCTATACCCTACACTCTATAGCCTACAATCTATACCCTACACTCTATACCCTACAGTCTATACCCTACACTATATACCCTACACTCTACACTCTATACCTTACACTCTACACTCTATTCCCTACACTCTATACCCTACACTCTATACCCTACACTCTATACCCTACACTCTATACCCTACACTCTACACCCTACACTCTATACCCTACACTCTATACCATACACTCTATACCCTACACTCTACACCCTACACTCTACACCCTACACTCTATACCCTACACTCTAATCCCTACACTCTACACTCTATACCCTACACTCTATACCCTATACTCTACACTCTATACCTTACACTCTACACTCTATTCCCTACACTCTATACCCTACACTCTATACCCTACACTCTATACCCTACACTCTACACCCTACACTCTATACCCTACACTCTATACCATACACTCTATACCCTACACTCTACACTCTATACCCTACACTCTACACACTACACTCTATACTCTACACTCTAATCCCTACACTCTACACTCTATACCCTACACTCTATACCCTACACTCTATACCCTACACTCTACACTCTCTACCCTACACTCTATACCCTACACTCTATAACATACACTCTATACCCTACACTCTACACCCTACACTCTATACCATACACTCTACACTCTATACCCTACACTCTATACCATACACTCTACACCATGCACTCTATAGCATACACTCTATACCCTACACTCTACACTCTATACCCTACACTCTATACCCTACACTCTACACCCTGCACTCTGTACCCTACACACTATACCCTACACTCTACACTCTATACCCTACACTCTATACCCTACACTCTATACCCTACACTCTATACCCTACACTCTACACTCTATAACCTACACTCTATAGCCTACACTCTACAATCTATACCCTACACTCTATACCCTACACTCTATACCCCACAGGCTATACCCTACACTCTATACCCTACACTCTACACTCTGTACCCTACACTCTACACCCTACACTCTATACCCTACACTCTAATCCCTACACTCTACACTCTATACCCTACACTCTATACCCTACACTCTACACTCTATACCTTACACTCTACACTCTATTCCCTACACTCTATTCCCTACACTCTATACCCTACACTCTATACCCTACACTCTACACCCTACACTCTATACCCTACACTCTATACCATACACTCTATACCCTACACTCTACACTCTATACCCTACACTCCACACCCTACACTCTATACCCTACACTCTAATCCCTACACTCTACACTCTATACCCTACACTCTATACCCTACACTCTACACTCTCTACCCTACACTCTATACCCTACACTCTGTACCCTACACTCTATACCCTACACTCTACACTCTATACCCTACACTCTACACTCTATACCCTACACTGTATACCCTACACTCTATACCCTACACTCTATACCCTACAATCTACACTCTATGCCCTACACTCTACACTCTATACCCTACACTCTACACTCTATACCCTACACTCTACACTCTATACCCTACACTGTATACCCTACACTCTATACCCTACACTCTATACCCTACACTCTATACCCTACACTCTACACTCTATGCCCTACACTCTACACTCTATACCTTACACTCAACACTCTATTCCCTACACTCTATACCCTACACTCTATACCCTACACTCTATACCCTACACTCTACACCCTACACTCTATACCCACCACTCTATACCATACACTCTATACCCTACACTCTACACTCTATGCCCTACACTCTACACCCTACACTCTATACCCTACACTCTAATCCCTACACTCTACACTCTCTACCCTACACTTTCTACCCTACACTCTATACCCTACACTCTATACCCTACACTCTACACTCTATGCCCTACACTCTACACTCTATACCCTACACTCTATACCCTACACTCTATACCCTACACTCTACACTCTATACCCTACACTCTATACCCTACACTCTATGCCCTACACTCTATACCCTACACTCTATACCCTACACTCTATACCCTACACTCTACACTCTATACCCTACACTCTATACCCTACACTCTATACCCTACACTCTACACTCTATACCCTACACTCTATACCCTACACTCTATGCCCTACACTCTATACCCTACACTCTATACCCTACACTCTATACCCTACACTCTACACTCTATACCCTACACTCTACACTCTATACCCAACACACTATACCCTCCACTCTATACCCTACACTCTAATCCCTACACTCTACACTCTATACCCTACACTCTATACCCTACACTCTACACTCTATACCTTACACTCTACACTCTATTCCCTACACTCTATACCCTACACTCTCTACCCTACACTCTATACCCTACACTCTATACCCAACACTCTATACCCTACACTCTATACCCTACACTCTATACCCTACACTCTATACCCTACACTCTACACTCTATACCCTACACTCTATACCATACACTCCATACCCTACACTCTATACCGTACACTCTATACCCTACACTCTATACCCTACAATCTATACCCTACACTCTACACCCTACACTCTATACCTTACACTCTATA
Organism: Ranitomeya imitator; assembly: GCF_032444005.1. Classification (NCBI taxonomy): domain Eukaryota; kingdom Metazoa; phylum Chordata; class Amphibia; order Anura; family Dendrobatidae; genus Ranitomeya; species Ranitomeya imitator. The sequence goes on along the minus strand of NW_027194416.1, from coordinate 565,155 downwards.
CCCTACACTCTATACCCTACACTCTAAACTCTATACCCTACACTCTACACTCTATACCCTACACTCTATAACATACACTCTATACCCTACACTCTATACCCTACACTCTATACCCTACACTCTACACTCTATACCCTACACTCTATACCATACACTCTACACCATACACTCTATAGCATACACTCTATACCCTACACTCTACACTCTATACCCTACACTCTATACCCTACACTCTACACCCTGCACTCTATACCCTACACACTATACCCTACACTCTACACTCTATACCCTACACTCTATACCCTACACTCTATACCCTACACTCTATACCCTACACTCTATAGCCTACAATCTATACCCTACACTCTATACCCTACAGTCTATACCCTACACTATATACCCTACACTCTACACTCTATACCTTACACTCTACACTCTATTCCCTACACTCTATACCCTACACTCTATACCCTACACTCTATACCCTACACTCTATACCCTACACTCTACACCCTACACTCTATACCCTACACTCTATACCATACACTCTATACCCTACACTCTACACTCTATGCCCTACACTCTACACCCTACACTCTATACCCTACACTCTAATCCCTACACTCTACACTCTCTACCCTACACTTTCTACCCTACACTCTATACCCTACACTCTACACTCTATGCCCTACACTCTACACTCTATACCCTACACTCTATACCCTACACTCTACACTCTATACCCTACACTCTATACCCTACACTCTATACCCTACACTCTATACCCTACACTCTATACCCTACACTCTATACCCTACACTCTATACCCTACACTCTATACCCTACACTCTACACTCTATACCCTACACTCTATACCCTACACTCTATGCCCTACACTCTATACCCTACACTCTATACCCTACACTCTATACCCTACACTCTACACTCTATACCCTACACTCTACACTCTATACCCAACACACTATACCCTCCACTCTATACCCTACACTCTAATCCCTACACTCTACACTCTATACCCTACACTCTATACCCTACACTCTACACTCTATACCTTACACTCTACACTCTATTCCCTACACTCTATACCCTACACTCTCTACCCTACACTCTATACCCTACACTCTATAACCAACACTCTATACCCTACACTCTATACCCTACACTCTATACCCTACACTCTATACCCTACACTCTACACTCTATACCCTACACTCTATACCATACACTCCATACCCTACACTCTATACCGTACACTCTATACCCTACACTCTATACCCTACAATCTATACCCTACACTCTACACCCTACACTCTATACCTTACACTCTATACCCTACACTCTATACCCTACACTCTAAACTCTATACCCTACACTCTACACTCTATACCCTACACTCTATAACATACACTCTATACCCTACACTCTATACCCTACACTCTATACCCTACACTCTACACTCTATACCCTACACTCTATACCATACACTCTACACCATACACTCTATAGCATACACTCTATACCCTACACTCTACACTCTATACCCTACACTCTATACCCTACACTCTACACCCTGCACTCTATACCCTACACACTATACCCTACACTCTACACTCTATACCCTACACTCTATACCCTACACTCTATACCCTACACTCTATACCCTACACTCTATAGCCTACAATCTATACCCTACACTCTATACCCTACAGTCTATACCCTACACTATATACCCTACACTCTACACTCTATACCTTACACTCTACACTCTATTCTCTACACTCTATACCCTACACTCTATACCCTACACTCTATACCCTACACTCTACACCCTACACTCTATACCCTACACTCTATACCATACACTCTATACCCTACACTCTACACTCTATACCCTACACTCTACACCCTACACTCTATACCCTACACTCTAATCCCTACACTCTACACTCTATACCCTACACTCTATACCCTATACTATACACTCTATACCTTACACTCTACACTCTATTCCCTACACTCTATACCCTACACTCTATACCCTACACTCTATACCCTACACTCTACACCCTACACTCTCTACCCTACACTCTATACCATACACTCTATACCCTACACTCTACACTCTATACCCTACACTCTACACACTACACTCTATACCCTACACTCTAATCCCTACACTCTACACTCTATACCCTACACTCTATACCCTACACTCTATACCCTACACTCTACACTCTCTACCCTACACTCTATACCCTACACTCTATAACATACACTCTATACCCTACACTCTACACCCTACACTCTATACCATACACTCTACACTCTATACCCTACACTCTATACCATACACTCTACACCATACACTCTATAGCATACACTCTATACCCTACACTCTACACTCTATACCCTACACTCTATACCCTACACTCTACACCCTGCACTCTATACCCTACACACTATACCCTACACTCTACACTCTATACCCTACACTCTATACCCTACACTCTATACCCTACACTCTATACCCTACACTCTACACTCTATACCCTACACTCTATAGCCTACACTTTACAATCTATACCCTACACTCTATACCCTACACTCTATACCCTACAGGCTATACCCTACACTCTATACCCTACACTCTACACTCTATACCTTACACTCCACACTCTATTCCCTACACTCTATACCCTACACTCTATACCCTACACTCTATACCCTACACTCTATACCATACACTCTATACCCTACACTCTACACTCTGTACCCTACACTCTACACCCTACACTCTATACCCTACACTCTAATCCCTACAGTCTACACTCTATACCCTACACTCTATACCCTACACTTTACACTCTATACCTTACACTCTACACTCTATTCCCTACACTCTATTCCCTACACTCTATACCCTACACTCTATAGCCTACACTCTACAATCTATTCCCTACACTCTATTCCCTACACTCTATACCCTACACTCTATAGCCTACACTCTACACTCTATACCCTACACTCTATAGCCTACACTCTACACTCTATACCCTACATGCTATACCCTACACTCTATACCCTACACTCTACACTCTATACCTTACACTCCACACTCTATTCCCTACACTCTATACCCTACACTCTATACCCTACACTCTATACCCTACACTCTATACCATACACTCTATACCCTACACTCTACACTCTGTACACTACACTTTACACCCTACACTCTAATCCCTACAGTCTACACTCTATACCCTACACTCTATACCCTACACTTTACACTCTATACCTTACACTCTACACTCTATTCCCTACACTCTATTCCCTACACTCTATACCCTACACTCTATACCCTACACTCTACACCCTACACTCTATACCCTACACTCTATACCATACACTCTATACCCTACACTCTACACTCTATACCCTACACTCCACACCCTACACTCTATACCCTACACTCTAATCCCTACACTCTACACTCTATACCCTACACTCTATACCCTACACTCTACACTCTCTACCCTACACTCTATACCCTACACTCTGTACCCTACACTCTATACCCTACACTCTACACTCTATACCCTACACTCTACACTCTATACCCTACACTGTATACCCTACACTCTATACCCTACACTCTATACCCTACAATCTACACTCTATGCCCTACACTCTACACTCTATACCCTACACTCTACACTCTATACCCTACACTGTATACCCTACACTCTATACCCTACACTCTATACCCTACAATCTATACCCTACACTCTACACCCTACACTCTATACCTTACACTCTACACCCTACACTCTATACCCTACACTCTAATCCCTACAGTCTACACTCTATACCCTACACTCTATACCCTACACTTTACACTCTGTACCTTACACTCTACACTCTATTCCCTACACTCTATTCCCTACACTCTATACCCTACACTCTATACCCTACACTCTACACCCTACACTCTTTACCCTACACTCTATACCATACACTCTATACCCTACACTCTACACTCTATACCCTACACTCCACACCCTACACTCTATACCCTACACTCTAATCCCTACACTCTACACTCTATACCCTACACTCTATACCCTACACTCTACACTCTCTACCCTACACTCTATACCCTACACTCTGTACCCTACACTCTATACCCTACACTCTACACTCTATACCCTACACTCTACACTCTATACCCTACACTGTATACCCTACACTCTATACCCTACACTCTATACCCTACAATCTACACTCTATGCCCTACACTCTACACTCTATACCCTACACTCTACACTCTATACCCTACACTGTATACCCTACACTCTATACCCTACACTCTATACCCTACAATCTATACCGTACACTCTACACCCTACACTCTATACCTTACACTCTATACCCTACACTCTATACCCTACACTCTAAACTCTATACCCTACACTCTACACTCTATACCCTACACTCTATAACATACACTCTATACCCTACACTCTATACCCTACACTCTATACCCTACACTCTACACTCTATACCCTACACTCTATACCATACACTCTACACCATACACTCTATAGCATACACTCTATACCCTACACTCTACACTCTATACCCTACACTCTATACCCTACACTCTACACCCTGCACTCTATACCCTACACACTATACCCTACACTCTACACTCTATACCCTACACTCTATACCCTACACTCTATACCCTACACTCTATACCCTACACTCTATAGCCTACAATCTATACCCTACACTCTATACCCTACAGTCTATACCCTACACTATGTACCCTACACTCTACACTCTATACCTTACACTCTACACTCTATTCCCTACACTCTATACCCTACACTCTATACCCTACACTCTATACCCTACACTCTATAACCTACACTCTACACCCTACACTCTATACCCTACACTCTATACTATACACTCTATACCCTACACTCTACACTCTATACCCTAAACTCTACACCCTACACTCTATACCCTACACTCTAATCCCTACACTCTACACTCTATACCCTACACTCTATACCCTATACTCTACACTCTATACCTTACACTCTACACTCTATTCCCTACACTCTATACCCTACACTCTATACCCTACACTCTATACCCTACACTCTACACCCTACAATCTATACCCTACACTCTATACCATACACTCTATACCCTACACTCTATACCCTACAGTCTATACCCTACACTCTATACTCTACACTCTACACTCTATATCTTACACTCTATACCCTACACTCTATACCCTACACTCTATACCCTACACTCTACACTCTCTACCCTACACTCTATACCCTACACTCTATAACATACACTCTATACCCTACACTCTACACCCTACACTCTATACCATACACTCTACACTCTATACCCTACACTCTATACCATACACTCTACACCATACACTCTATAGCATACACTCTATACCCTACACTCTACACTCTATACCCTACACACTATACCCTACACTCTACACTCTATACTCTACACTCTATACCCTACACTCTATAGCCTACACTCTACAATCTATACCCTACACTCTATACCCTACACTCTATACCCTACAGGCTATACCCTACACTCTATACCCTACACTCTACACTCTATACCTTACACTCCACACTCTATTCCCTACACTCTATACCCTACACTCTATACCCTACACTCTATACCCTACACTCTATACCCTACACTCTACACCCTACACTCTATACCCTACACTCTATACCATACACTCTATACCCTACACTCTACACTCTGTACCCTACACTCTACACCCTACACTCTATACCCTACACTCTAATCCCTACACTCTACACTCTATACCCTACACTCTATACCCTACACTCTACACTCTATACCTTACACTCTACACTCTATTCCCTACACTCTATTCCCTACACTCTATACCCTACACTCTATACCCTACACTCTACACCCTACACTCTATACCCTACACTCTACACCATACACTCTACACCCTACACTCTACACTCTATACCCTACACTCCACACCCTACACTCTATACCCTACACTCTAATCCCTACACTCTACACTCTATACCCTACACTCTATACCCTACACTCTACACTCTCTACCCTACACTCTATACCCTACACTCTGTACCCTACACTCTATACCCTACACTCTACACTCTATACCCTACACTCTACACTCTATACCCTACACTGTATACCCTACACTCTATACCCTACACTCTATACCCTACAATCTACACTCTATGCCCTACACTCTACACTCTATACCCTACACTCTACACTCTATACCCTACACTCTACACTCTATACCCTACACTGTATACCCTACACTCTATACCCTACACTCTATACCCTACACTCTACACTCTATGCCCTACACTCTACACTCTATACCTTACACTCAACACTCTATTCCCTACACTCTATACCCTACACTCTATACCCTACACTCTATACCCTACACTCTACACCCTACACTCTATACCCTACACTCTATACCATACACTCTATACCCTACACTCTACACTCTATGCCCTACACTCTACACCCTACACTCTATACCCTACACTCTAATCCCTACACTCTACACTCTCTACCCTACACTCTCTACCCTACACTCTATACCCTACACTCTATACCCTACACTCTACACTCTATGCCCTACACTCTACACTCTATACCCTACACTCTTTACCCTACACTCTATACCCTACACTCTACACTCTATACCCTACACTCTATACCCTACACTCTATGCCCTACACTCTATACCCTACACTCTATACCCTACACTCTATACCCTACACTCTATACCCTACACTCTACACTCTATACCCTACACTCTATACCCTACACTCTATACCCTACACTCTACACTCTATACCCTACACTCTATACCCTACACTCTATGCCCTACACTCTATACCCTACACTCTATACCCTACACTCTATACCCTACACTATACACTCTATACCCTACACTCTACACTCTATACCCTACACTCTATACCCTACACTCTATGCCCTACACTCTATACCCTACACTCTATACCCTACACACTATACCCTCCACTCTATACCCTACACTCTAATCCCTACACTCTACACTCTATACCCTACACTCTATACCCTACACTCTACACTCTATACCTTACACTCTACACTCTATTCCCTACACTCTATACCCTACACTCTCTACCCTACACTCTATACCCTACACTCTATACCCAACACTCTACACCCTACACTCTATACCCTACACTCTATACCATACACTCTATACCCTACACTCTACACTCTATACCCTACACTCTACACTCTATACCCTACACTCTATACCCTACACTCTATACCCTACACTCTATACCCGACACTCTACACGCTATACCCTACACTCTACACTCTATACCCTACACTCTATACCCTACACTCTATACCCTACACTCTATACCCTACACTCTATACCCTACACTCTACACTTTATACCCTACACTCTATACCCTACACTACACCCTACACTCTATACCCTACACTCTATGCCCCACACTCTATGCCCTACACTCTATACCCTACACTCTATACCCTACACTCTACACTCTATACCCTACACTCTATACCCTACACTCTATACCCTACACACTACACTCTATACCCTACACTCTATACCATACACTCTATACCCTACACTCTATACCCTACACTCTACACTCTATATCCTACACTCTCTACCCTACACTCTACACTCTATACCCTACACTCTATACCCTACACTCTAATCCCTACACTCTACACTCTATACCCTACACTCTATACCCTACACTCTATACCCTACACTCTACACTCTATACCCTACACTCTATATCCTACACTCTACACTCTATACCATACATTCTATACCCTACACTCTATACCATACACTCTATACCCTACACTCTACACCCTACACTCTATACCCTACACTCTATACCCTACACTCTATACCCTACACTCTATACCCTACACTCTACACCCTACACTCTATACCCCACACTCTATACCATACACTCTATACCCTACACTCTACACTCTATACCCTACACTCTACATCCTACACTCTATACCCTACACTCTAATCCCGACACTCTACACTCTATACCCTACACTCTATACCCTACACTCTATACCCTACACTCTACACTCTCTACCCTACACTCTATACCCTACACTCTATAACATACACTCTATACCCTACACTCTATACCCTACACTATATACCATACACTCTACAAGCTATACCCTACACTCTATACCATACACTCTACACCATACACTCTATAGCATACACTCTATACCCTACACTCTACACTCTATACCGTACACTCTATACCCTACACTCTACACCCTGCACTCTATACCCTACACACTATACCCTACACTCTACACTCTATACCCTACACTCTATACCCTACACTCTATACCCTACACTCTATACCCTACACTCTACACTCTATACCCTACACTCTATAGCCTACACTCTACAATCTATACCCTACACTCTATACCCACACTCTATACCCTACAGTCTATACCCTACACTCTATACCCTACACTCTACACTCTATACCTTACACTCTACACTCTATTCCCTACACTCTATACCCTACACTCTATACCCTACACTCTATACCCTACACTCTATACCCTACACTCTACACCCTACACTCTATACCCTACACTCTATACCATACACTCTATACCCTACACTCTACACTCTATACCCTACACTCTACACCCTACACTCTATACCCTACACTCTAATCCCTTCACTCTACACTCTATACCCTACACTCTATACCCTACACTCTACACTCTATATCTTACACTCTACACTCTATTCCCTACACTATATACCCTACACTCTATACCCTACACTCTATACCCTACACTCTACACCCTACACTCTATACCATACACTCTATACCCTACACTCTACACTCTATACCCTACACTCTACACCCTACACTCTATACCCTACACTCTAATCCCTACACTCTACACTCTATACCCTACACTCTATACCCTACACTCTATACCCTACACTCTACACACTCTACCCTACACTCTATACCCTACACTCTATACCCTACACTCTATACCCTACACTCTACACTCTATACCCTACACTCTACACTCTATACCCTACACTCTATACCCTACACTCTATACCCTACACTCTAATCCCTACACTCTACACTCTATACCCTACACTCTATACCCTACACTCTACATTCTATACCTTACACTCTACACTCTATTCCCTACACTCTATACCCTACACTCTATACCCTACACTCTATACCCTACACTCTATACCCAACACTCTACACCCTACACTCTATACCCTACACTCTATACCCTACACTCTATACCCGACACTCTACACGCTATACCCTACACTCTACACTCTATACCCTACACTCTATACCCTACACTCTATAACCTACACTCTATACCCTACACTCTACACTCTATACCGTACACTCTATACCCTACACTCTACACCCTGCACTCTATACCCTACACACTATACCCTACACTCTACACTCTATACCCTACACTCTATACCCTACACTCTATACCCTACACTCTATACCCTACACTCTACACTCTATACCCTACACTCTATAGCCTACACTCTACAATCTATACCCTACACTCTATACCCACACTCTATACCCTACAGTCTATACCCTACACTCTATACCCTACACTCTACACTCTATACCTTACACTCTACACTCTATTCCCTACACTCTATACCCTACACTCTATACCCTACACTCTATACCCTACACTCTATACCCTACACTCTACACCCTACACTCTATACCCTACACTCTATACCATACACTCTATACCCTACACTCTACACTCTATACCCTACACTCTACACCCTACACTCTATACCCTACACTCTAATCCCTTCACTCTACACTCTATACCCTACACTCTATACCCTACACTCTACACTCTATATCTTACACTCTACACTCTATTCCCTACACTATATACCCTACACTCTATACCCTACACTCTATACCCTACACTCTACACCCTACACTCTATACCATACACTCTATACCCTACACTCTACACTCTATACCCTACACTCTACACCCTACACTCTATACCCTACACTCTAATCCCTACACTCTACACTCTATACCCTACACTCTATACCCTACACTCTATACCCTACACTCTACACACTCTACCCTACACTCTATACCCTACACTCTATACCCTACACTCTACACTCTATACCCTACACTCTACACTCTATACCCTACACTCCATACCCTACACTCTATACCCTACACTCTAATCCCTACACTCTACACTCTATACCCTACACTCTATACCCTACACTCTACATTCTATACCTTACACTCTACACTCTATTCCCTACACTCTATACCCTACACTCTATACCCTACACTCTATACCCTACACTCTATACCCAACACTCTACACCCTACACTCTATACCCTACACTCTATACCCTACACTCTATACCCGACACTCTACACGCTATAGCCTACACTCTACACTCTATACCCTACACTCTATACCCTACACTCTATAACCTACACTCTATACCCTACACTCTATACCCTACACTCTACACTCTATACCCTACACTCTATACCCTACACTCTACACCCTACACTCTATACCCTACACTCTATACCCTACACTCTATACCCTACACTCTCTACCCTACACTCTACACTCTATACCCTACACTCTATACCCTACACTCTAATCCCTACACTCTACACTCTATACCCTACACTCTATACCCTACACTCAATACCCTACACTCTACACTCTATACCCTACACTCTATATCCTACACTCTACACTCTATACCATACATTCTATACCCTACACTCTATACCATACACTCTATACCCTACACTCTACACCCTACACTCTATACCCTACACTCTATACCCTACACTCTATACCCTACACTCTAAACCCTACACTCTTCACCCTACACTCTATACCCTACAATCTATACCATACACTCTATACCATACACTCTACAATCTATACCCTACACTCTATACCCTACACTCTATACCCTACACTCTATACCCTACACTCTACACTCTATATCCTACACTCTCTACCCTACACTCTACACTCTATACCCTACACTCTATACCCTACACTCTAATCCCTACACTCTACACTCTATACCCTACACTCTATATCCTACACTCTACACTCTATACCATACATACTATACCCTACACTCTATACCATACACTCTATACCCTACACTCTACACCCTACACTCTATACCCTACACTCTATACCCTACACTCTACACCCTACACTCTATACCCTACACTCTATACCCTACACTCTATACCCTACGCTCTACACTCTATACCCTACACTCTATACCCTACACTCTATACCCTACACTCTATACCCTACACTCTACACTCTATATCCTACACTCTCTACCCTACACTCTACACTCTATACCCTACACTCTATACCCTACACTCTAATCCCTACACTCTACACTCTATACCCTACACTCTATACCCTACACTCTATACCCTACACTCTACACTCTATACCCTACACTCTATATCCTACACTCTACACTCTATACCATACATTCTATACCCTACACTCTATACCCTACACTCTATACCCTACACTCTACACCCTACACTCTATACCCTACACTCTATACCCTACACTCTATACCCTACACTCTATACCCTACACTCTACACCCTACACTCTATACCCTACACTCTATACCATACACTCTATACCCTACACTCTACACTCTATACCCTACACTCTATACCCTACACTCTACACCCTACACTCTATACCCTACACTCTATACCCTACACTCTATACCCTACACTCTATACCCTACACTCTACACCCTACACTCTATACCCTACACTCTATACCATACACTCTATACCCTACACTCTACACTCTATACCCTACACTCTACATCCTACACTCTATACCCTACACTCTAATCCCGACACTCTACACTCTATACCCTACACTCTATACCTTACACTCTACACTCTCTACCCTACACTCTATACCCTACACTCTATAACATACACTCTATACCCTACACTCTATACCCTACACTCTATACCATACACTCTACAATCTATACCCTACACTCTATACCATACACTCTACACCATACACTCTATAGCATACACTCTATACCCTACACTCTACACTCTATACCCTACACTCTATACCCTACTCTCTACACCCTGCACTCTATACCTTACACACTATACCCTACACTCTACACTCTATACCCTACACTCTATACCCTACACTCTATACCCTACACTCTACACTCTATAACCTACACTCTATAGCCTACACTCTACAATCTATACCCTACAGTCTATACCCTACACTCTATACCCTACACTCTACACTCTATACCTTACACTCTACACTCTATTCCCTACACTCTATACCCTACACTCTATACCCTACACTCTATACCCTACACTCTATACCATACACTCTATACCCTACACTCTACACTCAATACCCTACACTCTACACCCTACACTCTATACCCTACACTCTAATCCCTTCACTCTACATTCTATACCCTACACTCTATACCATACACTCTACACCATACACTCTATAGCATACACTCTATACCCTACACTCTACACTCTATACCCTACACTCTATACCCTACACTCTACACCCTGCACTCTATACCTTACACACTATACCCTACACTCTACACTCTATACCCTACACTCTATACCCTACACTCTATAACCTACACTCTACACTCTATAACCTACACTCTATAGCCTACACTCTACAATCTATACCCTACAGTCTATACCCTACACTCTATACCCTACACTCTACACTCTATACCTTACACTCTACACTCTATTCCCTACACTCTATACCCTACACTCTATACCCTACACTCTATACCCTACACTCTACACCCTACACTCTATACCCTACACTCTATACCATACACTCTATACCCTACACTCTACACTCAATACCCTACACTCTACACCCTACACTCTATACCCTACACTCTAATCCCTTCACTCTACATTCTATACCCTACACTCTACACTCTATACCTTACACTCTACACTCTATTCCCTACACTCTATACCCTACACTCTATACCCTACACTCTATACCCTACACTCTACACCCTACACTCTATACCCTACACTCTATACCATACACTCTATACCCTACACTCTACACTCTATACCCTACACCCTACACTCTATACCCTACACTCTAATCCCTACACTCTACACTCTATACCCTACACTCTATACCCTACACTCTATACCCTACACTCTACACACTCTACCCTACACTCTATACCCTACACTCTATACCCTACACTCTATACCCTACACTCTACACTCTATACCCTACACTCTACACTCTATACCCTACACTCTATACCCTACACTCTATACCCTACACTCTATACCCTACACTCTAATCCCTACACTCTACACTCTATACCCTACACTTTATACCCTACACTCTACACTCTATACCTTACACTCTACACTCTATTCCCTACACTCTATACCCTACACTCTATACCCTACACTCTATACCCTACACTCTATACCCTACACTCTATACCCAACACTCTACACCCTACACTCTATACCCTACACTCTATACCATACAATCTATACCCTACACTCTACACTCTATACCCTACACTCTACACTCTATACCCTACACTCTACACTCTATACCCTACACTCTATACCCTACACTCTATACCCTACAATCTATACCATACACTCTATACCCTACACTCTATACCCTACACTCTATACCCTACACTCTATACCATACACTCTATACCCTACACTCTATACCGTACACTCTATACCCTACACTCTATACCCTACACTCTATACCCTACACTCTACACCCTACACTCTATACCTTACACTCTATACCCTACACTCTATACCCTACACTCTAAACTCTATACCCTACACTCTACACTCTATACCCTACACTCTATACCCTACACTCTATACCCTACACTCTATACCCTACACTCTATACCCTACACTGTATACCCTACACTCTATACCCTACACTCTAATCCCTACACTCTACACTCTATACCCTACACTCTATATCCTACACTCTACACTCTATACCATACATTCTATACCCTACACTCTATACCATACACTCTATACCCTACACTCTACACCCTACACTTCATACCCTACACTCTATACCCTACACTCTATACCCTACACTCTACACCCTACACTCTATACCCTACACTCTATACCCTACACTCTATACCCTACGCTCTACACTCTATACCCTACACTCTATACCCTACACTCTATACCCTACACTCTATACCCTACACTCTACACTCTATATCCTACACTCTCTACCCTACACTCTACACTCTATACCCTACACTTTATACCCTACACTCTAATCCCTACACTCTACACTCTATACCCTACACTCTATACCCTACACTCTATACCCTACACTCTACACTCTATACCCTACACTCTATATCCTACACTCTACACTCTATACCATACATTCTATACCCTACACTCTATACCATACACTCTATACCCTACACTCTACACCCTACACTCTATACCCTACACTCTATACCCTACACTCTATACCCTACACTCTATACCTTACACTCTACACTCTATACCCTACACTCTATACCCTACACTCTAATCCCTACACTCTACACTCTATACCCTACACTCTATACCCTACACTCTACACTCTATACCTTACACTCTACACTCTATTCCCTACACTCTATACCCTACACTCTATACCCTGCACTCTATACCCTACACTCTACACCCTACACTCTATACCCTACACTCTATACCATACACTCTATACCCTACACTCTACACTCTATACCCTACACTCTATACCCTACACTCTATACCCTACACTCTATACCCTACACTCTATACCCTACACTCTACACTCTATACCCTACACTCTACACTCTATACCCCACACTCTACACTCTATACCCTACACTCTATACCCTACACTCTATACCCTACACTCTATACCCTACACTCTACAATCTATACCCTACACTCTATACCCTACACTCTACACTCTATACCCTACACTCTATACCCTACACTCTATGCCCTACACTCTATACCCTACACTCTATACCCTACACTCTATACCCTACACTCTACACTCTATACCCTACACTCTATACCATACACTCTATACCCTACACTCTACACTTTATACCCTACACTCTACACCCTACACTCTATACCCTACACTCTATACCATACACTCTATACCCTACACTCTACACTCTATACCCTACACTCTACACCCTACACTCTATACCCTACACTCTAATCCCTACATTCTACACTCTCTACCCTACACTCTATACCCTACACTCTATACCCTACACTCTATACCCTACACTCTACACTCTATACCCTACACTCTATACCCTACACTCTATACCCTACACTCTATACCCTACACTCTACAATCTATACCCTACACTCTATACTCTACACTCTACACTCTATACCCTACACTCTATACCCTACACTCTATGCCCTACACTCTATACCCTACACTCTATACCCTACACTCTATACCCTACACTCTACACTCTATACCCTACACTCTACACTTTATACCCTACACTCTACACCCTACACTCTATAACCCTACACTCTATACCATACACTCTATACCCTACACTCTACACTCTATACCCTACACTCTACACCCTACACTCTATACCCTACACTCTAATCCCTACATTCTACACTCTCTACCCTACACTCTATACCCTACACTCTATACCCTACACTCTATACCCTACACTCTACACTCTATACCCTACACTCTATACCCTACACTCTATACCCTACACTCTATACCCTACACTCTACACCCTACACTCTATACCCTACACTCTATACCATACACTCTATACCCTACACTTTACACTCTATACGCTACACTCTACACCCTACACTCTATACCCTACACTCTAATCCCTACACTCTACACTCTATACCCTACACTCTATACCCTACACTCTACACTCTATACCTTACACTCTACACTCTATTCCCTACACTCTATACCCTACACTCTATACCCTACACTCTATACCATACACTCTACACTCTATACCCTACACTCTATACCATACATTCTATACCCTACACTCTATACCATACACTCTATACCCTACACTCTATACCCTACACTCTATACCCTACACTCTACACCCTACACTCTATACCCTACAGTCTATACCCTACACTCTATACCCTACACTCTACACTCTCTACCCTACACTCTATACCCTACACTCTATAACATACACTCTATACCCTACACTCTATACCCTACACTCTATACCATACACTCTACAATCTATACCCTACACTCTATACCATACACTCTACACCATACACTCTATAGCATACACTCTATACCCTACACTCTACACTCTATACCCTACACTCTATACCCTACACTCTACACCCTGCACTCTATACCCTACACACTATACCCTACACTCTACACACTATACCCTACACTCTATACCCTACACTCTATACCCTACACTCTATACCCTACACTCTACACTCTATACCCTACACTCTATAGCCTACACTCTACAATCTATACCCTACACTCTATACCCTACACTCTATACCCTACAGTCTATACCCTACACTCTATACTCTACACTCTACACTCTATATCTTACACTCTACACTCTATTCCCTACACTCTATACCCTACACTCTATACCCTACACTCTATACCCTACACTCTATACCCTACACTCTACACCCTACACTCTATACCCTACACTCTATACCATACACTCTATACCCTACACTCTACACTCTATACCCTACACTCTACACCCTACACTCTATACCCTACACTCTAATCCCTTCACTCTACACTCTATACCCTACACTCTATACCCTACACTCTACACTCTATTCCTTACACTCTACACTCTATTCCCTACACTCTATACCCTACACTCTATACCCTACACTCTATACCCTACACTCTACACCCTACACTCTATACCCTACACTCTATACCATACACTCTATTCCCTACACTCTACACTCTATACCCTACACTCTACACCCTACACTCTATACCCTACACTCTAATCCCTACACTCTACACTCTATACCCTACACTCTATACCCTACACTCTATACCCTACACTCTACACACTCTACCCTACACTCTATACCCTACACTCTATACCCTACACTCTATACCCTACACTCTACACTCTATACCCTACACTCTACACTCTATACCCTACACTCTATACTGTACACTCTATACCCTACACTCTATACCCTACACTCTAATCCCTACACTCTACACTCTATACCCTACACTCTATACCCTACACTCTACACTCTATACCTTACACTCTACACTCTATTCCCTACACTCTATACCCTACACTCTATACCCTACACTCTATACCCTACACTCTATACCCTACACTCTATACCCAACACTCTACACCCTACACTCTATACCCTACACTCTATACCATACACTCTATACCCTACACTCTACACTCTATACCCTACACTTTACACTCTATACCCTACACTCTATACCCTACACTCTATACCCTACACTCTATACCCTACACTCTATACCCTACACTGTATACCCTACACTTTACACTCTATACCCTACACTCTATACCCTACACTCTATACCCTACACTCTATACCCTACACTTTACACTCTATACCCTACACTCTATACCCTACACTCTATACCCTACACTCTATACCCTACACTTTACACTCTATACCCTACACTCTATACCCTACACTCCATACCCTACACTCTACACTCTATACCCTACACTCTATACCCTACACTCTACACTTTATGCACTACACTCTATACCCTACACTCTATACCCTACACTCTATACCCTACACTCTACACCCTACACTCTATACCCTACACTCTATACCATATACTCTATACCCTACACTCTACACTCTATACCCTACACTCTACACCCTACACTCTATACCCTACACTCTAATCCCAACACTCTACACTCTATACCCTACACTCTATACCCTACAGTCTACACTCTATACCTTACACTCTACACTCTATTCCCTACACTCTATACCCTACACTCTATACCCTACACTCTATACCCTACACTCTACACCCTACACTCTATACCCTACACTCTATACCATACACTCTATACCCTACACTATACACTCTATACCCTACACTCTAATCCCTAAACTCTACACTCTATACCCTACACTCTATACCCTACACTCTTCACCCTACACTCTATACCCTACAATCTATACCATACACTCTATACCATACACTCTACAATCTATACCCTACACTCTATACCCTACACTCTATACCCTACACTCTATACCCTACACTCTACACTCTATATCCTACACTCTCTACCCTACACTCTACACTCTATACCCTACACTCTATACCCTACACTCTAATCCCTACACTCTACACTCTATACCCTACACTCTATATCCTACACTCTACACTCTATACCATACATACTATACCCTACACTCTATACCATACACTCTATACCCTACACTCTACACCCTACACTCTATACCCTACACTCTATACCCTACACTCTACACCCTACACTCTATACCCTACACTCTATACCCTACACTCTATACCCTACTCTCTACACTCTATACCCTACACTCTATACCCTACACTCTATACCCTACACTCTATACCCTACACTCTACACTCTATATCCTACACTCTCTACCCTACACTCTACACTCTATACCCTACACTCTATACCCTACACTCTAATCCCTACACTCTACACTCTATACCCTACACTCTATACCCTACACTCTATACCCTACACTCTACACTCTATACCCTACACTCTATATCCTACACTCTACACTCTATACCATACATTCTATACCCTACACTCTATACCCTACACTCTATACCCTACACTCTACACCCTACACTCTATACCCTACACTCTATACCCTACACTCTATACCCTACACTCTATACCCTACACTCTACACCCTACACTCTATACCCTACACTCTATACCATACATTCTATACCCTACACTCTACACTCTATACCCTACACTCTACATCCTACACTCTATACCCTACACTCTAATCCCGACACTCTACACTCTATACCCTACACTCTATACCTTACACTCTACACTCTCTACCCTACACTCTATACCCTACACTCTATAACATACACTCTATACCCTACACTCTATACCCTACACTCTATACCATACACTCTACAATCTATACCCTACACTCTATACCATACACTCTACACCATACACTCTATAGCATACACTCTATACCCTACACTCTACACTCTATACCCTACACTCTATACCCTACTCTCTACACCCTGCACTCTATACCTTACACACTATACCCTACACTCTACACTCTATACCCTACACTCTATACCCTACACTCTATACCCTACACTCTACACTCTATAACCTACACTCTATAGCCTACACTCTACAATCTATACCCTACAGTCTATACCCTACACTCTATACCCTACACTCTACACTCTATACCTTACACTCTACACTCTATTCCCTACACTCTATACCCTACACTCTATACCCTACACTCTATACCCTACACTCTATACCATACACTCTATACCCTACACTCTACACTCAATACCCTACACTCTACACCCTACACTCTATACCCTACACTCTAATCCCTTCACTCTACATTCTATACCCTACACTCTATACCATACACTCTACACCATACACTCTATAGCATACACTCTATACCCTACACTCTACACTCTATACCCTACACTCTATACCCTACACTCTACACCCTGCACTCTATACCTTACACACTATACCCTACACTCTACACTCTATACCCTACACTCTATACCCTACACTCTATACCCTACACTCTACACTCTATAACCTACACTCTATAGCCTACACTCTACAATCTATACCCTACAGTCTATACCCTACACTCTATACCCTACACTCTACACTCTATACCTTACACTCTACACTCTATTCCCTACACTCTATACCCTACACTCTATACCCTACACTCTATACCCTACACTCTACACCCTACACTCTATACCCTACACTCTATACCATACACTCTATACCCTACACTCTACACTCAATACCCTACACTCTACACCCTACACTCTATACCCTACACTCTAATCCCTTCACTCTACATTCTATACCCTACACTCTACACTCTATACCTTACACTCTACACTCTATTCCCTACACTCTATACCCTACACTCTATACCCTACACTCTATACCCTACACTCTACACCCTACACTCTATACCCTACACTCTATACCATACACTCTATACCCTACACTCTACACTCTATACCCTACACCCTACACTCTATACCCTACACTCTAATCCCTACACTCTACACTCTATACCCTACACTCTATACCCTACACTCTATACCCTACACTCTACACACTCTACCCTACACTCTATACCCTACACTCTATACCCTACACTCTATACCCTACACTCTACACTCTATACCCTACACTCTACACTCTATACCCTACACTCTATACCCTACACTCTATACCCTACACTCTATACCCTACACTCTAATCCCTACACTCTACACTCTATACCCTACACTTTATACCCTACACTCTACACTCTATACCTTACACTCTACACTCTATTCCCTACACTCTATACCCTACACTCTATACCCTACACTCTATACCCTACACTCTATACCCTACACTCTATACCCAACACTCTACACCCTACACTCTATACCCTACACTCTATACCATACAATCTATACCCTACACTCTACACTCTATACCCTACACTCTACACTCTATACCCTACACTCTACACTCTATACCCTACACTCTATACCCTACACTCTATACCCTACAATCTATACAATACACTCTATACCCTACACTCTATACCCTACACTCTATACCCTACACTCTATACCATACACTCTATACCCTACACTCTATACCGTACACTCTATACCCTACACTCTATACCCTACACTCTATACCCTACACTCTACACCCTACACTCTATACCTTACACTCTATACCCTACACTCTATACCCTACACTCTAAACTCTATACCCTACACTCTACACTCTATACCCTACACTCTATACCCTACACTCTATACCCTACACTCTATACCCTACACTGTATACCCTACACTCTATACCCTACACTCTAATCCCTACACTCTACACTCTATACCCTACACTCTATATCCTACACTCTACACTCTATACCATACATTCTATACCCTACACTCTATACCATACACTCTATACCCTACACTCTACACCCTACACTTCATACCCTACACTCTATACCCTACACTCTATACCCTACACTCTACACCCTACACTCTATACCCTACACTCTATACCCTACACTCTATACCCTACGCTCTACACTCTATACCCTACACTCTATACCCTACACTCTATACCCTACACTCTATACCCTACACTCTACACTCTATATCCTACACTCTCTACCCTACACTCTACACTCTATACCCTACACTTTATACCCTACACTCTAATCCCTACACTCTACACTCTATACCCTACACTCTATACCCTACACTCTATACCCTACACTCTACACTCTATACCCTACACTCTATATCCTACACTCTACACTCTATACCATACATTCTATACCCTACACTCTATACCATACACTCTATACCCTACACTCTACACCCTACACTCTATACCCTACACTCTATACCCTACACTCTATACCCTACACTCTATACCTTACACTCTACACTCTATACCCTACACTCTATACCCTACACTCTAATCCCTACACTCTACACTCTATACCCTACACTCTATACCCTACACTCTACACTCTATACCTTACACTCTACACTCTATTCCCTACACTCTATACCCTACACTCTATACCCTACACTCTATACCCTACACTCTACACCCTACACTCTATACCCTACACTCTATACCATACACTCTATACCCTACACTCTACACTCTATACCCTACACTCTATACCCTACACTCTATACCCTACACTCTATACCCTACACTCTATACCCTACACTCTACACTCTATACCCTACACTCTACACTCTATACCCCACACTCTACACTCTATACCCTACACTCTATACCCTACACTCTATACCCTACACTCTATACCCTACACTCTACAATCTATACCCTACACTCTATACCCTACACTCTACACTCTATGCCCTACACTCTATACCCTACACTCTATGCCCTACACTCTATACCCTACACTCTATACCCTACACTCTATACCCTACACTCTACACTCTATACCCTACACTCTATACCATACACTCTATACCCTACACTCTACACTTTATACCCTACACTCTACACCCTACACTCTATACCCTACACTCTATACCATACACTCTATACCCTACACTCTACACTCTATACCCTACACTCTACACCCTACACTCTATACCCTACACTCTAATCCCTACATTCTACACTCTCTACCCTACACTCTATACCCTACACTCTATACCCTACACTCTATACCCTACACTCTACACTCTATACCCTACACTCTATACCCTACACTCTATACCCTACACTCTATACCCTACACTCTACAATCTATACCCTACACTCTATACTCTACACTCTACACTCTATACCCTACACTCTATACCCTACACTCTATGCCCTACACTCTATACCCTACACTCTATACCCTACACTCTATACCCTACACTCTACACTCTATACCCTACACTCTACACTTTATACCCTACACTCTACACCCTACACTCTATAACCCTACACTCTATACCATACACTCTATACCCTACACTCTACACTCTATACCCTACACTCTACACCCTACACTCTATACCCTACACTCTAATCCCTACATTCTACACTCTCTACCCTACACTCTATACCCTACACTCTATACCCTACACTCTATACCCTACACTCTACACTCTATACCCTACACTCTATACCCTACACTCTATACCCTACACTCTATACCCTACACTCTACACCCTACACTCTATACCCTACACTCTATACCATACACTCTATACCCTACACTTTACACTCTATACGCTACACTCTACACCCTACAATCTATACCCTACACTCTAATCCCTACACTCTACACTCTATACCCTACACTCTATACCCTACACTCTACACTCTATACCTTACACTCTACACTCTATTCCCTACACTCTATACCCTACACTCTATACCCTACACTCTATACCATACACTCTACACTCTATACCCTACACTCTATACCATACATTCTATACCCTACACTCTATACCATACACTCTATACCCTACACTCTATACCCTACACTCTATACCCTACACTCTACACCCTACACTCTATACCCTACAGTCTATACCCTACACTCTATACCCTACACTCTACACTCTCTACCCTACACTCTATACCCTACACTCTATAACATACACTCTATACCCTACACTCTATACCCTACACTCTATACCATACACTCTACAATCTATACCCTACACTCTATACCATACACTCTACACCATACACTCTATAGCATACACTCTATACCCTACACTCTACACTCTATACCCTACACTCTATACCCTACACTCTACACCCTGCACTCTATACCCTACACACTATACCCTACACTCTACACACTATACCCTACACTCTATACCCTACACTCTATACCCTACACTCTATACCCTACACTCTACACTCTATACCCTACACTCTATAGCCTACACTCTACAATCTATACCCTACACTCTATACCCTACACTCTATACCCTACAGTCTATACCCTACACTCTATACTCTACACTCTACACTCTATATCTTACACTCTACACTCTATTCCCTACACTCTATACCCTACACTCTATACCCTACACTCTATACCCTACACTCTATACCCTACACTCTACACCCTACACTCTATACCCTACACTCTATACCATACACTCTATACCCTACACTCTACAGTCTATACCCTACACTCTACACCCTACACTCTATACCCTACACTCTAATCCCTTCACTCTACACTCTATACCCTACACTCTATACCCTACACTCTACACTCTATTCCTTACACTCTACACTCTATTCCCTACACTCTATACCCTACACTCTATACCCTACACTCTATACCCTACACTCTACACCCTACACTCTATACCCTACACTCTATACCATACACTCTATTCCCTACACTCTACACTCTATACCCTACACTCTACACCCTACACTCTATACCCTACACTCTAATCCCTACACTCTACACTCTATACCCTACACTCTATACCCTACACTCTATACCCTACACTCTACACACTCTACCCTACACTCTATACCCTACACTCTATACCCTACACTCTATACCCTACACTCTACACTCTATACCCTACACTCTACACTCTATACCCTACACTCTATACTGTACACTCTATACCCTACACTCTATACCCTACACTCTAATCCCTACACTCTACACTCTATACCCTACACTCTATACCCTACACTCTACACTCTATACCTTACACTCTACACTCTATTCCCTACACTCTATACCCTACACTCTATACCCTACACTCTATACCCTACACTCTATACCCTACACTCTATACCCAACACTCTACACCCTACACTCTATACCCTACACTCTATACCATACACTCTATACCCTACACTCTACACTCTATACCCTACACTTTACACTCTATACCCTACACTCTATACCCTACACTCTATACCCTACACTCTATACCCTACACTCTATACCCTACACTGTATACCCTACACTCTATACCCTACACTCCATACCCTACACTCTACACTCTATACCCTACACTCTATACCCTACACTCTACACTTTATGCACTACACTCTATACCCTACACTCTATACCCTACACTCTATACCCTACACTCTACACCCTACACTCTATACCCTACACTCTATACCATATACTCTATACCCTACACTCTACACTCTATACCCTACACTCTACACCCTACACTCTATACCCTACACTCTAATCCCAACACTCTACACTCTATACCCTACACTCTATACCCTACAGTCTACACTCTATACCTTACACTCTACACTCTATTCCCTACACTCTATACCCTACACTCTATACCCTACACTCTATACCCTACACTCTACACCCTACACTCTATACCCTACACTCTATACCATACACTCTATACCCTACACTATACACTCTATACCCTACACTCTAATCCCTAAACTCTACACTCTATACCCTACACTCTATACCCTACACTCTATACCCTACACTCTACACTCTCTACCCTACACTCTATACCCTACACTCTATACCCTACACTCTACACTCTATACCCTACACTCTACACTCTATACCCTACACTCTATACCCTACACTCTATACCCTACACTCTATACCCTACACTCTATACCATACACTCTATACCCTACACTATATACCCTACACACTATACCCTACACTCTACACTCTATACCCTACACTCTATACCCTACACTCTATACCCTACACTCTACACTCTATGCCCTACACTCTATAGCCTACACTCTACAATCTATACCCTAAACTCTATACCCTACACTCTATACCCTACAGTCTATACCCTACACTCCATACCCTACACTCTACACTCTATACCTTACACTCTACACTCTATTCCCTACACTCTATACCCTACACTCTATACCCTACACTCTATACCCTATACTCTACACCCTACACTCTATACCCTACACTCTATACCATATACTCTATACCCTACACTCTACACTCTATACCCTACACTCTACACCCTACACTCTATACCCTACACTCTAATCCCAACACTCTACACTCTATACCCTACACTCTATACCCTACACTCTACACTCTATACCTTACACTCTACACTCTATTCCCTACACTCTATACCCTACACTCTATACCCTACACTCTATACCCTACACTCTATACCCTACACTCTACACCCTACACTCTATACCCTACACTCTATACCATACACTCTATACCCTACACTCTACACTCTATACCCTACACTCTACACCCTACACTCTATACCCTACACTCTAATCCCTACACTCTATACCCTACACTCTACACTCTATACCCTACACTCTATACCATACACTCTATACCCTACACTCTATACCGTACACTCTATACCCTACACTCTATACCTTACACTCTACACTCTATTCCCTACACTCTATACCCTACACTCTATACCCTACACTCTATACCCTACACTCTACACCCTACACTCTATACCCTACACTCTATACCCTACACTCTATACCCTACACTCTATACCCTACACTCTACACTCTCTACCCTACACTCTATACCCTACACTCTATACCCTACACTCTACACTCTATACCCTACACTCTATACCCTACACTCTATACCCTACACTCTATACCCTACACTCTATACCATACACTCTATACCCTACACTCTATGCCCTACACTCTGAACCCTACACTCTATACCCTACACTCTACTCCCTACACTCTATACCCTACACTCTATACCCTACACTCTACACTCTATACCCTACACTCTATACCCTACACTCTATACCCTACACTCTATACCCTACACTCTACACTCTATACCCTGCACTCTATACCCTACACTCTATACCCTACACTCTATACCCTACACTCTATACCCTACACTCTATACCCTACACTCTACACTATATACCCTACACTCTATACCCTACACTCTATACCCTACACTCTATACCCTACACTCTTTGCCCTACACTCTATACCCTACACTCTATACCCTACACTCTATACCATACACTCTATATCCTACACTCTACACTCTATACCCTACACTCTATACCCTACACTCTATGCCCAACACTCTATACCCTACACTCTACACCCTACACTCTATACCCTACACTCTATACCATACACTCTATACCCTACACTCTGCACTCTATACCCTACACTCTACACCCTACACTCTATACCCTACACTTTAATCCCTACACTCTACACTCTATACCCTACACTCTATACCCTACACTCTACACTCTCTACCCTACACTCTATACCCTACACTCTATACCCTACACTCTACACTCTATACCCTACACTCTACACTCTATACCCTACACTCTATACCCTACACTCTATATCCTACACTCTACACTCCATACCCTACACTCTATACCCTACACCCTATGCCCTACATTCTATACCCTACACTCTACACCCTACACTCTATACCTTACACTCTATACCCTACTCTCTATACCCTACACTCTAAACTCTATACCCTACACTCTATACCCTACACTCTATAACATACACTCTATACCCTACACTCTGTACCCTACAATCTATACCATACACTCTATACCCTACACTCTATACCCTACACTCTATACCCTACACTCTATACCATACTCTCTATACCCTACACTCTATACCGTACACTCTATACCCTACACTCTATACCCTACACTCTATACCCTACACTCTACACCCTACACTCTATACCTTACACTCTATACCCTACACTCTATACCCTACACTCTAAACTCTATACCCTACACTCTACACTCTATACCCTACACTCTATACCCTACACTCTATACCCTACACTCTATACCCTACACTCTACACCTTACACTCTATACCCTACACTCTATACCCTACACTCTAAACTCTATACCGTACACTCTACACTCTATACCCTACACTCTACACTCTATACCCTACACTCTACACTCTACACTCTATACCCTACACTCTACACTCTATACCCTACACTCTATAACATACACTCTATACCCTACACTCTATACCCTACACTCTATACCATACACTCTATACCCTACACTCTATACCCTACACTCTATACCATACACTCTGTACCCTACACTCTATACCCTACACTCTATACCCTACACTCTATACCCTACACTCTACACCCTACACTCTATACCTTACACTCTATACCCTACACTCTATACCCTACACTCTAAACTCTATACCCTGCACTCTACACTC
Source organism: Ranitomeya imitator (assembly GCF_032444005.1). Taxonomy (NCBI): domain Eukaryota; kingdom Metazoa; phylum Chordata; class Amphibia; order Anura; family Dendrobatidae; genus Ranitomeya; species Ranitomeya imitator. Next base: position 536,685 of record NW_027194416.1, on the reverse strand, counting down.
TATACCCTACACTCTATACCCTACACTCTATACCCTACACTCTATACCCTACACTCTATACCCTACACTCTACACTCTATACCCTACACTCTATACCATACACTCTATACCCTACACTCTATACCGTACACTCTATACCCTACACTCTATACCCTACAATCTATACCCTACACTCTACACTCTATACCCTACACTCTATACCATACACTCTACACCATACACTCTATAGCATACACTCTATACCCTACACTCTATACCCTACACTCTAAACTCTATACCCTACACTCTACACTCTATACCCTACACTCTATTACATACACTCTATACCCTACACTCTATACCCTACACTCTATACCCTACACTCTACACTCTATACCCTACACTCTATACCATACACTCTACACCATACACTCTATAGCATACACTCTATACCCTACACTCTACACTATATACCCTACACTCTATACCCTACACTCTACACCCTGCACTCTATACCCTACACACTATACCCTACACTCTACACTCTATACCCTACACTCTATACCCTACACTCTATACCCTACACTCTATACCCTACACTCTATAGCCTACAATGTATACCCTACACTCTATACCCTACAGTCTATACCCTACACTATATACCCTACACTCTACACTCTATACCTTACACTCTACACTCTATTCCCTACACTCTATACCCTACACTCTATACCCTACACTCTATACCCTACACTCTATACCCTACACTCTACACCCTACACTCTATACCCTACACTCTATACCATACACTCTATACCCTACACTCTACACCCTACACTCTACACCCTACACTCTATACCCTACACTCTAATCCCTACACTCTACACTCTATACCCTACACTCTATACCCTATACTCTACACTCTATACCTTACACTCTACACTCTATTCCCTACACTCTATACCCTACACTCTATACCCTACACTCTATACCCTACACTCTACACCCTACACTCTATACCCTACACTCTATACCCTACACTCTACACTCTATACCCTACACTCTACACTCTATACCCTACACTCTATACTGTACACTCTATACCCTACACTCTATACCCTACACTCTAATCCCTACACTCTACACTCTATACCCTACACTCTATACCCTACACTCTACACTCTATACCTTACACTCTACACTCTATTCCCTACACTCTATACCCTACACTCTATACCCTACACTCTATACCCTACACTCTATACCCTACACTCTATACCCAACACTCTACACCCTACACTCTATACCCTACACTCTATACCATACACTCTATACCCTACACTCTACACTCTATACCCTACACTTTACACTCTATACCCTACACTCTATACCCTACACTCTATACCCTACACTCTATACCCTACACTCTATACCCTACACTGTATACCCTACACTCTATACCCTACACTCCATACCCTACACTCTACACTCTATACCCTACACTCTATACCCTACACTCTACACTTTATGCACTACACTCTATACCCTACACTCTATACCCTACACTCTATACCCTACACTCTACACCCTACACTCTATACCCTACACTCTATACCATATACTCTATACCCTACACTCTACACTCTATACCCTACACTCTACACCCTACACTCTATACCCTACACTCTAATCCCAACACTCTACACTCTATACCCTACACTCTATACCCTACAGTCTACACTCTATACCTTACACTCTACACTCTATACCCTACACTCTATACCCTACACTCTATACCCTACACTCTACACCCTACACTCTATACCCTACACTCTATACCATACACTCTATACCCTACACTATACACTCTATACCCTACACTCTAATCCCTAAACTCTACACTCTATACCCTACACTCTATACCCTACACTCTATACCCTACACTCTACACTCTCTACCCTACACTCTATACCCTACACTCTATACCCTACACTCTACACTCTATACCCTACACTCTACACTCTATACCCTACACTCTATACCCTACACTCTATACCCTACACTCTATACCCTACACTCTATACCATACACTCTATACCCTACACTATATACCCTACACACTATACCCTACACTCTACACTCTATACCCTACACTCTATACCCTACACTCTATACCCTACACTCTACACTCTATGCCCTACACTCTATAGCCTACACTCTACAATCTATACCCTAAACTCTATACCCTACACTCTATACCCTACAGTCTATACCCTACACTCCATACCCTACACTCTACACTCTATACCTTACACTCTACACTCTATTCCCTACACTCTATACCCTACACTCTATACCCTACACTCTATACCCTATACTCTACACCCTACACTCTATACCCTACACTCTATACCATATACTCTATACCCTACACTCTACACTCTATACCCTACACTCTACACCCTACACTCTATACCCTACACTCTAATCCCAACACTCTACACTCTATACCCTACACTCTATACCCTACACTCTACACTCTATACCTTACACTCTACACTCTATTCCCTACACTCTATACCCTACACTCTATACCCTACACTCTATACCCTACACTCTATACCCTACACTCTACACCCTACACTCTATACCCTACACTCTATACCATACACTCTATACCCTACACTCTACACTCTATACCCTACACTCTACACCCTACACTCTATACCCTACACTCTAATCCCTACACTCTATACCCTACACTCTACACTCTATACCCTACACTCTATACCATACACTCTATACCCTACACTCTATACCGTACACTCTATACCCTACACTCTATACCTTACACTCTACACTCTATTCCCTACACTCTATACCCTACACTCTATACCCTACACTCTATACCCTACACTCTACACCCTACACTCTATACCCTACACTCTATACCCTACACTCTATACCCTACACTCTATACCCTACACTCTACACTCTCTACCCTACACTCTATACCCTACACTCTATACCCTACACTCTACACTTATACCCTACACTCTATACCCTACACTCTATACCCTACACTCTATACCCTACACTCTATACCATACACTCTATACCCTACACTCTATGCCCTACACTCTGAACCCTACACTCTATACCCTACACTCTACTCCCTACACTCTATACCCTACACTCTACACTCTATACCCTACACTCTATACCCTACACTCTATACCCTACACTCTATACCTACACTCTACACTCTATACCCTGCACTCTATACCCTACACTCTATACCCTACACTCTATACCCTACACTCTATACCCTACACTCTATACCCTACACTCTACACTATATACCCTACACTCTATACCCTACACTCTATACCCTACACTCTATACCCTACACTCTTTGCCCTACACTCTATACCCTACACTCTATACCCTACACTCTATACCATACACTCTATACCCTACACTCTACACTCTATACCCTACACTCTATACCCTACACTCTATGCCCAACACTCTATACCCTACACTCTACACCCTACACTCTATACCCTACACTCTATACCATACACTCTATACCCTACACTCTGCACTCTATACCCTACACTCTACACCCCTACACTCTATACCCTACACTTTAATCCCTACACTCTACACTCTATACCCTACACTCTATACCCTACACTCTACACTCTCTACCCTACACTCTATACCCTACACTCTATAACCCTACACTCTACACTCTATACCCTACACTCTACACTCTATACCCTACACTCTATAACCCTACACTCTACTAATCCTACACTCTACACTCCATACCCTACACTCTATACCCTACACCTATGCCCTACATTCTATACCCTACACTCTACACCCTACACTCTATACCTTACACTCTATACCCTACTCTCTATACCCTACACTCTAAACTCTATACCCTACACTCTATACCCTACACTCTATAACATACACTCTATACCCTACACTCTGTACCCTACAATCTATACCATACACTCTATACCCTACACTCTATACCCTACACTCTATACCCTACACTCTATACCATACTCTCTATACCCTACACTCTATACCGTACACTCTATACCCTACACTCTATACCCTACACTCTATACCCTACACTCTACAACCCTACACTCTATACCTTACACTCTATACCCTACACTCTATAACCCTACACTCTAAACTCTATACCCTACACTCTACACTCTATACCCTACACTCTATACCCTACACTCTATACCCTACACTCTATACCCTACACTCTACACCTTACACTCTATACCCTACACTCTATACCCTACACTCTAAACTCTATACCGTACACTCTACACTCTATACCCTACACTCTACACTCTATACCCTACACTCTACACTCTACACTCTATACCCTACACTCTACACTCTATACCCTACACTCTATAACATACACTCTATACCCTACACTCTATACCCTACACTCTATACCATACACTCTATACCCTACACTCTATACCCTACACTCTATACCATACACTCTGTACCCTACACTCTATACCCTACACTCTATACCCTACACTCTATACCCTACACTCTACACCCTACACTCTATACCTTACACTCTATACCCTACACTCTATACCCTACACTCTAAACTCTATACCCTGCACTCTACACTCTATACCCTACACTCTATACCCTACACTCTATACCCTACACTCTATACCCTACACTCTATACCCTACACTCTACACTCTATACCCTACACTCTATACCATACACTCTATACCCTACACTCTATACCGTACACTCTATACCCTACACTCTATACCCTACAATCTATACCCTACACTCTACACCCTACACTCTATACCTTTCACTCTATACCCTACACTCTATACCCTACACTCTAAACTCTATACCCTACACTCTACACTCTATACCCTACACTCTATTACATACACTCTATACCCTACACTCTATACCCTACACTCTATACCCTACACTCTACACTCTATACCCTACACTCTATACCATACACTCTACACCATACACTCTATAGCATACACTCTATACCCTACACTCTACACTATATACCCTACACTCTATACCCTACACTCTACACCCTGCACTCTATACCCTACACACTATACCCTACACTCTACACTCTATACCCTACACTCTATACCCTACACTCTATACCCTACACTCTATACCCTACACTCTATAGCCTACAATCTATACCCTACACTCTATACCCTACAGTCTATACCCTACACTATATACCCTACACTCTACACTCTATACCTTACACTCTACACTCTATTCCCTACACTCTATACCCTACACTCTATACCCTACACTCTATACCCTACACTCTATACCCTACACTCTACACCCTACACTCTATACCCTACACTCTATACCATACACTCTATACCCTACACTCTACACCCTACACTCTACACCCTACACTCTATACCCTACACTCTAATCCCTACACTCTACACTCTATACCCTACACTCTATACCCTATACTCTACACTCTATACCTTACACTCTACACTCTATTCCCTACACTCTATACCCTACACTCTATACCCTACACTCTATACCCTACACTCTACACCCTACACTCTATACCCTACACTCTATACCATACACTCTATACCCTACACTCTACACTCTATACCCTACACTCTACACACTACACTCTATACTCTACACTCTAATCCCTACACTCTACACCCTACACTCTATACCCTACACTCTATACCATACACTCTATACCCTACACTCTACAGTCTCTACCCTACACTCTATACCCTACACTCTATAACATACACTCTATACCCTACACTCTACACCCTACACTCTATACCATACACTCTACACTCTATACCCTACACTCTATACCATACACTCTACACCATGCACTCTATAGCATACACTCTATACCCTACACTCTACACTCTATACCCTACACTCTATACCCTACACTCTACACCCTGCACTCTATACCCTACACACTATACCCTACACTCTACACTCTATACCCTACACTCTATACCCTACACTCTATACCCTACACTCTATACCCTACACTCTACACTCTATAACCTACACTCTATAGCCTACACTCTACTATCTATACCCTACACTCTATACCCTACACTCTATACCCTACAGGCTATACCCTACACTCTATACCCTACACTCTACACTCTATACCTTACACTCCACACTCTATTCCCTACACTCTATACCCTACACTCTATACCCTACACTCTATACCCTACACTCTATACCCTACACTCTACACCCTACACTCTATACCCTACACTCTATACCATACACTCTATACCCTACACTCTACACTCTGTACCCTACACTCTACACCCTACACTCTATACCCTACACTCTAATCCCTACACTCTACACTCTATACCCTACACTCTATACCCTACACTCTACACTCTATACCTTACACTCTACACTCTATTCCCTACACTCTATTCCCTACACTCTATACCCTACACTCTATACCCTACACTCTACACCCTACACTCTATACCCTACACTCTATACCATACACTCTATACCCTACACTCTACACTCTATACCCTACACTCCACACCCTACACTCTATACCCTACACTCTAATCCCTACACTCTACACTCTATACCCTACACTCTATACCCTACACTCTACACTCTCTACCCTACACTCTATACCCTACACTCTGTACCCTACACTCTATACCCTACACTCTACACTCTATACCCTACACTCTACACTCTATACCCTACACTGTATACCCTACACTCTATACCCTACACTCTATACCCTACAATCTACACTCTATGCCCTACACTCTACACTCTATACCCTATACTCTACACTCTATACCCTACACTCTACACTCTATACCCTACACTGTATACCCTACACTCTATACCCTACACTCTATACCCTACACTCTATACCCTACACTCTACACTCTATACCCTACACTCTACACTCTATACCCTACACTCTATACCGTACACTCTATACCCTACACTCTATACCCTACACTCTAATCCCTACACTCTACACTCTATACCCTACACTCTATACCCTACACTCTACACTCTATACCTTACACTCTACACTCTATTCCCTACACTCTATACCCTACACTCTATACCCTACACTCTATACCCTACACTCTATACCCAACACTCTACACCCTACACTCTATACCCTACACTCTATACCATACACTCTATACCCTACACTCTACACTCTATACCCTACACTCTACACTCTATACCCTACACTCTATACCCTACACTCTATACCCTACAATCTATACCATACACTCTATACCCTACACTCTATACCCTACACTCTATACCCTACACTCTATACCCTACACTCTATACCATACACTCTATACCCTACACTCTATACCGTACTATCTATACCCTACACTCTATACCCTACACTCTATACCCTACATTCTACACCCTACACTCTATACCTTACACTCTATACCCTACACTCTATACCCTACACTCTAAACTCTATACCCTACACTTTACACTCTATACCCTACACTCTATACCCTACACTCTATACCCTACACTCTATACCCTACACTCTATACCCTACACTCTATACCCTACACTCTATACCCTACACTCTACACTCTATACCCTACACTCTATACCCTACACTCTATACCCTACACTCTACACTTTATGCACTACACTCTATACCCTACACTCTATACCCTACACTCTATACCCTACACTCTACACCCTACACTCTATACCCTACACTCTATACCATATACTCTATACCCTACACTCTACACTCTATACCCTACACTCTACACCCTACACTCTATACCCTACACTCTAATCCCAACACTCTACACTCTATACCCTACACTCTATACCCTACAGTCTACACTCTATACCTTACACTCTACACTCTATTCCCTACACTCTATACCCTACACTCTATACCCTACACTCTATACCCTACACTCTATACCCTACACTCTATACCCTACACTCTATACCATACACTCTATACCCTACACTATACACTCTATACCCTACACTCTATACCCTACACTCTAATCCCTAAACTCTACACTCTATACCCTACACTCTATACCCTACACTCTATACCCTACACTCTACACTCTCTACCCTACACTCTATACCCTACACTCTATACCCTACACTCTACACTCTATACCCTACACTCTACACTCTATACCCTACACTCTATACCCTACACTCTATACCCTACACTCTATACCCTACACTCTATACCATACACTCTATACCCTACACTATATACCCTACACACTATACCCTACACTCTACACTCTATACCCTACACTCTATACCCTACACTCTATACCCTACACTCTACACTCTATGCCCTACACTCTATAGCCTACACTCTACAATCTATACCCTAAACTCTATACCCTACACTCTATACCCTACAGTCTATACCCTACACTCTATACCCTACACTCTACACTCTATACCTTACACTCTACACTCTATTCCCTACACTCTATACCCTACACTCTATACCCTACACTCTATACCCTATACTCTACACCCTACACTTTATACCCTACACTCTATACCATATACTCTATACCCTACACTCTACACTCTATACCCTACACTCTACACCCTACACTCTATACCCTACACTCTAATCCCAACACTCTACACTCTATACCCTACACTCTATACCCTACACTCTACACTCTATACCTTACACTCTACACTCTATTCCCTACACTCTATACCCTACACTCTATACCCTACACTCTATACCCTACACTCTATACCCTACACTCTACACCCTACACTCTATACCCTACACTCTATACCATACACTCTATACCCTACACTATACACTCTATACCCTACACTCTATACCCTACACTCTAATCCCTAAACTCTACACTCTATACCCTACACTCTATACCCTACACTCTATACCCTACACTCTACACTCTCTACCCTACACTCTATACCCTACACTCTATACCCTACACTCTACACTCTATACCCTACACTCTACACTCTATACCCTACACTCTATACCCTACACTCTATACCCTACACTCTATACCATACACTCTATACCCTACACTATATACCCTACACACTATACCCTACACTCTACACTCTATACCCTACACTCTATACCCTACACTCTATACCCTACACTCTACACTCTATGCCCTACACTCTATAGCCTACACTCTACAATCTATACCCTAAACTCTATACCCTACACTCTATACCCTACAGTCTATACCCTACACTCTATACCCTACACTCTACACTCTATACCTTACACTCTACACTCTATTCCCTACACTCTATACCCTACACTCTATACCCTACACTCTATACCCTATACTCTACACCATACACTCTATACCCTACACTCTATACCATATACTCTATACCCTACACTCTACACTCTATACCCTACACTCTACACCCTACACTCTATACCCTACACTCTAATCCCAACACTCTACACTCTATACCCTACACTCTATACCCTACACTCTACACTCTATACCTTACACTCTACACTCTATTCCCTACACTCTATACCCTACACTCTATACCCTACACTCTATACCCTACACTCTATACCCTACACTCTACACCCTACACTCTATACCCTACACTCTATACCATACACTCTATACCCTACACTCTACACTCTATACCCTACACTCTACACCCTACACTCTATACCCTACACTCTAATCCCTACACTCTATACCCTACACTCTACACTCTATACCCTACACTCTATACCATACACTCTATACCCTACACTCTATACCGTACACTCTATACCCTACACTCTATACCTTACACTCTACACTCTATTCCCTACACTCTATACCCTACACTCTATACCCTACACTCTATACCCTACACTCTACACCCTACACTCTATACCCTACACTCTATACCCTACACTCTATACCCTACACTCTATACCCTACACTCTACACTCTCTACCCTACACTCTATACCCTACACTCTATACCCTACACTCTACACTCTATACCCTACACTCTATACCCTACACTCTATACCCTACACTCTATACCCTACACTCTATACCATACACTCTATACCCTACACTCTATGCCCTACACTCTGAACCCTACACTCTATACCCTACACTCTACTCCCTACACTCTATACCCTACACTCTATACCCTACACTCTACACTCTATACCCTACACTCTATACCCTACACTCTATACCCTACACTCTATACCCTACACTCTACACTCTATACCCTGCACTCTATACCCTACACTCTATACCCTACACTCTATACCCTACACTCTATACCCTACACTCTACACTATATACCCTACACTCTATACCCTACACTCTATACCCTACACTCTATACCCTACACTCTATACCCTACACTCTTTGCCCTACACTCTATACCCTACACTCTATACCCTACACTCTATACCATACACTCTATACCCTACACTCTACACTCTATACCCTACACTCTATACCCTACACTCTATGCCCAACACTCTATACCCTACACTCTACACCCTACACTCTATACCCTACACTCTATACCATACACTCTATACCCTACACTCTGCACTCTATACCCTACACTCTACACCCTACACTCTATACCCTACACTTTAATCCCTACACTCTACACTCTATACCCTACACTCTATACCCTACACTCTACACTCTCTACCCTACACTCTATACCCTACACTCTATACCCTACACTCTACACTCTATACCCTACACTCTACACTCTATACCCTACACTCTATACCCTACACTCTATATCCTACACTCTACACTCCATACCCTACACTCTATACCCTACACCCTATGCCCTACATTCTATACCCTACACTCTACACTCCATACCCTACACTCTATACCCTACACCCTATGCCCTACATTCTATACCCTACACTCTACACCCTACACTCTATACCTTACACTCTATACCCTACTCTATATACCCTACACTCTAAACTCTATACCCTACACTCTATACCCTACACTCTATAACATACACTCTATACCCTACACTCTGTACCCTACAATCTATACCATACACTCTATACCCTACACTCTATACCCTACACTCTATACCCTACACTCTATACCATACTCTCTATACCCTACACTCTATACCGTACACTCTATACCCTACACTCTATACCCTACACTCTATACCCTACACTCTACACCCTACACTCTATACCTTACACTCTATACCCTACACTCTATACCCTACACTCTAAACTCTATACCCTACACTCTACACTCTATACCCTACACTCTATACCCTACACTCTATACCCTACACTCTATACCCTACACTCTACACCTTACACTCTATACCCTACACTCTATACCCTACACTCTAAACTCTATACCGTACACTCTACACTCTATACCCTACACTCTACACTCTATACCCTACACTCTACACTCTATACCCTACACTCTACACTCTATACCCTACACTCTATAACATACACTCTATACCCTACACTCTATACCCTACACTCTATACCATACACTCTATACCCTACACTCTATACCCTACACTCTATACCATACACTCTGTACCCTACACTCTATACCCTACACTCTATACCCTACACTCTATACCCTACACTCTACACCCTACACTCTATACCTTACACTCTATACCCTACACTCTATACCCTACACTCTAAACTCTATACCCTGCACTCTACACTCTATACCCTACACTCTATACCCTACACTCTATACCCTACACTCTATACCCTACACTCTATACCCTACACTCTACACTCTATACCCTACACTCTATACCATACACTCCATACCCTACACTCTATACCGTACACTCTATACCCTACACTCTATACCCTACAATCTATACCCTACACTCTACACCCTACACTCTATACCTTACACTCTATACCCTACACTCTATACCCTACACTCTAAACTCTATACCCTACACTCTACACTCTATACCCTACACTCTATAACATACACTCTATACCCTACACTCTATACCCTACACTCTATACCCTACACTCTACACTCTATACCCTACACTCTATACCATACACTCTACACCATACACTCTATAGCATACACTCTATACCCTACACTCTACACTATATACCCTACACTCTATACCCTACACTCTACACCCTGCACTCTATACCCTACACACTATACCCTACACTCTACACTCTATACCCTACACTCTATACCCTACACTCTATACCCTACACTCTATACCCTACACTCTATAGCCTACAATCTATACCCTACACTCTATACCCTACAGTCTATACCCTACACTATATACCCTACACTCTACACTCTATACCTTACACTCTACACTCTATTCCCTACACTCTATACCCTACACTCTATACCCTACACTCTATACCCTACACTCTATACCCTACACTCTACACCCTACACTCTATACCCTACACTCTATACCATACACTCTATACCCTACACTCTACACCCTACACTCTACACCCTACACTCTATACCCTACACTCTAATCCCTACACTCTACACTCTATACCCTACACTCTATACCCTATACTCTACACTCTATACCTTACACTCTACACTCTATTCCCTACACTCTATACCCTACACTCTATACCCTACACTCTATACCCTACACTCTACACCCTACACTCTATACCCTACACTCTATACCATACACTCTATACCCTACACTCTACACTCTATACCCTACACTCTACACACTACACTCTATACTCTACACTCTAATCCCTACACTCTACACTCTATACCCTACACTCTATACCCTACACTCTATACCCTACACTCTACACTCTCTACCCTACACTCTATACCCTACACTCTATAACATACACTCTATACCCTACACTCTACACCCTACACTCTATACCATACACTCTACACTCTATACCCTACACTCTATACCATACACTCTACACCATGCACTCTATAGCATACACTCTATACCCTACACTCTACACTCTATACCCTACACTCTATACCCTACACTCTACACCCTGCACTCTGTACCCTACACACTATACCCTACACTCTACACTCTATACCCTACACTCTATACCCTACACTCTATACCCTACACTCTATACCCTACACTCTACACTCTATAACCTACACTCTATAGCCTACACTCTACAATCTATACCCTACACTCTATACCCTACACTCTATACCCCACAGGCTATACCCTACACTCTATACCCTACACTCTACACTCTGTACCCTACACTCTACACCCTACACTCTATACCCTACACTCTAATCCCTACACTCTACACTCTATACCCTACACTCTATACCCTACACTCTACACTCTATACCTTACACTCTACACTCTATTCCCTACACTCTATTCCCTACACTCTATACCCTACACTCTATACCCTACACTCTACACCCTACACTCTATACCCTACACTCTATACCATACACTCTATACCCTACACTCTACACTCTATACCCTACACTCCACACCCTACACTCTATACCCTACACTCTAATCCCTACACTCTACACTCTATACCCTACACTCTATACCCTACACTCTACACTCTCTACCCTACACTCTATACCCTACACTCTGTACCCTACACTCTATACCCTACACTCTACACTCTATACCCTACACTCTACACTCTATACCCTACACTGTATACCCTACACTCTATACCCTACACTCTATACCCTACAATCTACACTCTATGCCCTACACTCTACACTCTATACCCTACACTCTACACTCTATACCCTACACTCTACACTCTATACCCTACACTGTATACCCTACACTCTATACCCTACACTCTATACCCTACACTCTATACCCTACACTCTACACTCTATGCCCTACACTCTACACTCTATACCTTACACTCAACACTCTATTCCCTACACTCTATACCCTACACTCTATACCCTACACTCTATACCCTACACTCTACACCCTACACTCTATACCCACCACTCTATACCATACACTCTATACCCTACACTCTACACTCTATGCCCTACACTCTACACCCTACACTCTATACCCTACACTCTAATCCCTACACTCTACACTCTCTACCCTACACTTTCTACCCTACACTCTATACCCTACACTCTATACCCTACACTCTACACTCTATGCCCTACACTCTACACTCTATACCCTACACTCTATACCCTACACTCTATACCCTACACTCTACACTCTATACCCTACACTCTATACCCTACACTCTATGCCCTACACTCTATACCCTACACTCTATACCCTACACTCTATACCCTACACTCTACACTCTATACCCTACACTCTATACCCTACACTCTATGCCCTACACTCTATACCCTACACTCTATACCCTACACTCTATACCCTACACTCTACACTCTATACCCTACACTCTACACTCTATACCCAACACACTATACCCTCCACTCTATACCCTACACTCTAATCCCTACACTCTACACTCTATACCCTACACTCTATACCCTACACTCTACACTCTATACCTTACACTCTACACTCTATTCCCTACACTCTATACCCTACACTCTCTACCCTACACTCTATACCCTACACTCTATACCCAACACTCTATACCCTACACTCTATACCCTACACTCTATACCCTACACTCTATACCCTACACTCTACACTCTATACCCTACACTCTATACCATACACTCCATACCCTACACTCTATACCGTACACTCTATACCCTACACTCTATACCCTACAATCTATACCCTACACTCTACACCCTACACTCTATACCTTACACTCTATACCCTACACTCTATACCCTACACTCTAAACTCTATACCCTACACTCTACACTCTATACCCTACACTCTATAACATACACTCTATACCCTACACTCTATACCCTACACTCTATACCCTACACTCTACACTCTATACCCTACACTCTATACCATACACTCTACACCATACACTCTATAGCATACAATCTATACCCTACACTCTATACCCTACAGTCTATACCCTACACTATATACCCTACACTCTACACTCTATACCTTACACTCTACACTCTATTCCCTACACTCTATACCCTACACTCTATACCCTACACTCTATACCCTACACTCTATACCCTACACTCTACACCCTACACTCTATACCCTACACTCTATACCATACACTCTATACCCTACACTCTACACTCTATGCCCTACACTCTACACCCTACACTCTATACCCTACACTCTAATCCCTACACTCTACACTCTCTACCCTACACTTTCTACCCTACACTCTATACCCTACACTCTATACCCTACACTCTACACTCTATGCCCTACACTCTACACTCTATACCCTACACTCTATACCCTACACTCTACACTCTATACCCTACACTCTATACCCTACACTCTATGCCCTACACTCTATACCCTACACTCTATACCCTACACTCTATACCCTACACTCTATACCCTACACTCTATACCCTACACTCTATACCCTACACTCTACACTCTATACCCTACACTCTATACCCTACACTCTATGCCCTACACTCTATACCCTACACTCTATACCCTACACTCTATACCCTACACTCTACACTCTATACCCTACACTCTACACTCTATACCCAACACACTATACCCTACACTCTAATCCCTACACTCTACACTCTATACCCTACACTCTATACCCTACACTCTACACTCTATACCTTACACTCTACACTCTATTCCCTACACTCTATACCCTACACTCTCTACCCTACACTCTATACCCTACACTCTATAACCAACACTCTATACCCTACACTCTATACCCTACACTCTATACCCTACACTCTATACCCTACACTCTACACTCTATACCCTACACTCTATACCATACACTCCATACCCTACACTCTATACCGTACACTCTATACCCTACACTCTATACCCTACAATCTATACCCTACACTCTACACCCTACACTCTATACCTTACACTCTATACCCTACACTCTATACCCTACACTCTAAACTCTATACCCTACACTCTACACTCTATACCCTACACTCTATAACATACATTCTATACCCTACACTCTATACCCTACACTCTATACCCTACACTCTACACTCTATACCCTACACTCTATACCATACACTCTACACCATACACTCTATAGCATACACTCTATACCCTACACTCTACACTCTATACCCTACACTCTATACCCTACACTCTACACCCTGCACTCTATACCCTACACACTATACCCTACACTCTACACTCTATACCCTACACTCTATACCCTACACTCTATACCCTACACTCTATACCCTACACTCTATAGCCTACAATCTATACCCTACACTCTATACCCTACAGTCTATACCCTACACTATATACCCTACACTCTACACTCTATACCTTACACTCTACACTCTATTCCCTACACTCTATACCCTACACTCTATACCCTACACTCTATACCCTACACTCTACACCCTACACTCTATACCCTACACTCTATACCATACACTCTATACCCTACACTCTACACTCTATACCCTACACTCTACACCCTACACTCTATACCCTACACTCTAATCCCTACACTCTACACTCTATACCCTACACTCTATACCCTATACTATACACTCTATACCTTACACTCTACACTCTATTCCCTACACTCTATACCCTACACTCTATACCCTACACTCTATACCCTACACTCTACACCCTACACTCTCTACCCTACACTCTATACCATACACTCTATACCCTACACTCTACACTCTATACCCTACACTCTACACACTACACTCTATACCCTACACTCTAATCCCTACACTCTACACTCTATACCCTACACTCTATACCCTACACTCTATACCCTACACTCTACACTCTCTACCCTACACTCTATACCCTACACTCTATAACATACACTCTATACCCTACACTCTACACCCTACACTCTATACCATACACTCTACACTCTATACCCTACACTCTATACCATACACTCTACACCATACACTCTATAGCATACACTCTATACCCTACACTCTACACTCTATACCCTACACTCTATACCCTACACTCTACACCCTGCACTCTATACCCTACACACTATACCCTACACTCTACACTCTATACCCTACACTCTATACCCTACACTCTATACCCTACACTCTATACCCTACACTCTACACTCTATACCCTACACTCTATAGCCTACACTTTACAATCTATACCCTACACTCTATACCCTACACTCTATACCCTACAGGCTATACCCTACACTCTATACCCTACACTCTACACTCTATACCTTACACTCCACACTCTATTCCCTACACTCTATACCCTACACTCTATACCCTACACTCTATACCCTACACTCTATACCATACACTCTATACCCTACACTCTACACTCTGTACCCTACACTCTACACCCTACACTCTATACCCTACACTCTAATCCCTACAGTCTACACTCTATACCCTACACTCTATACCCTACACTTTACACTCTATACCTTACACTCTACACTCTATTCCCTACACTCTATTCCCTACACTCTATACCCTACACTCTATAGCCTACACTCTACAATCTATTCCCTACACTCTATTCCCTACACTCTATACCCTACACTCTATAGCCTACACTCTACACTCTATACCCTACACTCTATAGCCTACACTCTACACTCTATACCCTACATGCTATACCCTACACTCTATACCCTACACTCTACACTCTATACCTTACACTCCACACTCTATTCCCTACACTCTATACCCTACACTCTATACCCTACACTCTATACCCTACACTCTATACCATACACTCTATACCCTACACTCTACACTCTGTACACTACACTTTACACCCTACACTCTAATCCCTACAGTCTACACTCTATACCCTACACTCTATACCCTACACTTTACACTCTATACCTTACACTCTACACTCTATTCCCTACACTCTATTCCCTACACTCTATACCCTACACTCTATACCCTACACTCTACACCCTACACTCTATACCCTACACTCTATACCATACACTCTATACCCTACACTCTACACTCTATACCCTACACTCCACACCCTACACTCTATACCCTACACTCTAATCCCTACACTCTACACTCTATACCCTACACTCTATACCCTACACTCTACACTCTCTACCCTACACTCTATACCCTACACTCTGTACCCTACACTCTATACCCTACACTCTACACTCTATACCCTACACTCTACACTCTATACCCTACACTGTATACCCTACACTCTATACCCTACACTCTATACCCTACAATCTACACTCTATGCCCTACACTCTACACTCTATACCCTACACTCTACACTCTATACCCTACACTGTATACCCTACACTCTATACCCTACACTCTATACCCTACAATCTATACCCTACACTCTACACCCTACACTCTATACCTTACACTCTACACCCTACACTCTATACCCTACACTCTAATCCCTACAGTCTACACTCTATACCCTACACTCTATACCCTACACTTTACACTCTGTACCTTACACTCTACACTCTATTCCCTACACTCTATTCCCTACACTCTATACCCTACACTCTATACCCTACACTCTACACCCTACACTCTATACCCTACACTCTATACCATACACTCTATACCCTACACTCTACACTCTATACCCTACACTCCACACCCTACACTCTATACCCTACACTCTAATCCCTACACTCTACACTCTATACCCTACACTCTATACCCTACACTCTACACTCTCTACCCTACACTCTATACCCTACACTCTGTACCCTACACTCTATACCCTACACTCTACACTCTATACCCTACACTCTACACTCTATACCCTACACTGTATACCCTACACTCTATACCCTACACTTTATACCCTACAATCTACACTCTATGCCCTACACTCTACACTCTATACCCTACACTCTACACTCTATACCCTACACTGTATACCCTACACTCTATACCCTACACTCTATACCCTACAATCTATACCGTACACTCTACACCCTACACTCTATACCTTACAATCTATACCCTACACTCTATACCCTACACTCTAAACTCTATACCCTACACTCTACACTCTATACCCTACACTCTATAACATACACTCTATACCCTACACTCTATACCCTACACTCTATACCCTACACTCTACACTCTATACCCTACACTCTATACCATACACTCTACACCATACACTCTATAGCATACACTCTATACCCTACACTCTACACTCTATACCCTACACTCTATACCCTACACTCTACACCCTGCACTCTATACCCTACACACTATACCCTACACTCTACACTCTATACCCTACACTCTATACCCGACACTCTATACCCTACACTCTATACCCTACACTCTATAGCCTACAATCTATACCCTACACTCTATACCCTACAGTCTATACCCTACACTATGTACCCTACACTCTACACTCTATACCTTACACTCTACACTCTATTCCCTACACTCTATACCCTACACTCTATACCCTACACTCTATAACCTACACTCTACACCCTACACTCTATACCCTACACTCTATACCATACACTCTATACCCTACACTCTACACTCTATACCCTAAACTCTACACCCTACACTCTATACCCTACACTCTAATCCCTACACTCTACACTCTATACCCTACACTCTATACCCTATACTCTACACTCTATACCTTACACTCTACACTCTATTCCCTACACTCTATACCCTACACTCTATACCCTACACTCTATACCCTACACTCTACACCCTACAATCTATACCCTACACTCTATACCATACACTCTATACCCTACACTCTACACTCTATACCCTACACTCTACACACTACACTCTATACCCTACACTCTAATCCCTACACTCTACACTCTATACCCTACACTCTATACCCTACACTCTATACCCTACACTCTACACTCTCTACCCTACACTCTATACCCTACACTCTATAACATACACTCTATACCCTACACTCTACACCCTACACTCTATACCATACACTCTACACTCTATACCCTACACTCTATACCATACACTCTACACCATACACTCTATAGCATACACTCTATACCCTACACTCTACACTCTATACCCTACACACTATACCCTACACTCTACACTCTATACTCTACACTCTATACCCTACACTCTATAGCCTACACTCTACAATCTATACCCTACACTCTATACCCTACACTCTATACCCTACAGGCTATACCCTACACTCTATACCCTACACTCTACACTCTATACCTTACACTCCACACTCTATTCCCTACACTCTATACCCTACACTCTATACCCTACACTCTATACCCTACACTCTATACCCTACACTCTACACCCTACACTCTATACCCTACACTCTATACCATACACTCTATACCCTACACTCTACACTCTGTACCCTACACTCTACACCCTACACTCTATACCCTACACTCTAATCCCTACACTCTACACTCTATACCCTACACTCTATACCCTACACTCTACACTCTATACCTTACACTCTACACTCTATTCCCTACACTCTATTCCCTACACTCTATACCCTACACTCTATACCCTACACTCTACACCTTACACTCTATACCCTACACTCTATACCATACACTCTACACCCTACACTCTACACTCTATACCCTACACTCCACACCCTACACTCTATACCCTACACTCTAATCCCTACACTCTACACTCTATACCCTACACTCTATACCCTACACTCTACACTCTCTACCCTACACTCTATACCCTACACTCTGTACCCTACACTCTATACCCTACACTCTACACTCTATACCCTACACTCTACACTCTATACCCTACACTGTATACCCTACACTCTATACCCTACACTCTATACCCTACAATCTACACTCTATGCCCTACACTCTACACTCTATACCATACACTCTACACTCTATACCCTACACTCTACACTCTATACCCTACACTGTATACCCTACACTCTATACCCTACACTCTATACCCTACACTCTACACTCTATGCCCTACACTCTACACTCTATACCTTACACTCAACACTCTATTCCCTACACTCTATACCCTACACTCTATACCCTACACTCTATACCCTACACTCTACACCCTACACTCTATACCCTACACTCTATACCATACACTCTATACCCTACACTCTACACTCTATGCCCTACACTCTACACCCTACACTCTATACCCTACACTCTAATCCCTACACTCTACACTCTCTACCCTACACTCTCTACCCTACACTCTATACCCTACACTCTATACCCTACACTCTACACTCTATGCCCTACACTCTACACTCTATACCCTACACTCTATACCCTACACTCTATACCCTACACTCTACACTCTATACCCTACACTCTATACCCTACACTCTATGCCCTACACTCTATACCCTACACTCTATACCCTACACTCTATACCCTACACTCTACACTCTATACCCTACACTCTATACCCTACACTCTATACCCTACACTCTACACTCTATACCCTACACTCTATACCCTACACTCTATGCCCTACACTCTATACCCTACACTCTATACCCTACACTCTATACCTTACACTCTACACTCTATACCCTACACTCTACACTCTATACCCTACACACTATACCCTCCACTCTATACCCTACACTCTAATCCCTACACTCTACACTCTATACCCTACACTCTATACCCTACACTCTACACTCTATACCTTACACTCTACACTCTATTCCCTACACTCTATACCCTACACTCTATACCCAACACTCTATACCCTACACTCTATACCCTACACTCTATACCCTACACTCTATACCCTACACTCTACACTCTATACCCTACACTCTATACCATACACTCCATACCCTACACTCTATACCGTACACTCTATACCCTACACTCTATACCCTACAATCTATACCCTACACTCTACACCCTACACTCTATACCTTACACTCTATACCCTACACTCTATACCCTACACTCTAAACTCTATACCCTACACTCTACACTCTATACCCTACACTCTATAACATACACTCTATACCCTACACTCTATACCCTACACTCTATACCCTACACTCTACACTCTATACCCTACACTCTATACCATACACTCTACACCATACACTCTATAGCATACACTCTATACCCTACACTCTACACTCTATACCCTACACTCTATACCCTACACTCTACACCCTGCACTCTATACCCTACACACTATACCCTACACTCTACACTCTATACCCTACACTCTATACCCTACACTCTATACCCTACACTCTATACCCTACACTCTATAGCCTACAATCTATACCCTACACTCTATACCCTACAGTCTATACCCTACACTATATACCCTACACTCTACACTCTATACCTTACACTCTACACTCTATTCCCTACACTCTATACCCTACACTCTATACCCTACACTCTATACCCTACACTCTATACCCTAGACTCTACACCCTACACTCTATACCCTACACTCTATACCATACACTCTATACCCTACACTCTACACTCTATACCCTACACTCTACACCCTACACTCTATACCCTACACTCTAATCCCTACACTCTACACTCTATACCCTACACTCTATACCCTATACTCTACACTCTATACCTTACACTCTACACTCTATTCCCTACACTCTATACCCTACACTCTATACCCTACACTCTATACCCTACACCCTACACTCTATACCCTACACTCTATACCATACACTCTATACCCTACACTCTACACTCTATACCCTACACTCTACACACTACACTCTATACCCTACACTCTAATCCCTACACTCTACACTCTATACCCTACACTCCATACCCTACACTCTATACCCTACACTCTACACTCTCTACCCTACACTCTATACCCTACACTCTATAACATACACTCTATACCCTACACTCTACACCCTACACTCTATACCATACACTCTACACTCTATACCCTACACTCTATACCATACACTCTACACCATACACTCTATAGCATACACTCTATACCCTACACTCTACACTCTATACCCTACACTCTATACCCTACACTCTACACCCTGCACTCTATACCCTACACACTATACCCTACACTCTACACTCTATACCCTACACTCTATACCCTACACTCTATACCCTACACTCTACACTCTATACCCTACACTCTATAGCCTACACTCTACAATCTATACCCTACACTCTATACCCTACACTCTATACCCTACAGGCTATACCCTACACTCTATACCCTACACTCTACACTCTATACCTTACACTCCACACTCTATTCCCTACACTCTATACCCTACACTCTATACCCTACACTCTATACCCTACACTCTATACCCTACACTCTACACCCTACACTCTATACCCTACACTCTATACCATACACTCTATACCCTACACTCTACACTCTGTACCCTACACTCTACACCCTACACTCTATACCCTACACTATAATCCCTACACTCTACACTCTATACCCTACACTCTACACTCTATTCCCTACACTCTATTCCCTACACTCTATACCCTACACTATATACCCTACACTCTACACCCTACACTCTATACCCTACACTCTATACCATACACTCTATACCCTACACTCTACACTCTATACCCTACACTCCACACCCTACACTCTATACCCTGCACTCTAATCCCTACACTCTACACTCTATTCCCTACACTCTATTCCCTACACTCTATACCCTACACTATATACCCTACACTCTACACCCTACACTCTATACCCTACACTCTATACCATACACTCTATACCCTACACTCTACACTCTATACCCTACACTCCACACCCTACACTCTATACCCTACACTCTAATCCCTACACTCTACACTCTATACCCTACACTCTATACCCTACACTCTACACTCTCTACCCTACACTCTACACTCTATACCCTACACTGTATACCCTACACTCTATACCCTACACTCTATACCCTACAATCTACACTCTATGCCCTACACTCTACACTCTATACCCTACACTCTACACTCTATACCCTACACTCTACACTCTATACCCTACACTGTATACCCTACACTCTATACCCTACACTCTATACCCTACACTCTATACCCTACACTCTACACTCTATGCCCTACACTCTACACTCTATACCTTACACTCAACACTCTATTCCCTACACTCTATACCCTACACTCTATACCCTACACTCTATACCCTACACTCTACACCCTACACTCTATACCCTACACTCTATACCATACACTCTATAACCTACACTCTATACCCTACACTCTACACTCTATACCCTACACTGTATACCCTACACTCTATACCCTACACTCTATACCCTACAATCTACACTCTATGCCCTACACTCTACACTCTATACCCTACACTCTACACTCTATACCCTACACTCTACACTCTATACCCTACACTGTATACCCTACACTCTATACCCTACACTCTATACCCTACACTCTATACCCTACACTCTACACTCTATGCCCTACACTCTACACTCTATACCTTACACTCAACACTCTATTCCCTACACTCTATACCCTACACTCTATACCCTACACTCTATACCCTACACTCTACACCCTACACTCTATACCCTACACTCTATACCATACACTCTATACCCTACACTCTATACCCTACACTCTACACTCTATACCCTACACTCTACACTCTATACCCTACACTGTATACCCTACACTCTATACCCTACACTCTATACCCTACAATCTACACTCTATGCCCTACACTCTACACTCTATACCCTACACTCTACACTCTATACCCTACACTGTATACCCTACACTCTATACCCTACACTCTATACCCTACAATCTATACCCTACACTCTACACCCTACACTCTATACCTTACACTCTACACCCTACACTCTATACCCTACACTCTAATCCCTACAGTCTACACTCTATACCCTACACTCTATACCCTACACTTTACACTCTGTACCTTACACTCTACACTCTATTCCCTACACTCTATTCCCTACACTCTATACCCTACACTCTATACCCTACACTCTACACCCTACACTCTATACCCTACACTCTATACCATACACTCTATACCCTACACTCTACACTCTATACCCTACAATCCACACCCTACACTCTATACCCTACACTCTAATCCCTACACTCTACACTCTATACCCTACACTCTATACCCTACACTCTACACTCTCTACCCTACACTCTATACCCTACACTCTGTACCCTACACTCTATACCCTACACTCTACACTCTATACCCTACACTCTACACTCTATACCCTACACTGTATACCCTACACTCTATACCCTACACTCTATACCCTACAATCTACACTCTATGCCCTACACTCTACACTCTATACCCTACACTCTACACTCTATACCCTACACTGTATACCCTACACTCTATACCCTACACTCTATACCCTACAATCTATACCGTACACTCTACACCCTACACTCTATACCTTACACTCTATACCCTACACTCTATACCCTACACTCTAAACTCTATACCCTACACTCTACACTCTATACCCTACACTCTATAACATACACTCTATACCCTACACTCTATACCCTACACTCTATACCCTACACTCTACACTCTATACCCTACACTCTATACCATACACTCTACACCATACACTCTATAGCATACACTCTATACCCTACACTCTACACTCTATACCCTACACTCTATACCCTACACTCTACACCCTGCACTCTATACCCTACACACTATACCCTACACTCTACACTCTATACCCTACACTCTATACCCTACACTCTATACCCTACACTCTATACCCTACACTCTATAGCCTACAATCTATACCCTACACTCTATACCCTACAGTCTATACCCTACACTATGTACCCTACACTCTACACTCTATACCTTACACTCTACACTCTATTCCCTACACTCTATACCCTACACTCTATACCCTACACTCTATACCCTACACTCTATAACCTACACTCTACACCCTACACTCTATACCCTACACTCTATACCATACACTCTATACCCTACACTCTACACTCTATACCCTAAACTCTACACCCTACACTCTATACCCTACACTCTAATCCCTACACTCTACACTCTATACCCTACACTCTATACCCTATACTCTACACTCTATACCTTACACTCTACACTCTATTCCCTACACTGTATACCCTACACTCTATACCCTACACTCTATACCCTACACTCTACACCCTACAATCTATACCCTACACTCTATACCATACACTCTATACCCTACACTCTACACTCTATACCCTACACTCTACACACTACACTCTATACCCTACACTCTAATCCCTACACTCTACACTCTATACCCTACACTCTATACCCTACACTCTATACCCTACACTCTACACTCTCTACCCTACACTCTATACCCTACACTCTATAACATACACTCTATACCCTACACTCTACACCCTACACTCTATACCATACACTCTACACTCTATACCCTACACTCTATACCATACACTCTACACCATACACTCTATAGCATACACTCTATACCCTACACTCTACACTCTATACCCTACACACTATACCCTACACTCTACACTCTATACTCTACACTCTATACCCTACACTCTATAGCCTACACTCTACAATCTATACCCTACACTCTATACCCTACACTCTATACCCTACAGGCTATACCCTACACTCTATACCCTACACTCTACACTCTATACCTTACACTCCACACTCTATTCCCTACACTCTATACCCTACACTCTATACCCTACACTCTATACCCTACACTCTATACCCTACACTCTACACCCTACACTCTATACCCTACACTCTATACCATACACTCTATACCCTACACTCTACACTCTGTACCCTACACTCTACACCCTACACTCTATACCCTACACTCTAATCCCTACACTCTACACTCTATACCCTACACTCTATACCCTACACTCTACACTCTATACCTTACACTCTACACTCTATTCCCTACACTCTATTCCCTACACTCTATACCCTACACTCTATACCCTACACTCTACACCCTACACTCTATACCCTACACTCTATACCATACACTCTACACCCTACACTCTACACTCTATACCCTACACTCCACACCCTACACTCTATACCCTACACTCTAATCCCTACACTCTACACTCTATACCCTACACTCTATACCCTACACTCTACACTCTCAACCCTACACTCTATACCCTACACTCTGTACCCTACACTCTATACCCTACACTCTACACTCTATACCCTACACTCTACACTCTATACCCTACACTGTATACCCTACACTCTATACCCTACACTCTATACCCTACAATCTACACTCTATGCCCTACACTCTACACTCTATACCCTACACTCTACACTCTATACCCTACACTCTACACTCTATACCCTACACTGTATACCCTACACTCTATACCCTACACTCTATACCCTACACTCTACACTCT
Source organism: Ranitomeya imitator (assembly GCF_032444005.1). Classification (NCBI taxonomy): domain Eukaryota; kingdom Metazoa; phylum Chordata; class Amphibia; order Anura; family Dendrobatidae; genus Ranitomeya; species Ranitomeya imitator. The sequence goes on along the minus strand of NW_027194416.1, from coordinate 508,911 downwards.
ATGCCCTACACTCTACACTCTATACCTTACACTCAACACTCTATTCCCTACACTCTATACCCTACACTCTATACCCTACACTCTATACCCTACACTCTACACCCTACACTCTATACCCTACACTCTATACCATACACTCTATACCCTACACTCTACACTCTATGCCCTACACTCTACACCCTACACTCTATACCCTACACTCTACACTCTATACCCTACACTCTATACCCTACACTCTATGCCCTACACTCTATACCCTACACTCTATACCCTACACTCTACACTCTATGCCCTACACTCTACACTCTATACCCTACACTCTATACCCTACACTCTATACCCTACACTCTACACTCTATACCCTACACTCTATACCCTACACTCTATGCCCTACACTCTATACCCTACACTCTATACCCTACACTCTATACCCTACACTCTACACTCTATACCCAACACTCTATACCCTACACTCTATACCCTACACTCTACACTCTATACCCTACACTCTATACCCTACACTCTATGCCCTACACTCTATACCCTACACTCTATACCCTACACTCTATACCTTACACTCTACACTCTATACCCTACACTCTACACTCTATACCCTACACACTATACCCTCCACTCTATACCCTACACTCTAATCCCTACACTCTACACTCTATACCCTACACTCTATACCCTACACTCTACACTCTATACCTTACACTCTACACTCTATTCCCTACACTCTATACCCTACACTCTATACCCAACACTCTATACCCTACACTCTATACCCTACACTCTATACCCTACACTCTATACCCTACACTCTACACTCTATACCCTACACTCTATACCATACACTCCATACCCTACACTCTATACCGTACACTCTATACCCTACACTCTATACCCTACAATCTATACCCTACACTCTACACCCTACACTCTATACCTTACACTCTATACCCTACACTCTATACCCTACACTCTAAACTCTATACCCTACACTCTACACTCTATACCCTACACTCTATAACATACACTCTATACCCTACACTCTATACCCTACACTCTATACCCTACACTCTACACTCTATACCCTACACTCTATACCATACACTCTACACCATACACTCTATAGCATACACTCTATACCCTACACTCTACACTCTATACCCTACACTCTATACCCTACACTCTACACCCTGCACTCTATACCCTACACACTATACCCTACACTCTACACTCTATACCCTACACTCTATACCCTACACTCTATACCCTACACTCTATACCCTACACTCTATAGCCTACAATCTATACCCTACACTCTATACCCTACAGTCTATACCCTACACTATATACCCTACACTCTACACTCTATACCTTACACTCTACACTCTATTCCCTACACTCTATACCCTACACTCTATACCCTACACTCTATACCCTACACTCTATACCCTAGACTCTACACCCTACACTCTATACCCTACACTCTATACCATACACTCTATACCCTACACTCTACACTCTATACCCTACACTCTACACCCTACACTCTATACCCTACACTCTAATCCCTACACTCTACACTCTATACCCTACACTCTATACCCTATACTCTACACTCTATACCTTACACTCTACACTCTATTCCCTACACTCTATACCCTACACTCTATACCCTACACTCTATACCCTACACCCTACACTCTATACCCTACACTCTATACCATACACTCTATACCCTACACTCTACACTCTATACCCTACACTCTACACACTACACTCTATACCCTACACTCTAATCCCTACACTCTACACTCTATACCCTACACTCCATACCCTACACTCTATACCCTACACTCTACACTCTCTACCCTACACTCTATACCCTACACTCTATAACATACACTCTATACCCTACACTCTACACCCTACACTCTATACCATACACTCTACACTCTATACCCTACACTCTATACCATACACTCTACACCATACACTCTATAGCATACACTCTATACCCTACACTCTACACTCTATACCCTACACTCTATACCCTACACTCTACACCCTGCACTCTATACCCTACACACTATACCCTACACTCTACACTCTATACCCTACACTCTATACCCTACACTCTATACCCTACACTCTACACTCTATACCCTACACTCTATAGCCTACACTCTACAATCTATACCCTACACTCTATACCCTACACTCTATACCCTACAGGCTATACCCTACACTCTATACCCTACACTCTACACTCTATACCTTACACTCCACACTCTATTCCCTACACTCTATACCCTACACTCTATACCCTACACTCTATACCCTACACTCTATACCCTACACTCTACACCCTACACTCTATACCCTACACTCTATACCATACACTCTATACCCTACACTCTACACTCTGTACCCTACACTCTACACCCTACACTCTATACCCTACACTATAATCCCTACACTCTACACTCTATACCCTACACTCTACACTCTATTCCCTACACTCTATTCCCTACACTCTATACCCTACACTATATACCCTACACTCTACACCCTACACTCTATACCCTACACTCTATACCATACACTCTATACCCTACACTCTACACTCTATACCCTACACTCCACACCCTACACTCTATACCCTGCACTCTAATCCCTACACTCTACACTCTATTCCCTACACTCTATTCCCTACACTCTATACCCTACACTATATACCCTACACTCTACACCCTACACTCTATACCCTACACTCTATACCATACACTCTATACCCTACACTCTACACTCTATACCCTACACTCCACACCCTACACTCTATACCCTACACTCTAATCCCTACACTCTACACTCTATACCCTACACTCTATACCCTACACTCTACACTCTCTACCCTACACTCTACACTCTATACCCTACACTGTATACCCTACACTCTATACCCTACACTCTATACCCTACAATCTACACTCTATGCCCTACACTCTACACTCTATACCCTACACTCTACACTCTATACCCTACACTCTACACTCTATACCCTACACTGTATACCCTACACTCTATACCCTACACTCTATACCCTACACTCTATACCCTACACTCTACACTCTATGCCCTACACTCTACACTCTATACCTTACACTCAACACTCTATTCCCTACACTCTATACCCTACACTCTATACCCTACACTCTATACCCTACACTCTACACCCTACACTCTATACCCTACACTCTATACCATACACTCTATACCCTACACTCTACACTCTATGCCCTACACTCTACACCCTACACTCTATACCCTACACTCTAATCCCTACACTCTACACTCTCTACCCTACACTCTCTACCCTACACTCTATACCCTACACTCTATACCCTACACTCTACACTCTATGCCCTACACTCTACACTCTATACCCTACACTCTATACCCTACACTCTATACCCTACACTCTACACTCTAAACCCTACACTCTATACCCTACACTCTATGCCCTACACTCTATACCCTACACTCTATACCCTACACTCTATACCCTACACTCTATACCCTACACTCTACACTCTATACCCTACACTCTATACCCTACACTCTATACCCTACACTCTACACTCTATACCCTACACTCTATACCCTACACTCTATGCCCTACACTCTATACCCTACACTCTATACCCTACACTCTATACCCTACACTATACACTCTATACCCTACACTCTACACTCTATACCCTACACTCTATACCCTACACTCTATGCCCTACACTCTATACCCTACACTCTATACCCTACACACTATACCCTCCACTCTATACCCTACACTCTAATCCCTACACTCTACACTCTATACCCTACACTCTATACCCTACACTCTACACTCTATACCTTACACTCTACACTCTATTCCCTACACTCTATACCCTACACTCTCTACCCTACACTCTATACCCTACACTCTATACCCAACACTCTACACCCTACACTCTATACCCTACACTCTATACCATACACTCTATACCCTACACTCTACACTCTATACCCTACACTCTACACTCTATACCCTACACTCTATACCCTACACTCTATACCCTACACTCTATACCCGACACTCTACACGCTATACCCTACACTCTACACTCTATACCCTACACTCTATACCCTACACTCTATACCCTACACTCTATACCCTACACTCTATACCCTACACTCTACACTCTATACCCTACACTCTATACCCTACACTACACCCTACACTCTATACCCTACACTCTATGCCCCACACTCTATGCCCTACACTCTATACCCTACACTCTATACCCTACACTCTACACTCTATACCCTACACTCTATACCCTACACTCTATACCCTACACACTACACTCTATACCCTACACTCTATACCATACACTCTATACCCTACACTCTATACCCTACACTCTACACTCTATATCCTACACTCTCTACCCTACACTCTACACTCTATACCCTACACTCTATACCCTACACTCTAATCCCTACACTCTACACTCTATACCCTACACTCTATACCCTACACTCTATACCCTACACTCTACACTCTATACCCTACACTCTATATCCTACACTCTACACTCTATACCATACATTCTATACCCTACACTCTATACCATACACTCTATACCCTACACTCTACACCCTACACTCTATACCCTACACTCTATACCCTACACTCTATACCCTACACTCTATACCCTACACTCTACACCCTACACTCTATACCCCACACTCTATACCATACACTCTATACCCTACACTCTACACTCTATACCCTACACTCTACATCCTACACTCTATACCCTACACTCTAATCCCGACACTCTACACTCTATACCCTACACTCTATACCCTACACTCTATACCCTACACTCTACACTCTCTACCCTACACTCTATACCCTACACTCTATAACATACACTCTATACCCTACACTCTATACCCTACACTCTATACCATACACTCTACAAGCTATACCCTACACTCTATACCATACACTCTACACCATACACTCTATAGCATACACTCTATACCCTACACTCTACACTCTATACCATACACTCTATACCCTACACTCTACACCCTGCACTCTATACCCTACACACTATACCCTACACTCTACACTCTATACCCTACACTCTATACCCTACACTCTATACCCTACACTCTATACCCTACACTCTACACTCTATACCCTACACTCTATAGCCTACACTCTACAATCTATACCCTACACTCTATACCCACACTCTATACCCTACAGTCTATACCCTACACTCTATACCCTACACTCTACACTCTATACCTTACACTCTACACTCTATTCCCTACACTCTATACCCTACACTCTATACCCTACACTCTATACCCTACACTCTATACCCTACACTCTACACCCTACACTCTATACCCTACACTCTATACCATACACTCTATACCCTACACTCTACACTCTATACCCTACACTCTACACCCTACACTCTATACCCTACACTCTAATCCCTTCACTCTACACTCTATACCCTACACTCTATACCCTACACTCTACACTCTATATCTTACACTCTACACTCTATTCCCTACACTATATACCCTACACTCTATACCCTACACTCTATACCCTACACTCTACACCCTACACTCTATACCATACACTCTATACCCTACACTCTACACTCTATACCCTACACTCTACACCCTACACTCTATACCCTACACTCTAATCCCTACACTCTACACTCTATACCCTACACACTCTACCCTACACTCTATACCCTACACTCTATACCCTACACTCTATACCCTACACTCTACACTCTATACCCTACACTCTACACTCTATACCCTACACTCTATACCCTACACTCTATACCCTACACTCTAATCCCTACACTCTACACTCTATACCCTACACTCTATACCCTACACTCTACATTCTAAACCTTACACTCTACACTCTATTCCCTACACTCTATACCCTACACTCTATACCCTACACTCTATACCCTACACTCTATACCCAACACTCTACACCCTACACTCTATACCCTACACTCTATACCCTACACTCTATACCCGACACTCTACACGCTATACCCTACACTCTACACTCTATACCCTACACTCTATACCCTACACTCTATAACCTACACTCTATACCCTACACTCTACACTCTATACCGTACACTCTATACCCTACACTCTACACCCTGCACTCTATACCCTACACACTATACCCTACACTCTACACTCTATACCCTACACTCTATACCCTACACTCTATACCCTACACTCTATACCCTACACTCTACACTCTATACCCTACACTCTATAGCCTACACTCTACAATCTATACCCTACACTCTATACCCACACTCTATACCCTACAGTCTATACCCTACACTCTATACCCTACACTCTACACTCTATACCTTACACTCTACACTCTATTCCCTACACTCTATACCCTACACTCTATACCCTACACTCTATACCCTACACTCTATACCCTACACTCTACACCCTACACTCTATACCCTACACTCTATACCATACACTCTATACCCTACACTCTACACTCTATACCCTACACTCTACACCCTACACTCTATACCCTACACTCTAATCCCTTCACTCTACACTCTATACCCTACACTCTATACCCTACACTCTACACTCTATATCTTACACTCTACACTCTATTCCCTACACTATATACCCTACACTCTATACCCTACACTCTATACCCTACACTCTACACCCTACACTCTATACCATACACTCTATACCCTACACTCTACACTCTATACCCTACACTCTACACCCTACACTCTATACCCTACACTCTAATCCCTACACTCTACACTCTATACCCTACACTCTATACCCTACACTCTATACCCTACACTCTACACACTCTACCCTACACTCTATACCCTACACTCTATACCCTACACTCTACACTCTATACCCTACACTCTACACTCTATACCCTACACTCTATACCCTACACTCTATACCCTACACTCTAATCCCTACACTCTACACTCTATACCCTACACTCTATACCCTACACTCTACATTCTATACCTTACACTCTACACTCTATTCCCTACACTCTATACCCTACACTCTATACCCTACACTCTATACCCTACACTCTATACCCAACACTCTACACCCTACACTCTATACCCTACACTCTATACCCTACACTCTATACCCGACACTCTACACTCTATACCCTACACTCTATACCCTACACTCTATAACCTACACTCTATACCCTACACTCTATACCCTACACTCTACACTCTATACCCTACACTCTATACCCTACACTCTACACCCTACACTCTATACCCTACACTCTATACCCTACACTCTATACCCTACACTCTCTACCCTACACTCTACACTCTATACCCTACACTCTATACCCTACACTCTAATCCCTACACTCTACACTCTATACCCTACACTCTATACCCTACACTCAATACCCTACACTCTACACTCTATACCCTACACTCTATATCCTACACTCTACACTCTATACCATACATTCTATACCCTACACTCTATACCATACACTCTATACCCTACACTCTACACCCTACACTCTATACCCTACACTCTATACCCTACACTCTATACCCTACACTCTATACCCTACACTCTTCACCCTACACTCTATACCCTACAATCTATACCATACACTCTATACCATACACTCTACAATCTATACCCTACACTCTATACCCTACACTCTATACCCTACACTCTATACCCTACACTCTACACTCTATATCCTACACTCTCTACCCTACACTCTACACTCTATACCCTACACTCTATACCCTACACTCTAATCCCTACACTCTACACTCTATACCCTACACTCTATATCCTACACTCTACACTCTATACCATACATACTATACCCTACACTCTATACCATACACTCTATACCCTACACTCTACACCCTACACTCTATACCCTACACTCTATACCCTACACTCTACACCCTACACTCTATACCCTACACTCTATACCCTACACTCTATACCCTACGCTCTACACTCTATACCCTACACTCTATACCCTACACTCTATACCCTACACTCTATACCCTACACTCTACACTCTATATCCTACACTCTCTACCCTACACTCTACACTCTATACCCTACACTCTATACCCTACACTCTAATCCCTACACTCTACACTCTATACCCTACACTCTATACCCTACACTCTATACCCTACACTCTACACTCTATACCCTACACTCTATATCCTACACTCTACACTCTATACCATACATTCTATACCCTACACTCTATACCCTACACTCTATACCCTACACTCTACACCCTACACTCTATACCCTACACTCTATACCCTACACTCTATACCCTACACTCTATACCCTACACTCTACACCCTACACTCTATACCCTACACTCTATACCATACACTCTATACCCTACACTCTACACTCTATACCCTACACTCTACATCCTACACTCTATACCCTACACTCTAATCCCGACACTCTACACTCTATACCCTACACTCTATACCTTACACTCTACACTCTCTACCCTACACTCTATACCCTACACTCTATAACATACACTCTATACCCTACACTCTATACCCTACACTCTATACCATACACTCTACAATCTATACCCTACACTCTATACCATACACTCTACACCATACACTCTATAGCATACACTCTATACCCTACACTCTACACTCTATACCCTACACTCTATACCCTACACTCTACACCCTGCACTCTATACCTTACACACTATACCCTACACTCTACACTCTATACCCTACACTCTATACCCTACACTCTATACCCTACACTCTACACTCTATAACCTACACTCTATAGCCTACACTCTACAATCTATACCCTACAGTCTATACCCTACACTCTATACCCTACACTCTACACTCTATACCTTACACTCTACACTCTATTCCCTACACTCTATACCCTACACTCTATACCCTACACTCTATACCCTACACTCTATACCATACACTCTATACCCTACACTCTACACTCAATACCCTACACTCTACACCCTACACTCTATACCCTACACTCTAATCCCTTCACTCTACATTCTATACCCTACACTCTATACCATACACTCTACACCATACACTCTATAGCATACACTCTATACCCTACACTCTACACTCTATACCCTACACTCTATACCCTACACTCTACACCCTGCACTCTATACCTTACACACTATACCCTACACTCTACACTCTATACCCTACACTCTATACCCTACACTCTATACCCTACACTCTACACTCTATAACCTACACTCTATAGCCTACACTCTACAATCTATACCCTACAGTCTATACCCTACACTCTATACCCTACACTCTACACTCTATACCTTACACTCTACACTCTATTCCCTACACTCTATACCCTACACTCTATACCCTACACTCTATACCCTACACTCTACACCCTACACTCTATACCCTACACTCTATACCATACACTCTATACCCTACACTCTACACTCAATACCCTACACTCTACACCCTACACTCTATACCCTACACTCTAATCCCTTCACTCTACATTCTATACCCTACACTCTACACTCTATACCTTACACTCTACACTCTATTCCCTACACTCTATACCCTACACTCTATACCCTACACTCTATACCCTACACTCTACACCCTACACTCTATACCCTACACTCTATACCATACACTCTATACCCTACACTCTACACTCTATACCCTACACCCTACACTCTATACCCTACACTCTAATCCCTACACTCTACACTCTATACCCTACACTCTATACCCTACACTCTATACCCTACACTCTACACACTCTACCCTACACTCTATACCCTACACTCTATACCCTACACTCTATACCCTACACTCTACACTCTATACCCTACACTCTACACTCTATACCCTACACTCTATACCCTACACTCTATACCCTACACTCTATACCCTACACTCTAATCCCTACACTCTACACTCTATACCCTACACTTTATACCCTACACTCTACACTCTATACCTTACACTCTACACTCTATTCCCTACACTCTATACCCTACACTCTATACCCTACACTCTATACCCTACACTCTATACCCTACACTCTATACCCAACACTCTACACCCTACACTCTATACCCTACACTCTATACCATACAATCTATACCCTACACTCTACACTCTATACCCTACACTCTACACTCTATACCCTACACTCTACACTCTATACCCTACACTCTATACCCTACACTCTATACCCTACAATCTATACCATACACTCTATACCCTACACTCTATACCCTACACTCTATACCCTACACTCTATACCATACACTCTATACCCTACACTCTATACCGTACACTCTATACCCTACACTCTATACCCTACACTCTATACCCTACACTCTACACCCTACACTCTATACCTTACACTCTATACCCTACACTCTATACCCTACACTCTAAACTCTATACCCTACACTCTACACTCTATACCCTACACTCTATACCCTACACTCTATACCCTACACTCTATACCCTACACTGTATACCCTACACTCTATACCCTACACTCTAATCCCTACACTCTACACTCTATACCCTACACTCTATATCCTACACTCTACACTCTATACCATACATTCTATACCCTACACTCTATACCATACACTCTATACCCTACACTCTACACCCTACACTTCATACCCTACACTCTATACCCTACACTCTATACCCTACACTCTACACCCTACACTCTATACCCTACACTCTATACCCTACACTCTATACCCTACGCTCTACACTCTATACCCTACACTCTATACCCTACACTCTATACCCTACACTCTATACCCTACACTCTACACTCTATATCCTACACTCTCTACCCTACACTCTACACTCTATACCCTACACTTTATACCCTACACTCTAATCCCTACACTCTACACTCTATACCCTACACTCTATACCCTACACTCTATACCCTACACTCTACACTCTATACCCTACACTCTATATCCTACACTCTACACTCTATACCATACATTCTATACCCTACACTCTATACCATACACTCTATACCCTACACTCTACACCCTACACTCTATACCCTACACTCTATACCCTACACTCTATACCCTACACTCTATACCCTACACTCTACACCCTACACTCTATACCCTACACTCTATACCATACACTCTATACCCTACACTCTACACTCTATAACCTACACTCTACATCCTACACTCTATACCCTACACTCTAATCCCGACACTCTACACTCTATACCCTACACTCTATACCTTACACTCTACACTCTCTACCCTACACTCTATACCCTACACTCTATAACATACACTCTATACCCTACACTCTATACCCTACACTCTATACCATACACTCTACAATATATACCCTACACTCTATACCATACACTCTACACCATACACTCTATAGCATACACTCTATACCCTACACTCTATACCCTACACTCTACACCCTGCACTCTATACCCTACACACTATACCCTACACTCTACACTCTATACCCTACACTCTATACCCTACACTCTATACCCTACACTCTATACCCTACACTCTACACTCTATAACCTACACTCTATAGCCTACACTCTACAATCTATACCCTACACTCTATACCATACACTCTATACCCTACAGTCTATACCCTACACTCTATACCCTACACTCTACACTCTATACCTTACACTCTACACTCTATTCCCTACACTCTATACCCTACACTCTATACCCTACACTCTATACCCTACACTCTATACCCTACACTCTACACTCTATACCCTACACTCTACACCCTACACTCTATACCCTACACTCTAATCCCTTCACTCTACACTCTATACCCTACACTCTATACCCTACACTCTACACTCTATACCCTACACTCTACACCCTACACTCTATACCCTACACTCTAATCCCTTCACTCTACACTCTATACCCTACACTCTAATCCCTTCACTCTACACTCTATACCCTACACTCTATACCCTACACTCTACACTCTATACCTTACACTCTACACTCTATTCCCTACACTCTATACCCTACACTCTATACCCTACACTCTATACCCTACACTCTACACCCTACACTCTATACCCTACACTCTATACCATACACTCTATACCCTACACTCTACACTCTATACCCTACACCCTACACTCTATACCCTACACTCTAATCCCTACACTCTACACTCTATACCCTACACTCTATACCCTACACTCTACACACTCTACCCTACACTCTATACCCTACACTCTATACCCTACACTCTATACCCTACACTCTACACTCTATACCCTACACTCTACACTCTATACCCTACACTCTATACCCTACACTCTAATCCCTACACTCTACACTCTATACCCTACACTCTATACCCTACACTCTACACTCTATACCTTACACTCTACACTCTATTCCCTACACTCTATACCCTACACTCTATACCCTACACTCTATACCCTACACTATATACCCTACACTCTATACCCAACAGTCTACACCCTACACTCTATACCCTACACTCTATACCATACAATCTATACCCTACACTCTACACTCTATACCCTACACTCTACACTCTATACCCTACACTCTACACTCTATACCCTACACTCTATACCCTACACTCTATACCCTACAATCTATACCATACACTCTATACCCTACACTCTATACCCTACACTCTATACCCTACACTCTATACCATACACTCTATACCCTACACTCTATACCGTACACTCTATACCCTACACTCTATACCCTACACTCTATACCCTACACTCTACACCCTACACTCTATACCTTACACTCTATACCCTACACTCTATACCCTACACTCTAAACTCTTTACCCTACACTCTACACTCTATACCCTACACTCTATACCCTACACTCTATACCCTACACTCTATACCCTACACTGTATACCCTACACTCTATACCCTACACTCTATACCCTACACTCTACACTCTATACCCTACACTCTATACCCTACACTCTATACCCTACACTCTACACTTTATACAATACACTCTATACCCTACACTCTATACCCTACACTCTGTACCCTACACTCTACACCCTACACTCTATACCCTACACTCTATACCATATACTCTATACCCTACACTCTACACTCTATACCCTACACTCTACACCCTACACTCTATACCCTACACTCTAATCCCAACACTCTACACTCTATACCCTACACTCTATACCCTACAGTCTACACTCTATACCTTACACTCTACACTCTATTCCCTACACTCTATACCCTACACTCTATACCCTACACTCTATACCCTACACTCTACACCCTACACTCTATACCCTACACTCTATACCATACACTCTATACCCTACACTCTACACTCTATACCCTACACTCTACACCCTACACTCTATACCCTACACTCTAATCCCTACACTCTACACTCTATACCCTACACTCTATACCCTACACTCTATACCCTACACTCTACACTCTCTACCCTACACTCTATACCCTACACTCTATACCCTACACTCTATACCCTACACTCTACACTCTCTACCCTACACTCTATACCCTACACTCTATACCCTACACTCTACACTCTATACCCTACACTCTACACTCTATACCCTACACTCTATACCCTACACTCTATACCCTACACTCTATACCCTACACTCTATACCATACACTCTATATCCTACACTCTATACCCTACACTCTATCCTACACACTATACCCTACACTCTACACTCTGTACCCTACACTCTATACCCTACACTCTATACCCTACACTCTACACTCTATACCCTACACTCTATAGCCTACACTCTACAATCTATACCCTACACTCTATATCCTACACTCTATACCCTACAGTCTATACCCTACACTCTATACCCTACACTCTACACTCTAAACCTTACACTCTACACTCTATTCCCTACACTCTAAACCCTACACTCTATACCCTATACTCTACACCCTACACTCTATACCCTACACTCTATACCATATACTCTATACCCTACACTCTACACTCTATATCCTACACTCTACACCCTACACTCTATACCCTACACTCTAATCCCAACACTCTACACTCTATACCCTACACTCTATACCCTACACTCTACACTCTATACCTTACACTCTACACTCTATTCCCTACACTCTATACCCTACACTCTATACCCTACACGCTACACCCTACACTCTATACCCTACACTCTTTACCATACACTCTATACCCTACACTCTACACTCTATACCCTACACTCTACACCCTACACTCTATACCCTACACTCTAATCCCTACACTCTACACTCTATACCCTACACTCTATACCATACACTCTATACCCTACACTCTATACCGTACACTCTATACCCTACACTCTATACCTTACACTCTACACTCTATTCCCTACACTCTATACCCTACACTCTATACACTACACTCTATACCCTACACTCTATACCCTACACTCTACACCCTACACTCTATACCCTACACTCTATACCCTACACTCTATACCCTACACTCTACACTCTCTACCCTACACTCTATACCCTACACTCTGTACCCTACACTCTACACTCTATACCCTACACTCTATACCCTACACTCTATACCATACACTCTATACCCTACACTCTATACCCTACACTCTGAACCCTACACTCTATACCCTACACTCTACTCCCTACACTCTATACCCTACACTCTATACCCTACACTCTACACTCTATACCCTACACTCTATACCCTACACTCTATACCCTACACTCTATACCCTACACTCTACACTCTATACCCTACACTCTACACTCTATACCCTGCACTCTATACCCTACACTCTATACCCTACACTCTATACCCTACACTCTACACTATACACCCCACACTCTATACCCTACACTCTATACCCTACACTCTATACCCTACACTCTATACCCTACACTCTTTGCCCTACACTCTATACCCTACACTCTATACCCTACACTCTATACCATACACTCTATACCCTACACTCTACACTCTATACCCTACACTCTATACCCTACACTCTATGCCCAACACTCTATACCCTACACTCTACACCCTACACTCTATACCCTACACTCTATATCATACACTCTATACCCTACACTCTACACTCTATACCCTACACTCTATACCCTACACTCTATACCCTACACTCTATACCCTACACTCTACACTCTATATCCTACACTCTCTACCCTACACTCTACACTCTATACCCTACACTCTATACCCTACACTCTAATCCCTACACTCTACACTCTATACCCTACACTCTATATCCTACACTCTACACTCTATACCATACATTCTATACCCTACACTCTATACCATACACTCTATACCCTACACTCTACACCCTACACTCTATACCCTACACTCTATACCCTACACTCTATACCCTACACTCTACACCCTACACTCTATACCCTACACTCTATACCCTACACTCTATACCCTACACTCTATACCCTACGCTCTACACTCTATACCCTACACTCTATACCCTACACTCTATACCCTACACTCTATACCCTACACTCTACACTCTATATCCTACACTCTCTACCCTACACTCTACACTCTATACCCTACACTTTATACCCTACACTCTAATCCCTACACTCTACACTCTATACCCTACACTCTATACCCTACACTCTATACCCTACACTCTACACTCTATACCCTACACTCTATATCCTACACTCTACACTCTATACCATACACTCTATACCCTACACTCTACACCCTACACTCTATACCCTACACTCTATACCCTACACTCTATACCCTACACTCTATACCCTACACTCTACACCCTACACTCTATACCCTACACTCTATACCATACACTCTATACCCTACACTCTACACTCTATACCCTACACTCTACATCCTACACTCTATACCCTACACTCTAATCCCGACACTCTACACTCTATACCCTACACTCTATACCTTACACTCTACACTCGCTACCCTACACTCTATACCCTACACTCTATAACATACACTCTATACCCTACACTCTATACCCTACACTCTATACCATACACTCTACAATCTATACCCTACACTCTATACCATACACTTTACACCATACACTCTATAGCATACACTCTATACCCTACACTCTACACTCTATACCCTACACTCTATACCCTACACTCTACACCCTGCACTCTATACCCTACACTCTACACTCTAAAACCTACACTCTATAGCCTACACTCTACAATCTATACCCTACACTCTATACCATACACTCTATACCCTACAGTCTATACCCTACACTCTATACCCTACACTCTACACTCTATACCTTACACTCTACACTCTATTCCCTACACTCTATACCCTACACTCTATACCCTAAACTCTATACCCTACACTCTATACCCTACACTCTACACCCTACACTCTATACCCTACACTCTATACCATACACTCTATACCCTACACTCTACACTCTATACCCTACACTCTACACCCTACACTCTATACCCTACACTCTAATCCCTTCACTCTACACTCTATACCCTACACTCTATACCCTACACTCTACACTCTATACCTTACACTCTACACTCTATTCCCTACACTCTATACCCTACACTCTATGCCCAACACTCTATACCCTACACTCTACACCCTACACTCTATACCCTACACTCTATATCATACACTCTATACCCTACACTCTACACTCTATACCCTACACTCTATACCCTACACTCTATACCCTACACTCTATACCCTACACTCTACACTCTATATCCTACACTCTCTACCCTACACTCTACACTCTATACCCTACACTCTATACCCTACACTCTAATCCCTACACTCTACACTCTATACCCTACACTCTATATCCTACACTCTACACTTTATACCATACATTCTATACCCTACACTCTATACCATACACTCTATACCCTACACTCTACACCCTACACTCTATACCCTACACTCTATACCCTACACTCTATACCCTACACTCTACACCCTACACTCTATACCCTACACTCTATACCCTACACTCTATACCCTACACTCTATACCCTACGCTCTACACTCTATACCCTACACTCTATACCCTACACTCTATACCCTACACTCTATACCCTACACTCTACACTCTATATCCTACACTCTCTACCCTACACTCTACACTCTATACCCTACACTTTATACCCTACACTCTAATCCCTACACTCTACACTCTATACCCTACACTCTATACCCTACACTCTACACTCTATACCCTACACTCTATATCCTACACTCTACACTCTATACCATACATTCTATACCCTACACTCTATACCATACACTCTATACCCTACACTCTACACCCTACACTCTATACCCTACACTCTATACCCTACACTCTATACCCTACACTCTATACCCTACACTCTACACCCTACACTCTATACCCTACACTCTATACCATACACTCTATACCCTACACTCTACACTCTATACCCTACACTCTACATCCTACACTCTATACCCTACACTCTAATCCCGACACTCTACACTCTATACCCTACACTCTATACCTTACACTCTACACTCACTACCCTACACTCTATACCCTACACTCTATAACATACACTCTATACCCTACACTCTATACCCTACACTCTATACCATACACTCTACAATCTATACCCTACACTCTATACCATACACTCTACACCATACACTCTATAGCATACACTCTATACCCTACACTCTACACTCTATACCCTACACTCTATACCCTACACTCTACACCCTGCACTCTATACCCTACACTCTACACTCTATAACCTACACTCTATAGCCTACACTCTACAATCTATACCCTACACTCTATACCATACACTCTATACCCTACAGTCTATACCCTACACTCTATACCCTACACTCTACACTCTATACCTTACACTCTACACTCTATTCCCTACACTCTATACCCTACACTCTATACCCTAAACTCTATACCCTACACTCTATACCCTACACTCTACACCCTACACTCTATACCCTACACTCTATACCATACACTCTATGCCCTACACTCTACACTCTATACCCTACACTCTACACCCTACACTCTATACCCTACACTCTAATCCCTTCACTCTACACTCTATACCCTACACTCTATACCCTACACTCTACACTCTATACCTTACACTCTACACTCTATACCCTACACTCTATACCCTACACTCTGTACCCTACACTCTACACCCTACACTCTATACCCTACACTCTATACCATACACTCTATACCCTACACTCTACACTCTATACCCTACACTCTACACCCTACACTCTATACCCTACATTCTAATCCCTACACTCTACACTCTATACCCTACACTCTATACCCTACACTCTATACCCTACACTCTACACACTCTACCCTACACTCTATACCCTACACTCTATACCCTACACTCTATACCCTACACTCTACACTCTATACCCTACACTCTACACTCTATACCCTACACTCTATACCCTACACTCTATACCCTACACTCTATACCCTACACTCTAATCCCTACACTCTACACTCTATACACTACACTCTATACCCTACACTCTACACTCTATACCTTACACTCTACACTCTATTCCCTACACTCTATACCCTACACTCTATACCCTACACTCTATACCCTACACTCTATACCCTACACTCTATACCCAACACTCTACACCCTACACTCTATACCCTACACTCTATACCATACAATCTATACCCTACACTCTACACTCTATACCCTACACTCTACACTCTATACCCTACACTCTACACTCTATACCCTACACTCTATACCCTACACTCTATACCCTACAATCTATACCATACACTCTATACCCTACACTCTATACCCTACACTCTATACCCTACACTCTATACCATACACTCTATACCCTACACTCTATACCGTACACTCTATACCCTACACTCTATACCCTACACTCTATACCCTACACTCTACACCCTACACTCTATACCTTACACTCTATACCCTACACTCTATACCCTACACTCTAAACTCTATACCCTACACTCTACACTCTATACCCTACACTCTATACCCTACACTCTATACCCTACACTCTATACCCTACACTCTATACCCTACACTGTATACCCTACACTCTATACCCTACACTCTATACCCTACACTCTACACTCTATACCCTTCACTCTATACCCTACACTCTATACCCTACACTCTACACTTTATGCATTACACTCTATACCCTACACTCTATACCCTACACTCTGTACCCTACACTCTACACCCTACACTCTATACCCTACACTCTATACCATATACTCTATACCCTACACTCTACACTCTATACCCTACACTCTACACCCTACACTCTATACCCTACACTCTAATCCCAACACTCTACACTCTATACCCTACACTCTATACCCTACAGTCTACACTCTATTCCTTACATTCTACACTCTATTCCCTACACTCTATACCCTACACTCTATACCCTACACTCTATACCCTACACCCTAAACTCTATACCCTACACTCTATACCATACACTCTATACCCTACACTCTACACTCTATACCCTACACTCTACACCCTACACTCTATACCCTACACTCTAATCCCTACACTCTACACTCTATACCCTACACTCTATACCCTACACTCTATACCCTACACTCTACACTCTCTACCCTACACTCTATACCCTACACTCTATACCCTACACTCTACACTCTATACCCTACACTCTACACTCTATACCCTACACTCTATACCCTACACTCTACACTCTATACCCTACACTCTACACTCTATACCCTACACTCTATACCCTACACTCTATACCCTACACTCTATACCCTACACTCTAATCCCTACACTCTACACTCTATACACTACACTCTATACCCTACACTCTACACTCTATACCTTACACTCTACACTCTATTCCCTACACTCTATACCCTACACTCTATACCCTACACTCTATACCCTACACTCTATACCCTACACTCTATACCCAACACTCTACACCCTACACTCTATACCCTACACTCTATACCATACAATCTATACCCTACACTCTACACTCTATACCCTACACTCTACACTCTATACCCTACACTCTACACTCTATACCCTACACTCTATACCCTACACTCTATACCCTACAATCTATACCATACACTCTATACCCTACACTCTATACCCTACACTCTATACCCTACACTCTATACCATACACTCTATACCCTACACTCTATACCGTACACTCTATACCCTACACTCTATACCCTACACTCTATACCCTACACTCTACACCCTACACTCTATACCTTACACTCTATACCCTACACTCTATACCCTACACTCTAAACTCTATACCCTACACTCTACACTCTATACCCTACACTCTATACCCTACACTCTATACCCTACACTCTATACCCTACACTCTATACCCTACACTGTATACCCTACACTCTATACCCTACACTCTATACCCTACACTCTACACTCTATACCCTTCACTCTATACCCTACACTCTATACCCTACACTCTACACTTTATGCATTACACTCTATACCCTACACTCTATACCCTACACTCTGTACCCTACACTCTACACCCTACACTCTATACCCTACACTCTATACCATATACTCTATACCCTACACTCTACACTCTATACCCTACACTCTACACCCTACACTCTATACCCTACACTCTAATCCCAACACTCTACACTCTATACCCTACACTCTATACCCTACAGTCTACACTCTATTCCTTACATTCTACACTCTATTCCCTACACTCTATACCCTACACTCTATACCCTACACTCTATACCCTACACCCTAAACTCTATACCCTACACTCTATACCATACACTCTATACCCTACACTCTACACTCTATACCCTACACTCTACACCCTACACTCTATACCCTACACTCTAATCCCTACACTCTACACTCTATACCCTACACTCTATACCCTACACTCTATACCCTACACTCTACACTCTCTACCCTACACTCTATACCCTACACTCTATACCCTACACTCTACACTCTATACCCTACACTCTACACTCTATACCCTACACTCTATACTCTACACTCTATACCCTACACTCTATACCCTACACTCTATACCATACACTCTATACCCTACACTCTATACCCTACACTCTATCCTACACACTATACCCTACACTCTACACTCTATACCCTACACTCTATACCCTACACTCTATACCCTACACTCTACACTCTATACCCTACACTCTATAGCCTACACTCTACAATCTATACCCTACACTCTATACCCTACACTCTATACCCTACAGTCTATACCCTACACTCTATACCCTACACTCTACACTCTAAACCTTACACTCTACACTCTATTCCCTACACTCTATACCCTACACTCTATACCCTATACTCTACACCCTACACTCTATACCCTACACTCTATACCATATACTCTATACCCTACACTCTACACTCTATACCCTACACTCTACACCCTACACTCTATACCCTACACTCTAATCCCAACACTCTACACTCTATTCCCTACACTCTATACCCTACACTCTACACTCTATACCTTACACTCTACACTCTATTCCCTACACTCTATACCCTACACTCTATACCCTACACTCTATACCCTACACTCTATACCCTACACTCTACACCCTACACTCTATACCCTACACTCTATACCATACACTCTATACCCTACACTCTACACCCTACACTCTATACCCTACACTCTATACCATACACTCTATACCCTACACTCTACACTCTATACCCTACACTCTACACCCTACACTCTATACCCTACACTCTAATCCCTTCACTCTACACTCTATACCCTACACTCTATACCCTACACTCTACACTCTATACCTTACACTCTACACTCTATTCCCTACACTCTATACCCTACACTCTATACCCTACACTCTGTACCCTACACTCTACACCCTACACTCTATACCCTACACTCTATACCATACACTCTATACCCTACACTCTACACTCTATACCCTACACTCTACACCCTACACTCTATACCCTACATTCTAATCCCTACACTCTACACTCTATACCCTACACTCTATACCCTACACTCTATACCCTACACTCTACACACTCTACCCTACACTCTATACCTTACACTCTATACCCTACACTCTATACCCTACACTCTACACTCTATACCCTACACTCTACACTCTATACCCTACACTCTATACCCTACACTCTATACCCTACACTCTATACCCTACACTCTAATCCCTACACTCTACACTCTATACACTACACTCTATACCCTACACTCTACACTCTATACCTTACACTCTACACTCTATTCCCTACACTCTATACCCTACACTCTATACCCTACACTCTATACCCTACACTCTATACCCTACACTCTATACCCAACACTCTACACCCTACACTCTATACCCTACACTCTATACCATACAATCTATACCCTACACTCTACACTCTATACCCTACACTCTACACTCTATACCCTACACTCTACACTCTATACCCTACACTCTATACCCTACACTCTATACCCTACAATCTATACCATACACTCTATACCCTACACTCTATACCCTACACTCTATACCCTACACTCTATACCATACACTCTATACCCTACACTCTATACCGTACACTCTATACCCTACACTCTATACCCTACACTCTATACCCTACACTCTACACCCTACACTCTATACCTTACACTCTATACCCTACACTCTATACCCTACACTCTAAACTCTATACCCTACACTCTACACTCTATACCCTACACTCTACACTCTATACCCTACACTCTACACTCTATACCCTACACTCTATACCCTACACTCTATACCCTACAATCTATACCATACACTCTATACCCTACACTCTATACCCTACACTCTATACCCTACACTCTATACCCTACACTCTATACCCTACACTCTATACCTTACACTCTATACCATACACTCTATACCCTACACTCTACACTCTATACCCTACACTCTACACCCTACACTCTATACCCTACATTCTAATCCCTACACTCTACACTCTATACCCTACACTCTATACCCTACACTCTATACCCTACACTCTACACACTCTACCCTACACTCTATACCTTACACTCTATACCCTACACTCTATACCCTACACTCTACACTCTATACCCTACACTCTACACTCTATACCCTACACTCTATACCCTACACTCTATACCCTACACTCTATACCCTACACTCTAATCCCTACACTCTACACTCTATACACTACACTCTATACCCTACACTCTACACTCTATACCTTACACTCTACACTCTATTCCCTACACTCTATACCCTACACTCTATACCCTACACTCTATACCCTACACTCTATACCCTACACTCTATACCCAACACTCTACACCCTACACTCTATACCCTACACTCTATACCATACAATCTATACCCTACACTCTACACTCTATACCCTACACTCTACACTCTATACCCTACACTCTACACTCTATACCCTACACTCTATACCCTACACTCTATACCCTACAATCTATACCATACACTCTATACCCTACACTCTATACCCTACACTCTATACCCTACACTCTATACCATACACTCTATACCCTACACTCTATACCGTACACTCTATACCCTACACTCTATACCCTACACTCTATACCCTACACTCTACACCCTACACTCTATACCTTACACTCTATACCCTACACTCTATACCCTACACTCTAAACTCTATACCCTACACTCTACACTCTATACCCTACACTCTATACCCTACACTCTATACCCTACACTCTATACCCTACACTCTATACCCTACACTGTATACCCTACACTCTATACCCTACACTCTATACCCTACACTCTACACTCTATACCCTTCACTCTATACCCTACACTCTATACCCTACACTCTACACTTTATGCACTACACTCTATACCCTACACTCTATACCCTACACTCTGTACCCTACACTCTACACCCTACACTCTATACCCTACACTCTATACCATATACTCTATACCCTACACTCTACACTCTATACCCTACACTCTACACCCTACACTCTATACCCTACACTCTAATCCCAACACTCTACACTCTATACCCTACACTCTATACCCTACAGTCTACACTCTATTCCTTACATTCTACACTCTATTCCCTACACTCTATACCCTACACTCTATAACCTACACTCTATACCCTACACTCTACACCCTAAACTCTATACCCTACACTCTATACCATACACTCTATACCCTACACTCTACACTCTATACCCTACACTCTACACCCTACACTCTACACTCTATACCCTACACTCTATACCCTACACTCTATACCCTACACTCTACACTCTCTACCCTACACTCTATACCCTACACTCTATACCCTACACTCTACACTCTATACCCTACACTCTACACTCTATACCCTACACTCTATACTCTACACTCTATACCCTACACTCTATACCCTACACTCTATACCATACACTCTATACCCTACACTCTATACCCTACACTCTATCCTACACACTATACCCTACACTCTACACTCTATACCCTACACTCTATACCCTACACTCTATACCCTACACTCTACACTCTATACCCTACACTCTATAGCCTACACTCTACAATCTATACCCTACACTCTATACCCTACACTCTATACCCTACAGTCTATACCCTACACTCTATACCCTACACTCTACACTCTAAACCTTACACTCTACACTCTATTCCCTACACTCTATACCCTACACTCTATACCCTATACTCTACACCCTACACTCTATACCCTACACTCTATACCATATACTCTATAACCTACACTCTACACTCTATACCCTACACTCTACACCCTACACTCTATACCCTACACTCTAATCCCAACACTCTACACTCTATACCCTACACTCTATACCCTACACTCTACACTCTATACCTTACACTCTACACTCTATTCCCTACACTCTATACCCTACACTCTATACCCTACACTCTATACCCTACACTCTATACCCTACACTCTACACCCTACACTCTATACCCTACACTCTATACCATACACTCTATACCCTACACTCTACACTCTATACCCTACATTCTACACCCTACACTCTATACCCTACACTCTAATCCCTACACTCTATACCCTACACTCTACACTCTATACCCTACACTCTATACCATACACTCTATACCCTACACACTATACCGTACACTCTATACCCTACACTCTATACCTTACACTCTACACTCTATTCCCTACACTCTATACCCTACACTCTATACCCTACACTCTACACTCTCTACCCTACACTCTATACCCTACACTCTATACCCTACACTCCACACTCTATACCCTACACTCTATACCCTACACTCTATACCCTACACTCTATACCCTACACTCTATATCATACACTCTATACCCTACATTCTATACCCTACACTCTGAACCCTACACTCTATACCCTACACTCTACTCCCTACACTCTATACCCTACACTCTATACCCTACACTCTACACTCTATACCCTACACTCTATACCCTACACTCTATACCCTACACTCTATACCCTACACTCTACACTCTATACCCTACACTCTACACTCTATACCCTGCACTCTATACCCTACACTCTATACCCTACACTCTATACCCTACACTCTATACCCTACACTCTACACTATATACCCTACACTCTATACCCTACACTCTATACCCTACACTCTATACCCTACACTCTATACCCTACACTCTTTGCCCTACACTCTATACCCTACACTCTATACCCTACACTCTATACCATACACTCTATACCCTACACTCTACACTCTATACCCTACACTCTATACCCTACACTCTATGCCCAACACTCTATACCCTACACTCTACACCCTACACTCTATACCCTACACTCTATATCATACACTCTATACCCTACACTCTACACTCTATACCCTACACTCTATACCCTACACTCTATACCCTACACTCTATACCCTACACTCTACACTCTATATCCTACACTCTCTACCCTACACTCTACACTCTATACCCTACACTCTATACCCTACACTTTAATCCCTACACTCTACACTCTATACCCTACACTCTATATCCTACACTCTACACTCTATACCATACATTCTATACCCTACACTCTATACCATACACTCGACACCCTACACTCTATACCCTACACTCTATACCCTACACTCTATACCCTACACTCTACACCCTACACTCTATACCCTACACTCTATACCCTACACTCTATACCCTACACTCTATACCCTACGCTCTACACTCTATACCCTACACTCTATACCCTACACTCTATACCCTACACTCTATACCCTACACTCTATACCCTACACTCTACACTCTATATCCTGCACTCTCTACCCTACACTCTACACTCTATACCCTACACTTTATACCCTACACTCTAATCCCTACACTCTACACTCTATACCCTACACTCTATACCCTACACTCTATACCCTACACTTTACACTCTATACCCTACACTCTATATCCTACACTCTACACTCTATACCATACATTCTATACCCTACACTCTATACCATACACTCTATACCCTACACTCTACACCCTACACTCTATACCCTACACTCTATACCCTACACTCTATACCCTACACTCTATACCCTACACTCTACACCCTACACTCTATACCCTACACTCTATACCATGCACTCTATACCCTACACTCTACACTCTATACCCTACACTCTACATCCTACACTCTATACCCTACACTCTAATCCCGACACTCTACACTCTATACCCTACACTCTATACCTTACACTCTACACTCTCTACCCTACACTCTATACCCTACACTCTATAACATACACTCTATACCCTACACTCTATACCCTACACTCTATACCATACACTCTACAATCTATACCCTACACTCTATACCATACACTCTACACCATACACTCTATAGCATACACTCTATACCCTACACTCTACACTCTATACCCTACACTCTATACCCTACACTCTACACCCTGCACTCTATACCCTACACACTATACCCTACACTCTACACTCTATACCCTACACTCTATACCCTACACTCTATACCCTACACTCTATACCCTACACTCTACACTCTATAACCTACACTCTATAGCCTACACTCTACAATCTATACCCTACACTCTATACCATACACTCTATACCCTACAGTCTATACCCTACACTCTATACCCTACACTCTACACTCTATACCTTACACTCTACACTCTATTCCCTACACTCTATACCCTACACTCTATACCCTACACTCTATACCCTACACTCTATACCCTACACTCTACACCCTACACTCTATACCCTACACTCTATACCATACACTCTATACCCTACACGCTACACTCTATACCCTACACTCTACACCCTACACTCTATACCCTACACTCTAATCCCTTCACTCTACACTCTATACCCTACACTCTATACCCTACACTCTACACTCTATACCTTACACTCTACACTCTTTTCCCTACACTCTATACCCTACACTCTATACCCTACACTCTACACACTCTACCCTACACTCTATACCCTACACTCTATACCCTACACTCTATACCCTACACTCTACACTCTATACCCTACACTCTACACTCTATACCCTACACTCTATACCCTACACTCTATACCTTACACTCTATACCCTACACTCTAATCCCTACACTCTACACTCTATACCCTACACTCTATACCCTACACTCTACACTCTATACCTTACACTCTACACTCTATTCCCTACACTCTATACCCTACACTCTATACCCTACACTCTATACCCTACACTCTATACCCAACACTCTACACCCTACACTCTATACCCTACACTCTATACCATACAATCTATACCCTACACTCTACACTCTATAACCTACACTCTACACTCTATACCCTACACTCTACACGCTATACCCTACACTCTATACCCTACACTCTATACCCTGCAATCTATACCATACACTCTATACCCTACACTCTATACCCTACACTCTATACCCTACACTCTATACCATACCCTCTATACCCTACACTCTATACCGTACACTCTATACCCTACACTCTATACCCTACACTCTATACCCTACACTCTACACCCTACACTCTATACCTTTACTCTATACCCTACACTCTATACCCTACACTCTAAACCCTATACGCTACACTCTACACTCTATACCCTACACTCTATACCCTACAGTCTATACCCTACACTCTATACCCTACACTGTATACCCTACACTCTATACCCTACACTCTATACCCTACACTCTATACCCTACACTCTACACTTTATGCACTACACTCTATACCCTACACTCTATACCCTACACTCTGTACAATACACTCTACACCCTACACTCTATACCCTACACTCTATACCATATACTCTATACCCTACACTCTACACTCTATACCCTACACTCTACACCCTACACTCTATACCCTACACTCTAATCCCAACACTCTACACTCTATACCCTACACTCTATACCCTACAGTCTACACTCTATACCTTACACTCTACACTCTATTCCCTACACTCTATACCCTACACTCTATACCCTACACTCTATACCCTACACTCTATACCCTACACTCTACACCCTACACTCTATACCCTACACTCTATACCATACACTCTATACCCTACACTCTACACTCTATACCCTACACTCTACACCCTACACTCTATACCCTACACTCTAATCCCTACACTCTACACTCTATACCCTACACTCTATACCCTACACTCTATACCCTACACTCTCTACCCTACACTCTATACCCTACACTCTACACTCTATACCCTACACTCTACACTCTATACCCTACACTCTATACCCTACACTCTATACCCTACACTCTATACCATACACTCTATACCCTACACTCTATACCCTACACTCTATCCTACACACTATACCCTACACTCTACACTCTATACCCTACACTCTATACCCTACACTCTATACCCTACACTCTACACTCTATACCCTACACTCTATAGCCTACACTCTACAATCTATACCCTACACTCTATACCCTACACTCTATACCCTACAGTCTATACCCTACACTCTATACCCTACACTCTACACTCTAAACCTTACACTCTACACTCTATTCCCTACACTCTATACCCTACACTCTATACCCTACACTCTATACCCTATACTCTACACCCTACACTCTATACCCTACACTCTATACCATATACTCTATACCCTACACTCTACACTCTATACCCTACACTCTACACCCTACACTCTATACCCTACACTCTAATCCCAACACTCTACACTCTATACCCTACACTCTATACCCTAAACTCTACACTCTATACCTTACACTCTACACTCTATTCCCTACACTCTATACCTTACACTCTATACCCTACACTCTATACCCTACACTCTATACCCTACACTCTACACCCTACACTCTATACCCTACACTCTATACCATACACTCTATACCCTACACTCTACACTCTATACCCTACACTCTACACCCTACACTCTATACCCTACACTCTAATCCCTACACTCTATACCCTACACTCTACACTCTATACCCTACACTCTATACCATACACTCTATACCCTACACTCTATACCGTACACGCTATACCCTACACTCTATACCTTACACTCTACACTCTATTCCCTACACTCTATACCCTACACTCTATACCCTACACTCTATACCCTACACTCTATACCCTACACTCTACACCCCCACTCTATACCCTACACTCTATACCCTACACTCTATACCCTACACTCTACACTCTCTACCCTACACTCTATACCCTACACTCTATACCCTACACTCTACACTCTATACCCTACACTCTATACCCTACACTCTATACCCTACACTCTATACCCTACACTCTATACCATACACTCTATACCCTACACTCTATACCCTACACTCTGAACCCTACACTCTATACCCTACACTCTACTAGCTACACTCTATACCCTACACTCTATACCCTACACTCTACACTCTATACCCTACACTCTATACCCTACACTCTATACCCTACACTCTATACCCTACACTCTACACTCTATACCCTACACTCTACACTCTATACCCTGCACTCTATACCCTACACTCTATACCCTACACTCTATACCCTACACTCTATACCCTACACTCTACACTATATACCCTACACTCTATACCCTACACTCTATACCCTACACTCTATACCCTACACTCTATACCCTACACTCTTTGCCCTACACTCTATACCCTACACTCTATACCCTACACTCTATACCATACACTCTATACCCTACACTCTACACTCTATACCCTACACTCTACACACTACACTCTATACCCTACACTCTATACCATACACTCCATACCCTACACTCTATACCGTACACTCTATACCCTACACTCTACACTCTATACCCTACACTCTATACCCTACACTCTATACCCTACACTCTATACCCTACACTCTATACCATACACTCTATACCCCACACTCTATACCCTACACTCTGAACCCTACACTCTATACCCTACACTCTACTAGCTACACTATATACCCTACACTCTATACCCTACACTCTACACTCTATACCCTACACTCTATACCCTACACTCTATACCCTACACTCTATACCCTACACTCTACACTCTATACCCTACACTCTACACTCTATACCCTGCACTCTATACCCTACACTCTATACCCTACACTCTATACCCTACACTCTATACCCTACACTCTACACTATATACCCTACACTCTATACCCTACACTCTATACCCTACACTCTATACCCTACACTCTATACCCTACACTCTTTGCCCTACACTCTATACCCTACACTCTATACCCTACACTCTATACCATACACTCTATACCCTACACTCTACACTCTATACCCTACACTCTACACACTACACTCTATACCCTATACTCTATACCATACACTCCATACCCTACACTCTATACCGTACACTCTATACCCTACACTCTATACCCTACAATCTATACCCTACACTCTACACCCTACACTCTATACCTTACACTCTATACCCTACACTCTATACCCTACACTCTAAACTCTATACCCTACACTCTACACTCTATAACATACACTCTATAACATACACTCTATACCCTACACTCTACACTCTATACCCTACACTCTATACCATACACTCTACACCATACACTCTATAGCATACACTCTATACCCTACACTCTACACTCTATACCCTACACTCTATACCCTACACTCTACACCCTGCACTCTATACCCTACACACTATACCCTACACTCTACACTCTATACCCTACACTCTATACCCTACACTCTATACCCTACACTCTATACCCTACACTCTATAGCCTACAATCTATACCCTACACTCTATACCCTACAGTCTATACCCTACACTATATACCCTACACTCTACACTCTATACCTTACACTCTACACTCTATTCCCTACACTCTATACCCTACACTCTATACCCTACACTCTATACCCTACACTCTATACCCTACACTCTACACCCTACACTCTATACCCTACACTCTATACCATACACTCTATACCCTACACTCTACACTCTATACCCTACACTCTACACCCTACACTTTATACCCTACACTCTAATCCCTACACTCTACACTCTATACCCTACACTCTATACCCTATACTCTACACTCTATACCTTACACTCTACACTCTATTCCCTACACTCTATACCCTACACTCTATACCCTACACTCTATACCCTACACTCTACACCCTACACTCTATACCCTACACTCTATACCATACACTCTATACCCTACACTCTACACTCTATACCCTACACTCTACACACTACACTCTATACCCTACACTCTAATCCCTACACTCTACACTCTATACCCTACACTCTATACCCTACACTCTATACCCTACACTCTACACTCTCTACCCTACACTCTATACCCTACACTCTATAACATACACTCTATACCCTACACTCTACACCCTACACTCTATACCATACACTCTACACTCTATACCCTACACTCTATACCATACACTCTACACCATGCACTCTATAGCATACACTCTATACCCTACACTCTACACTCTATACCCTACACTCTATACCCTACACTCTACACCCTGCACTCTATACCCTACACACTATACCCTACACTCTACACTCTATACCCTACACTCTATACCCTACACTCTATACCCTACACTCTATACCCTACACTCTACACTCTATACCCTACACTCTATAGCCTACACTCTACAATCTATACCCTACACTCTATACCCTACACTCTATACCCTACAGGCTATACCCTACACTCTATACCCTACACTCTACACTCTATACCTTACACTCCACACTCTATTCCCTACACTCTATACCCTACACTCTATACCCTACACTCTATACCCTACACTCTATACCCTACACTCTACACCCTACACTCTATACCCTACACTCTATACCATACACTCTATACCCTACACTCTACACTCTGTACCCTACACTCTACACCCTACACTCTATACCCTACACTCTAATCCCTACACTCTACACTCTATACCCTACACTCTATACCCTACACTCTACACTCTATACCTTACACTCTACACTCTATTCCCTACACTCTATTCCCTACACTCTATACCCTACACTCTATACCCTACACTCTACACCCTACACTCTATACCCTACACTCTATACCATACACTCTATACCCTACACTCTACACTCTATACCCTACACTCCACACCCTACACTCTATACCGTACACTCTAATCCCTACACTCTACACTCTATACCCTACACTCTATACCCTACACTCTACACTCTCTTCCCTACACTCTATACCCTACACTCTGTACCCTACACTCTATACCCTACACTCTACACTCTATACCCTACACTCTACACTCTATACCCTACACTGTATACCCTACACTCTATACCCTACACTCTATACCCTACAATCTACAATCTATGCCCTACACTCTACACTCTATACCCTACACTCTACACTCTATACCCTACACTCTACACTCTATACCCTACACTGTATACCCTACACTCTATACCCTACACTCTATACCCTACACTCTATACCCTACACTCTACACTCTATGCCCTACACTCTACACTCTATACCTTACACTCAACACTCTATTCCCTACACTCTATACCCTACACTCTATACCCTACACTCTATACCCTACACTCTACACCCTACACTCTATACCCTACACTCTATACCATACACTCTATACCCTACACTCTACACTCTATACCCTACACTCTACACCCTACACTCTATACCCTACACTCTAATCCCTACACTCTACACTCTATACCCTACACTCTATACCCTACACTCTATACCCTACACTCTACACTCTCTACCCTACACTCTATACCCTACACTCTATACCCTACACTCTACACTCTATACCCTACACTCTACACTCTATACCCTACACTCTATACCCTACACTCTATACCCTACACTCTATACCATACACTCTATACCCTACACTCTATACCCTACACTCTATCCTACACACTATACCCTACACTCTACACTCTATACCCTACACTCTATACCCTACACTCTATACCCTACACTCTACACTCTATACCCTACACTCTATAGCCTACACTCTACAATCTATACCCTACACTCTATACCCTACACTCTATACCCTACAGTCTATACCCTACACTCTATACCCTACACTCTACACTCTAAACCTTACACTCTACACTCTATTCCCTACACTCTATACCCTACACTCTATACCCTACACTCTATACCCTATACTCTACACTCTATACCTTACACTCTACACTCTATTCCCTACACTCTATACCTTACACTCTATACCCTACACTCTATACCCTACACTCTATACCCTACACTCTACACCCTACACTCTATACCCTACACTCTATACCATACACTCTATACCCTACACTCTACACTCTATACCCTACACTCTACACCCTACACTCTATACCCTACACTCTAATCCCTACACTCTATACCCTACACTCTACACTCTATACCCTACACTCTATACCATACACTCTATACCCTACACTCTATACCGTACACGCTATACCCTACACTCTATACCTTACACTCTACACTCTATTCCCTACACTCTATACCCTACACTCTATACCCTACACTCTATACCCTACACTCTATACCCTACACTCTACACCCCCACTCTATACCCTACACTCTATACCCTACACTCTATACCCTACACTCTACACTCTCTACCCTACACTCTATACCCTACACTCTATACCCTACACTCTACACTCTATACCCTACACTCTATACCCTACACTCTATACCCTACACTCTATACCCTACACTCTATACCATACACTCTATACCCTACACTCTATACCCTACACTCTGAACCCTACACTCTATACCCTACACTCTACTAGCTACACTCTATACCCTACACTCTATACCCTACACTCTACACTCTATACCCTACACTCTATACCCTACACTCTATACCCTACACTCTATACCCTACACTCTACACTCTATACCCTACACTCTACACTCTATACCCTGCACTCTATACCCTACACTCTATACCCTACACTCTATACCCTACACTCTATACCCTACACTCTACACTATATACCCTACACTCTATACCCTACACTCTATACCCTACACTCTATACCCTACACTCTATACCCTACACTCTTTGCCCTACACTCTATACCCTACACTCTATACCCTACACTCTATACCATACACTCTATACCCTACACTCTACACTCTATACCCTACACTCTACACACTACACTCTATACCCTACACTCTATACCATACACTCCATACCCTACACTCTATACCGTACACTCTATACCCTACACTCTACACTCTATACCCTACACTCTATACCCTACACTCTATACCCTACACTCTATACCCTACACTCTATACCATACACTCTATACCCCACACTCTATACCCTACACTCTGAACCCTACACTCTATACCCTACACTCTACTAGCTACACTATATACCCTACACTCTATACCCTACACTCTACACTCTATACCCTACACTCTATACCCTACACTCTATACCCTACACTCTATACCCTACACTCTACACTCTATACCCTACACTCTACACTCTATACCCTGCACTCTATACCCTACACTCTATACCCTACACTCTATACCATACACTCTATACCCTACACTCTATACCCTACACTCTATCCTACACACTATACCCTACACTCTACACTCTATACCCTACACTCTATACCCTACACTCTATACCCTACACTCTACACTCTATACCCTACACTCTATAGCCTACACTCTACAATCTATACCCTACACTCTATACCCTACACTCTATACCCTACAGTCTATACCCTACACTCTATACCCTACACTCTACACTCTAAACCTTACACTCTACACTCTATTCCCTACACTCTATACCCTACACTCTATACCCTACACTCTATACCCTATACTCTACACTCTATACCTTACACTCTACACTCTATTCCCTACACTCTATACCTTACACTCTATACCCTACACTCTATACCCTACACTCTATACCCTACACTCTACACCCTACACTCTATACCCTACACTCTATACCATACACTCTATACCCTACACTCTATACTCTATACCCTACACTCTACACCCTACACTCTATACCCTACACTCTAATCCCTACACTCTATACCCTACACTCTACACTCTATACCCTACACTCTATACCATACACTCTATACCCTACACTCTATACCGTACACGCTATACCCTACACTCTATACCTTACACTCTACACTCTATTCCCTACACTCTATACCCTACACTCTATACCCTACACTCTATACCCTACACTCTATACCCTACACTCTACACCCCCACTCTATACCCTACACTCTATACCCTACACTCTATACCCTACACTCTACACTCTCTACCCTACACTCTATACCCTACACTCTATACCCTACACTCTACACTCTATACCCTACACTCTATACCCTACACTCTATACCCTACACTCTATACCCTACACTCTATACCATACACTCTATACCCTACACTCTATACCCTACACTCTGAACCCTACACTCTATACCCTACACTCTACTAGCTACACTCTATACCCTACACTCTATACCCTACACTCTACACTCTATACCCTACACTCTATACCCTACACTCTATACCCTACACTCTATACCCTACACTCTACACTCTATACCCTACACTCTACACTCTATACCCTGCACTCTATACCCTACACTCTATACCCTACACTCTATACCCTACACTCTATACCCTACACTCTACACTATATACCCTACACTCTATACCCTACACTCTATACCCTACACTCTATACCCTACACTCTATACCCTACACTCTTTGCCCTACACTCTATACCCTACACTCTATACCCTACACTCTATACCATACACTCTATACCCTACACTCTACACTCTATACCCTACACTCTACACACTACACTCTATACCCTACACTCTATACCATACACTCCATACCCTACACTCTATACCGTACACTCTATACCCTACACTCTACACTCTATACCCTACACTCTATACCCTACACTCTATACCCTACACTCTATACCCTACACTCTATACCATACACTCTATACCCCACACTCTATACCCTACACTCTGAACCCTACACTCTATACCCTACACTCTACTAGCTACACTATATACCCTACACTCTATACCCTACACTCTACACTCTATACCCTACACTCTATACCCTACACTCTATACCCTACACTCTATACCCTACACTCTACACTCTATACCCTACACTCTACACTCTATACCCTGCACTCTATACCCTACACTCTATACCCTACACTCTATACCCTACACTCTATACCCTACACTCTACACTATATACCCTACACTCTATACCCTACACTCTATACCCTACACTCTATACCCTACACTCTATACCCTACACTCTTTGCCCTACACTCTATACCCTACACTCTATACCCTACACTCTATACCATACACTCTATACCCTACACTCTACACTCTATACCCTACACTCTACACACTACACTCTATACCCTATACTCTATACCATACACTCCATACCCTACACTCTATACCGTACACTCTATACCCTACACTCTATACCCTACAATCTATACCCTACACTCTACACCCTACACTCTATACCTTACACTCTATACCCTACACTCTATACCCTACACTCTAAACTCTATACCCTACACTCTACACTCTATAACATACACTCTATAACATACACTCTATACCCTACACTCTACACTCTATACCCTACACTCTATACCATACACTCTACACCATACACTCTATAGCATACACTCTATACCCTACACTCTACACTCTATACCCTACACTCTATACCCTACACTCTACACCCTGCACTCTATACCCTACACACTATACCCTACACTCTACACTCTATACCCTACACTCTATACCCTACACTCTATACCCTACACTCTATACCCTACACTCTATAGCCTACAATCTATACCCTACACTCTATACCCTACAGTCTATACCCTACACTATATACCCTACACTCTACACTCTATACCTTACACTCTACACTCTATTCCCTACACTCTATACCCTACACTCTATACCCTACACTCTATACCCTACACTCTATACCCTACACTCTACACCCTACACTCTATACCCTACACTCTATACCATACACTCTATACCCTACACTCTACACTCTATACCCTACACTCTACACCCTACACTTTATACCCTACACTCTAATCCCTACACTCTACACTCTATACCCTACACTCTATACCCTATACTCTACACTCTATACCTTACACTCTACACTCTATTCCCTACACTCTATACCCTACACTCTATACCCTACACTCTATACCCTACACTCTACACCCTACACTCTATACCCTACACTCTATACCATACACTCTATACCCTACACTCTACACTCTATACCCTACACTCTACACACTACACTCTATACCCTACACTCTAATCCCTACACTCTACACTCTATACCCTACACTCTATACCCTACACTCTATACCCTACACTCTACACTCTCTACCCTACACTCTATACCCTACACTCTATAACATACACTCTATACCCTACACTCTACACCCTACACTCTATACCATACACTCTACACTCTATACCCTACACTCTATACCATACACTCTACACCATGCACTCTATAGCATACACTCTATACCCTACACTCTACACTCTATACCCTACACTCTATACCCTACACTCTACACCCTGCACTCTATACCCTACACACTATACCCTACACTCTACACTCTATACCCTACACTCTATACCCTACACTCTATACCCTACACTCTATACCCTACACTCTACACTCTATACCCTACACTCTATAGCCTACACTCTACAATCTATACCCTACACTCTATACCCTACACTCTATACCCTACAGGCTATACCCTACACTCTATACCCTACACTCTACACTCTATACCTTACACTCCACACTCTATTCCCTACACTCTATACCCTACACTCTATACCCTACACTCTATACCCTACACTCTATACCCTACACTCTACACCCTACACTCTATACCCTACACTCTATACCGTACACGCTATACCCTACACTCTATACCTTACACTCTACACTCTATTCCCTACACTCTATACCCTACACTCTATACCCTACACTCTATACCCTACACTCTATACCCTACACTCTACACCCCCACTCTATACCCTACACTCTATACCCTACACTCTATACCCTACACTCTACACTCTCTACCCTACACTCTATACCCTACACTCTATACCCTACACTCTACACTCTATACCCTACACTCTATACCCTACACTCTATACCCTACACTCTATACCCTACACTCTATACCATACACTCTATACCCTACACTCTATACCCTACACTCTGAACCCTACACTCTATACCCTACACTCTACTAGCTACACTCTATACCCTACACTCTATACCCTACACTCTACACTCTATACCCTACACTCTATACCCTACACTCTATACCCTACACTCTATACCCTACACTCTACACTCTATACCCTACACTCTACACTCTATACCCTGCACTCTATACCCTACACTCTATACCCTACACTCTATACCCTACACTCTATACCCTACACTCTACACTATATACCCTACACTCTATACCCTACACTCTATACCCTACACTCTATACCCTACACTCTATACCCTACACTCTTTGCCCTACACTCTATACCCTACACTCTATACCCTACACTCTATACCATACACTCTATACCCTACACTCTACACTCTATACCCTACACTCTACACACTACACTCTATACCCTACACTCTATACCATACACTCCATACCCTACACTCTATACCGTACACTCTATACCCTACACTCTACACTCTATACCCTACACTCTATACCCTACACTCTATACCCTACACTCTATACCCTACACTCTATACCATACACTCTATACCCCACACTCTATACCCTACACTCTGAACCCTACACTCTATACCCTACACTCTACTAGCTACACTATATACCCTACACTCTATACCCTACACTCTACACTCTATACCCTACACTCTATACCCTACACTCTATACCCTACACTCTATACCCTACACTCTACACTCTATACCCTACACTCTACACTCTATACCCTGCACTCTATACCCTACACTCTATACCCTACACTCTATACCATACACTCTATACCCTACACTCTATACCCTACACTCTATCCTACACACTATACCCTACACTCTACACTCTATACCCTACACTCTATACCCTACACTCTGAACCCTACACTCTATACCCTACACTCTACTAGCTACACTCTATACCCTACACTCTATACCCTACACTCTACACTCTATACCCTACACTCTATACCCTACACTCTATACCCTACACTCTATACCCTACACTCTACACTCTATACCCTACACTCTACACTCTATACCCTGCACTCTATACCCTACACTCTATACCCTACACTCTATACCCTACACTCTATACCCTACACTCTACACTATATACCCTACACTCTATACCCTACACTCTATACCCTACACTCTATACCCTACACTCTATACCCTACACTCTTTGCCCTACACTCTATACCCTACACTCTATACCCTACACTCTATACCATACACTCTATACCCTACACTCTACACTCTATACCCTACACTCTACACACTACACTCTATACCCTACACTCTATACCATACACTCCATACCCTACACTCTATACCGTACACTCTATACCCTACACTCTACACTCTATACCCTACACTCTATACCCTACACTCTATACCCTACACTCTATACCCTACACTCTATACCATACACTCTATACCCCACACTCTATACCCTACACTCTGAACCCTACACTCTATACCCTACACTCTACTAGCTACACTATATACCCTACACTCTATACCCTACACTCTACACTCTATACCCTACACTCTATACCCTACACTCTATACCCTACACTCTATACCCTACACTCTACACTCTATACCCTACACTCTACACTCTATACCCTGCACTCTATACCCTACACTCTATACCCTACACTCTATACCATACACTCTATACCCTACACTCTATACCCTACACTCTATCCTACACACTATACCCTACACTCTACACTCTATACCCTACACTCTATACCCTACACTCTATACCCTACACTCTACACTCTATACCCTACACTCTATAGCCTACACTCTACAATCTATACCCTACACTCTATACCCTACACTCTATACCCTACAGTCTATACCCTACACTCTATACCCTACACTCTACACTCTAAACCTTACACTCTACACTCTATTCCCTACACTCTATACCCTACACTCTATACCCTACACTCTATACCCTATACTCTACACTCTATACCTTACACTCTACACTCTATTCCCTACACTCTATACCTTACACTCTATACCCTACACTCTATACCCTACACTCTATACCCTACACTCTACACCCTACACTCTATACCCTACACTCTATACCATACACTCTATACCCTACACTCTACACTCTATACCCTACACTCTACACCCTACACTCTATACCCTACACTCTAATCCCTACACTCTATACCCTACACTCTACACTCTATACCCTACACTCTATACCATACACTCTATACCCTACACTCTAT
Source organism: Ranitomeya imitator (assembly GCF_032444005.1). Taxonomy (NCBI): domain Eukaryota; kingdom Metazoa; phylum Chordata; class Amphibia; order Anura; family Dendrobatidae; genus Ranitomeya; species Ranitomeya imitator. The sequence continues at coordinate 467,074 of NW_027194416.1, read as the reverse complement.
ACCGTACACGCTATACCCTACACTCTATACCTTACACTCTACACTCTATTCCCTACACTCTATACCCTACACTCTATACCCTACACTCTATACCCTACACTCTATACCCTACACTCTACACCCCCACTCTATACCCTACACTCTATACCCTACACTCTATACCCTACACTCTACACTCTCTACCCTACACTCTATACCCTACACTCTATACCCTACACTCTACACTCTATACCCTACACTCTATACCCTACACTCTATACCCTACACTCTATACCCTACACTCTATACCATACACTCTATACCCTACACTCTATACCCTACACTCTGAACCCTACACTCTATACCCTACACTCTACTAGCTACACTCTATACCCTACACTCTATACCCTACACTCTACACTCTATACCCTACACTCTATACCCTACACTCTATACCCTACACTCTATACCCTACACTCTACACTCTATACCCTACACTCTACACTCTATACCCTGCACTCTATACCCTACACTCTATACCCTACACTCTATACCCTACACTCTATACCCTACACTCTACACTATATACCCTACACTCTATACCCTACACTCTATACCCTACACTCTATACCCTACACTCTATACCCTACACTCTTTGCCCTACACTCTATACCCTACACTCTATACCCTACACTCTATACCATACACTCTATACCCTACACTCTACACTCTATACCCTACACTCTACACACTACACTCTATACCCTACACTCTATACCATACACTCCATACCCTACACTCTATACCGTACACTCTATACCCTACACTCTACACTCTATACCCTACACTCTATACCCTACACTCTATACCCTACACTCTATACCCTACACTCTATACCATACACTCTATACCCCACACTCTATACCCTACACTCTGAACCCTACACTATATACCCTACACTCTACTAGCTACACTATATACCCTACACTCTATACCCTACACTCTACACTCTATACCCTACACTCTATACCCTACACTCTATACCCTACACTCTATACCCTACACTCTACACTCTATACCCTACACTCTACACTCTATACCCTGCACTCTATACCCTACACTCTATACCCTACACTCTATACCCTACACTCTATACCCTACACTCTACACTATATACCCTACACTCTATACCCTACACTCTATACCCTACACTCTATACCCTACACTCTATACCCTACACTCTTTGCCCTACACTCTATACCCTACACTCTATACCCTACACTCTATACCATACACTCTATACCCTACACTCTACACTCTATACCCTACACTCTACACACTACACTCTATACCCTATACTCTATACCATACACTCCATACCCTACACTCTATACCGTACACTCTATACCCTACACTCTATACCCTACAATCTATACCCTACACTCTACACCCTACACTCTATACCTTACACTCTATACCCTACACTCTATACCCTACACTCTAAACTCTATACCCTACACTCTACACTCTATAACATACACTCTATAACATACACTCTATACCCTACACTCTACACTCTATACCCTACACTCTATACCATACACTCTACACCATACACTCTATAGCATACACTCTATACCCTACACTCTACACTCTATACCCTACACTCTATACCCTACACTCTACACCCTGCACTCTATACCCTACACACTATACCCTACACTCTACACTCTATACCCTACACTCTATACCCTACACTCTATACCCTACACTCTATACCCTACACTCTATAGCCTACAATCTATACCCTACACTCTATACCCTACAGTCTATACCCTACACTATATACCCTACACTCTACACTCTATACCTTACACTCTACACTCTATTCCCTACACTCTATACCCTACACTCTATACCCTACACTCTATACCCTACACTCTATACCCTACACTCTACACCCTACACTCTATACCCTACACTCTATACCATACACTCTATACCCTACACTCTACACTCTATACCCTACACTCTACACCCTACACTTTATACCCTACACTCTAATCCCTACACTCTACACTCTATACCCTACACTCTATACCCTATACTCTACACTCTATACCTTACACTCTACACTCTATTCCCTACACTCTATACCCTACACTCTATACCCTACACTCTATACCCTACACTCTACACCCTACACTCTATACCCTACACTCTATACCATACACTCTATACCCTACACTCTACACTCTATACCCTACACTCTACACACTACACTCTATACCCTACACTCTAATCCCTACACTCTACACTCTATACCCTACACTCTATACCCTACACTCTATACCCTACACTCTACACTCTCTACCCTACACTCTATACCCTACACTCTATAACATACACTCTATACCCTACACTCTACACCCTACACTCTATACCATACACTCTACACTCTATACCCTACACTCTATACCATACACTCTACACCATGCACTCTATAGCATACACTCTATACCCTACACTCTACACTCTATACCCTACACTCTATACCCTACACTCTACACCCTGCACTCTATACCCTACACACTATACCCTACACTCTACACTCTATACCCTACACTCTATACCCTACACTCTATACCCTACACTCTATACCCTACACTCTACACTCTATACCCTACACTCTATAGCCTACACTCTACAATCTATACCCTACACTCTATACCCTACACTCTATACCCTACAGGCTATACCCTACACTCTATACCCTACACTCTACACTCTATACCTTACACTCCACACTCTATTCCCTACACTCTATACCCTACACTCTATACCCTACACTCTATACCCTACACTCTACACCCTACACTCTATACCCTACACTCTATACCATACACTCTATACCCTACACTCTACACTCTGTACCCTACACTCTACACCCTACACTCTATACCCTACACTCTAATCCCTACACTCTACACTCTATACCCTACACTCTATACCCTACACTCTACACTCTATACCTTACACTCTACACTCTATTCCCTACACTCTATTCCCTACACTCTATACCCTACACTCTATACCCTACACTCTACACCCTACACTCTATACCCTACACTCTATACCATACACTCTATACCCTACACTCTACACTCTATACCCTACACTCCACACCCTACACTCTATACCGTACACTCTAATCCCTACACTCTACACTCTATACCCTACACTCTATACCCTACACTCTACACTCTCTTCCCTACACTCTATACCCTACACTCTGTACCCTACACTCTATACCCTACACTCTACACTCTATACCCTACACTCTACACTCTATACCCTACACTGTATACCCTACACTCTATACCCTACACTCTATACCCTACAATCTACAATCTATGCCCTACACTCTACACTCTATACCCTACACTCTACACTCTATACCCTACACTCTACACTCTATACCCTACACTGTATACCCTACACTCTATACCCTACACTCTATACCCTACACTCTATACCCTACACTCTACACTCTATGCCCTACACTCTACACTCTATACCTTACACTCAACACTCTATTCCCTACACTCTATACCCTACACTCTATACCCTACACTCTATACCCTACACTCTACACCCTACACTCTATACCCTACACTCTATACCATACACTCTATACCCTACACTCTACACTCTATACCCTACACTCTACACCCTACACTCTATACCCTACACTCTAATCCCTACACTCTACACTCTATACCCTACACTCTATACCCTACACTCTATACCCTACACTCTACACTCTCTACCCTACACTCTATACCCTACACTCTATACCCTACACTCTACACTCTATACCCTACACTCTACACTCTATACCCTACACTCTATACCCTACACTCTATACCCTACACTCTATACCATACACTCTATACCCTACACTCTATACCCTACACTCTATCCTACACACTATACCCTACACTCTACACTCTATACCCTACACTCTATACCCTACACTCTATACCCTACACTCTACACTCTATACCCTACACTCTATAGCCTACACTCTACAATCTATACCCTACACTCTATACCCTACACTCTATACCCTACAGTCTATACCCTACACTCTATACCCTACACTCTACACTCTAAACCTTACACTCTACACTCTATTCCCTACACTCTATACCCTACACTCTATACCCTACACTCTATACCCTATACTCTACACCCTACACTCTATACCCTACACTCTATACCATATACTCTATACCCTACACTCTACACTCTATACCCTACACTCTACACCCTACACTCTATACCCTACACTCTAATCCCAACACTCTACACTCTATACCCTACACTCTATACCCTAAACTCTACACTCTATACCTTACACTCTACACTCTATTCCCTACACTCTATACCTTACACTCTATACCCTACACTCTATACCCTACACTCTATACCCTACACTCTACACCCTACACTCTATACCCTACACTCTATACCATACACTCTATACCCTACACTCTACACTCTATACCGTACACTCTACACCCTACACTCTATACCCTACACTCTAATCCCTACACTCTATACCCTACACTCTACACTCTATACCCTACACTCTATACCATACACTCTATACCCTACACTCTATACCGTACACGCTATACCCTACACTCTATACCTTACACTCTACACTCTATTCCCTACACTCTATACCCTACACTCTATACCCTACACTCTATACCCTACACTCTATACCCTACACTCTACACCCCACACTCTATACCCTACACTCTATACCCTACACTCTATACCCTACACTCTACACTCTCTACCCTACACTCTATACCCTACACTCTATACCCTACACTCTACACTCTATACCCTACACTCTATACCCTACACTCTATACCCTACACTCTATACCCTACACTCTATACCCTACACTCTATACCATACACTCTATACCCTACACTCTATACCCTACACTGTGAACCCTACACTCTATACCCTACACTCTACTAGCTACACTCTATACCCTACACTCTATACCCTACACTCTACACTCTATACCCTACACTCTATACCCTACACTCTATACCCTACACTCTATACCCTACACTCTACACTCTATACCCTACACTCTACACTCTATACCCTGCACTCTATACCCTACACTCTATACCCTACACTCTATACCCTACACTCTATACCCTACACTCTACACTATATACCCTACACTCTATACCCTACACTCTATACCCTACACTCTATACCCTACACTCTATACCCTACACTCTTTGCCCTACACTCTATACCCTACACTCTATACCCTACACTCTATACCATACACTCTATACCCTACACTCTACACTCTATACCCTACACTCTACACACTACACTCTATACCCTACACTCTATACCATACACTCCATACCCTACACTCTATACCGTACACTCTATACCCTACACTCTACACTCTATACCCTACACTCTATACCCTACACTCTATACCCTACACTCTATACCCTACACTCTATACCATACACTCTATACCCCACACTCTATACCCTACACTCTGAACCCTACACTCTATACCCTACACTCTACTAGCTACACTATATACCCTACACTCTATACCCTACACTCTACACTCTATACCCTACACTCTATACCCTACACTCTATACCCTACACTCTATACCCTACACTCTACACTCTATACCCTACACTCTACACTCTATACCCTGCACTCTATACCCTACACTCTATACCCTACACTCTATACCCTACACTCTATACCCTACACTCTACACTATATACCCTACACTCTATACCCTACACTCTATACCCTACACTCTATACCCTACACTCTATACCCTACACTCTTTGCCCTACACTCTATACCCTACACTCTATACCCTACACTCTATACCATACACTCTATACCCTACACTCTACACTCTATACCCTACACTCTACACACTACACTCTATACCCTATACTCTATACCATACACTCCATACCCTACACTCTATACCGTACACTCTATACCCTACACTCTATACCCTACAATCTATACCCTACACTCTACACCCTACACTCTATACCTTACACTCTATACCCTACACTCTATACCCTACACTCTAAACTCTATACCCTACACTCTACACTCTATAACATACACTCTATAACATACACTCTATACCCTACACTCTACACTCTATACCCTACACTCTATACCATACACTCTACACCATACACTCTATAGCATACACTCTATACCCTACACTCTACACTCTATACCCTACACTCTATACCCTACACTCTACACCCTGCACTCTATACCCTACACACTATACCCTACACTCTACACTCTATACCCTACACTCTATACCCTACACTCTATACCCTACACTCTATACCCTACACTCTATAGCCTACAATCTATACCCTACACTCTATACCCTACAGTCTATACCCTACACTATATACCCTACACTCTACACTCTATACCTTACACTCTACACTCTATTCCCTACACTCTATACCCTACACTCTATACCCTACACTCTATACCCTACACTCTATACCCTACACTCTACACCCTACACTCTATACCCTACACTCTATACCATACACTCTATACCCTACACTCTACACTCTATACCCTACACTCTACACCCTACACTTTATACCCTACACTCTAATCCCTACACTCTACACTCTATACCCTACACTCTATACCCTATACTCTACACTCTATACCTTACACTCTACACTCTATTCCCTACACTCTATACCCTACACTCTATACCCTACACTCTATACCCTACACTCTACACCCTACACTCTATACCCTACACTCTATACCATACACTCTATACCCTACACTCTACACTCTATACCCTACACTCTACACACTACACTCTATACCCTACACTCTAATCCCTACACTCTACACTCTATACCCTACACTCTATACCCTACACTCTATACCCTACACTCTACACTCTCTACCCTACACTCTATACCCTACACTCTATAACATACACTCTATACCCTACACTCTACACCCTACACTCTATACCATACACTCTACACTCTATACCCTACACTCTATACCATACACTCTACACCATGCACTCTATAGCATACACTCTATACCCTACACTCTACACTCTATACCCTACACTCTATACCCTACACTCTACACCCTGCACTCTATACCCTACACACTATACCCTACACTCTACACTCTATACCCTACACTCTATACCCTACACTCTATACCCTACACTCTATACCCTACACTCTACACTCTATACCCTACACTCTATAGCCTACACTCTACAATCTATACCCTACACTCTATACCCTACACTCTATACCCTACAGGCTATACCCTACACTCTATACCCTACACTCTACACTCTATACCTTACACTCCACACTCTATTCCCTACACTCTATACCCTACACTCTATACCCTACACTCTATACCCTACACTCTATACCCTACACTCTACACCCTACACTCTATACCCTACACTCTATACCATACACTCTATACCCTACACTCTACACTCTGTACCCTACACTCTACACCCTACACTCTATACCCTACACTCTAATCCCTACACTCTACACTCTATACCCTACACTCTATACCCTACACTCTACACTCTATACCTTACACTCTACACTCTATTCCCTACACTCTATTCCCTACACTCTATACCCTACACTCTATACCCTACACTCTACACCCTACACTCTATACCCTACACTCTATACCATACACTCTATACCCTACACTCTACACTCTATACCCTACACTCCACACCCTACACTCTATACCGTACACTCTAATCCCTACACTCTACACTCTATACCCTACACTCTATACCCTACACTCTACACTCTCTACCCTACACTCTATACCCCACACTCTGTACCCTACACTCTATACCCTACACTCTACACTCTATACCCTACACTCTACACTCTATACCCTACACTGTATACCCTACACTCTATACCCTACACTCTATACCCTACAATCTACACTCTATGCCCTACACTCTACACTCTATACCCTACACTCTACACTCTATACCCTACACTCTACACTCTATACCCTACACTGTATACCCTACACTCTATACCCTACACTCTATACCCTACACTCTATACCCTACACTCTACACTCTATGCCCTACACTCTACACTCTATACCTTACACTCAACACTCTATTCCCTACACTCTATACCCTACACTCTATACCCTACACTCTATACCCTACACTCTACACCCTACACTCTATACCCTACACTCTATACCATACACTCTATACCCTACACTCTACACTCTATACCCTACACTCTACACCCTACACTCTATACCCTACACTCTAATCCCTACACTCTACACTCTATACCCTACACTCTATACCCTACACTCTATACCCTACACTCTACACTCTCTACCCTACACTCTATACCCTACACTCTATACCCTACACTCTACACTCTATACCCTACACTCTACACTCTATACCCTACACTCTATACCCTACACTCTATACCCTACACTCTATACCATACACTCTATACCCTACACTCTATACCCTACACTCTATCCTACACACTATACCCTACACTCTACACTCTATACCCTACACTCTATACCCTACACTCTATACCCTACACTCTACACTCTATACCCTACACTCTATAGCCTACACTCTACAATCTATACCCTACACTCTATACCCTACACTCTATACCCTACAGTCTATACCCTACACTCTATACCCTACACTCTACACTCTAAACCTTACACTCTACACTCTATTCCCTACACTTTATACCCTACACTCTATACCCTACACTCTATACCCTATACTCTACACCCTACACTCTATACCCTACACTCTATACCATATACTCTATACCCTACACTCTACACTCTATACCCTACACTCTACACCCTACACTCTATACCCTACACTCTAATCCCAACACTCTACACTCTATACCCTACACTCTATACCCTAAACTCTACACTCTATACCTTACACTCTACACTCTATTCCCTACACTCTATACCTTACACTCTATACCCTACACTCTATACCCTACACTCTATACCCTACACTCTACACCCTACACTCTATACCCTACACTCTATACCATACACTCTATACCCTACACTCTACACTCTATACCGTACACTCTACACCCTACACTCTATACCCTACACTCTAATCCCTACACTCTATACCCTACACTCTACACTCTATACCCTACACTCTATACCATACACTCTATACCCTACACTCTATACCGTACACGCTATACCCTACACTCTATACCTTACACTCTACACTCTATTCCCTACACTCTATACCCTACACTCTATACCCTACACTCTATACCCTACACTCTATACCCTACACTCTACACCCCACACTCTATACCCTACACTCTATACCCTACACTCTATACCCTACACTCTACACTCTCTACCCTACACTCTATACCCTACACTCTATACCCTACACTCTACACTCTATACCCTACACTCTATACCCTACACTCTATACCCTACACTCTATACCCTACACTCTATACCATACACTCTATACCCTACACTCTATACCCTACACTGTGAACCCTACACTCTATACCCTACACTCTACTAGCTACACTCTATACCCTACACTCTATACCCTACACTCTACACTCTATACCCTACACTCTATACCCTACACTCTATACCCTACACTCTATACCCTACACTCTACACTCTATACCCTACACTCTACACTCTATACCCTGCACTCTATACCCTACACTCTATACCCTACACTCTATACCCTACACTCTATACCCTACACTCTACACTATATACCCTACACTCTATACCCTACACTCTATACCCTACACTCTATACCCTACACTCTATACCCTACACTCTTTGCCCTACACTCTATACCCTACACTCTATACCCTACACTCTATACCATACACTCTATACCCTACACTCTACACTCTATACCCTACACTCTACACACTACACTCTATACCCTACACTCTATACACTCTATATAGATTGTAGGGTATAGAGTGTAGGGTAGCGAGTGTAGAGTGTAAGGTATAGAGTGTAGGGTATAGAGTGTAGAGTGTCGGGATTAGAGTGTAGGGTATAGAGTGTAGGATGTAGAGTGTAGGGTATAGAGTGTAGAGTGTAGGGTATAGAGTGTATGGTATAGAGTGTAGGGTATAGAGTGTAGGGTGTAGAGTGTAGGGTATAGAGTGTAGGGTATAGAGTGTAGGGTATAGAGTGTAGGGTATAGAGTGTAGGGTGTAGAGTGTAGGGTATAGAGTGTATGGTATAGAGTGTAGGGTATAGAATGTATGGTATAGAGTGTAGAGTGTAGGATATAGAGTGTAGGGTATAGAGTGTAGAGTGTAGGGTATAGAGTGTAGGGTATAGAGTGTAGAGTGTAGGGATTAGAGTGTAGGGTATAAAGTGTAGGGTATAGAGTGTAGAGTGTAGGGTAGAGAGTGTAGGATATAGAGTGTAGAGTGTAGGGTATAGAGTGTAGGGTATAGAGTGTAGGGTATAGAGTGTAGGGTATAGAGTGTAGAGCGTAGGGTATAGAGTGTAGGGTATAGAGTGTAGGGTATAGAGTGTAGGGTATAGAGTGTAGGGTGTAGATTGTAGGGTATAGAGTGTAGGGTATAGAGTGTAGGGTATAGAGTGTAGGGTGTAGAGTGTAGGGTATAGAGTGTATGGTATAGAGTGTAGGGTATAGAATGTATGGTATAGAGTGTAGAGTGTAGGATATAGAGTGTAGGGTATAGAGTGTAGAGTGTAGGGATTAGAGTGTAGGGTATAGAGTGTAGGGTATAGAGTGTAGAGTGTAGGGTATAGAGTGTATGATATAGAGTGTAGGGTATAGAGTGTAAGGTGTAGAGTGTAGGGTATAGAGTGTTGGGCATAGAGTGTAGGGTATAGAGTGTAGGGTATAGAGTGTAGAGTGTAGGGTATAGAGTGTATGGTATAGAGTGTAGGGTATAGAGTGTAGGGTATAGAGTGTAGGGCAAAGAGTGTAGGGTATAGAGTGTAGGGTATAGAGTGTAGGGTATAGAGTGTAGGGTATAGAGTGTAGGGTATATAGTGTAGAGTGTAGGGTATAGAGTGTAGGGTATAGAGTGTAGGGTATAGAGTGTAGGGTATAGAGTGCAGGGTATAGAGTGTAGAGTGTAGGGTATAGAGTGTAGAGTGTAGGGTATAGAGTGTAGGGTATAGAGTGTAGGGTATAGAGTGTAGGGTATAGAGTGTAGAGTGTAGGGTATAGAGTGTAGGGTATAGAGTGTAGGGAGTAGAGTGTAGGGTATAGAGTGTAGGGTTCAGAGTGTAGGGTATAGAATGTAGGGTATAGAGTGTATGGTATAGAGTGTAGGGTATAGAGTGTAGGGTATAGAGTGTAGGGTATAGAGTGTAGGGTATAGAGTGTAGAGTGTAGGGTATAGAGTGTAGGGTATAGAGTGTAGGGTAGAGAGTGTAGAGTGTAGGGTATAGAGTGTAGGGTATAGAGTGTAGGGTATAGAGTGTAGGGTGTAGAGTGTAGGGTATAGAGTGTAGGGTATAGAGTGTAGGGTATAGAGTGTAGAGTGTAGGGTATAGAGTGTATGATATAGAGTGTAGGGTATAGAGTGTAGGGTGTAGAGTGTAGGGTATAGAGTGTTGGGCATAGAGTGTAGGGTATAGAGTGTAGGGTATAGAGTGTAGAGTGTAGGGTATAGAGTGTATGGTATAGAGTGTAGGGTATAGAGTGTAGGGTATAGAGTGTAGGGCAAAGAGTGTAGGGTATAGAGTGTAGGGTATAGAGTGTAGGGTATAGAGTGTAGGGTATAGAGTGTAGGGTATATAGTGTAGAGTGTAGGGTATAGAGTGTAGGGTATAGAGTGTAGGGTATAGAGTGTAGGGTATAGAGTGCAGGGTATAGAGTGTAGAGTGTAGGGTATAGAGTGTAGAGTGTAGGGTATAGAGTGTAGGGTATAGAGTGTAGGGTATAGAGTGTAGGGTATAGAGTGTAGAGTGTAGGGTATAGAGTGTAGGGTATAGAGTGTAGGGAGTAGAGTGTAGGGTATAGAGTGTAGGGTTCAGAGTGTAGGGTATAGAATGTAGGGTATAGAGTGTATGGTATAGAGTGTAGGGTATAGAGTGTAGGGTATAGAGTGTAGGGTATAGAGTGTAGGGTATAGAGTGTAGAGTGTAGGGTATAGAGTGTAGGGTATAGAGTGTAGGGTAGAGAGTGTAGAGTGTAGGGTATAGAGTGTAGGGTATAGAGTGTAGGGTATAGAGTGTAGGGTGTAGAGTGTAGGGTATAGAGTGTAGGGTATAGAGTGTAGTGTATAGAGTGTAGGGTATAGAGTGTAGGGAATAGAGTGTAGAGTGTAAGGTATAGAGTGTAGGGTATAGAGTGTACGGTATAGTGTGTAGGGTATAGAGTGTATGGTATAGAGTGTAGGGTATAGAGTGTAGGGTATATAGTGTAGGGATTAGAGTGTAGGGTATAGAGTGTAGGGTGTAGGGTATAGAGTGTAGGGTATAGAGTGTAGAGTGTTGGGATTAGAGTGTAGGGTATAGAGTGTAGGGTGTAGAGTGTAGGGTATAGAGTGTAGAGTGTAGGGTATAGAGTATATGGTATAGAGTGTAGGGTATAGAGTGTAGGGTGTAGAGTATAGGGTATAGAGTGTAGGGTATAGAGTGTAGGGAATAGAGTGTAGAGTGTAAGGTCTAGAGTGTAGAGTGTAGGGTATAGAGTGTAGGGTATAGACTGTAGGGTATAGAGTGTAGGGTATAGAGTGTAGGGTATAGATTGTAGAGTGTAGGCTATAGAGTGTAGGGTATAGAGTGTAGAGTGTAGGGTATAGAGTGTAGGGTATAGAGTGTAGGGTATAGAGTGTAGAGTGTAGGGTATAGTGTGTAGGATAGAGTGTAGGGTATAGAGTGTAGGATATAGAGTGTATGGTATAGAGTGTAGGGTATAGAGTGTAGGGTATAGAGTGTAGAGTATAGAGTGTAGGGTATAGAGTGTAGAGTGTAGGGTATAGAGTGTAGAGTGTAGGGTATAGAGTGTAGGGTATAGAGTGTAGGGTAGAGAGTGTAGAGTGTAGGGTATAGAGTGTAGGGTATAGAGTGTAGGGTATAGAGTGTAGAGTGTAGGGATTAGAGTGTAGGGTATAGAGTGTAGGGTGTAGAGTGTAGGGTATAGAGTGTAGAGTGTAGGGTATAGAGTGTATGGTATAGAGTGTAGGGTATAGAGTTTAGGGTGTAGAGTGTAGGGTATAGAGTGTAGGGTATAGAGTGTAGGGTATAGAGTGTAGGGAATAGAGTGTAGAATGTAAGGAATAGGATGTAGACTGTAGGGTATAGAGTGTAGGGTATAGAGTGTAGAGTGTTGGGATTAGAGTGCAGGGTATAGAGTGTAGGGTGTAGAGTGTAGGGTATAGAGTGTAGAGTGTAGGGTATAGAGTATATGGTATAGAGTGTAGGGTATAGAGTGTAGGGTGTAGAGTGTAGGGTACAGAGTGTAGGGTATAGAGTGTAGGGTATAGAGTGTAGTGCATAAAGTGTAGAGTGTAGGGTATAGAGTGTAGGGTATAGAGTGAAGGGTATAGAGTGTAGAGTGTAGGGTATAGAGTGTAGGGTATAGAGTGTAGGGTATACAGTGTAGGGTATAGAGTGTAGGGTATAGAGTGTAGGGTATAGAGTGTAGGGTATAGAGTGTAGAGTGTAGGGTATAGAGTTTAGAGTGTAGGGTATAGAGTGTAGGGTATAGAGTGTAAGGTATAGAGTGTAGGGTGTAGAGTGTAGGGTATAGAGTGTAGGGTATAGAGTGTAGGGTATAGAGTGTACGGTATAGAGTGTAGGGTATAGAGTGTATGGTATAGAGTGTAGGGTATAGAGTGTAGGGTATAGAGTGTAGGGTATAGAGTGTATGGTATAGATTGTAGGGTATAGAGTGTAGGGTATAGAGTGTAGGGTATAGAGTGTAGAGTGTAGGGTATAGAGTGTAGAGTGTAGGGTATAGAGTGTAGAGTGTAGGGTATAGATTGTATGGTATAGAGTGTAGGGTATAGAGTGTAGGGTGTAGAGTGTTGGGTATAGAGTGTAGGGTATAGAGTGTAGGGTATAGAGTGTAGGGTATAGAGTGTAGGGTATAGAGTGTAGGGAATAGAGTGTAGAGTGTAAGGTATAGAGTGTAGAGTGTAGGGTATAGAGTGTAGTGTATAGAGTGTAGAGTGTAGGGATTAGAGTGTAGGGTATAGAGTGTAGGGTATAGAGTGTAGGGTATAGAGTGTAGGGTATAGAGTGTAGAGTGTAGGGTATAGAGTGTAGAGTGTAGGGTGTAGGGTATAGAGTGTAGGGTATAGAGTGTAGGGTAGAGTGTGTAGAGTGTAGGGTATAGAGTGTAGGGTATAGAGTGTTGGGTATAGAGTGTAGAGTGTAGGGATTAGAGTGTAGGGTATAGAGTGTAGGGTGTAGAGTGTAGGGTATAGAGTGTAGAGTGTAGGGTATAGAGTGTATGGTATAGAGTGTAGGGTATAGAGTGTAGGGTGTAGAGTGTAGGGTACAGAGTGTAGGGTATAGAGTGTAGGGTATAGAGTGTAGGGAATAGAGTGTAGAGTGTAAGGTATAGAGTGTAGAGTGTAGGGTATAGAGTGTAGGGTATAGAGTGTAGAGTGAAGGGATTAGAGTGTAGGGTATATAGTGTAGGGTGTAGAGTGTAGGGTATAGAGTGTAGGGTATAGAGTGTATGGTATAGAGTGTAGGGTATAGAGTGTAGGGTGTAGAGTGTAGGGTATAGAGTGTAGGGTATAGAGTTTAGGGTATAGAGTGTAGGGTATAGAGTGTAGGGAATAGAGTGTAGAGTGTAAGGTATAGAGTGTAGAGTGTAGGGTATAGAGTGTAGGGTATAGACTGTAGGGTATAGAGTGTATGGTATAGAGTGTAGGGTATAGATTGTAGAGTGTAGGCTATAGAGTGTAGGTTATAGAGTGTAGAGTGTAGGGTATAGAGTGCAGGGTGTAGAGTGTAGGGTATAGAGTGTAGGGTATAGAGTGTAGAGTGTAGGGTATAGAGTGTATGCTATAGAGTGTATGGTGTAGAGTGTATGGTATAGAGTGTAGGGTATAGATTGTAGAGTGTATGGTATAGAGTGTAGGGTATAGAGTGTAGGGTATAGAGTGTATGTTATAGATTGTAGGGTATAGAGTGTAGGGTAGCGAGTGTAGAGTGTAAGGTATAGAGTGTAGGGTATAGAGTGTAGAGTGTCGGGATTAGAGTGTAGGGTATAGAGTGTAGGATGTAGAGTGTAGGGTATAGAGTGTAGAGTGTAGGGTATAGAGTGTATGGTATAGAGTGTAGGGTATAGAGTGTAGGGTGTAGAGTGTAGGGTATAGAGTGTAGGGTATAGAGTGTAGGGTATAGAGTGTAGGGTATAGAGTGTAGGGTGTAGAGTGTAGGGTATAGAGTGTAGAGTGTAGGGATTAGAGTGTAGGGTATAGAGTGTAGGGTGTAGAGTGTAGGGTATAGAGTGTAGAGTGTAGGGTATAGAGTGTATGGTATAGAGTGTAGGGTATAGAGTGTAGGGTGTAGAGTGTAGGGTACAGAGTGTAGGGTATAGAGTGTAGGGTATAGAGTGTAGGGAATAGAGTGTAGAGTGTAAGGTATAGAGTGTAGAGTGTAGGGTATAGAGTGTAGGGTATAGAGTGTAGAGTGAAGGGATTAGAGTGTAGGGTATATAGTGTAGGGTGTAGAGTGTAGGGTATAGAGTGTAGGGTATAGAGTGTATGGTATAGAGTGTAGGGTATAGAGTGTAGGGTGTAGAGTGTAGGGTATAGAGTGTAGGGTATAGAGTTTAGGGTATAGAGTGTAGGGTATAGAGTGTAGGGAATAGAGTGTAGAGTGTAAGGTATAGAGTGTAGAGTGTAGGGTATAGAGTGTAGGGTATAGACTGTAGGGTATAGAGTGTATGGTATAGAGTGTAGGGTATAGATTGTAGAGTGTAGGCTATAGAGTGTAGGTTATAGAGTGTAGAGTGTAGGGTATAGAGTGCAGGGTGTAGAGTGTAGGGTATAGAGTGTAGGGTATAGAGTGTAGAGTGTAGGGTATAGAGTGTATGCTATAGAGTGTATGGTGTAGAGTGTATGGTATAGAGTGTAGGGTATAGATTGTAGAGTGTATGGTATAGAGTGTAGGGTATAGAGTGTAGGGTATAGAGTGTATGTTATAGATTGTAGGGTATAGAGTGTAGGGTAGCGAGTGTAGAGTGTAAGGTATAGAGTGTAGGGTATAGAGTGTAGAGTGTCGGGATTAGAGTGTAGGGTATAGAGTGTAGGATGTAGAGTGTAGGGTATAGAGTGTAGAGTGTAGGGTATAGAGTGTATGGTATAGAGTGTAGGGTATAGAGTGTAGGGTGTAGAGTGTAGGGTATAGAGTGTAGGGTATAGAGTGTAGGGTATAGAGTGTAGGGTATAGAGTGTAGGGTGTAGAGTGTAGGGTATAGAGTGTATGGTATAGAGTGTAGGGTATAGAATGTATGGTATAGAGTGTAGAGTGTAGGATATAGAGTGTAGGGTATAGAGTGTAGAGTGTAGGGTATAGAGTGTAGGGTATAGAGTGTAGAGTGTAGGGATTAGAGTGTAGGGTATAAAGTGTAGGGTATAGAGTGTAGAGTGTAGGGTAGAGAGCGTAGGATATAGAGTGTAGAGTGTAGGGTATAGAGTGTAGGGTATAGAGTGTAGGGTATAGAGTGTAGGGTATAAAGTGTAGGGTATAGAGTGTAGAGTGTAGGGTAGAGAGTGTAGGATATAGAGTGTAGAGTGTAGGGTATAGAGTGTAGGGTATAGAGTGTAGGGTATAGAGTGTAGGGTATAGAGTGTAGAGCGTAGGGTATAGAGTGTAGGGTATAGAGTGTAGGGTATAGAGTGTAGGGTATAGAGTGTAGGGTGTAGATTGTAGGGTATAGAGTGTAGGGTATAGAGTGTAGAGTATAGAGTGTAGGGTGTAGAGTGTAGGGTATATAGTGTATGGTATAGAGTGTAGGGTATAGAATGTATGGTATAGAGTGTAGAGTGTAGGATATAGAGTGTAGGGTATAGAGTGTAGAGTGTAGGGATTAGAGTGTAGGGTATAGAGTGTAGGGTATAGAGTGTAGAGTGTAGGGTAGAGAGTGTAGGATATAGAGTGTAGAGTGTAGGGTATAGAGTGTAGGGTATAGAGTGTAGGGTATAGAGTGTAGGGTATAGAGTGTAGAGTGTAGGGTATAGAGTGTATGATATAGAGTGTAGGGTATAGAGTGTAGGGTGTAGAGTGTAGGGTATAGAGTGTTGGGCATAGAGTGTAGGGTATAGAGTGTAGGGTATAGAGTGTAGAGTGTAGGGTATAGAGTGTATGGTATAGAGTGTAGGGTATAGAGTGTAGGGTATAGAGTGTAGGGCAAAGAGTGTAGGGTATAGAGTGTAGGGTATAGAGTGTAGGGTGTATAGTGTAGAGTGTAGGGTATAGAGTGTAGGGTATAGAGTGTAGGGTATAGAGTGTAGGGTATAGAGTGCAGGGTATAGAGTGTAGAGTGTAGGGTATAGAGTGTAGAGTGTAGGGTATAGAGTGTAGGGTATAGAGTGTAGGGTATAGAGTGTAGGGTATAGAGTGTAGAGTGTAGGGTATAGAGTGTAGGGTATAGAGTGTAGGGAGTAGAGTGTAGGGTATAGAGTGTAGGGTTCAGAGTGTAGGGTATAGAGTGTAGGGTATAGAGTGTATGGTATAGAGTGTAGGGTATAGAGTGTAGGGTATAGAGTGTAGAGTGTAGGGTATAGAGTGTAGGGTATAGAGTGTAGGGTAGAGAGTGTAGAGTGTAGGGTATAGAGTGTAGGGTATAGAGTGTAGGGTATAGAGTGTAGGGTGTAGAGTGTAGGGTATAGAGTGTAGGGTATAGAGTGTAGTCTATAGAGTGTAGGGTATAGAGTGTAGGGAATAGAGTGTAGAGTGTAAGATATAGAGTGTAGGGTATAGAGTGTAGGGTGTAGCGTGTAGGGTATAGAGTGTAGGGTATAGAGTGTAGGGAATAGAGTGTAGAGTGTAAGGTATAGAGTGTAGAGTGTAGGGTATAGAGTGTAGGGTATAGAGTGTAGAGTGTTGGGATTAGAGTGTAGGGTATAGAGTGTAGGGTGTAGAGTGTAGGATATAGAGTGTAGAGTGTAGGGTATAGAGTATATGGTATAGAGTGTAGGGTATAGAGTGTAGGGTGTAGAGTATAGGGTATAGAGTGTAGGGTATAGAGTGTAGGGAATAGAGTGTAGAGTGTAAGGTTTAGAGTGTAGAGTGTAGGGTATAGAGTGTAGGGTATAGACTGTAGGGTATAGAGTGTAGGGTATAGAGTGTAGGGTATAGATTGTAGAGTGTAGGCTATAGAGTGTAGGGTATAGAGTGTAGAGTGTAGGGTATAGAGTGTAGGGTATAGAGTGTAGGGTACAGAGTGTAGAGTGTAGGGTATAGTGTGTAGGATAGAGTGTAGGGTATAGAGTGTAGGGTATAGAGTGTATGGTATAGAGTGTAGGGTATAGAGTGTAGGAAATAGAGTGTAGGGTATAGAGTGTAGGGTATAGAGTGTAGAGTGTAGGGTATAGAGTGTAGGGTATAGAGTGTAGGGTAGAGAGTGTAGAGTGTAGGGTATAGAGTGTAGGGTATAGAATGTAGGGTAGAGAGTGTAGAGTGTAGGGTATAGAGTGTAGGGTATAGAGTGTAGGGTATAGAGTGTAGAGTGTAGGGATTAGAGTGTAGGGTATAGAGTGTAGGGTGTAGAGTGTAGGGTATAGAGTGTAGAGTGTAGGGTATAGAGTGTATGGTATAGAGTGTAGGGTATAGAGTGTAGGGTGTAGAGTGTAGGGTATAGAGTGTAGGGTATAGAGTGTAGGGTATAGAGTGTAGGGAATAGAGTGTAGAGTGTAAGGTATAGAGTGTAGACTGTAGGGTATAGAGTGTAGGGTATAGAGTGTAGAGTGTTGGGATTAGAGTGTAGGGTATAGAGTGTAGGGTGTAGAGTGTAGGGTGTAGAGTGTAGGGTATAGAGTGTAGAGTGTAGGGTATAGAGTATATGGTATAGAGTGTAGGGTATAGAGTGTAGGGTGTAGAGTGTAGGGTACAGAGTGTAGGGTATAGAGTGTAGGGTATAGAGTGTAGGGTAGAGAGTGTAGAGTGTAGGGTATAGAGTGTAGGGTATAGAGTGTAGGGTATAGAGTGTAGAGTGTAGGGATTAGAGTGTAGGGTATAGAGTGTAGGGTGTAGAGTGTAGGGTATAGAGTGTAGAGTGTAGGGTATAGAGTGTATGGTATAGAGTGTAGGGTATAGAGTGTAGGGTGTAGAGTGTAGGGTATAGAGTGTAGGGTATAGAGTGTAGAGTGAAGGGATTAGAGTGTAGGGTATATAGTGTAGGGTGTAGAGTGTAGGGTATAGAGTGTAGGGTATAGAGTGTATGGTATAGAGTGTAGGGTATAGAGTGTAGGGTGTAGAGTGTAGGGTATAGAGTGTAGGGTATAGAGTTTAGGGTATAGAGTGTAGGGTATAGAGTGTAGGGAATAGAGTGTAGAGTGTAAGGTATAGAGTGTAGAGTGTAGGGTATAGAGTGTAGGGTATAGACTGTAGGGTATAGAGTGTATGGTATAGAGTGTAGGGTATAGATTGTAGAGTGTAGGCTATAGAGTGTAGGTTATAGAGTGTAGAGTGTAGGGTATAGAGTGCAGGGTGTAGAGTGTAGGGTATAGAGTGTAGGGTATAGAGTGTAGAGTGTAGGGTATAGAGTGTATGCTATAGAGTGTATGGTGTAGAGTGTATGGTATAGAGTGTAGGGTATAGATTGTAGAGTGTATGGTATAGAGTGTAGGGTATAGAGTGTAGGGTATAGAGTGTATGTTATAGATTGTAGGGTATAGAGTGTAGGGTAGCGAGTGTAGAGTGTAAGGTATAGAGTGTAGGGTATAGAGTGTAGAGTGTCGGGATTAGAGTGTAGGGTATAGAGTGTAGGATGTAGAGTGTAGGGTATAGAGTGTAGAGTGTAGGGTATAGAGTGTATGGTATAGAGTGTAGGGTATAGAGTGTAGGGTGTAGAGTGTAGGGTATAGAGTGTAGGGTATAGAGTGTAGGGTATAGAGTGTAGGGTATAGAGTGTAGGGTGTAGAGTGTAGGGTATAGAGTGTATGGTATAGAGTGTAGGGTATAGAATGTATGGTATAGAGTGTAGAGTGTAGGATATAGAGTGTAGGGTATAGAGTGTAGAGTGTAGGGTATAGAGTGTAGGGTATAGAGTGTAGAGTGTAGGGATTAGAGTGTAGGGTATAAAGTGTAGGGTATAGAGTGTAGAGTGTAGGGTAGAGAGTGTAGGATATAGAGTGTAGAGTGTAGGGTATAGAGTGTAGGGTATAGAGTGTAGGGTATAGAGTGTAGGGTATAAAGTGTAGGGTATAGAGTGTAGAGTGTAGGGTAGAGAGTGTAGGATATAGAGTGTAGAGTGTAGGGTATAGAGTGTAGGGTATAGAGTGTAGGGTATAGAGTGTAGGGTATAGAGTGTAGAGCGTAGGGTATAGAGTGTAGGGTATAGAGTGTAGGGTATAGAGTGTAGGGTATAGAGTGTAGGGTGTAGATTGTAGGGTATAGAGTGTAGGGTATAGAGTGTAGAGTATAGAGTGTAGGGTGTAGAGTGTAGGGTATATAGTGTATGGTATAGAGTGTAGGGTATAGAATGTATGGTATAGAGTGTAGAGTGTAGGATATAGAGTGTAGGGTATAGAGTGTAGAGTGTAGGGATTAGAGTGTAGGGTATAGAGTGTAGGGTATAGAGTGTAGAGTGTAGGGTAGAGAGTGTAGGATATAGAGTGTAGAGTGTAGGGTATAGAGTGTAGGGTATAGAGTGTAGGGTATAGAGTGTAGGGTATAGAGTGTAGAGTGTAGGGTATAGAGTGTATGATATAGAGTGTAGGGTATAGAGTGTAGGGTGTAGAGTGTAGGGTATAGAGTGTTGGGCATAGAGTGTAGGGTATAGAGTGTAGGGTATAGAGTGTAGAGTGTAGGGTATAGAGTGTATGGTATAGAGTGTAGGGTATAGAGTGTAGGGTATAGAGTGTAGGGCAAAGAGTGTAGGGTATAGAGTGTAGGGTATAGAGTGTAGGGTGTATAGTGTAGAGTGTAGGGTATAGAGTGTAGGGTATAGAGTGTAGGGTATAGAGTGTAGGGTATAGAGTGCAGGGTATAGAGTGTAGAGTGTAGGGTATAGAGTGTAGAGTGTAGGGTATAGAGTGTAGGGTATAGAGTGTAGGGTATAGAGTGTAGGGTATAGAGTGTAGAGTGTAGGGTATAGAGTGTAGGGTATAGAGTGTAGGGAGTAGAGTGTAGGGTATAGAGTGTAGGGTTCAGAGTGTAGGGTATAGAGTGTAGGGTATAGAGTGTATGGTATAGAGTGTAGGGTATAGAGTGTAGGGTATAGAGTGTAGAGTGTAGGGTATAGAGTGTAGGGTATAGAGTGTAGGGTAGAGAGTGTAGAGTGTAGGGTATAGAGTGTAGGGTATAGAGTGTAGGGTATAGAGTGTAGGGTGTAGAGTGTAGGGTATAGAGTGTAGGGTATAGAGTGTAGTCTATAGAGTGTAGGGTATAGAGTGTAGGGAATAGAGTGTAGAGTGTAAGATATAGAGTGTAGGGTATAGAGTGTAGGGTGTAGCGTGTAGGGTATAGAGTGTAGGGTATAGAGTGTAGGGAATAGAGTGTAGAGTGTAAGGTATAGAGTGTAGAGTGTAGGGTATAGAGTGTAGGGTATAGAGTGTAGAGTGTTGGGATTAGAGTGTAGGGTATAGAGTGTAGGGTGTAGAGTGTAGGATATAGAGTGTAGAGTGTAGGGTATAGAGTATATGGTATAGAGTGTAGGGTATAGAGTGTAGGGTGTAGAGTATAGGGTATAGAGTGTAGGGTATAGAGTGTAGGGAATAGAGTGTAGAGTGTAAGGTTTAGAGTGTAGAGTGTAGGGTATAGAGTGTAGGGTATAGACTGTAGGGTATAGAGTGTAGGGTATAGAGTGTAGGGTATAGATTGTAGAGTGTAGGCTATAGAGTGTAGGGTATAGAGTGTAGAGTGTAGGGTATAGAGTGTAGGGTATAGAGTGTAGGGTACAGAGTGTAGAGTGTAGGGTATAGTGTGTAGGATAGAGTGTAGGGTATAGAGTGTAGGGTATAGAGTGTATGGTATAGAGTGTAGGGTATAGAGTGTAGGAAATAGAGTGTAGGGTATAGAGTGTAGGGTATAGAGTGTAGAGTGTAGGGTATAGAGTGTAGGGTATAGAGTGTAGGGTAGAGAGTGTAGAGTGTAGGGTATAGAGTGTAGGGTATAGAATGTAGGGTAGAGAGTGTAGAGTGTAGGGTATAGAGTGTAGGGTATAGAGTGTAGGGTATAGAGTGTAGAGTGTAGGGATTAGAGTGTAGGGTATAGAGTGTAGGGTGTAGAGTGTAGGGTATAGAGTGTAGAGTGTAGGGTATAGAGTGTATGGTATAGAGTGTAGGGTATAGAGTGTAGGGTGTAGAGTGTAGGGTATAGAGTGTAGGGTATAGAGTGTAGGGTATAGAGTGTAGGGAATAGAGTGTAGAGTGTAAGGTATAGAGTGTAGACTGTAGGGTATAGAGTGTAGGGTATAGAGTGTAGAGTGTTGGGATTAGAGTGTAGGGTATAGAGTGTAGGGTGTAGAGTGTAGGGTGTAGAGTGTAGGGTATAGAGTGTAGAGTGTAGGGTATAGAGTATATGGTATAGAGTGTAGGGTATAGAGTGTAGGGTGTAGAGTGTAGGGTACAGAGTGTAGGGTATAGAGTGTAGGGTATAGAGTGTAGGGTAGAGAGTGTAGAGTGTAGGGTATAGAGTGTAGGGTATAGAGTGTAGGGTATAGAGTGTAGAGTGTAGGGATTAGAGTGTAGGGTATAGAGTGTAGGGTGTAGAGTGTAGGGTATAGAGTGTAGAGTGTAGGGTATAGAGTGTATGGTATAGAGTGTAGGGTATAGAGTGTAGGGTGTAGAGTGTAGGGTATAGAGTGTAGGGTATAGAGTGTAGAGTGTTGGGATTAGAGTGTAGGGTATAGAGTGTAGGGTGTAGATTGTAGGGTATAGAGTGTAGAGTGTAGGGTATAGAGTATATGGTATAGAGTGTAGGGTATAGAGTGTAGGGTGTAGAGTGTAGGGTACAGAGTGTAGGGTATAGAGTGTAGGGTATAGAGTGTAGTGCATAAAGTGTAGAGTGTAGGGTATAGAGTGTAGGGTATAGAGTGTAGGGTATAGAGTGTAGAGTGTAGGGTATAGAGTGTAGGGTATAGAGTGTAGGGTATACAGTGTAGGGTATAGAGTGTAGGGTATAGAGTGTAGAGTGTAGGGTATAGAGTTTAGAGTGTAGGGTATAGAGTGTAGGGTATAGAGTGTAAGGTATAGAGTGTAGGGTGTAGAGTGTAGGGTATAGAGTGTAGGGTATAGAGTGTAGGGTATAGAGTGTACGGTATAGAGTGTAGGGTATAGAGTGTATGGTATAGAGTGTAGGGTATAGAGTGTAGGGTATAGAGTGTAGGGTATAGAGTGTATGGTATAGATTGTAGGGTATAGAGTGTAGGGTATAGAGTGTAGGGTATAGAGTGTAGAGTGTAGGGTATAGAGTGTAGAGTGTAGGGTATAGAGTGTAGAGTGTAGGGTATAGATTGTATGTTATAGAGTGTAGGGTATAGAGTGTAGGTTGTAGAGTGTTGGGTATAGAGTGTAGGGTATAGAGTGTAGGGTATAGAGTGTAGGGTATAGAGTGTAGGGTATAGAGTGTAGGGAATAGAGTGTAGAGTGTAAGGTATAGAGTGTAGAGTGTAGGGTATAGAGTGTAGGGTATAGAGTGTAGAGTGTAGGGATTAGAGTGTAGGGTATAGAGTGTAGGGTATAGAGTGTAGGGAATAGAGTGTAGAGTGTAAGGTATAGAGTGTAGAGTGTAGGGTATAGAGTGTAGGGTATAGAGTGTAGAGTGTAGGGATTAGAGTGTAGGGTATAGAGTGTAGGGTATAGAGTGTAGGGTATAGAGTGTAGGGTATAGAGTGTAGAGTGTAGGGTATAGAGTGTAGAGTGTAGGGTATAGAGTGTAGGGTATAGAGTGTAGGGTATGGAGTGTAGGGTAGAGTGTGTAGAGTGTAGGGTATAGAGTGTAGGGTATAGAGTGTAGGGTATAGAGTGTAGAGTGTAGGGATTAGAGTGTAGGGTATAGAGTGTAGGGTGTAGGGTATAGAGTGTAGAGTGTAGGGTATAGAGTGTATGGTATAGAGTGTAGGGTATAGAGTGTAGGGTGTAGAGTGTAGGGTATAGAGTGTAGGGTATAGAGTGTAGGGTATAGAGTGTAGGGAATAGAGTGTAGAGTGTAAGGTATAGAGTGTAGAGTGTAGGGTATAGAGTGTAGGGTATAGAGTGTAGAGTGAAGGGATTAGAGTGTAGGGTATAGAGTGTAGGGTGTAGAGTGTAGGGTATAGAGTGTAGAGTGTAGGGTATAGAGTGTATGGTATAGAGTGTAGGGTATAGAGTGTAGGGTGTAGAGTGTAGGGTATAGAGTGTAGGGTATAGAGTGTAGGGTATAGAGTGTAGGGTATAGAGTGTAGGGAATAGAGTGTAGAGTGTAAGGTATAGAGTGTAGAGTGTAGGGTATAGAGTGTAGGGTATAGACTGTAGGGTATAGAGTGTATGGTATAGAGTGTAGGGTATAGATTGTAGAGTGTAGGCTATAGAGTGTAGGTTATAGAGTGTAGAGTGTAGGGTATAGAGTGTAGGGTATAGAGTGTAGGGTATAGAGTGTAGGGTATAGAGTGTAGAGTGTAGGGTATAGTGTGTAGGGTATAGAGTGCAGGGTGTAGAGTGTAGGGTATAGAGTGTAGGGTATAGAGTGTAGAGTGTAGGGTATAGAGTGTATGCTATAGAGTGTATGGTGTAGAGTGTATGGTATAGAGTGTAGGGTATAGATTGTAGAGTGTATGGTATAGAGTGTAGGGTATAGAGTGTAGGGTATAGAGTGTATGTTATAGAGTGTAGGGTATAGAGTGTAGGGTAGAGAGTGTAGAGTGTAAGGTATAGAGTGTAGGGCATAGAGTGTAGAGTGTCGGGATTAGAGTGTAGGGTATAGAGTGTAGGATGTAGAGTGTAGGGTATAGAGTGTAGAGTGTAGGGTATAGAGTGTATGGTATAGAGTGTAGGGTATAGAGTGTAGGGTGTAGAGTGTAGGGTATAGAGTGTAGGGTATAGAGTGTAGGGTATAGAGTGTAGGGTATAGAGTGTAGGGTGTAGAGTGTAGGGTATAGAGTGTATGGTATAGAGTGTAGGGTATAGAATGTATGGTATAGAGTGTAGAGTGTAGGATATAGAGTGTAGGGTATAGAGTGTAGAGTGTAGGGTATAGAGTGTAGGGTATAGAGTGTAGGGTATAGAGTGTAGAGTGTAGGGATTAGAGTGTAGGGTATAAAGTGTAGGGTATAGAGTGTAGAGTGTAGGGTAGAGAGTGTAGGATATAGAGTGTAGAGTGTAGGGTATAGAGTGTAGGGTATAGAGTGTAGGGTATAGAGTGTAGAGCGTAGGGTATAGAGTGTAGGGTATAGAGTGTAGGGTATAGAGTGTAGGGTGTAGAGTGTAGGGTATAGAGTGTAGGGTATAGAGTGTAGGGTATGAAGTGTAGGGTGTAGAGTGTAGGGTATAGAGTGTATGGTATAGAGTGTAGGGTATAGAATGTATGGTATAGAGTGTAGAGTGTAGGATATAGAGTGTAGGGTATAGAGTGTAGAGTGTAGGGATTAGAGTGTAGGGTATAGAGTGTAGGGTATACAGTGTAGGGTATAGAGTGTAGGGTATAGAGTGTAGGGTATAGAGTGTAGGGTATAGAGTGTAGGGTATAGAGTGTAGAGTGTAGGGTATAGAGTTTAGAGTGTAGGGTATAGAGTGTAGGGTATAGAGTGTAAGGTATAGAGTGTAGGGTGTAGAGTGTAGGGTACAGAGTGTAGGGTATAGAGTGTAGGGTATAGAGTGTACGGTATAGAGTGTAGGGTATAGAGTGTATGGTATAGAGTGTAGGGTATAGAGTGTAGGGTATAGAGTGTAGGGTATAGAGTGTATGGTATATATTGTAGGGTATAGAGTGTAGGGTATAGAGTGTAGGGTATAGAGTGTAGAGTGTAGGGTATAGAGTGTAGAGTGTAGGGTATAGAGTGTAGAGTGTAGGGTATAGATTGTATGGTATAGAGTGTAGGGTATAGAGTGTAGGGTGTAGAGTGTTGGGTATAGAGTGTAGGGTATAGAGTGTAGGGTATAGAGTGTAGGGTATAGAGTGTAGGGTATAGAGTGTAGGGTTTAGAGTGTAGAGTGTAAGGTATAGAGTGTAGAGTGTAGGGTATAGAGTGTAGGGTATAGAATGTAGAGTGTAGGGATTAGAGTGTAGGGTATAGAGTGTAGGGTATAGAGTGTAGGGTATAGAGTGTAGGGTATAGAGTGTAGAGTGTAGGGTATAGAGTGTAGAGTGTAGGGTATAGAGTGTAGGGTATAGAGTGTAGGGTATAGAGTGTAGGGTAGAGTGTGTAGAGTGTAGGGTATAGAGTGTAGGGTATAGAGTGTAGGGTATAGAGTGTAGAGTGTAGGGATTAGAGTGTAGGGTATAGAGTGTAGGGTGTAGGGTATAGAGTGTAGAGTGTAGGGTATAGAGTGTATGGTATAGAGTGTAGGGTATAGAGTGTAGGGTGTAGAGTGTAGGGTATAGAGTGTAGGGTATAGAGTGTAGGGTATAGAGTGTAGGGAATAGAGTGTAGAGTGTAAGGTATAGAGTGTAGAGTGTAGGGTATAGAGTGTAGGGTATAGAGTGTAGAGTGAAGGGATTAGAGTGTAGGGTATAGAGTGTAGGGTGTAGAGTGTAGGGTATTGAGTGTAGAGTGTAGGGTATAGAGTGTATGGTATAGAGTGTAGGGTATAGAGTGTAGGGTGTA
The DNA here is from genome assembly GCF_032444005.1 of Ranitomeya imitator. NCBI lineage: Eukaryota > Metazoa > Chordata > Amphibia > Anura > Dendrobatidae > Ranitomeya > Ranitomeya imitator. The sequence continues at coordinate 439,983 of NW_027194416.1, read as the reverse complement.
GAGTGTAGGGTATAGAGTTTAGGGTATAGAGTGTAGGGTATAGAGTGTAGGGAATAGAGTGTAGAATGTAAGGTATAGAGTGTAGAGTGTAGGGTATAGAGTGTAGGGTATAGACTGTAGGGTATAGATTGTAGAGTGTAGGCTATAGAGTGTAGGTTATAGAGTGTAGAGTGTAGGGTATAGAGTGCAGGGTGTAGAGTGTAGGGTATAGAGTGTAGGGTATAGAGTGTAGAGTGTAGGGTATAGAGTGTATGCTATAGAGTGTATGGTGTAGAGTGTATGGTATAGAGTGTAGGGTATAGATTGTAGAGTGTATGGTATAGAGTGTAGGGTATAGAGTGTAGGGTATAGAGTGTATGTTATAGAGTGTAGGGTATAGAGTGTAGGGTAGAGAGTGTAGAGTGTAAGGTATAGAGTGTAGGGTATAGAGTGTAGAGTGTCGGGATTAGAGTGTAGGGTATAGAGTGTAGGATGTAGAGTGTAGGGTATAGAGTGTAGAGTGTAGGGTATAGAGTGTATGGTATAGAGTGTAGGGTATAGAGTGTAGGGTGTAGAGTGTAGGGTATAGAGTGTAGGGTATAGAGTGTAGGGTATAGAGTGTAGGGTATAGAGTGTAGGGTGTAGAGTGTAGGGTATAGAGTGTAGGGTATAGAGTGTAGGGTATAGAATGCATGGTATAGAGTGTAGAGTGTAGGATATAGAGTGTAGGGTATAGAGTGTAGAGTGTAGGGTATAGAGTGTAGGGTATAGAGTGTAGGGTATAGAGTGTAGAGTGTAGGGATTAGAGTGTAGGGTATAGAGTGTAGGGTATAGAGTGTAGAGTGTAGGGTAGAGAGTGTAGGATATAGAGTGTAGAGTGTAGGGTATAGAGTGTAGGGTATAGAGTGTAGGGTATAGAGTGTAGGGTATAGAGTGTAGAGCGTAGGGTAAAGAGTGTAGGGTATAGAGTGTAGGGTATAGAGTGTAGGGTGTAGAGTGTAGGGTATAGAGTGTAGGGTATAGAGTGTAGGGTATAGAGTGTAGGGTGTAGAGTGTAGGGTATAGAGTGTATGGTATAGAGTGTAGGGTATAGAATGTAGAGTGTATGGTATAGAGTGTAGAGTGTAGGATATAGAGTGTAGGGTATAGAGTGTAGAGTGTAGGGTATAGAGTGTAGAGTGTAGGGTAGAGAGTGTAGGATATAGAGTGTAGAGTGTAGGGTATAGAGTGTAGGGTATAGAGTGTAGGGTATAGAGTGTAGGGTATAGAGTGTAGAGTGTAGGGTATAGAGTGTATGGTATAGAGTGTAGGGTATAGAGTGTAGGGTGAAGAGTGTAGGGTATAGAGTGTAGGGTATAGAGTGTAGGGTATAGAGTGTAGGGTATAGAGTGTAGGGTGTAGAGTGTAGGGTATAGAGTGTATGGTATAGAGTGTAGGGTATAGAATGTATGGTATAGAGTGTAGAGTGTAGGATATAGAGTGTAGGGTATAGAGTGTAGAGTGTAGGGTATTGAGTGTAGGGTATAGAGTGTAGGGTATAGAGTGTAGAGTGTAGGGATTAGAGTGTAGGGTATAGAGTGTAGGGTATAGAGTGTAGAGTGTAGGGTAGAGAGTGTAGGGTATAGAGTGTAGGGTATAGAGTGTAGGGTATAGAGTGTAGAGTGTAGGGTATAGAGTGTAGGGTATAGAGTGTAGGGTATAGAGTGTAGAGTGTAGGGTATAGAGTGTAGGGTATAGAGTATAGGGCATAGAGTGTAGGGTATAGAGTGTAGGGTGTAGAGTGTAGGGTATAGAGTGTAGGGTATAGAGTGTAGAGTGTAGGGTATAGAGTGTAGGGTATAGAGTGTAGGTTATAGAGTGTAGGGTATAGAGTGTAGGGTATAGAGTGTAGAGTGTAGGGTATAGCGTGTAGAGTGTCGGGTATAGAGTGTAGGGTATAGAGTGTAGGGTATAGAGTGTAGGGTATAGAGTGTAGAGTGTAGGGTATAGAGTGTAGAGTGTAGGGTATAGAGTGTATGGTATAGAGTGTAGGGTATAGAGTGTAGGGTGTAGAGTGTTGGGTATAGAGTGTAGGGTATAGAGTGTAGGGTATAGAGTGTAGGGTATAGAGTGTAGGGAATAGAGTGTAGAGTGTAAGGTATAGAATGTAGAGTGTAGGGTATAGAGTGTAGGGTATAGAGTGTAGAGTGTAGGGATTAGAGTATAGGGTATAGAGTGTAGGGTATAGAGTGTAGGGTATAGAGTGTAGAGTGTAGGGTATAGAGTGTAGAGTGTAGGGTATAGAGTGTAGGGTATAGAGTGTAGGGTAGAGTGTGTAGAGTGTAGGGTATAGAGTGTAGGGTATAGAGTGTAGGGTATAGAGTGTAGAGTGTAGGGATTAGAGTGTAGGGTATAGAGTGTAGGGTGTAGAGTGTAGGGTATAGAGTGTAGAGTGTAGGGTATAGAGTGTATGGTATAGAGTGTAGGGTGTAGAGTGTAGGGTATAGAGTGTAGGGTATAGAGTGTAGGGTATAGAGTGTAGGGAATAGAGTGTAGAGTGTAAGATATAGAGTGTAGAGTGTAGGGTATAGAGTGTAGGGTATAGAGTGTAGAGTGAAGGGATTAGACTGTAGGGTATAGAGTGTAGGGTGTAGAGTGTAGGGTATAGAGTGTAGAGTGTAGGGTATAGAGTGTATGGTATAGAGTGTAGGGTATAGAGTGTAGGGTGTAGAGTGTAGGGTATAGAGTGTAGGGTATAGAGTGTAGGGTATAGAGTGTAGGGTATAGAGTGTAGGGAATAGAGTGTAGAGTGTAAGGTATAGAGTGTAGAGTGTAGGGTATAGAGTGTAGGGTATAGACTGTAGGGTATAGAGTGTGGGTATAGAGTGTAGGGTATAGATTGTAGAGTGTAGGCTATAGAGTGTAGGGTATAGAGTGTAGAGTGTAAGGTATAGAGTGTAGGGTATAGAGTGTAGGGTATAGACTGTAGGGTATAGAGTGTAGAGTGTAGGGTATAGTGTGTAGGGTATAGAGTGCAGGGTGTAGAGTGTAGGGTATAGAGTGTACGGTATAGAGTGTAGAGTGTAGGGTATAGAGTGTATGCTATAGAGTGTATGGTGTAGAGTGTATGGTATAGAGTGTAGGGTATATATTGTAGAGTGTATGGTATAGAGTGTAGGGTATAGAGTGTAGGGTATAGAGTGTATGTTATAGAGTGTAGGGTATAGAGTGTAGGGTAGAGAGTGTAGAGTGTAGGGTATAGAGTGTAGGGTATAGAGTGTAGGGTATAGAGTGTAGAGTGTCGGGATTAGAGTGTAGGGTATAGAGTGTAGGATGTAGAGTGTAGGGTATAGAGTGTAGAGTGTAGGGTATAGAGTGTATGGTATAGAGTGTGGGGTATAGAGTGTAGGGTGTAGAGTGTAGGGTATAGAGTGTAGGGTATAGAGTGTAGGGTATAGAGTGTAGGGTATAGAGTGTAGGGTGTAGAGTGTAGGGTATAGAGTGTATGGTATAGAGTGTATTGTATAGAGTGTAGAGTGTAGGATATAGAGTGTAGGGTATAGAGTGTAGAGTGTAGGGTATAGAGTGTAGGGTATAGAGTGTAGGGTATAGAGTGTAGAGTGTAGGGATTAGAGAGTAGGGTATAGAGTGTAGGGTATAGAGTGTAGAGTGTAGGGTAGAGAGTGTAGGATATAGAGTGTAGAGTGTAGGGTATAGAGTGTAGGGTATAGAGTGAATGGTATAGAGTGTAGGGTATAGAGTGTAGTGTGTAGGGTATAGAGTGTAGGGTATAGAGTGTAGGGTATAGAGTGTAGAGTGTAGGGTATAGAGTGTAGGGTATAGAGTGTAGGGTATAGAGTGTGGGGCATAGAGTGTAGGGTATAGAGTGTAGGGTGTAGTGTAGGGTATAGAGTGTAGGGTATAGAGTGTAGAGTGTAGGGTATAGAGTGTAGGGTATAGAGTGTAGGGTATAGAGTGTAGGGTATAGAGTGTAGGGTATAGAGTGTAGAGTGTAGGGTATAGCGTGTAGAGTGTCGGGTATAGAGTGTAGGGTATAGAGTGTAGGGTATAGAGTGTAGGGTATAGAGTGTAGAGTGTAGGGTATAGAGTGTAGAGTGTAGGGTATAGAGTGTATGGTATAGAGTGTAGGGTATAGAGTGTAGGGTGTAGAGTGTTGGGTATAGAGTGTAGGGTATAGAGTGTAGGGTAGAGAGTGTAGGGTATAGAGTGTAGAGAATAGAGTGTAGAGTGTAAGGTATAGAGTGTAGAGTGTAGGGTATAGAGTGTAGGGTATAGAGTGTAGAGTGTAGGGATTAGAGTGTAGGGTATAGAGTGGAGGGTATAGTGTGTAGGGTATAGAGTGTAGGGTATAGAGTGTAGGGCATAGAGTGTAGGGTATAGAGTGTAGGGTATAGAGTGTAGAGTGTAGGGTATAGAGTGTAGAGTGTAGGGTATAGAGTGTAGGGTATAGAGTGTAGGGTATAGAGTGTAGGGCATAGAGTGTAGGGTATAGAGTGTAGGGTATAGAGTGTAGAGTGTAGGGTATAGAGTGTAGGGTATAGAGTGTAGGGTATAGAGTGTAGAGTGTAGGGTATAGAGTGTAGGGTATAGAGTGTAGGGTATAGAGTGTAGGGTATAGAGTGTAGGGCATAGAGTGTAGGGTATAGAGTGTAGGGTATAGAGTGTAGAGTGTAGGGTATAGAGTGTAGGGTATAGAGTGTAGGGTATAGAGTGTAGAGTGTAGGGCATAGAGTGTAGAGTGTAGGGTATAGAGTGTAGGGTATAGAGTGTAGGGTAGAGAGTGTAGGGTAGAGAGTGTAGAGTGTAGGGATTAGAGTGTAGGGTATAGAGTGTAGGGTGTAGAGTGTAGGGCATAGAGTGTAGAGTGTAGGGTATAGAGTGTATGGTATAGAGTGTAGGGTATAGAGTGTAGGGTGTAGAGTGTAGGGTATAGAGTGTAGGGTATAGAGTGTAGGGTATAGAGTGTAGGGAATAGAGTTTTGAGTGTAAGGTATAGATTGTAGAGTGTAGGGCATAGAGTGTAGAGTGTAGGGTATAGAGTGTAGGGTATAGAGTGTAGGGTATAGAGTGTAGGGTATACAGTGTAGGATATAGAGTGTAGAGTGTAGGGTATAGAGTGTAGAGTGTAGGGTATAGAGTGTAGAGTGTAGGGCATAGAGTGTAGATTGTAGGGTATAGAGTGTGGGGTATAGAGTGTAGGGTATACAGTGTAGGGTATAGAGTGTAGAGTGTAGGGTATAGAGTGTAGAGTGTAGGGTATAGAGTGTAGGGTACAGAGTGTAGGGTATAGAGTGTAGGGTAGAGAGTGTAGAGTGTAGGGTATAGAGTGTAGGGTATAGAGTGTAGAGTGTAGGGATTAGAGTGTAGGGTATAGAGTGTAGGGTGTGGAGTGTAGGGTATAGAGTGTAGAGTGTAGGGTATAGAGTGTATGGTATAGAGTGTAGGGTATAGAGTGTAGGGTGTAGAGTGTAGGGTATATAGTGTAGGGTATAGAGTGTAGGGAATAGAGTGTAGGGAATAGAGTGTAGAGTGTAGGGTATAGAGTGTAGAGTGTAGGGATTAGAGTGCAGGGTATAGAGTGTAGGGTGTAGAGTGTAGGGTACAGAGTGTAGAGTGTAGGGTATAGAGTGTATGGTATAGAGTGTAGGGTATAGAGTGTAGGGTGTAGAGTGTAGGGTATAGAGTGTAGGGTTTAGAGTGTAGGGTATAGAGTGTAGGGTATAGAGTGTAGGGAATAGAGTGTGGAGTGTAAGGTATAGAGTGTAGAGTGTAGGGTATAGAGTGTAGGGTATAGCCTGTAGGGTATAGAGTGTAGGGTATAGAGTGTAGGGTATAGATTGTAGAGTGTAGGCTATAGAGTGTAGGGTATAGAGTGTAGAGTGTAGGGTATAGAGTGTAGGGTATAGAGTGTAGGGTATAGAGTGTAGGGTATAGAGTGTAGAGTGTAGGGTATAGTGTGTAGGGTATAGAGTGCAGGGTGTAGAGTGTAGGGTATAGAGTGTAGGGTATAGAGTGTAGAGTGTAGGGTATAGAGTGTATGCTATAGAGTGTATGGTGTAGAGTGTATGGTATAGAGTGTAGGGTATAGAGTGTAGAGTGTATGGTATAGAGTGTAGGGTGTAGAGTGTAGGGTATAGAGTGTATGTTATAGAGTGTAGGGTATAGAGTGTAGGGTAGAGAGTGTAGAGTGTAGGGTATAGAGTGTAGGGTATAGAGTGTAGGGTACAGAGTGTAGAGTGTAGGGATTAGAGTGTAGGGTATAGAGTGTAGTGTGTAGAGTGTAGGGTATAGAGTGTAGAGTGTAGGGTATAGAGTGTATGGTATAGAGTGTAGGGTATAGAGTGTAGGGTGTAGAGTGTAGGGTATAGAGTGTAGGGTATAGAGTGTAGGGTATAGAGTGTAGGGAATAGAGTGTAGAGTGTAAGGTATAGAGTGTAGAGTATAGGGTATAGAGTGTAGGGTATAGAGTGTAGAGTGTAGGGATTAGAGTGTAGGGTATAGAGTGTAGGGTGTAGAGTGTAGGGTATAGAGTGTAGAGTGTAGGGTATAGAGTGTATGGTATAGAGTGTAGGGTATAGAGTGTAGGGTGTAGAGTGTAGGGTATAGAGTGTAGGGTATAGAGTGTAGGGTATAGAGTGTAGGGTATAGAGTGTAGGGAATAGAGTGTAGAGTGTAAGGTATAGAGTGTAGAGTGTAGGGTATATAGTGTAGGGTATAGACTGTAGGGTATAGAGTGTAGGGTATAGATTGTAGGCTATAGAGTGTAGGGTATAGAGTGTAGGGTATAGAGTGTAGGGTATAGAGTGTAGGGTATAGAGTGTAGAGTGTAGGGTATAGTGTGTAGGGTATAGAGTGCAGGGTGTAGAGTGTAGGGTATAGAGTGTAGGGTATAGAGTGTAGAGTGTAGGGATTAGAGTGTATGCTATAGAGTGTATGGTGTAGAGTGTATGGTATAGAGTGTAGGGTATAGAGTGTAGAGTGTAGGGTATAGAGTGTAGGGTATAGAGTGTAGGGTATAGAGTGTATGTTATAGAGTGTAGGGTATAGAGTGTAGAGTGTAGGGTATAGAGTTTAGAGTGTAGGGTATAGAGTGTAGGGTATAGAGTGTAAGGTATAGAGTGTAGGGTGTAGAGTGTAGGGTATAGATTGTAGGGTATAGAGTGTAGGGTATAGAGTGTACGGTATAGAGTGTAGGGTATGGAGTGTATGGTATAGAGTGTAGGGTATAGAGTGTAGAGTGTAGGGTATAGAGTGTAGGGTATAGAGTGTAGGGTATAGAGTGTTGGGTATAGAGTGTAGGGTATAGAGTGTAGGGAATAGAGTGTAGAGTGTAAGGTATAGAGTGTAGAGTGTAGGGTATAGAGTGTAGGGTATAGAGTGTAGAGTGTAGAGTGTAAGGTATAGAGTGTAGAGTGTAGGGTATAGAGTGTAGGGTATAGAGTGTAGAGTGTAGGGATTAGAGTGTAGGGTATAGAGTGGAGGGTATAGTTTGTAGTGTATATAGTGTAGAGTGTAGGGTATAGAGTGTAGGGTATAGAGTGTAGGGTATAGAGTGTAGGGTATAGAGTGTAGGGCATAGAGTGTAGGGTATAGAGTGTAGGGTATAGAGTGTAGTGTGTAGGGTATAGAGTGTAGGGTATAGAGTGTAGGGTATAGAGTGTAGAGTGTAGGGTATAGAGTGTAGGGTAAAGAGTGTAGGGTATAGAGTGTAGGGCATAGAGTGTAGGGTATAGAGTGTAGGGTATAGAGTGTAGAGTGTAGGGTATAGAGTGTAGGGTATAGAGTGTAGGGTATAGAGTGTAGAGTGTAGGGCATAGAGTGTAGAGTGTAGGGTATAGAGTGTAGGGTATAGAGTGTAGGGTAGAGAGTGTAGGGTAGAGAGTGTAGAGTGTAGGGATTAGAGTGTAGGGTATAGAGTGTAGGGTGTAGAGTGTAGGGCATAGAGTGTAGAGTGTAGGGTATAGAGTGTATGGTATAGAGTGTAGGGTATAGAGTGTAGGGTGTAGAGTGTAGGGTATAGAGTGTAGGGTATAGAGTGTAGGGTATAGAGTGTAGGGAATAGAGTGTTGAGTGTAAGGTATAGAGTGTAGAGTGTAGGGCATAGAGTGTAGAGTGTAGGGTATAGAGTGTAGGGATTAGAGTGTAGGGTATAGAGTGTTGGGTATACAGTGTAGGGTATAGAGTGTAGAGTGTAGGGTATAGAGTGAAGAGTGTAGGGTATAGAGTGTAGAGTGTAGGGCATAGAGTGTAGATTGTAGGGTATAGAGTGTAGGGTATAGAGTGTAGGGTATACAGTGTAGGGTATAGAGTGTAGAGTGTAGGGTATAGAGTGTAGAGTGTAGGGTATAGAGTGTAGGGTACAGAGTGTAGGGTATAGAGTGTAGGGTAGAGAGTGTAGAGTGTAGGGTATAGAGTGTAGGGTATAGAGTGTAGAGTGTAGGGATTAGAGTGTAGGGTATAGAGTGTAGGGTGTGGAGTGTAGGGTATAGAGTGTAGAGTGTAGGGTATAGAGTGTATGGTATAGAGTGTAGGGTATAGAGTGTAGGGTGTAGAGTGTAGGGTATAGAGTGTAGGGTATAGAGTGTAGGGAATAGAGTGTAGGGAATAGAGTGTAGAGTGTAAGGTATAGAGTGTAGAGTGTAGGGTATAGAGTGTAGGGTATAGAGTGTAGAGTGTAGGGATTAGAGTGTAGGGTATAGAGTGTAGGGTGTAGAGTGTAGGGTACAGAGTGTAGAGTGTAGGGTATAGAGTGTATGGTATAGAGTGTAGGGTATAGAGTGTAGGGTGTAGAGTGTAGGGTATAGAGTGTAGGGTATAGAGTGTAGGGTATAGAGTGTAGGGTATAGAGTGTAGGGAATAGAGTGTAGAGTGTAAGGTATAGAGTGTAGAGTGTAGGGTATAGAGTGTAGGGTATAGCCTGTAGGGTATAGAGTGTAGGGTATAGAGTGTAGGGTATAGATTGTAGAGTGTGGGCTATAGAGTGTAGGGTATAGAGTGTAGAGTATAGAGTGTAGAGTGTAGGGTATAGTGTGTAGGGTATAGAGTGCAGGGTGTAGAGTGTAGGGTATAGAGTGTAGGGTATAGAGTGTAGAGTGTAGGGTATAGAGTGTATGCTATTGAGTGTATGGTGTAGAGTGTATGATATAGAGTGTAGGGTATAGAGTGTAGAGTGTATGGTATAGAGTGTAGGGTGTAGAGTGTAGGGTATAGAGTGTATGTTATAGAGTGTAGGGTATAGAGTGTAGGGTAGAGAGTGTAGAGTGTAGGGTATAGAGTGTAGGGTATAGAGTGTAGGGTATAGAGTGTAGAGTGTAGGGATTAGAGTGTAGGGTATAGAGTGTAGTGTGTAGAGTGTAGGGTATAGAGTGTAGAGTGTAGGGTATAGAGTGTATGGTATAGAGTGTAGGGTATAGAGTGTAGGGTGTAGAGTGTAGGGTATAGAGTGTAGGGTATAGAGTGTAGGGTATAGAGTGTAGGGAATAGAGTGTAGAGTGTAAGGTATAGAGTGTAGAGTATAGGGTATAGAGTGTAGGGTATAGAGTGTAGAGTGTAGGGATTAGAGTGTAGGGTATAGAGTGTAGGGTGTAGAGTGTAGGGTATAGAGTGTAGAGTGTAGGGTATAGAGTGTATGGTATAGAGTGTAGGGTATAGAGTGTAGGGTGTAGAGTGTAGGGTATAGAGTGTAGGGTATAGAGTGTAGGGTATAGAGTGTAGGGTATAGAGTGTAGGGAATAGAGTGTAGAGTGTAAGGTATAGAGTGTAGAGTATAGGGTACATAGTGTAGGGTATAGACTGTAGGGTATAGAGTGTAGGGTATAGATTGTAGGCTATAGAGTTTAGGGTATAGAGTGTAGGGTATAGAGTGTAGGGTATAGAGTGTAGGGTATAGAGTGTAGAGTGCAGGGTATAGTGTGTAGGGTATAGAGTGCAGGGTGTAGAGTGTAGGGTATAGAGTGTAGGGTATAGAGTGTAGAGTGTAGGGTATAGAGTGTATGCTATAGAGTGTATGGTGTAGAGTGTATGGTATAGAGTGTAGGGTATAGAGTGTAGAGTGTAGGGTATAGAGTGTAGGGTATAGAGTGTAGGGTATAGAGTGTATGTTATAGAGTGTAGGGTATAGAGTGTAGAGTGTAGGGTATAGAGTTTAGAGTGTAGGGTATAGAGTGTAGGGTATAGAGTGTAAGGTATAGAGTGTAGGGTGTAGAGTGTAGGGTATAGATTGTAGGGTATAGAGTGTAGGGTATAGAGTGTAGGGTATACAGTGTAGGGTATAGAGTGTAGAGTGTAGGGTATAGAGTGTAGAGTGTAGGGCATAGAGTGTAGATTGTAGGGTATAGAGTGTAGGGTATAGAGTGTAGGGTATACAGTGTAGGGTATAGAGTGTAGAGTGTAGGGTATAGAGTGTAGAGTGTAGGGTATAGAGTGTAGGGTACAGAGTGTAGGGTATAGAGTGTAGGGTAGAGAGTGTAGAGTGTAGGGTATAGAGTGTAGGGTATAGAGTGTAGAGTGTAGGGATTAGAGTGTAGGGTATAGAGTGTAGGGTGTGGAGTGTAGGGTATAGAGTGTAGAGTGTAGGGTATAGAGTGTATGGTATAGAGTGTAGGGTATAGAGTGTAGGGTGTAGAGTGTAGGGTATAGAGTGTAGGGTATAGAGTGTAGGGAATAGAGTGTAGGGAATAGAGTGTAGAGTGTAAGGTATAGAGTGTAAAGTGTAGGGTATAGAGTGTAGGGTATAGAGTGTAGACTGTAGGGATTAGAGTGTAGGGTATAGAGTGTAGGGTGTAGAGTGTAAGGTATAGAGTGTAGGGTGTAGAGTGTAGGGTATAGATTGTAGGGTATAGAGTGTAGGGTATAGAGTGTAGGGTATACAGTGTAGGGTATAGAGTGTAGAGTGTAGGGTATAGAGTGTAGAGTGTAGGGCATAGAGTGTAGATTGTAGGGTATAGAGTGTAGGGTATACAGTGTAGGGTATAGAGTGTAGAGTGTAGGGTATAGAGTGTAGAGTGTAGGGTATAGAGTGTAGTGTACAGAGTGTAGGGTATAGAGTGTAGGGTAGAGAGTGTAGAGTGTAGGGTATAGAGTGTAGGGTATAGAGTGTAGAGTGTAGGGATTAGAGTGTAGGGTATAGAGTGTAGGGTGTGGAGTGTAGGGTATAGAGTGTAGAGTGTAGGATATAGAGTGTATGGTATAGAGTGTAGGGTATAGAGTGTAGGGTGTAGAGTGTAGGGTATAGAGTGTAGGGTATAGAGTGTAGGGAATAGAGTGTAGGGAATAGAGTGTAGAGTGTAAGGTATAGAGTGTAAAGTGTAGGGTATAGAGTGTAGGGTATAGAGTGTAGACTGTAGGGATTAGAGTGTAGGGTGTAGAGTGTAGGGTACAGAGTGTAGAGTGTAGGGTATAGAGTGTATGGTATAGAGTGTAGGGTATAGAGTGTAGGGTATAGAGTGTAGGGAATAGAGTGTGGAGTGTAAGGTATAGAGTGTAGAGTGTAGGGTATAGAGTGTAGGGTATAGCATGTAGGGTATAGAGTGTAGGGTATAGAGTGTAGGGTATAGATTGTAGAGTGTAGGCTATAGAGTGTAGGGTATAGAGTGTAGGGAATAGAGTGTAGGGAATAGAGTGTAGAGTGTAAGGTATAGAGTGTAAAGTGTAGGGTATAGAGTGTAGGGTATAGAGTGTAGACTGTAGGGATTAGAGTGTAGGGTATAGAGTGTAGGGTGTAGAGTGTAGGGTACAGAGTGTAGAGTGTAGGGTATAGAGTGTATGGTATAGAGTGTAGGGTATAGAGTGTAGGGAATAGAGTGTGGAGTGTAAGGTATAGAGTGTAGAGTGTAGGGTATAGAGTGTAGGGTATAGCCTGTAGGGTATAGAGTGTAGGGTATAGAGTGTAGGGTATAGATTGTAGAGTGTAGGCTATAGAGTGTAGGGTATAGAGTGTAGAGTGTAGGGTATAGAGTGTAGGGTATAGAGTGTAGGGTATAGAGTGTAGGGTATAGAGTGTAGAGTGTAGGGTATAGTGTGTAGGGTATAGAGTGCAGGGTGTAGAGTGTAGGGTATAGAGTGTAGGGTATAGAGTGTAGAGTGTAGGGTATAGAGTGTATGCTATAGAGTGTATGGTGTAGAGTGTATGGTATAGAGTGTAGGGTATAGAGTGTAGAGTGTATGGTATAGAGTGTAGGGTGTAGAGTGTAGGGTATAGAGTGTATGTTATAGAGTGTAGGGTATAGAGTGTAGGGTAGAGAGTGTAGAGTGTAGGGTATAGAGTGTAGGGTATAGAGTGTAGGGTATAGAGTGTAGAGTGTAGGGATTAGAGTGTAGGGTATAGAGTGTAGTGTGTAGAGTGTAGGGTATAGAGTGTAGAGTGTAGGGTATAGAGTGTATGGTATAGAGTGTAGGGTATAGAGTGTAGGGTGTAGAGTGTAGGGTATAGAGTGTAGGGTATAGAGTGTAGGGTATAGAGTGTAGGGAATAGAGTGTAGAGTGTAAGGTATAGAGTGTAGAGTATAGGGTATAGAGTGTAGGGTATAGAGTGTAGAGTGTAGGGATTAGAGTGTAGGGTATAGAGTGTACGGTGTAGAGTGTAGGGTATAGAGTGTAGAGTGTAGGGTATAGAGTGTATGGTATAGAGTGTAGGGTATAGAGTGTAGGGTGTAGAGTGTAGGGTATAGAGTGTAGGGTATAGAGTGTAGGGTATAGAGTGTAGGGTATAGAGTGTAGGGAATAGAGTGTAGAGTGTAAGGTATAGAGTGTAGAGTGTAGGGTATATAGTGTAGGGTATAGACTGTAGGGTATAGAGTGTAGGGTATAGAGTGTATGTTATAGAGTGTAGGGTATAGAGTGTAGAGTGTAGGGTATAGAGTTTAGAGTGTAGGGTATAGAGTGTAGGGTATAGAGTGTAAGGTATAGAGTGTAGGGTGTAGAGTGTAGGGTATAGATTGTAGGGTATAGAGTGTAGGGTATAGAGTGTAGGGTATACAGTGTAGGGTATAGAGTGTAGAGTGTAGGGTATAGAGTGTAGAGTGTAGGGCATAGAGTGTAGATTGTAGGGTATAGAGTGTAGGGTATAGAGTGTAGGGTATACAGTGTAGGGTATAGAGTGTAGAGTGTAGGGTATAGAGTGTAGAGTGTAGGGTATAGAGTGTAGGGTACAGAGTGTAGGGTATAGAGTGTAGGGTAGAGAGTGTAGAGTGTAGGGTATAGAGTGTAGGGTATAGAGTGTAGAGTGTAGTTGATTAGAGTGTAGGGTATAGAGTGTAGGGTGTGGAGTGTAGGGTATAGAGTGTAGAGTGTAGGGTATAGAGTGTATGGTATAGAGTGTAGGGTATAGAGTGTAGGGTGTAGAGTGTAGGGTATAGAGTGTAGGGTATAGAGTGTAGGGAATAGAGTGTAGGGAATAGAGTGTAGAGTGTAAGGTATAGAGTGTAAAGTGTAGGGTATAGAGTGTAGGGTATAGAGTGTAGACTGTAGGGATTAGAGTGTAGGGTATAGAGTGTAGGGTGTAGAGTGTAAGGTATAGAGTGTAGGGTGTAGAGTGTAGGGTATAGATTGTAGGGTATAGAGTGTAGGGTATAGAGTGTAGGGTATACAGTGTAGGGTATAGAGTGTAGAGTGTAGGGTATAGAGTGTAGAGTGTAGGGCATAGAGTGTAGATTGTAGGGTATAGAGTGTAGGGTATAGAGTGTAGGGTATACAGTGTAGGGTATAGAGTGTAGAGTGTAGGGTATAGAGTGTAGAGTGTAGGGTATAGAGTGTAGTGTACAGAGTGTAGGGTATAGAGTGTAGGGTAGAGAGTGTAGAGTGTAGGGTATAGAGTGTAGGGTATAGAGTGTAGAGTGTAGGGATTAGAGTGTAGGGTATAGAGTGTAGGGTGTGGAGTGTAGGGTATAGAGTGTAGAGTGTAGGATATAGAGTGTATGGTATAGAGTGTAGGGTATAGAGTGTAGGGTGTAGAGTGTAGGGTATAGAGTGTAGGGTATAGAGTGTAGGGAATAGAGTGTAGGGAATAGAGTGTAGAGTGTAAGGTATAGAGTGTAAAGTGTAGGGTATAGAGTGTAGGGTATAGAGTGTAGACTGTAGGGATTAGAGTGTAGGGTGTAGAGTGTAGGGTACAGAGTGTAGAGTGTAGGGTATAGAGTGTATGGTATAGAGTGTAGGGTATAGAGTGTAGGGTATAGAGTGTAGGGAATAGAGTGTGGAGTGTAAGGTATAGAGTGTAGAGTGTAGGGTATAGAGTGTAGGGTATAGCATGTAGGGTATAGAGTGTAGGGTATAGAGTGTAGGGTATAGATTGTAGAGTGTAGGCTATAGAGTGTAGGGTATAGAGTGTAGGGAATAGAGTGTAGGGAATAGAGTGTAGAGTGTAAGGTATAGAGTGTAAAGTGTAGGGTATAGAGTGTAGGGTATAGAGTGTAGACTGTAGGGATTAGAGTGTAGGGTATAGAGTGTAGGGTGTAGAGTGTAGGGTACAGAGTGTAGAGTGTAGGGTATAGAGTGTATGGTATAGAGTGTAGGGTATAGAGTGTAGGGAATAGAGTGTGGAGTGTAAGGTATAGAGTGTAGAGTGTAGGGTATAGAGTGTAGGGTATAGCCTGTAGGGTATAGAGTGTAGGGTATAGAGTGTAGGGTATAGATTGTAGAGTGTAGGCTATAGAGTGTAGGGTATAGAGTGTAGAGTGTAGGGTATAGAGTGTAGGGTATAGAGTGTAGGGTATAGAGTGTAGGGTATAGAGTGTAGAGTGTAGGGTATAGTGTGTAGGGTATAGAGTGCAGGGTGTAGAGTGTAGGGTATAGAGTGTAGGGTATAGAGTGTAGAGTGTAGGGTATAGAGTGTATGCTATAGAGTGTATGGTGTAGAGTGTATGGTATAGAGTGTAGGGTATAGAGTGTAGAGTGTATGGTATAGAGTGTAGGGTGTAGAGTGTAGGGTATAGAGTGTATGTTATAGAGTGTAGGGTATAGAGTGTAGGGTAGAGAGTGTAGAGTGTAGGGTATAGAGTGTAGGGTATAGAGTGTAGGGTATAGAGTGTAGAGTGTAGGGATTAGAGTGTAGGGTATAGAGTGTAGTGTGTAGAGTGTAGGGTATAGAGTGTAGAGTGTAGGGTATAGAGTGTATGGTATAGAGTGTAGGGTATAGAGTGTAGGGTGTAGAGTGTAGGGTATAGAGTGTAGGGTATAGAGTGTAGGGTATAGAGTGTAGGGAATAGAGTGTAGAGTGTAAGGTATAGAGTGTAGAGTATAGGGTATAGAGTGTAGGGTATAGAGTGTAGAGTGTAGGGATTAGAGTGTAGGGTATAGAGTGTACGGTGTAGAGTGTAGGGTATAGAGTGTAGAGTGTAGGGTATAGAGTGTATGGTATAGAGTGTAGGGTATAGAGTGTAGGGTGTAGAGTGTAGGGTATAGAGTGTAGGGTATAGAGTGTAGGGTATAGAGTGTAGGGTATAGAGTGTAGGGAATAGAGTGTAGAGTGTAAGGTATAGAGTGTAGAGTGTAGGGTATATAGTGTAGGGTATAGACTGTAGGGTATAGAGTGTAGGGTATAGATTGTAGGCTATAGAGTGTAGGGTATAGAGTGTAGGGTATAGAGTGTAGGGTATAGAGTGTAGGGTATAGAGTGTAGAGTGTAGGGTATAGTGTGTAGGGTATAGAGTGCAGGGTGTAGAGTGTAGGGTATAGAGTGTAGGGTATAGAGTGTAGAGTGTAGGGTATAGAGTGTATGCTATAGAGTGTATGGTGTAGAGTGTATGGTATAGAGTGTAGGGTATAGAGTGTAGAGTGTAGGGTATAGAGTGTAGGGTATAGAGTGTAGGGTATAGAGTGTATGTTATAGAGTGTAGGGTATAGAGTGTAGAGTGTAGGGTATAGAGTTTAGAGTGTAGGGTATAGAGTGTAGGGTATAGAGTGTAAGGTATAGAGTGTAGGGTGTAGAGTGTAGGGTATAGATTGTAGGGTATAGAGTGTAGGGTATAGAGTGTACGGTATAGAGTGTAGGGTATGGAGTGTATGGTATAGAGTGTAGGGTATAGAGTGTAGAGTGTAGGGTATAGAGTGTATGGTATAGAGTGTAGGGTATAGAGTGTAGGGTGTAGAGTGTAGGGTATAGAGTGTAGGGTATAGAGTGTAGGGTATAGAGTGTAGGGTATAGAGTGTTGGGTATAGAGTGTAGGGTATAGAGTGTAGGGTAGAGAGTGTAGGGTATAGTGTAGGGAATAGAGTGTAGAGTGTAAGGTATAGAGTGTAGAGTGTAGGGTATAGAGTGTAGGGTATAGAGTGTAGAGTGTAGGGATTAGAGTGTAGGGTATAGAATGGAGGGTATAGTGTGTAGGGTATAGAGTGTAGAGTGTAGGGTATAGAGTGTAGAGTGTAGGGTATAGAGTGTAGGGTATAGAGTGTAGGGTATAGAGTGTAGGGCATAGAGTGTAGGGTATAGAGTGTAGGGTATAGAGTGTAGAGTGTAGGGTATAGAGTGTAGGGTGTAGAGTGTAGAGTGTAGGGTATAGAGTGTAGGGTATAGAGTGTAGGGTATAGAGTGTAGGGCATAGAGTGTAGGGTATAGAGTGTAGGGTATAGAGTGTAGAGTGTAGGGTATAGAGTGTAGGGTATAGAGTGTAGGGTATAGAGTGTAGAGTGTAGGGCATAGAGTGTAGAGTGTAGGGTATAGAGTGTAGGGTATAGAGTGTAGGGTAGAAAGTGTAGGGTAGAGAGTGTAGAGTGTAGGGATTAGAGTGTAGGGTATAGAGTGTAGGGTGTAGAGTGTAGGGCATAGAGTGTAGAGTGTAGGGTATAGAGTGTATGGTATAGAGTGTAGGGTATAGAGTGTAGGGTGTAGAGTGTAGGGTATAGAGTGTAGGGTATAGAGTGTAGGGTATAGAGTGTAGGGAATAGAGTGTTGAGTGTAATGTATAGAGTGTAGAGTGTAGGGCATAGAGTGTAGAGTGTAGGGTATAGAGTGTAGTGTACAGAGTGTAGGGTATAGAGTGTAGGGTAGAGAGTGTAGAGTGTAGGGTATAGAGTGTAGGGTATAGAGTGTAGAGTGTAGGGATTAGAGTGTAGGGTATAGAGTGTAGGGTGTGGAGTGTAGGGTATAGAGTGTAGAGTGTAGGGTATAGAGTGTATGGTATAGAGTGTAGGGTATAGAGTGTAGGGTGTAGAGTGTAGGGTATAGAGTGTAGGGTATAGAGTGTAGGGAATAGAGTGTAGGGAATAGAGTGTAGAGTGTAAGGTATAGAGTGTAAAGTGTAGGGTATAGAGTGTAGGGTATAGAGTGTAGACTGTAGGGATTAGAGTGTAGGGTGTAGAGTGTAGGGTACAGAGTGTAGAGTGTAGGGTATAGAGTGTATGGTATAGAGTGTAGGGTATAGAGTGTAGGGTATAGAGTGTAGGGAATAGAGTGTGGAGTGTAAGGTATAGAGTGTAGAGTGTAGGGTATAGAGTGTAGGGTATAGCATGTAGGGTATAGAGTGTAGGGTATAGAGTGTAGGGTATAGATTGTAGAGTGTAGGCTATAGAGTGTAGGGTATAGAGTGTAGGGAATAGAGTGTAGGGAATAGAGTGTAGAGTGTAAGGTATAGAGTGTAAAGTGTAGGGTATAGAGTGTAGGGTATAGAGTGTAGACTGTAGGGATTAGAGTGTAGGGTATAGAGTGTAGGGTGTAGAGTGTAGGGTACAGAGTGTAGAGTGTAGGGTATAGAGTGTATGGTATAGAGTGTAGGGTATAGAGTGTAGGGAATAGAGTGTGGAGTGTAAGGTATAGAGTGTAGAGTGTAGGGTATAGAGTGTAGGGTATAGCCTGTAGGGTATAGAGTGTAGGGTATAGAGTGTAGGGTATAGATTGTAGAGTGTAGGCTATAGAGTGTAGGGTATAGAGTGTAGAGTGTAGGGTATAGAGTGTAGGGTATAGAGTGTAGGGTATAGAGTGTAGGGTATAGAGTGTAGAGTGTAGGGTATAGTGTGTAGGGTATAGAGTGCAGGGTGTAGAGTGTAGGGTATAGAGTGTAGGGTATAGAGTGTAGAGTGTAGGGTATAGAGTGTATGCTATAGAGTGTATGGTGTAGAGTGTATGGTATAGAGTGTAGGGTATAGAGTGTAGAGTGTATGGTATAGAGTGTAGGGTGTAGAGTGTAGGGTATAGAGTGTATGTTATAGAGTGTAGGGTATAGAGTGTAGGGTAGAGAGTGTAGAGTGTAGGGTATAGAGTGTAGGGTATAGAGTGTAGGGTATAGAGTGTAGAGTGTAGGGATTAGAGTGTAGGGTATAGAGTGTAGTGTGTAGAGTGTAGGGTATAGAGTGTAGAGTGTAGGGTATAGAGTGTATGGTATAGAGTGTAGGGTATAGAGTGTAGGGTGTAGAGTGTAGGGTATAGAGTGTAGGGTATAGAGTGTAGGGTATAGAGTGTAGGGAATAGAGTGTAGAGTGTAAGGTATAGAGTGTAGAGTATAGGGTATAGAGTGTAGGGTATAGAGTGTAGAGTGTAGGGATTAGAGTGTAGGGTATAGAGTGTACGGTGTAGAGTGTAGGGTATAGAGTGTAGAGTGTAGGGTATAGAGTGTATGGTATAGAGTGTAGGGTATAGAGTGTAGGGTGTAGAGTGTAGGGTATAGAGTGTAGGGTATAGAGTGTAGGGTATAGAGTGTAGGGTATAGAGTGTAGGGAATAGAGTGTAGAGTGTAAGGTATAGAGTGTAGAGTGTAGGGTATATAGTGTAGGGTATAGACTGTAGGGTATAGAGTGTAGGGTATAGATTGTAGGCTATAGAGTGTAGGGTATAGAGTGTAGGGTATAGAGTGTAGGGTATAGAGTGTAGGGTATAGAGTGTAGAGTGTAGGGTATAGTGTGTAGGGTATAGAGTGCAGGGTGTAGAGTGTAGGGTATAGAGTGTAGGGTATAGAGTGTAGAGTGTAGGGTATAGAGTGTATGCTATAGAGTGTATGGTGTAGAGTGTATGGTATAGAGTGTAGGGTATAGAGTGTAGAGTGTAGGGTATAGAGTGTAGGGTATAGAGTGTAGGGTATAGAGTGTATGTTATAGAGTGTAGGGTATAGAGTGTAGAGTGTAGGGTATAGAGTTTAGAGTGTAGGGTATAGAGTGTAGGGTATAGAGTGTAAGGTATAGAGTGTAGGGTGTAGAGTGTAGGGTATAGATTGTAGGGTATAGAGTGTAGGGTATAGAGTGTACGGTATAGAGTGTAGGGTATGGAGTGTATGGTATAGAGTGTAGGGTATAGAGTGTAGAGTGTAGGGTATAGAGTGTAGGGTATAGAGTGTAGGGTATAGAGTGTAGGGTATAGAGTGTTGGGTATAGAGTGTAGGGTATAGAGTGTAGGGTAGAGAGTGTAGGGTATAGAGTGTAGGGAATAGAGTGTAGAGTGTAAGGTATAGAGTGTAGAGTGTAGGGTATAGAGTGTAGGGTATAGAGTGTAGAGTGTAGGGATTAGAGTGTAGGGTATAGAATGGAGGGTATAGTGTGTAGGGTATAGAGTGTAGAGTGTAGGGTATAGAGTGTAGAGTGTAGGGTATAGAGTGTAGGGTATAGAGTGTAGGGTATAGAGTGTAGGGCATAGAGTGTAGGGTATAGAGTGTAGGGTATAGAGTGTAGAGTGTAGGGTATAGAGTGTAGGGTGTAGAGTGTAGAGTGTAGGGTATAGAGTGTAGGGTATAGAGTGTAGGGTATAGAGTGTAGGGCATAGAGTGTAGGGTATAGAGTGTAGGGTATAGAGTGTAGAGTGTAGGGTATAGAGTGTAGGGTATAGAGTGTAGGGTATAGAGTGTAGAGTGTAGGGCATAGAGTGTAGAGTGTAGGGTATAGAGTGTAGGGTATAGAGTGTAGGGTAGAAAGTGTAGGGTAGAGAGTGTAGAGTGTAGGGATTAGAGTGTAGGGTATAGAGTGTAGGGTGTAGAGTGTAGGGCATAGAGTGTAGAGTGTAGGGTATAGAGTGTATGGTATAGAGTGTAGGGTATAGAGTGTAGGGTGTAGAGTGTAGGGTATAGAGTGTAGGGTATAGAGTGTAGGGTATAGAGTGTAGGGAATAGAGTGTTGAGTGTAATGTATAGAGTGTAGAGTGTAGGGCATAGAGTGTAGAGTGTAGGGTATAGAGTGTAGGGTATAGAGTGTAGGGTATAGAGTGTAGGGTATACAGTGTAGGGTATAGAGTGTAGAGTGTAGGGTATAGAGTGTAGAGTGTAGGGTATAGAGTGTAGAGTGTAGGGCATAGAGTGTAGATTGTAGGGTATAGAGTGTAGGGTATAGAGTGTAGGGTATACAGTGTAGGGTATAGAGTGTAGAGTGTAGGGTATAGAGTGTAGAGTGTAGGGTATAGAGTGTAGGGTAGAGAGTGTAGAGTGTAGGGTATAGAGTGTAGGGTATAGAGTGTAGAGTGTAGGGATTAGAGTGTAGGGTATAGAGTGTAGGGTGTGGAGTGTAGGGTATAGAGTGTAGAGTGTAGGGTATAGAGTGTATGGTATAGAGTGTAGGGTACAGAGTGTAGGGTGTAGAGTGTAGGGTATAGAGTGTAATGTATAGAGTGTAGGGAATAGAGTGTAGGGAATAGAGTGTAGAGTGTAAGGTATAGAGTGTAGAGTGTAGGGTATAGAGTGTAGGGTATAGAGTGTAGAGTGTAGGGATTAGAGTGTAGGGTATAGAGTGTAGGGTGTAGAGTGTAGGGTACAGAGTGTAGAGTGTAGGGTATAGAGTGTATGGTATAGAGTGTAGGGTATAGAGTGTAGGGTGTAGAGTGTAGGGTATAGAGTGTAGGGTATAGAGTGTAGGGTATAGAGTGTAGGGTATAGAGTGTAGGGAATAGAGTGTGGAGTGTAAGGTATAGAGTGTAGAGTGTAGGGTATAGAGTGTAGGGTATAGCCTGTAGGGTATAGAGTGTAGGGTATAGAGTGTAGGGTATAGATTGTAGAGTGTAGGCTATAGAGTGTAGGGTATAGAGTGTAGAGTGTAGGGTATAGAGTGTAGGGTATAGAGTGTAGGGTATAGAGTGTAGGGTATAGAGTGTAGAGTGTAGGGTATAGTGTGTAGGGTATAGAGTGCAGGGTGTAGAGTGTAGGGTATAGAGTGTAGGGTATAGAGTGTAGAGTGTAGGGTATAGAGTGTATGCTATAGAGTGCATGGTGTAGAGTGTATGGTATAGAGTGTAGGGTATAGAGTGTAGAGTGTATGGTATAGAGTGTAGGGTGTAGAGTGTAAGGTATAGAGTGTATGTTATAGAGTGTAGGGTATAGAGTGTAGGGTAGAGAGTGTAGAGTGTAGGGTATAGAGTGTAGGGTATAGAGTGTAGTGTGTAGACTGTAGGGTATAGAGTGTAGAGTGTAGGGTATAGAGTGTATGGTATAGAGTGAAGGGTATAGAGTGTAGGGTGTAGAGTGTAGGGTATAGAGTGTAGGGTATAGAGTGTAGGGTATAGAGTGTAGGGAATAGAGTGTAGAGTGTAAGGTATAGAGTGTAGAGTATAGGGTATAGAGTGTAGGGTATAGAGTGTAGAGTGTAGGGATTAGAGTGTAGGGTATAGAGTGTAGGGTGTAGAGTGTAGGGTATAGAGTGTAGAGTGTAGGGTATAGAGTGTATGGTATAGAGTGTAGGGTATAGAGTGTAGGGTGTAGAGTGTAGGGTATAGAGTGTAGGGTATAGAGTGTAGGGTATAGAGTGTAGGGTATAGAGTGTAGGGAATAGAGTGTAGAGTGTAAGGTATAGAGTGTAGAGTGTAGGGTATATAGTGTAGGGTATAGACTGTAGGGTATAGAGTGTAGGGTATAGATTGTAGGCTATAGAGTGTAGGGTATAGAGGGTAGGGTATAGAGTGTAGGGTATAGAGTGTAGGGTATAGAGTGTAGAGTGTAGGGTATAGTGTGTAGGGTATAGAGTGCAGGGTGTAGAGTGTAGGGTATAGAGTGTAGGGTATAGAGTGTAGAGTGTAGGGTATAGAGTGTATGCTATAGAGTGTATGGTGTAGAGTGTATGGTATAGAGTGTAGGGTATAGAGTGTAGAGTGTAGGGTATAGAGTGTAGGGTATAGAGTGTAGGGTATAGAGTGTATGTTATAGAGTGTAGGGTATAGAGTGTAGAGTGTAGGGTATAGAGTTTAGAGTGTAGGGTATAGAGTGTAGGGTATAGAGTGTAAGGTATAGAGTGTAGGGTGTAGAGTGTAGGGTATAGATTGTAGGGTATAGAGTGTAGGGTATAGAGTGTACGGTATAGAGTGTAGGGTATGGAGTGTATGGTATAGAGTGTAGGGTATAGAGTGTAGTGTGTAGAGTGTAGGGTATAGAGTGTAGAGTGTAGGGTATAGAGTGTATGGTATAGAGTGTAGGGTATAGAGTGTAGGGTATAGAGTGTAGGGCAAAGAGTGTAGGGTATAGAGTGTAGGGTATAGAGTGTAGGGTATAGAGTGTAGGGTATAGAGTGTAGGGTATATAGTGTAGAGTGTAGGGTATAGAGTGTAGGGTATAGAGTGTAGGGTATAGAGTGTAGGGTATAGAGTGCAGGGTATAGAGTGTAGAGTGTAGGGTATAGAGTGTAGAGTGTAGGGTATAGAGTGTAGGGTATAGAGTGTAGGGTATAGAGTGTAGGGTATAGAGTGTAGAGTGTAGGGTATAGAGTGTAGGGTATAGAGTGTAGCTAGTAGAGTGTAGGGTATAGAGTGTAGGGTTCACAGTGTAGGGTATAGAGTGTAGGGTATAGAGTGTATGGTATAGAGTGTAGGGTATAGAGTGTAGGGTATAGAGTGTAGGGTATAGAGTGTAGGGTATAGAGTGTAGAGTGTAGGGTATAGAGTGTAGGGTATAGAGTGTAGGGTAGAGAGTGTAGAGTGTAGGGTATAGAGTGTAGGGTATAGAGTGTAGGGTATAGAGTGTGGGGTGTAGAGTGTAGGGTATAGAGTGTAGGGTATAGAGTGTAGGGTATAGAGTGTAGGGTATAGAGTGTAGGGAATAGAGTGTAGAGTGTAAGGTATAGAGTGTAGGGTATAGCGTGTACGGTATAGAGTGTAGGGTATAGAGTGTATGGTATAGAGTGTAGGGTATAGAGTGTAGAGTGTAGGGTATAGAGTGTAGGGATTAGAGTGTAGGGTATAGAGTGTAGGGTGTAGAGTGTAGGGTATAGAAAGTAGAGTGTAGGGTATAGAGTGTATGGTATAGAGTGTAGGGTATAGAGTGTAGGGTGTAGAGTGTAGGGTATAGAGTGTAGGGTATAGAGTGTAGGGTATAGAGTGTAAGGTATAGAGTGTAGGGAATAGAGTGTAGAGTGTAAGGTATAGAGTGTAGAGTTTAGGGTATAGAGTGTAGGGTATAGAGTGTAGAGTGTTGGGATTAGAGTGTAGGGTATAGAGTGTAGGGTGTAGAGTGTAGGGTATAGAGTGTAGAGTGTAGGGTATAGAGTATATGGTATAGAGTGTAGGGTATAGAGTGTAGGGTGTAGAGTATAGGGTATAGAGTGTAGGGTATAGAGTGTAGGGTATAGAGTGTAGGGAATAGAGTGTAGAGTGTAAGGTTTAGAGTGTAGAGTGTAGGGTATAGAGTGTAGGGTATAGACTGTAGGGTATAGAGTGTAGGGTATAGAGTGTAGGGTATAGATTGTAGAGTGTAGGCTATAGAGTGTAGGGTATAGAGTGTAAAGTGTAGGGTATAGAGTGTAGGGTATAGAGTGTAGGGTATAGAGTGTAGAGTGTAGGGTATAGTGTGTAGGATAGAGTGTAGGGTATAGAGTGTAGGGTATAGAGTGTATGGTATAGAGTGTATGGTATAGAGTGTAGGGTATAGAGTGTAGGGTATAGAGTGTAAATTGTAGGGTATAGAGTGTAGAGTGTAGGGTATAGAGTGTAGGGTATAGAGTGTAGGGTAGAGAGTGTAGAGTGTAGGGTATAGAGTGTAGGGTATAGAGTGTAGGGTATAGAGTGTAGAGTGTAGGGATTAGAGTGTAGGGTATAGAGTGTAGGGTGTAGAGTGTAGGGTATAGAGTGTAGAGTGTAGGGTATAGAGTGTATGGTATAGAGTGTAGGGTATAGAGTGTAGGGTGTAGAGTGTAGGGTATAGAGTGTAGGGTATAGAGTGTAGGGTATAGAGTGTAGGGAATAGAGTGTTGAGTGTAAGGTATAGAGTGTAGAGTGTAGGGCATAGAGTGTAGAGTGTAGGGTATAGAGTGTAGGGTATAGAGTGTAGGGTATAGAGTGTAGGGTATACAGTGTAGGGTATAGAGTGTAGAGTGTAGGGTATAGAGTGTAGAGTGTAGGGTATAGAGTGTAGAGTGTAGGGCATAGAGTGTAGATTGTAGGGTATAGAGTGTAGGGTATAGAGTGTAGGGTATACAGTGTAGGGTATAGAGTGTAGAGTGTAGGGTATAGAGTGTAGAGTGTAGGGTATAGAGTGTAGGGTAGAGAGTGTAGAGTGTAGGGTATAGAGTGTAGGGTATAGAGTGTAGAGTGTAGGGATTAGAGTGTAGGGTATAGAGTGTAGGGTGTGGAGTGTAGGGTATAGAGTGTAGAGTGTAGGGTATAGAGTGTATGGTATAGAGTGTAGGGTACAGAGTGTAGGGTGTAGAGTGTAGGGTATAGAGTGTAATGTATAGAGTGTAGGGAATAGAGTGTAGGGAATAGAGTGTGGAGTGTAAGGTATAGAGTGTAGAGTGTAGGGTATAGAGTGTAGGGTATAGCCTGTAGGGTATAGAGTGTAGGGTATAGAGTGTAGGGTATAGATTGTAGAGTGTAGGCTATAGAGTGTAGGGTATAGAGTGTAGAGTGTAGGGTATAGAGTGTAGGGTATAGAGTGTAGGGTATAGAGTGTAGGGTATAGAGTGTAGAGTGTAGGGTATAGTGTGTAGGGTATAGAGTGCAGGGTGTAGAGTGTAGGGTATAGAGTGTAGGGTATAGAGTGTAGAGTGTAGGGTATAGAGTGTATGCTATAGAGTGCATGGTGTAGAGTGTATGGTATAGAGTGTAGGGTATAGAGTGTATGGTATAGAGTGTAGGGTGTAGAGTGTAGGGTATAGAGTGTATGTTATAGAGTGTAGGGTATAGAGTGTAGGGTAGAGAGTGTAGAGTGTAGGGTATAGAGTGTAGGGTATAGAGTGTAGTGTGTAGAGTGTAGGGTATAGAGTGTAGAGTGTAGGGTATAGAGTGTATGGTATAGAGTATAGGGTATAGAGTGTAGGGTGTAGAGTGTAGGGTATAGAGTGTAGGGTATAGAGTGTAGGGTATAGAGTGTGGGGAATAGAGTGTAGAGTGTAAGGTATAGAGTGTAGAGTATAGGGTATAGAGTGTAGGGTATAGAGTGTAGAGTGTAGGGATTAGAGTGTAGGGTATAGAGTGTAGGGTGTAGAGTGTAGGGTATAGAGTGTAGAGTGTAGGGTATAGAGTGTATGGTATAGAGTGTAGGGTATAGAGTGTAGGGTGTAGAGTGTAGGGTATAGAGTGTAGGGTATAGAGTGTAGGGTATAGAGTGTAGGGTATAGAGTGTAGGGAATAGAGTGTAGAGTGTAAGGTATAGAGTGTAGAGTGTAGGGTATATAGTGTAGGGTATAGACTGTAGGGTATAGAGTGTAGGGTATAGATTGTAGGCTATAGAGTGTAGGGTATAGAGTGTAGGGTATAGAGTGTAGGGTATAGAGTGTAGGGTATAGAGTGTAGAGTGTAGGGTATAGTGTGTAGGGTATAGAGTGCAGGGTGTAGAGTGTAGGGTATAGAGTGTAGGGTATAGAGTGTAGAGTGTAGGGTATAGAGTGTATGCTATAGAGTGTATGGTGTAGAGTGTATGGTATAGAGTGTAGGGTATAGAGTGTAGAGTGTAGGGTATAGAGTGTAGGGTATAGAGTGTAGGGTATAGAGTGTATGTTATAGAGTGTAGGGTATAGAGTGTAGAGTGTAGGGTATAGAGTTTAGAGTGTAGGGTATAGAGTGTAGGGTACAGAGTGTAAGGTATAGAGTGTAGGGTGTAGAGTGTAGGGTATAGATTGTAGGGTATAGAGTGTAGGGTATAGAGTGTACGGTATAGAGTGTAGGGTATGGAGTGTATGGTATAGAGTGTAGGGTATAGAGTGTAGTGTGTAGAGTGTAGGGTATAGAGTGTAGAGTGTAGGGTATAGAGTGTATGGTATAGAGTGTAGGGTATAGAGTGTAGGGTATAGAGTGTAGGGCAAAGAGTGTAGGGTATAGAGTGTAGGGTATAGAGTGTAGGGTATAGAGTGTAGGGTATAGAGTGTAGGGTATATAGTGTAGAGTGTAGGGTATAGAGTGTAGGGTATAGAGTGTAGGGTATAGAGTGTAGGGTATAGAGTGCAGGGTATAGAGTGTAGAGTGTAGGGTATAGAGTGTAGAGTGTAGGGTATAGAGTGTAGGGTATAGAGTGTAGGGTATAGAGTGTAGAGTGTAGGGTATAGTGTGTAGGGTATAGAGTGCAGGGTGTAGAGTGTAGGGTATAGAGTGTAGGGTATAGAGTGTAGAGTGTAGGGTATAGAGTGTATGCTATAGAGTGTATGGTGTAGAGTGTATGGTATAGAGTGTAGGGTATAGAGTGTAGAGTGTAGGGTATAGAGTGTAGGGTATAGAGTGTAGGGTATAGAGTGTATGTTATAGAGTGTAGGGTATAGAGTGTAGAGTGTAGGGTATAGAGTTTAGAGTGTAGGGTATAGAGTGTAGGGTACAGAGTGTAAGGTATAGAGTGTAGGGTGTAGAGTGTAGGGTATAGATTGTAGGGTATAGAGTGTAGGGTATAGAGTGTACGGTATAGAGTGTAGGGTATGGAGTGTATGGTATAGAGTGTAGGGTATAGAGTGTAGTGTGTAGAGTGTAGGGTATAGAGTGTAGAGTGTAGGGTATAGAGTGTATGGTATAGAGTGTAGGGTATAGAGTGTAGGGTATAGAGTGTAGGGCAAAGAGTGTAGGGTATAGAGTGTAGGGTATAGAGTGTAGGGTATAGAGTGTAGGGTATAGAGTGTAGGGTATATAGTGTAGAGTGTAGGGTATAGAGTGTAGGGTATAGCGTGTAGGGTATAGAGTGTAGGGTATAGAGTGCAGGGTATAGAGTGTAGAGTGTAGGGTATAGAGTGTAGAGTGTAGGGTATAGAGTGTAGGGTATAGAGTGTAGGGTATAGAGTGTAGGGTATAGAGTGTAGAGTGTAGGGTATAGAGTGTAGGGTATAGAGTGTAGCTAGTAGAGTGTAGGGTATAGAGTGTAGGGTTCACAGTGTAGGGTATAGAGTGTAGGGTATAGAGTGTATGGTATAGAGTGTAGGGTATAGAGTGTAGGGTATAGAGTGTAGGGTATAGAGTGTAGGGTATAGAGTGTAGAGTGTAGGGTATAGAGTGTAGGGTATAGAGTGTAGGGTAGAGAGTGTAGAGTGTAGGGTATAGAGTGTAGGGTATAGAGTGTAGGGTATAGAGTGTGGGGTGTAGAGTGTAGGGTATAGAGTGTAGGGTATAGAGTGTAGGGTATAGAGTGTAGGGTATAGAGTGTAGGGAATAGAGTGTAGAGTGTAAGGTATAGAGTGTAGGGTATAGCGTGTACGGTATAGAGTGTAGGGTATAGAGTGTATGGTATAGAGTGTAGGGTATAGAGTGTAGAGTGTAGGGTATAGAGTGTAGGGATTAGAGTGTAGGGTATAGAGTGTAGGGTGTAGAGTGTAGGGTATAGAGTGTAGAGTGTAGGGTATAGAGTGTATGGTATAGAGTGTAGGGTATAGAGTGTAGGGTGTAGAGTGTAGGGTATAGAGTGTAGGGTATAGAGTGTAAGGTATAGAGTGTAGGGAATAGAGTGTAGAGTGTAAGGTATAGAGTGTAGAGTTTAGGGTATAGAGTGTAGGGTATAGAGTGTAGAGTGTTGGGATTAGAGTGTAGGGTATAGAGTGTAGGGTGTAGAGTGTAGGGTATAGAGTGTAGAGTGTAGGGTATAGAGTATATGGTATAGAGTGTAGGGTATAGAGTGTAGGGTGTAGAGTATAGGGTATAGAGTGTAGGGTATAGAGTGTAGGGTATAGAGTGTAGGGAATAGAGTGTAGAGTGTAAGGTTTAGAGTGTATAGTGTAGGGTATAGAGTGTAGGGTATAGACTGTAGGGTATAGAGTGTAGGGTATAGAGTGTAGGGTATAGATTGTAGAGTGTAGGCTATAGAGTGTAGGGTATAGAGTGTAGAGTGTAGGGTATAGAGTGTAGGGTATAGAGTGTAGGGTATAGAGTGTAGAGTGAAGGGTATAGTGTGTAGGATAGAGTGTAGGGTATAGAGTGTAGGGTATAGAGTGTATGGTATAGAGTGTAGGGTATAGAGTGTAGGGTATAGAGTGTAGGGTATAGAGTGTAGAGTGTAGGGTATAGAGTGTAGAGTGTAGGGTATAGAGTGTAGGGTATAGAGTGTAGGGTAGAGAGTGTAGAGTGTAGGGTATAGAGTGTAGGGTATAGAGTGTAGGGTATAGAGTGTAGAGTGTAGGGATTAGAGTGTAGGGTATAGAGTGTAGGGTGTAGAGTGTAGGGTATAGAGTGTAGAGTGTAGGGTATAGAGTGTATGGTATAGAGTGTAGGGTATAGAGTGTAGGGTGTAGAGTGTAGGGTATAGAGTGTAGGGTATAGAGTGTAGGGTATAGAGTGTAGGGAATAGAGTGTTGAGTGTAAGGTATAGAGTGTAGAGTGTAGGGCATAGAGTGTAGAGTGTAGGGTATAGAGTGTAGGGTATAGAGTGTAGGGTATACAGTGTAGGGTATAGAGTGTAGAGTGTAGGGTATAGAGTGTAGAGTGTAGGGTATAGAGTGTAGAGTGTAGGGCATAGAGTGTAGATTGTAGGGTATAGAGTGTAGGGTATAGAGTGTAGGGTATACAGTGTAGGGTATAGAGTGTAGAGTGTAGGGTATAGAGTGTAGAGTGTAGGGTATAGAGTGTAGGGTACAGAGTGTAGGGTGTAGAGTGTAGGGTAGAGAGTGTAGAGTGTAGGGTATAGAGTGTAGGGTATAGAGTGTAGAGTGTAGGGATTAGAGTGTACGGTATAGAGTGTAGGGTGTGGAGTGTAGGGTATAGAGTGTAGAGTGTAGGGTATAGAGTGTATGGTATAGAGTGTAGGGTATAGAGTGTAGGGTGTAGAGTGTAGGGTATAGAGTGTAGGGTATAGAGTGTAGGGAATAGAGTGTAGGGAATAGAGTGTAGAGTGTAAGGTATAGAGTGTAGAGTGTAGGGTATAGAGTGTAGGGTATAGAGTGTAGAGTGTAGGGATTAGAGTGTAGGGTATAGAGTGTAGGGTGTAGAGTGTAGGGTACAGAGTGTAGAGTGTAGGGTATAGAGTGTATGGTATAGAGTGTAGGGTATAGAGTGTAGGGTGTAGAGTGTAGGGTATAGAGTGTAGGGTATAGAGTGTAGGGTATAGAGTGTAGGGTATAGAGTGTAGGGAATAGAGTGTGGAGTGTAAGGTATAGAGTGTAGAGTGTAGGGTATATAGTGTAGGGTATAGACTGTAGGGTATAGAGTGTAGGGTATAGATTGTAGGCTATAGAGTGTAGGGTATAGAGTGTAGGGTATAGAGTGTAGGGTATAGAGTGTAGGGTATAGAGTGTAGAGTGTAGGGTATAGTGTGTAGGGTATAGAGTGCAGGGTGTAGAGTGTAGGGTATAGAGTGTAGGGTATAGAGTGTAGAGTGTAGGGTATAGAGTGTATGCTATAGAGTGTATGGTGTAGAGTGTATGGTATAGAGTGTAGGGTATAGAGTGTAGAGTGTAGGGTATAGAGTGTAGGGTATAGAGTGTAGGGTATAGAGTGTATGTTATAGAGTGTAGGGTATAGAGTGTAGAGTGTAGGGTATAGAGTTTAGAGTGTAGGGTATAGAGTGTAGGGTATAGAGTGTAAGGTATAGAGTGTAGGGTGTAGAGTGTAGGGTATAGATTGTAGGGTATAGAGTGTAGGGTATAGAGTGTACGGTATAGAGTGTAGGGTATGGAGTGTATGGTATAGAGTGTAGGGTATAGAGTGTAGAGTGTAGGGTATAGAGTGTATGGTATAGAGTGTAGGGTATAGAGTGTAGGGTGTAGAGTGTAGGGTATAGAGTGTAGGGTATAGAGTGTAGGGTATAGAGTGTAGGGTATAGAGTGTTGGGTATAGAGTGTAGGGTATAGAGTGTAGGGTAGAGAGTGTAGGGTATAGTGTAGGGAATAGAGTGTAGAGTGTAAGGTATAGAGTGTAGAGTGTAGGGTATAGAGTGTAGGGTATAGAGTGTAGAGTGTAGGGATTAGAGTGTAGGGTATAGAATGGAGGGTATAGTGTGTAGGGTATAGAGTGTAGAGTGTAGGGTATAGAGTGTAGAGTGTAGGGTATAGAGTGTAGGGTATAGAGTGTAGGGTATAGAGTGTAGGGCATAGAGTGTAGGGTATAGAGTGTAGGGTATAGAGTGTAGAGTGTAGGGTATAGAGTGTAGGGTGTAGAGTGTAGAGTGTAGGGTATAGAGTGTAGGGTATAGAGTGTAGGGTATAGAGTGTAGGGCATAGAGTGTAGGGTATAGAGTGTAGGGTATAGAGTGTAGAGTGTAGGGTATAGAGTGTAGGGTATAGAGTGTAGGGTATAGAGTGTAGAGTGTAGGGCATAGAGTGTAGAGTGTAGGGTATAGAGTGTAGGGTATAGAGTGTAGGGTAGAAAGTGTAGGGTAGAGAGTGTAGAGTGTAGGGATTAGAGTGTAGGGTATAGAGTGTAGGGTGTAGAGTGTAGGGCATAGAGTGTAGAGTGTAGGGTATAGAGTGTATGGTATAGAGTGTAGGGTATAGAGTGTAGGGTGTAGAGTGTAGGGTATAGAGTGTAGGGTATAGAGTGTAGGGTATAGAGTGTAGGGAATAGAGTGTTGAGTGTAATGTATAGAGTGTAGAGTGTAGGGCATAGAGTGTAGAGTGTAGGGTATAGAGTGTAGTGTACAGAGTGTAGGGTATAGAGTGTAGGGTAGAGAGTGTAGAGTGTAGGGTATAGAGTGTAGGGTATAGAGTGTAGAGTGTAGGGATTAGAGTGTAGGGTATAGAGTGTAGGGTGTGGAGTGTAGGGTATAGAGTGTAGAGTGTAGGGTATAGAGTGTATGGTATAGAGTGTAGGGTATAGAGTGTAGGGTGTAGAGTGTAGGGTATAGAGTGTAGGGTATAGAGTGTAGGGAATAGAGTGTAGGGAATAGAGTGTAGAGTGTAAGGTATAGAGTGTAAAGTGTAGGGTATAGAGTGTAGGGTATAGAGTGTAGACTGTAGGGATTAGAGTGTAGGGTGTAGAGTGTAGGGTACAGAGTGTAGAGTGTAGGGTATAGAGTGTATGGTATAGAGTGTAGGGTATAGAGTGTAGGGTATAGAGTGTAGGGAATAGAGTGTGGAGTGTAAGGTATAGAGTGTAGAGTGTAGGGTATAGAGTGTAGGGTATAGCATGTAGGGTATAGAGTGTAGGGTATAGAGTGTAGGGTATAGATTGTAGAGTGTAGGCTATAGAGTGTAGGGTATAGAGTGTAGGGAATAGAGTGTAGGGAATAGAGTGTAGAGTGTAAGGTATAGAGTGTAAAGTGTAGGGTATAGAGTGTAGGGTATAGAGTGTAGACTGTAGGGATTAGAGTGTAGGGTATAGAGTGTAGGGTGTAGAGTGTAGGGTACAGAGTGTAGAGTGTAGGGTATAGAGTGTATGGTATAGAGTGTAGGGTATAGAGTGTAGGGAATAGAGTGTGGAGTGTAAGGTATAGAGTGTAGAGTGTAGGGTATAGAGTGTAGGGTATAGCCTGTAGGGTATAGAGTGTAGGGTATAGAGTGTAGGGTATAGATTGTAGAGTGTAGGCTATAGAGTGTAGGGTATAGAGTGTAGAGTGTAGGGTATAGAGTGTAGGGTATAGAGTGTAGGGTATAGAGTGTAGGGTATAGAGTGTAGAGTGTAGGGTATAGTGTGTAGGGTATAGAGTGCAGGGTGTAGAGTGTAGGGTATAGAGTGTAGGGTATAGAGTGTAGAGTGTAGGGTATAGAGTGTATGCTATAGAGTGTATGGTGTAGAGTGTATGGTATAGAGTGTAGGGTATAGAGTGTAGAGTGTATGGTATAGAGTGTAGGGTGTAGAGTGTAGGGTATAGAGTGTATGTTATAGAGTGTAGGGTATAGAGTGTAGGGTAGAGAGTGTAGAGTGTAGGGTATAGAGTGTAGGGTATAGAGTGTAGGGTATAGAGTGTAGAGTGTAGGGATTAGAGTGTAGGGTATAGAGTGTAGTGTGTAGAGTGTAGGGTATAGAGTGTAGAGTGTAGGGTATAGAGTGTATGGTATAGAGTGTAGGGTATAGAGTGTAGGGTGTAGAGTGTAGGGTATAGAGTGTAGGGTATAGAGTGTAGGGTATAGAGTGTAGGGAATAGAGTGTAGAGTGTAAGGTATAGAGTGTAGAGTATAGGGTATAGAGTGTAGGGTATAGAGTGTAGAGTGTAGGGATTAGAGTGTAGGGTATAGAGTGTACGGTGTAGAGTGTAGGGTATAGAGTGTAGAGTGTAGGGTATAGAGTGTATGGTATAGAGTGTAGGGTATAGAGTGTAGGGTGTAGAGTGTAGGGTATAGAGTGTAGGGTATAGAGTGTAGGGTATAGAGTGTAGGGTATAGAGTGTAGGGAATAGAGTGTAGAGTGTAAGGTATAGAGTGTAGAGTGTAGGGTATATAGTGTAGGGTATAGACTGTAGGGTATAGAGTGTAGGGTATAGATTGTAGGCTATAGAGTGTAGGGTATAGAGTGTAGGGTATAGAGTGTAGGGTATAGAGTGTAGGGTATAGAGTGTAGAGTGTAGGGTATAGTGTGTAGGGTATAGAGTGCAGGGTGTAGAGTGTAGGGTATAGAGTGTAGGGTATAGAGTGTAGAGTGTAGGGTATAGAGTGTATGCTATAGAGTGTATGGTGTAGAGTGTATGGTATAGAGTGTAGGGTATAGAGTGTAGAGTGTAGGGTATAGAGTGTAGGGTATAGAGTGTAGGGTATAGAGTGTATGTTATAGAGTGTAGGGTATAGAGTGTAGAGTGTAGGGTATAGAGTTTAGAGTGTAGGGTATAGAGTGTAGGGTATAGAGTGTAAGGTATAGAGTGTAGGGTGTAGAGTGTAGGGTATAGATTGTAGGGTATAGAGTGTAGGGTATAGAGTGTACGGTATAGAGTGTAGGGTATGGAGTGTATGGTATAGAGTGTAGGGTATAGAGTGTAGAGTGTAGGGTATAGAGTGTAGGGTATAGAGTGTAGGGTATAGAGTGTAGGGTATAGAGTGTTGGGTATAGAGTGTAGGGTATAGAGTGTAGGGTAGAGAGTGTAGGGTATAGAGTGTAGGGAATAGAGTGTAGAGTGTAAGGTATAGAGTGTAGAGTGTAGGGTATAGAGTGTAGGGTATAGAGTGTAGAGTGTAGGGATTAGAGTGTAGGGTATAGAATGGAGGGTATAGTGTGTAGGGTATAGAGTGTAGAGTGTAGGGTATAGAGTGTAGAGTGTAGGGTATAGAGTGTAGGGTATAGAGTGTAGGGTATAGAGTGTAGGGCATAGAGTGTAGGGTATAGAGTGTAGGGTATAGAGTGTAGAGTGTAGGGTATAGAGTGTAGGGTGTAGAGTGTAGAGTGTAGGGTATAGAGTGTAGGGTATAGAGTGTAGGGTATAGAGTGTAGGGCATAGAGTGTAGGGTATAGAGTGTAGGGTATAGAGTGTAGAGTGTAGGGTATAGAGTGTAGGGTATAGAGTGTAGGGTATAGAGTGTAGAGTGTAGGGCATAGAGTGTAGAGTGTAGGGTATAGAGTGTAGGGTATAGAGTGTAGGGTAGAAAGTGTAGGGTAGAGAGTGTAGAGTGTAGGGATTAGAGTGTAGGGTATAGAGTGTAGGGTGTAGAGTGTAGGGCATAGAGTGTAGAGTGTAGGGTATAGAGTGTATGGTATAGAGTGTAGGGTATAGAGTGTAGGGTGTA
Organism: Ranitomeya imitator; assembly: GCF_032444005.1. NCBI lineage: Eukaryota > Metazoa > Chordata > Amphibia > Anura > Dendrobatidae > Ranitomeya > Ranitomeya imitator. The sequence continues at coordinate 406,134 of NW_027194416.1, read as the reverse complement.
GAGTGTAGGGTATAGAGTGTAGGGTATAGAGTGTAGGGTATAGAGTGTAGGGAATAGAGTGTTGAGTGTAATGTATAGAGTGTAGAGTGTAGGGCATAGAGTGTAGAGTGTAGGGTATAGAGTGTAGGGTATAGAGTGTAGGGTATAGAGTGTAGGGTATACAGTGTAGGGTATAGAGTGTAGAGTGTAGGGTATAGAGTGTAGAGTGTAGGGTATAGAGTGTAGAGTGTAGGGCATAGAGTGTAGATTGTAGGGTATAGAGTGTAGGGTATAGAGTGTAGGGTATACAGTGTAGGGTATAGAGTGTAGAGTGTAGGGTATAGAGTGTAGAGTGTAGGGTATAGAGTGTAGGGTAGAGAGTGTAGAGTGTAGGGTATAGAGTGTAGGGTATAGAGTGTAGAGTGTAGGGATTAGAGTGTAGGGTATAGAGTGTAGGGTGTGGAGTGTAGGGTATAGAGTGTAGAGTGTAGGGTATAGAGTGTATGGTATAGAGTGTAGGGTACAGAGTGTAGGGTGTAGAGTGTAGGGTATAGAGTGTAATGTATAGAGTGTAGGGAATAGAGTGTAGGGAATAGAGTGTAGAGTGTAAGGTATAGAGTGTAGAGTGTAGGGTATAGAGTGTAGGGTATAGAGTGTAGAGTGTAGGGATTAGAGTGTAGGGTATAGAGTGTAGGGTGTAGAGTGTAGGGTACAGAGTGTAGAGTGTAGGGTATAGAGTGTATGGTATAGAGTGTAGGGTATAGAGTGTAGGGTGTAGAGTGTAGGGTATAGAGTGTAGGGTATAGAGTGTAGGGTATAGAGTGTAGGGTATAGAGTGTAGGGAATAGAGTGTGGAGTGTAAGGTATAGAGTGTAGAGTGTAGGGTATAGAGTGTAGGGTATAGCCTGTAGGGTATAGAGTGTAGGGTATAGAGTGTAGGGTATAGATTGTAGAGTGTAGGCTATAGAGTGTAGGGTATAGAGTGTAGAGTGTAGGGTATAGAGTGTAGGGTATAGAGTGTAGGGTATAGAGTGTAGGGTATAGAGTGTAGAGTGTAGGGTATAGTGTGTAGGGTATAGAGTGCAGGGTGTAGAGTGTAGGGTATAGAGTGTAGGGTATAGAGTGTAGAGTGTAGGGTATAGAGTGTATGCTATAGAGTGCATGGTGTAGAGTGTATGGTATAGAGTGTAGGGTATAGAGTGTAGAGTGTATGGTATAGAGTGTAGGGTGTAGAGTGTAAGGTATAGAGTGTATGTTATAGAGTGTAGGGTATAGAGTGTAGGGTAGAGAGTGTAGAGTGTAGGGTATAGAGTGTAGGGTATAGAGTGTAGTGTGTAGACTGTAGGGTATAGAGTGTAGAGTGTAGGGTATAGAGTGTATGGTATAGAGTGAAGGGTATAGAGTGTAGGGTGTAGAGTGTAGGGTATAGAGTGTAGGGTATAGAGTGTAGGGTATAGAGTGTAGGGAATAGAGTGTAGAGTGTAAGGTATAGAGTGTAGAGTATAGGGTATAGAGTGTAGGGTATAGAGTGTAGAGTGTAGGGATTAGAGTGTAGGGTATAGAGTGTAGGGTGTAGAGTGTAGGGTATAGAGTGTAGAGTGTAGGGTATAGAGTGTATGGTATAGAGTGTAGGGTATAGAGTGTAGGGTGTAGAGTGTAGGGTATAGAGTGTAGGGTATAGAGTGTAGGGTATAGAGTGTAGGGTATAGAGTGTAGGGAATAGAGTGTAGAGTGTAAGGTATAGAGTGTAGAGTGTAGGGTATATAGTGTAGGGTATAGACTGTAGGGTATAGAGTGTAGGGTATAGATTGTAGGCTATAGAGTGTAGGGTATAGAGGGTAGGGTATAGAGTGTAGGGTATAGAGTGTAGGGTATAGAGTGTAGAGTGTAGGGTATAGTGTGTAGGGTATAGAGTGCAGGGTGTAGAGTGTAGGGTATAGAGTGTAGGGTATAGAGTGTAGAGTGTAGGGTATAGAGTGTATGCTATAGAGTGTATGGTGTAGAGTGTATGGTATAGAGTGTAGGGTATAGAGTGTAGAGTGTAGGGTATAGAGTGTAGGGTATAGAGTGTAGGGTATAGAGTGTATGTTATAGAGTGTAGGGTATAGAGTGTAGAGTGTAGGGTATAGAGTTTAGAGTGTAGGGTATAGAGTGTAGGGTATAGAGTGTAAGGTATAGAGTGTAGGGTGTAGAGTGTAGGGTATAGATTGTAGGGTATAGAGTGTAGGGTATAGAGTGTACGGTATAGAGTGTAGGGTATGGAGTGTATGGTATAGAGTGTAGGGTATAGAGTGTAGTGTGTAGAGTGTAGGGTATAGAGTGTAGAGTGTAGGGTATAGAGTGTATGGTATAGAGTGTAGGGTATAGAGTGTAGGGTATAGAGTGTAGGGCAAAGAGTGTAGGGTATAGAGTGTAGGGTATAGAGTGTAGGGTATAGAGTGTAGGGTATAGAGTGTAGGGTATATAGTGTAGAGTGTAGGGTATAGAGTGTAGGGTATAGAGTGTAGGGTATAGAGTGTAGGGTATAGAGTGCAGGGTATAGAGTGTAGAGTGTAGGGTATAGAGTGTAGAGTGTAGGGTATAGAGTGTAGGGTATAGAGTGTAGGGTATAGAGTGTAGGGTATAGAGTGTAGAGTGTAGGGTATAGAGTGTAGGGTATAGAGTGTAGCTAGTAGAGTGTAGGGTATAGAGTGTAGGGTTCACAGTGTAGGGTATAGAGTGTAGGGTATAGAGTGTATGGTATAGAGTGTAGGGTATAGAGTGTAGGGTATAGAGTGTAGGGTATAGAGTGTAGGGTATAGAGTGTAGAGTGTAGGGTATAGAGTGTAGGGTATAGAGTGTAGGGTAGAGAGTGTAGAGTGTAGGGTATAGAGTGTAGGGTATAGAGTGTAGGGTATAGAGTGTGGGGTGTAGAGTGTAGGGTATAGAGTGTAGGGTATAGAGTGTAGGGTATAGAGTGTAGGGTATAGAGTGTAGGGAATAGAGTGTAGAGTGTAAGGTATAGAGTGTAGGGTATAGCGTGTACGGTATAGAGTGTAGGGTATAGAGTGTATGGTATAGAGTGTAGGGTATAGAGTGTAGAGTGTAGGGTATAGAGTGTAGGGATTAGAGTGTAGGGTATAGAGTGTAGGGTGTAGAGTGTAGGGTATAGAAAGTAGAGTGTAGGGTATAGAGTGTATGGTATAGAGTGTAGGGTATAGAGTGTAGGGTGTAGAGTGTAGGGTATAGAGTGTAGGGTATAGAGTGTAGGGTATAGAGTGTAAGGTATAGAGTGTAGGGAATAGAGTGTAGAGTGTAAGGTATAGAGTGTAGAGTTTAGGGTATAGAGTGTAGGGTATAGAGTGTAGAGTGTTGGGATTAGAGTGTAGGGTATAGAGTGTAGGGTGTAGAGTGTAGGGTATAGAGTGTAGAGTGTAGGGTATAGAGTATATGGTATAGAGTGTAGGGTATAGAGTGTAGGGTGTAGAGTATAGGGTATAGAGTGTAGGGTATAGAGTGTAGGGTATAGAGTGTAGGGAATAGAGTGTAGAGTGTAAGGTTTAGAGTGTAGAGTGTAGGGTATAGAGTGTAGGGTATAGACTGTAGGGTATAGAGTGTAGGGTATAGAGTGTAGGGTATAGATTGTAGAGTGTAGGCTATAGAGTGTAGGGTATAGAGTGTAAAGTGTAGGGTATAGAGTGTAGGGTATAGAGTGTAGGGTATAGAGTGTAGAGTGTAGGGTATAGTGTGTAGGATAGAGTGTAGGGTATAGAGTGTAGGGTATAGAGTGTATGGTATAGAGTGTATGGTATAGAGTGTAGGGTATAGAGTGTAGGGTATAGAGTGTAAATTGTAGGGTATAGAGTGTAGAGTGTAGGGTATAGAGTGTAGGGTATAGAGTGTAGGGTAGAGAGTGTAGAGTGTAGGGTATAGAGTGTAGGGTATAGAGTGTAGGGTATAGAGTGTAGAGTGTAGGGATTAGAGTGTAGGGTATAGAGTGTAGGGTGTAGAGTGTAGGGTATAGAGTGTAGAGTGTAGGGTATAGAGTGTATGGTATAGAGTGTAGGGTATAGAGTGTAGGGTGTAGAGTGTAGGGTATAGAGTGTAGGGTATAGAGTGTAGGGTATAGAGTGTAGGGAATAGAGTGTTGAGTGTAAGGTATAGAGTGTAGAGTGTAGGGCATAGAGTGTAGAGTGTAGGGTATAGAGTGTAGGGTATAGAGTGTAGGGTATAGAGTGTAGGGTATACAGTGTAGGGTATAGAGTGTAGAGTGTAGGGTATAGAGTGTAGAGTGTAGGGTATAGAGTGTAGAGTGTAGGGCATAGAGTGTAGATTGTAGGGTATAGAGTGTAGGGTATAGAGTGTAGGGTATACAGTGTAGGGTATAGAGTGTAGAGTGTAGGGTATAGAGTGTAGAGTGTAGGGTATAGAGTGTAGGGTAGAGAGTGTAGAGTGTAGGGTATAGAGTGTAGGGTATAGAGTGTAGAGTGTAGGGATTAGAGTGTAGGGTATAGAGTGTAGGGTGTGGAGTGTAGGGTATAGAGTGTAGAGTGTAGGGTATAGAGTGTATGGTATAGAGTGTAGGGTACAGAGTGTAGGGTGTAGAGTGTAGGGTATAGAGTGTAATGTATAGAGTGTAGGGAATAGAGTGTAGGGAATAGAGTGTGGAGTGTAAGGTATAGAGTGTAGAGTGTAGGGTATAGAGTGTAGGGTATAGCCTGTAGGGTATAGAGTGTAGGGTATAGAGTGTAGGGTATAGATTGTAGAGTGTAGGCTATAGAGTGTAGGGTATAGAGTGTAGAGTGTAGGGTATAGAGTGTAGGGTATAGAGTGTAGGGTATAGAGTGTAGGGTATAGAGTGTAGAGTGTAGGGTATAGTGTGTAGGGTATAGAGTGCAGGGTGTAGAGTGTAGGGTATAGAGTGTAGGGTATAGAGTGTAGAGTGTAGGGTATAGAGTGTATGCTATAGAGTGCATGGTGTAGAGTGTATGGTATAGAGTGTAGGGTATAGAGTGTATGGTATAGAGTGTAGGGTGTAGAGTGTAGGGTATAGAGTGTATGTTATAGAGTGTAGGGTATAGAGTGTAGGGTAGAGAGTGTAGAGTGTAGGGTATAGAGTGTAGGGTATAGAGTGTAGTGTGTAGAGTGTAGGGTATAGAGTGTAGAGTGTAGGGTATAGAGTGTATGGTATAGAGTATAGGGTATAGAGTGTAGGGTGTAGAGTGTAGGGTATAGAGTGTAGGGTATAGAGTGTAGGGTATAGAGTGTGGGGAATAGAGTGTAGAGTGTAAGGTATAGAGTGTAGAGTATAGGGTATAGAGTGTAGGGTATAGAGTGTAGAGTGTAGGGATTAGAGTGTAGGGTATAGAGTGTAGGGTGTAGAGTGTAGGGTATAGAGTGTAGAGTGTAGGGTATAGAGTGTATGGTATAGAGTGTAGGGTATAGAGTGTAGGGTGTAGAGTGTAGGGTATAGAGTGTAGGGTATAGAGTGTAGGGTATAGAGTGTAGGGTATAGAGTGTAGGGAATAGAGTGTAGAGTGTAAGGTATAGAGTGTAGAGTGTAGGGTATATAGTGTAGGGTATAGACTGTAGGGTATAGAGTGTAGGGTATAGATTGTAGGCTATAGAGTGTAGGGTATAGAGTGTAGGGTATAGAGTGTAGGGTATAGAGTGTAGGGTATAGAGTGTAGAGTGTAGGGTATAGTGTGTAGGGTATAGAGTGCAGGGTGTAGAGTGTAGGGTATAGAGTGTAGGGTATAGAGTGTAGAGTGTAGGGTATAGAGTGTATGCTATAGAGTGTATGGTGTAGAGTGTATGGTATAGAGTGTAGGGTATAGAGTGTAGAGTGTAGGGTATAGAGTGTAGGGTATAGAGTGTAGGGTATAGAGTGTATGTTATAGAGTGTAGGGTATAGAGTGTAGAGTGTAGGGTATAGAGTTTAGAGTGTAGGGTATAGAGTGTAGGGTACAGAGTGTAAGGTATAGAGTGTAGGGTGTAGAGTGTAGGGTATAGATTGTAGGGTATAGAGTGTAGGGTATAGAGTGTACGGTATAGAGTGTAGGGTATGGAGTGTATGGTATAGAGTGTAGGGTATAGAGTGTAGTGTGTAGAGTGTAGGGTATAGAGTGTAGAGTGTAGGGTATAGAGTGTATGGTATAGAGTGTAGGGTATAGAGTGTAGGGTATAGAGTGTAGGGCAAAGAGTGTAGGGTATAGAGTGTAGGGTATAGAGTGTAGGGTATAGAGTGTAGGGTATAGAGTGTAGGGTATATAGTGTAGAGTGTAGGGTATAGAGTGTAGGGTATAGAGTGTAGGGTATAGAGTGTAGGGTATAGAGTGCAGGGTATAGAGTGTAGAGTGTAGGGTATAGAGTGTAGAGTGTAGGGTATAGAGTGTAGGGTATAGAGTGTAGGGTATAGAGTGTAGAGTGTAGGGTATAGTGTGTAGGGTATAGAGTGCAGGGTGTAGAGTGTAGGGTATAGAGTGTAGGGTATAGAGTGTAGAGTGTAGGGTATAGAGTGTATGCTATAGAGTGTATGGTGTAGAGTGTATGGTATAGAGTGTAGGGTATAGAGTGTAGAGTGTAGGGTATAGAGTGTAGGGTATAGAGTGTAGGGTATAGAGTGTATGTTATAGAGTGTAGGGTATAGAGTGTAGAGTGTAGGGTATAGAGTTTAGAGTGTAGGGTATAGAGTGTAGGGTACAGAGTGTAAGGTATAGAGTGTAGGGTGTAGAGTGTAGGGTATAGATTGTAGGGTATAGAGTGTAGGGTATAGAGTGTACGGTATAGAGTGTAGGGTATGGAGTGTATGGTATAGAGTGTAGGGTATAGAGTGTAGTGTGTAGAGTGTAGGGTATAGAGTGTAGAGTGTAGGGTATAGAGTGTATGGTATAGAGTGTAGGGTATAGAGTGTAGGGTATAGAGTGTAGGGCAAAGAGTGTAGGGTATAGAGTGTAGGGTATAGAGTGTAGGGTATAGAGTGTAGGGTATAGAGTGTAGGGTATATAGTGTAGAGTGTAGGGTATAGAGTGTAGGGTATAGCGTGTAGGGTATAGAGTGTAGGGTATAGAGTGCAGGGTATAGAGTGTAGAGTGTAGGGTATAGAGTGTAGAGTGTAGGGTATAGAGTGTAGGGTATAGAGTGTAGGGTATAGAGTGTAGGGTATAGAGTGTAGAGTGTAGGGTATAGAGTGTAGGGTATAGAGTGTAGCTAGTAGAGTGTAGGGTATAGAGTGTAGGGTTCACAGTGTAGGGTATAGAGTGTAGGGTATAGAGTGTATGGTATAGAGTGTAGGGTATAGAGTGTAGGGTATAGAGTGTAGGGTATAGAGTGTAGGGTATAGAGTGTAGAGTGTAGGGTATAGAGTGTAGGGTATAGAGTGTAGGGTAGAGAGTGTAGAGTGTAGGGTATAGAGTGTAGGGTATAGAGTGTAGGGTATAGAGTGTGGGGTGTAGAGTGTAGGGTATAGAGTGTAGGGTATAGAGTGTAGGGTATAGAGTGTAGGGTATAGAGTGTAGGGAATAGAGTGTAGAGTGTAAGGTATAGAGTGTAGGGTATAGCGTGTACGGTATAGAGTGTAGGGTATAGAGTGTATGGTATAGAGTGTAGGGTATAGAGTGTAGAGTGTAGGGTATAGAGTGTAGGGATTAGAGTGTAGGGTATAGAGTGTAGGGTGTAGAGTGTAGGGTATAGAGTGTAGAGTGTAGGGTATAGAGTGTATGGTATAGAGTGTAGGGTATAGAGTGTAGGGTGTAGAGTGTAGGGTATAGAGTGTAGGGTATAGAGTGTAAGGTATAGAGTGTAGGGAATAGAGTGTAGAGTGTAAGGTATAGAGTGTAGAGTTTAGGGTATAGAGTGTAGGGTATAGAGTGTAGAGTGTTGGGATTAGAGTGTAGGGTATAGAGTGTAGGGTGTAGAGTGTAGGGTATAGAGTGTAGAGTGTAGGGTATAGAGTATATGGTATAGAGTGTAGGGTATAGAGTGTAGGGTGTAGAGTATAGGGTATAGAGTGTAGGGTATAGAGTGTAGGGTATAGAGTGTAGGGAATAGAGTGTAGAGTGTAAGGTTTAGAGTGTATAGTGTAGGGTATAGAGTGTAGGGTATAGACTGTAGGGTATAGAGTGTAGGGTATAGAGTGTAGGGTATAGATTGTAGAGTGTAGGCTATAGAGTGTAGGGTATAGAGTGTAGAGTGTAGGGTATAGAGTGTAGGGTATAGAGTGTAGGGTATAGAGTGTAGAGTGAAGGGTATAGTGTGTAGGATAGAGTGTAGGGTATAGAGTGTAGGGTATAGAGTGTATGGTATAGAGTGTAGGGTATAGAGTGTAGGGTATAGAGTGTAGGGTATAGAGTGTAGAGTGTAGGGTATAGAGTGTAGAGTGTAGGGTATAGAGTGTAGGGTATAGAGTGTAGGGTAGAGAGTGTAGAGTGTAGGGTATAGAGTGTAGGGTATAGAGTGTAGGGTATAGAGTGTAGAGTGTAGGGATTAGAGTGTAGGGTATAGAGTGTAGGGTGTAGAGTGTAGGGTATAGAGTGTAGAGTGTAGGGTATAGAGTGTATGGTATAGAGTGTAGGGTATAGAGTGTAGGGTGTAGAGTGTAGGGTATAGAGTGTAGGGTATAGAGTGTAGGGTATAGAGTGTAGGGAATAGAGTGTTGAGTGTAAGGTATAGAGTGTAGAGTGTAGGGCATAGAGTGTAGAGTGTAGGGTATAGAGTGTAGGGTATAGAGTGTAGGGTATACAGTGTAGGGTATAGAGTGTAGAGTGTAGGGTATAGAGTGTAGAGTGTAGGGTATAGAGTGTAGAGTGTAGGGCATAGAGTGTAGATTGTAGGGTATAGAGTGTAGGGTATAGAGTGTAGGGTATACAGTGTAGGGTATAGAGTGTAGAGTGTAGGGTATAGAGTGTAGAGTGTAGGGTATAGAGTGTAGGGTACAGAGTGTAGGGTGTAGAGTGTAGGGTAGAGAGTGTAGAGTGTAGGGTATAGAGTGTAGGGTATAGAGTGTAGAGTGTAGGGATTAGAGTGTACGGTATAGAGTGTAGGGTGTGGAGTGTAGGGTATAGAGTGTAGAGTGTAGGGTATAGAGTGTATGGTATAGAGTGTAGGGTATAGAGTGTAGGGTGTAGAGTGTAGGGTATAGAGTGTAGGGTATAGAGTGTAGGGAATAGAGTGTAGGGAATAGAGTGTAGAGTGTAAGGTATAGAGTGTAGAGTGTAGGGTATAGAGTGTAGGGTATAGAGTGTAGAGTGTAGGGATTAGAGTGTAGGGTATAGAGTGTAGGGTGTAGAGTGTAGGGTACAGAGTGTAGAGTGTAGGGTATAGAGTGTATGGTATAGAGTGTAGGGTATAGAGTGTAGGGTGTAGAGTGTAGGGTATAGAGTGTAGGGTATAGAGTGTAGGGTATAGAGTGTAGGGTATAGAGTGTAGGGAATAGAGTGTGGAGTGTAAGGTATAGAGTGTAGAGTGTAGGGTATAGAGTGTAGGGTATAGCCTGTAGGGTATAGAGTGTAGGGTATAGAGTGTAGGGTATAGATTGTAGAGTGTAGGCTATAGAGTGTAGGGTATAGAGTGTAGAGTGTAGGGTATAGAGTGTAGGGCATAGAGTGTAGGGTATAGAGTGTAGGGTATAGAGTGTAGAGTGTAGGGTATAGAGTGTAGGGTATAGAGTGTAGGGTATAGAGTGTAGAGTGTAGGGCATAGAGTGTAGAGTGTAGGGTATAGAGTGTAGGGTATAGAGTGTAGGGTAGAAAGTGTAGGGTAGAGAGTGTAGAGTGTAGGGATTAGAGTGTAGGGTATAGAGTGTAGGGTGTAGAGTGTAGGGCATAGAGTGTAGAGTGTAGGGTATAGAGTGTATGGTATAGAGTGTAGGGTATAGAGTGTAGGGTGTAGAGTGTAGGGTATAGAGTGTAGGGTATAGAGTGTAGGGTATAGAGTGTAGGGAATAGAGTGTTGAGTGTAATGTATAGAGTGTAGAGTGTAGGGCATAGAGTGTAGAGTGTAGGGTATAGAGTGTAGGGTATAGAGTGTAGGGTATAGAGTGTAGGGTATACAGTGTAGGGTATAGAGTGTAGAGTGTAGGGTATAGAGTGTAGAGTGTAGGGTATAGAGTGTAGAGTGTAGGGCATAGAGTGTAGATTGTAGGGTATAGAGTGTAGGGTATAGAGTGTAGGGTATACAGTGTAGGGTATAGAGTGTAGAGTGTAGGGTATAGAGTGTAGAGTGTAGGGTATAGAGTGTAGGGTAGAGAGTGTAGAGTGTAGGGTATAGAGTGTAGGGTATAGAGTGTAGAGTGTAGGGATTAGAGTGTAGGGTATAGAGTGTAGGGTGTGGAGTGTAGGGTATAGAGTGTAGAGTGTAGGGTAGAGAGTGTATGGTATAGAGTGTAGGGTACAGAGTGTAGGGTGTAGAGTGTAGGGTATAGAGTGTAATGTATAGAGTGTAGGGAATAGAGTGTAGGGAATAGAGTGTAGAGTGTAAGGTATAGAGTGTAGAGTGTAGGGTATAGAGTGTAGGGTATAGAGTGTAGAGTGTAGGGATTAGAGTGTAGGGTATAGAGTGTAGGGTGTAGAGTGTAGGGTACAGAGTGTAGAGTGTAGGGTATAGAGTGTATGGTATAGAGTGTAGGGTATAGAGTGTAGGGTGTAGAGTGTAGGGTATAGAGTGTAGGGTATAGAGTGTAGGGTATAGAGTGTAGGGTATAGAGTGTAGGGAATAGAGTGTGGAGTGTAAGGTATAGAGTGTAGAGTGTAGGGTATAGAGTGTAGGGTATAGCCTGTAGGGTATAGAGTGTAGGGTATAGAGTGTAGGGTATAGATTGTAGAGTGTAGGCTATAGAGTGTAGGGTATAGAGTGTAGAGTGTAGGGTATAGAGTGTAGGGTATAGAGTGTAGGGTATAGAGTGTAGGGTATAGAGTGTAGAGTGTAGGGTATAGTGTGTAGGGTATAGAGTGCAGGGTGTAGAGTGTAGGGTATAGAGTGTAGGGTATAGAGTGTAGAGTGTAGGGTATAGAGTGTATGCTATAGAGTGCATGGTGTAGAGTGTATGGTATAGAGTGTAGGGTATAGAGTGTAGAGTGTATGGTATAGAGTGTAGGGTGTAGAGTGTAAGGTATAGAGTGTATGTTATAGAGTGTAGGGTATAGAGTGTAGGGTAGAGAGTGTAGAGTGTAGGGTATAGAGTGTAGGGTATAGAGTGTAGTGTGTAGACTGTAGGGTATAGAGTGTAGAGTGTAGGGTATAGAGTGTATGGTATAGAGTGTAGGGTATAGAGTGTAGGGTGTAGAGTGTAGGGTATAGAGTGTAGGGTATAGAGTGTAGGGTATAGAGTGTAGGGAATAGAGTGTAGAGTGTAAGGTATAGAGTGTAGAGTATAGGGTATAGAGTGTAGGGTATAGAGTGTAGAGTGTAGGGATTAGAGTGTAGGGTATAGAGTGTAGGGTGTAGAGTGTAGGGTATAGAGTGTAGAGTGTAGGGTATAGAGTGTATGGTATAGAGTGTAGGGTATAGAGTGTAGGGTGTAGAGTGTAGGGTATAGAGTGTAGGGTATAGAGTGTAGGGTATAGAGTGTAGGGTATAGAGTGTAGGGAATAGAGTGTAGAGTGTAAGGTATAGAGTGTAGAGTGTAGGGTATATAGTGTAGGGTATAGACTGTAGGGTATAGAGTGTAGGGTATAGATTGTAGGCTATAGAGTGTAGGGTATAGAGGGTAGGGTATAGAGTGTAGGGTATAGAGTGTAGGGTATAGAGTGTAGAGTGTAGGGTATAGTGTGTAGGGTATAGAGTGCAGGGTGTAGAGTGTAGGGTATAGAGTGTAGGGTATAGAGTGTAGAGTGTAGGGTATAGAGTGTATGCTATAGAGTGTATGGTGTAGAGTGTATGGTATAGAGTGTAGGGTATAGAGTGTAGAGTGTAGGGTATAGAGTGTAGGGTATAGAGTGTAGGGTATAGAGTGTATGTTATAGAGTGTAGGGTATAGAGTGTAGAGTGTAGGGTATAGAGTTTAGAGTGTAGGGTATAGAGTGTAGGGTATAGAGTGTAAGGTATAGAGTGTAGGGTGTAGAGTGTAGGGTATAGATTGTAGGGTATAGAGTGTAGGGTATAGAGTGTACGGTATAGAGTGTAGGGTATGGAGTGTATGGTATAGAGTGTAGGGTATAGAGTGTAGTGTGTAGAGTGTAGGGTATAGAGTGTAGAGTGTAGGGTATAGAGTGTATGGTATAGAGTGTAGGGTATAGAGTGTAGGGTATAGAGTGTAGGGCAAAGAGTGTAGGGTATAGAGTGTAGGGTATAGAGTGTAGGGTATAGAGTGTAGGGTATAGAGTGTAGGGTATATAGTGTAGAGTGTAGGGTATAGAGTGTAGGGTATAGAGTGTAGGGTATAGAGTGTAGGGTATAGAGTGTAGGGTATAGAGTGCAGGGTATAGAGTGTAGAGTGTAGGGTATAGAGTGTAGAGTGTATGGTATAGAGTGTAGGGTATAGAGTGTAGGGTATAGAGTGTAGGGTATAGAGTGTAGAGTGTAGGGTATAGAGTGTAGGGTATAGAGTGTAGCTAGTAGAGTGTAGGGTATAGAGTGTAGGGTTCACAGTGTAGGGTATAGAGTGTAGGGTATAGAGTGTATGGTATAGAGTGTAGGGTATAGAGTGTAGGGTATAGAGTGTAGGGTATAGAGTGTAGGGTATAGAGTGTAGAGTGTAGGGTATAGAGTGTAGGGTATAGAGTGTAGGGTAGAGAGTGTAGAGTGTAGGGTATAGAGTGTAGGGTATAGAGTGTAGGGTATAGAGTGTGGGGTGTAGAGTGTAGGGTATAGAGTGTAGGGTATAGAGTGTAGGGTATATAGTGTAGGGTATAGAGTGTAGGGAATAGAGTGTAGAGTGTAAGGTATAGAGTGTAGGGTATAGCGTGTACGGTATAGAGTGTAGGGTATAGAGTGTATGGTATAGAGTGTAGGGTATAGAGTGTAGAGTGTAGGGTATAGAGTGTAGGGATTAGAGTGTAGGGTATAGAGTGTAGGGTGTAGAGTGTAGGGTATAGAGTGTAGAGTGTAGGGTATAGAGTGTATGGTATAGAGTGTAGGGTATAGAGTGTAGGGTGTAGAGTGTAGGGTATAGAGTGTAGGGTATAGAGTGTAGGGTATAGAGTGTAAGGTATAGAGTGTAGGGAATAGAGTGTAGAGTGTAAGGTATAGAGTGTAGAGTTTAGGGTATAGAGTGTAGGGTATAGAGTGTAGAGTGTTGGGATTAGAGTGTAGGGTATAGAGTGTAGGGTGTAGAGTGTAGGGTATAGAGTGTAGAGTGTAGGGTATAGAGTATATGGTATAGAGTGTAGGGTATAGAGTGTAGGGTGTAGAGTATAGGGTATAGAGTGTAGGGTATAGAGTGTAGGGTATAGAGTGTAGGGAATAGAGTGTAGAGTGTAAGGTTTAGAGTGTAGAGTGTAGGGTATAGAGTGTAGGGTATAGACTGTAGGGTATAGAGTGTAGGGTATAGAGTGTAGGGTATAGATTGTAGAGTGTAGGCTATAGAGTGTAGGGTATAGAGTGTAAAGTGTAGGGTATAGAGTGTAGGGTATAGAGTGTAGGGTATAGAGTGTAGAGTGTAGGGTATAGTGTGTAGGATAGAGTGTAGGGTATAGAGTGTAGGGTATAGAGTGTATGGTATAGAGTGTATGGTATAGAGTGTAGGGTATAGAGTGTAGGGTATAGAGTGTAAATTGTAGGGTATAGAGTGTAGAGTGTAGGGTATAGAGTGTAGGGTATAGAGTGTAGGGTAGAGAGTGTAGAGTGTAGGGTATAGAGTGTAGGGTATAGAGTGTAGAGTGTAGGGATTAGAGTGTAGGGTATAGAGTGTAGGGTGTAGAGTGTAGGGTATAGAGTGTAGAGTGTAGGGTATAGAGTGTATGGTATAGAGTGTAGGGTATAGAGTGTAGGGTGTAGAGTGTAGGGTATAGAGTGTAGGGTATAGAGTGTAGGGTATAGAGTGTAGGGAATAGAGTGTTGAGTGTAAGGTATAGAGTGTAGAGTGTAGGGCATAGAGTGTAGAGTGTAGGGTATAGAGTGTAGGGTATAGAGTGTAGGGTATAGAGTGTAGGGTATACAGTGTAGGGTATAGAGTGTAGAGTGTAGGGTATAGAGTGTAGAGTGTAGGGTATAGAGTGTAGAGTGTAGGGCATAGAGTGTAGATTGTAGGGTATAGAGTGTAGGGTATAGAGTGTAGGGTATACAGTGTAGGGTATAGAGTGTAGAGTGTAGGGTATAGAGTGTAGAGTGTAGGGTATAGAGTGTAGGGTACAGAGTGTAGGGTGTAGAGTGTAGGGTAGAGAGTGTAGAGTGTAGGGTATAGAGTGTAGGGTATAGAGTGTAGAGTGTAGGGATTAGAGTGTACGGTATAGAGTGTAGGGTGTGGAGTGTAGGGTATAGAGTGTAGAGTGTAGGGTATAGAGTGTATGGTATAGAGTGTAGGGTATAGAGTGTAGGGTGTAGAGTGTAGGGTATAGAGTGTAGGGTATAGAGTGTAGGGAATAGAGTGTAGGGAATAGAGTGTAGAGTGTAAGGTATAGAGTGTAGAGTGTAGGGTATAGAGTATAGAGTGTAGAGTGTAGGGATTAGAGTGTAGGGTATAGAGTGTAGGGTGTAGAGTGTAGGGTACAGAGTGTAGAGTGTAGGGTATAGAGTGTATGGTATAGAGTGTAGGGTATAGAGTGTAGGGTGTAGAGTGTAGGGTATAGAGTGTAGGGTATAGAGTGTAGGGTATAGAGTGTAGGGTATAGAGTGTAGGGAATAGAGTGTGGAGTGTAAGGTATAGAGTGTAGAGTGTAGGGTATAGAGTGTAGGGTATAGCCTGTAGGGTATAGAGTGTAGGGTATAGAGTGTAGGGTATAGATTGTAGAGTGTAGGCTATAGAGTGTAGGGTATAGAGTGTAGAGTGTAGGGTATAGAGTGTAGGGTATAGAGTGTAGGGTATAGAGTGTAGGGTATAGAGTGTAGAGTGTAGGGTATAGTGTGTAGGGTATAGAGTGCAGGGTGTAGAGTGTAGGGTATAGAGTGTAGGGTATAGAGTGTAGAGTGTAGGGTATAGAGTGTATGCTATAGAGTGCATGGTGTAGAGTGTATGGTATAGAGTGTAGGGTATAGAGTGTAGAGTGTATGGTATAGAGTGTAGGGTGTAGAGTGTAGGGTATAGAGTGTATGTTATAGAGTGTAGGGTATAGAGTGTAGGGTAGAGAGTGTAGAGTGTAGGGTATAGAGTGTAGGGTATAGAGTGTAGGGTATAGAGTGTAGAGTGTAGGGATTAGAGTGTAGGGTATAGAGTGTAGTGTGTAGAGTGTAGGGTATAGAGTGTAGAGTGTAGGGTATAGAGTGTATGGTATAGAGTGTAGGGTATAGAGTGTAGGGTGTAGAGTGTAGGGTATAGAGTGTAGGGTATAGAGTGTAGGGTATAGAGTGTAGGGAATAGAGTGTAGAGTGTAAGGTATAGAGTGTAGAGTATAGGGTATAGAGTGTAGGGTATAGAGTGTAGAGTGTAGGGATTAGAGTGTAGGGTATAGAGTGTAGGGTGTAGACTGTAGGGTATAGAGTGTAGAGTGTAGGGTATAGAGTGTATGGTATAGAGTGTAGGGTATAGAGTGTAGGGTGTAAAGTGTAGGGTATAGAGTGTAGGGTATAGAGTGTAGGGTATAGAGTGTAGGGTATAGAGTGTAGGGAATAGAGTGTAGAGTGTAAGGTATAGAGTGTAGACTGTAGGGTATAGAGTGTAGGGTATATAGTGTAGGGTATAGACTGTAGGGTATATAGTGTAGGGTATAGATTGTAGGCTATAGAGTGTAGGGTATAGAGTGTAGGGTATAGAGTGTAGGGTATAGAGTGTAGGGTATAGAGTGTAGAGTGTAGGGTATAGTGTGTAGGGTATAGAGTGCAGGGTGTAGAGTGTAGGGTATAGAGTGTAGGGTATAGAGTGTAGAGTGTAGGGTATAGAGTGTATGCTATAGAGTGTATGGTGTAGAGTGTATGGTATAGAGTGTAGGGTATAGAGTGTAGAGTGTAGGGTATAGAGTGTATGTTATAGAGTGTATGTTATAGAGTGTAGAGTGTAGGGTATAGAGTTTAGAGTGTAGGGTATAGAGTGTAGGGTATAGAGTGAAAGGTATAGAGTGTAGGGTGTAGAGTGTAGGGTATAGATTGTAGGGTATAGAGTGTAGGGTATAGAGTGTACGGTATAGAGTGTAGGGTATGGAGTGTATGGTATAGAGTATAGGGTATAGAGTGTAGTGTGTAGAGTGTAGGGTATAGAGTGTAGAGTGTAGGGTATAGAGTGTATGGTATAGAGTGTAGGGTATAGAGTGTAGGGTATAGAGTGTAGGGCAAAGAGTGTAGGGTATAGAGTGTAGGGTATAGAGTGTAGGGTATAGAGTGTAGGGTATAGAGTGTAGGGTATATAGTGTAGAGTGTAGGGTATAGAGTGTAGGGTATAGAGTGTAGGGTATAGAGTGTAGGGTATAGAGTGTAGGGTATAGAGTGTAGAGTGTAGGGTATAGAGTGTAGAGTGTAGGGTATAGAGTGTAGGGTATAGAGTGTAGGGTATAGAGTGTAGGGTATGGAGTGTAGAGTGTAGGGTATAGAGTGTAGGGTATAGAGTGTAGCTAGTAGAGTGTAGGGTATAGAGTGTAGGGTTCAGAGTGTAGGGTATAGAGTGTGGGGTATAGAGTGTATGGTATAGAGTGTAGGGTATAGAGTGTAGGGTATAGAGTGTAGGGTATAGAGTGTAGGGTATAGAGTGTAGAGTGTAGGGTATAGAGTGTACGGTATAGAGTGTAGGGTATGGAGTGTATGGTATAGAGTGTAGGGTATAGAGTGTAGTGTGTAGAGTGTAGGGTATAGAGTGTAGAGTGTAGGGTATAGAGTGTATGGTATAGAGTGTAGGGTATAGAGTGTAGGGTATAGAGTGTAGGGCAAAGAGTGTAGGGTATAGAGTGTAGGGTATAGAGTGTAGGGTATAGAGTGTAGGGTATAGAGTGTAGGGTATGTAGTGTAGAGTGTAGGGTATAGAGTGTAGGGTATAGAGTGTAGGGTATAGAGTGTAGGGTATAGAGTGCAGGGTATAGAGTGTAGAGTGTAGGGTATAGAGTGTAGAGTGTAGGGTATAGAGTGTAGGGTATAGAGTGTAGGGTATAGAGTGTAGGGTATAGAGTGTAGAGTGTAGGTTATAGAGTGTAGGGTATAGAGTGTAGCTAGTAGAGTGTAGGGTATAGAGTGTAGGGTTCAGAGTGTAGGGTATAGAGTGTAGGGTATAGAGTGTATGGTATAGAGTGTAGGGTATAGAGTGTAGGGTATAGAGTGTAGGGTATAGAGTGTAGGGTATAGAGTGTAGAGTGTAGGGTATAGAGTGTAGGGTATAGAGTGTAGGGTAGAGAGTGTAGAGTGTAGGGTATAGAGTGTAGGGTATAGAGTGTAGGGTATAGAGTGGGGGTGTAGAGTGTAGGGTATAGAGTGTAGGGTATAGAGTGTAGGGTATAGAGTGTAGGGTATAGAGTGTAGGGAATAGAGTGTAGAGTGTAAGGTATAGAGTGTAGGGTATAGCGTGTACGGTATAGAGTGTAGGGTATAGAGTGTATGGTATAGAGTGTAGGGTATAGAGTGTAGAGTGTAGGGTATAGAGTGTAGGGATTAGAGTGTAGGGTATAGAGTGTAGGGTGTAGAGTGTAGGGTATAGAGTGTAGAGTGTAGGGTATAGAGTGTATGGTATAGAGTGTAGGGTATAGAGTGTAGGGTGTAGAGTGTAGGGTATAGAGTGTAGGGTATAGAGTGTAGGGTATAGAGTGTAGGGTATAGAGTGTAGGGAATAGAGTGTGGAGTGTAAGGTATAGAGTGTAGAGTGTAGGGTATAGAGTGTAGGGTATAGCCTGTAGGGTATAGAGTGTAGGGTATAGAGTGTAGGGTATAGATTGTAGAGTGTAGGCTATAGAGTGTAGGGTATAGAGTGTAGAGTGTAGGGTATAGAGTGTAGGGTATAGAGTGTAGGGTATAGAGTGTAGGGTATAGAGTGTAGAGTGTAGGGTATAGTGTGTAGGGTATAGAGTGCAGGGTGTAGAGTGTAGGGTATAGAGTGTAGGGTATAGAGTGTAGAGTGTAGTGTATAGAGTGTATGCTATAGAGTGCATGGTGTAGAGTGTATGGTATAGAGTGTAGGGTATAGAGTGTAGAGTGTATGGTATAGAGTGTAGGGTGTAGAGTGTAGGGTATAGAGTGTATGTTATAGAGTGTAGGGTATAGAGTGTAGGGTAGAGAGTGTAGAGTGTAGGGTATAGAGTGTAGGGTATAGAGTGTAGGGTATAGAGTGTAGAGTGTAGGGATTAGAGTGTAGGGTATAGAGTGTAGTGTGTAGAGTGTAGGGTATAGAGTGTAGAGTGTAGGGTATAGAGTGTATGGTATAGAGTGTAGGGTATAGAGTGTAGGGTGTAGAGTGTAGGGTATAGAGTGTAGGGTATAGAGTGTAGGGTATAGAGTGTAGGGAATAGAGTGTAGAGTGTAAGGTATAGAGTGTAGAGTATAGGGTATAGAGTGTAGGGTATAGAGTGTAGAGTGTAGGGATTAGAGTGTAGGGTATAGAGTGTAGGGTGTAGACTGTAGGGTATAGAGTGTAGAGTGTAGGGTATAGAGTGTATGGTATAGAGTGTAGGGTATAGAGTGTAGGGTGTAGAGTGTAGGGTATAGAGTGTAGGGTATAGAGTGTAGGGTATAGAGTGTAGGGTATAGAGTGTAGGGAATAGAGTGTAGAGTGTAAGGTATAGAGTGTAGACTGTAGGGTATAGAGTGTAGGGTATATAGTGTAGGGTATAGACTGTAGGGTATATAGTGTAGGGTATAGATTGTAGGCTATAGAGTGTAGGGTATAGAGTGTAGGGTATAGAGTGTAGGGTATAGAGTGTAGGGTATAGAGTGTAGAGTGTAGGGTATAGTGTGTAGGGTATAGAGTGCAGGGTGTAGAGTGTAGGGTATAGAGTGTAGGGTATAGAGTGTAGAGTGTAGGGTATAGAGTGTATGCTATAGAGTGTATGGTGTAGAGTGTATGGTATAGAGTGTAGGGTATAGAGTGTAGAGTGTAGGGTATAGAGTGTATGTTATAGAGTGTATGTTATAGAGTGTAGAGTGTAGGGTATAGAGTTTAGAGTGTAGGGTATAGAGTGTAGGGTATAGAGTGTAAGGTATAGAGTGTAGGGTGTAGAGTGTAGGGTATAGATTGTAGGGTATAGAGTGTAGGGTATAGAGTGTACGGTATAGAGTGTAGGGTATGGAGTGTATGGTATAGAGTATAGGGTATAGAGTGTAGTGTGTAGAGTGTAGGGTATAGAGTGTAGAGTGTAGGGTATAGAGTGTATGGTATAGAGTGTAGGGTATAGAGTGTAGGGAATAGAGTGTTGAGTGTAAGGTATAGAGTGTAGAGTGTAGGGCATAGAGTGTAGAGTGTAGGGTATAGAGTGTAGGGTATAGAGTATAGGGTATAGAGTGTAGGGTATACAGTGTAGGGTATAGAGTGTAGAGTGTAGGGTATAGAGTGTAGAGTGTAGGGTATAGAGTGTTGAGTGTAGGGCATAGAGTGTAGATTGTAGGGTATAGAGTGTAGGGTATAGAGTGTAGGGTATACAGTGTAGGGTATAGAGTGTAGAGTGTAGGGTATAGAGTGTAGAGTGTAGGGTATAGAGTGTAGGGTACAGAGTGTAGGGTGTAGAGTGTAGGGTAGAGAGTGTAGAGTGTAGGGTATAGAGTGTAGGGTATAGAGTGTAGAGTGTAGGGATTAGAGTGTACGGTATAGAGTGTAGGGTGTGGAGTGTAGGGTATAGAGTGTAGAGTGTAGGGTATAGAGTGTATGGTATAGAGTGTAGGGTATAGAGTGTAGGGTGTAGAGTGTAGGGTATAGAGTGTAGGGTATAGAGTGTAGGGAATAGAGTGTAGGGAATAGAGTGTAGAGTGTAAGGTATAGAGTGTAGAGTGTAGGGTATAGAGTGTAGGGTATAGAGTGTAGAGTGTAGGGATTAGAGTGTAGGGTATAGAGTGTAGGGTGTAGAGTGTAGGGTACAGAGTGTAGAGTGTAGGGTATAGAGTGTATGGTATAGAGTGTAGGGTATAGAGTGTAGGGTGTAGAGTGTAGGGTATAGAGTGTAGGGTATAGAGTGTAGGGTA
Organism: Ranitomeya imitator; assembly: GCF_032444005.1. Classification (NCBI taxonomy): domain Eukaryota; kingdom Metazoa; phylum Chordata; class Amphibia; order Anura; family Dendrobatidae; genus Ranitomeya; species Ranitomeya imitator. The sequence continues at coordinate 386,004 of NW_027194416.1, read as the reverse complement.
TAGAGTGTAGGGTATAGAGTGTAGGGAATAGAGTGTGGAGTGTAAGGTATAGAGTGTAGAGTGTAGGGTATAGAGTGTAGGGTATAGCCTGTAGGGTATAGAGTGTAGGGTATAGAGTGTAGGGTATAGATTGTAGAGTGTAGGCTATAGAGTGTAGGGTATAGAGTGTAGAGTGTAGGGTATAGAGTGTAGGGCATAGAGTGTAGGGTATAGAGTGTAGGGTATAGAGTGTAGAGTGTAGGGTATAGAGTGTAGGGTATAGAGTGTAGGGTATAGAGTGTAGAGTGTAGGGCATAGAGTGTAGAGTGTAGGGTATAGAGTGTAGGGTATAGAGTGTAGGGTAGAAAGTGTAGGGTAGAGAGTGTAGAGTGTAGGGATTAGAGTGTAGGGTATAGAGTTTAGGGTGTAGAGTGTAGGGCATAGAGTGTAGAGTGTAGGGTATAGAGTGTATGGTATAGAGTGTAGGGTATAGAGTGTAGGGTGTAGAGTGTAGGGTATAGAGTGTAGGGTATAGAGTGTAGGGTATAGAGTGTAGGGAATAGAGTGTTGAGTGTAATGTATAGAGTGTAGAGTGTAGGGCATAGAGTGTAGAGTGTAGGGTATAGAGTGTAGGGTATAGAGTGTAGGGTATAGAGTGTAGGGTATACAGTGTAGGGTATAGAGTGTAGAGTGTAGGGTATAGAGTGTAGAGTGTAGGGTATAGAGTGTAGAGTGTAGGGCATAGAGTGTAGATTGTAGGGTATAGAGTGTAGGGTATAGAGTGTAGGGTATACAGTGTAGGGTATAGAGTGTAGAGTGTAGGGTATAGAGTGTAGAGTGTAGGGTATAGAGTGTAGGGTAGAGAGTGTAGAGTGTAGGGTGTGGAGTGTAGGGTATAGAGTGTAGAGTGTAGGGTAGAGAGTGTATGGTATAGAGTGTAGGGTACAGAGTGTAGGGTGTAGAGTGTAGGGTATAGAGTGTAATGTATAGAGTGTAGGGAATAGAGTGTAGGGAATAGAGTGTAGAGTGTAAGGTATAGAGTGTAGAGTGTAGGGTATAGAGTGTAGGGTATAGAGTGTAGAGTGTAGGGATTAGAGTGTAGGGTATAGAGTGTAGGGTGTAGAGTGTAGGGTACAGAGTGTAGAGTGTAGGGTATAGAGTGTATGGTATAGAGTGTAGGGTATAGAGTGTAGGGTGTAGAGTGTAGGGTATAGAGTGTAGGGTATAGAGTGTAGGGTATAGAGTGTAGGGTATAGAGTGTAGGGAATAGAGTGTGGAGTGTAAGGTATAGAGTGTAGAGTGTAGGGTATAGAGTGTAGGGTATAGCCTGTAGGGTATAGAGTGTAGGGTATAGAGTGTAGGGTATAGATTGTAGAGTGTAGGCTATAGAGTGTAGGGTATAGAGTGTAGAGTGTAGGGTATAGAGTGTAGGGTATAGAGTGTAGGGTATAGAGTGTAGGGTATAGAGTGTAGAGTGTAGGGTATAGTGTGTAGGGTATAGAGTGCAGGGTGTAGAGTGTAGGGTATAGAGTGTAGGGTATAGAGTGTAGAGTGTAGGGTATAGAGTGTATGCTATAGAGTGCATGGTGTAGAGTGTATGGTATAGAGTGTAGGGTATAGAGTGTAGAGTGTATGGTATAGAGTGTAGGGTGTAGAGTGTAAGGTATAGAGTGTATGTTATAGAGTGTAGGGTATAGAGTGTAGGGTAGAGAGTGTAGAGTGTAGGGTATAGAGTGTAGGGTATAGAGTGTAGTGTGTAGACTGTAGGGTATAGAGTGTAGAGTGTAGGGTATAGAGTGTATGGTATAGAGTGTAGGGTATAGAGTGTAGGGTGTAGAGTGTAGGGTATAGAGTGTAGGGTATAGAGTGTAGGGTATAGAGTGTAGGGAATAGAGTGTAGAGTGTAAGGTATAGAGTGTAGAGTATAGGGTATAGAGTGTAGGGTATAGAGTGTAGAGTGTAGGGATTAGAGTGTAGGGTATAGAGTGTAGGGTGTAGAGTGTAGGGTATAGAGTGTAGAGTGTAGGGTATAGAGTGTATGGTATAGAGTGTAGGGTATAGAGTGTAGGGTGTAGAGTGTAGGGTATAGAGTGTAGGGTATAGAGTGTAGGGTATAGAGTGTAGGGTATAGAGTGTAGGGAATAGAGTGTAGAGTGTAAGGTATAGAGTGTAGAGTGTAGGGTATATAGTGTAGGGTATAGACTGTAGGGTATAGAGTGTAGGGTATAGATTGTAGGCTATAGAGTGTAGGGTATAGAGGGTAGGGTATAGAGTGTAGGGTATAGAGTGTAGGGTATAGAGTGTAGAGTGTAGGGTATAGTGTGTAGGGTATAGAGTGCAGGGTGTAGAGTGTAGGGTATAGAGTGTAGGGTATAGAGTGTAGAGTGTAGGGTATAGAGTGTATGCTATAGAGTGTATGGTGTAGAGTGTATGGTATAGAGTGTAGGGTATAGAGTGTAGAGTGTAGGGTATAGAGTGTAGGGTATAGAGTGTAGGGTATAGAGTGTATGTTATAGAGTGTAGGGTATAGAGTGTAGAGTGTAGGGTATAGAGTTTAAAGTGTAGGGTATAGAGTGTAGGGTATAGAGTGTAAGGTATAGAGTGTAGGGTGTAGAGTGTAGGGTATAGATTGTAGGGTATAGAGTGTAGGGTATAGAGTGTACGGTATAGAGTGTAGGGTATGGAGTGTATGGTATAGAGTGTAGGGTATAGAGTGTAGTGTGTAGAGTGTAGGGTATAGAGTGTAGAGTGTAGGGTATAGAGTGTATGGTATAGAGTGTAGGGTATAGAGTGTAGGGTATAGAGTGTAGGGCAAAGAGTGTAGGGTATAGAGTGTAGGGTATAGAGTGTAGGGTATAGAGTGTAGGGTATAGAGTGTAGGGTATATAGTGTAGAGTGTAGGGTATAGAGTGTAGGGTATAGAGTGTAGGGTATAGAGTGTAGGGTATAGAGTGTAGGGTATAGAGTGCAGGGTATAGAGTGTAGAGTGTAGGGTATAGAGTGTAGAGTGTATGGTATAGAGTGTAGGGTATAGAGTGTAGGGTATAGAGTGTAGGGTATAGAGTGTAGAGTGTAGGGTATAGAGTGTAGGGTATAGAGTGTAGCTAGTAGAGTGTAGGGTATAGAGTGTAGGGTTCACAGTGTAGGGTATAGAGTGTAGGGTATAGAGTGTATGGTATAGAGTGTAGGGTATAGAGTGTAGGGTATAGAGTGTAGGGTATAGAGTGTAGGGTATAGAGTGTAGAGTGTAGGGTATAGAGTGTAGGGTATAGAGTGTAGGGTAGAGAGTGTAGAGTGTAGGGTATAGAGTGTAGGGTATAGAGTGTAGGGTATAGAGTGTGGGGTGTAGAGTGTAGGGTATAGAGTGTAGGGTATAGAGTGTAGGGTATAGAGTGTAGGGTATAGAGTGTAGGGAATAGAGTGTAGAGTGTAAGGTATAGAGTGTAGGGTATAGCGTGTACGGTATAGAGTGTAGGGTATAGAGTGTATGGTATAGAGTGTAGGGTATAGAGTGTAGAGTGTAGGGTATAGAGTGTAGGGATTAGAGTGTAGGGTATAGAGTGTGGGGTGTAGAGTGTAGGGTATAGAGTGTAGAGTGTAGGGTATAGAGTGTATGGTATAGAGTGTAGGGTATAGAGTGTAGGGTGTAGAGTGTAGGGTATAGAGTGTAGGGTATAGAGTGTAGGGTATAGAGTGTAAGGTATAGAGTGTAGGGAATAGAGTGTAGAGTGTAAGGTATAGAGTGTAGAGTTTAGGGTATAGAGTGTAGGGTATAGAGTGTAGAGTGTTGGGATTAGAGTGTAGGGTATAGAGTGTAGGGTGTAGAGTGTAGGGTATAGAGTGTAGAGTGTAGGGTATAGAGTATATGGTATAGAGTGTAGGGTATAGAGTGTAGGGTGTAGAGTATAGGGTATAGAGTGTAGGGTATAGAGTGTAGGGTATAGAGTGTAGGGAATAGAGTGTAGAGTGTAAGGTTTAGAGTGTAGAGTGTAGGGTATAGAGTGTAGGGTATAGACTGTAGGGTATAGAGTGTAGGGTATAGAGTGTAGGGTATAGATTGTAGAGTGTAGGCTATAGAGTGTAGGGTATAGAGTGTAAAGTGTAGGGTATAGAGTGTAGGGTATAGAGTGTAGGGTATAGAGTGTAGAGTGTAGGGTATAGTGTGTAGGATAGAGTGTAGGGTATAGAGTGTAGGGTATAGAGTGTATGGTATAGAGTGTATGGTATAGAGTGTAGGGTATAGAGTGTAGGGTATAGAGTGTAAATTGTAGGGTATAGAGTGTAGAGTGTAGGGTATAGAGTGTAGGGTATAGAGTGTAGGGTAGAGAGTGTAGAGTGTAGGGTATAGAGTGTAGGGTATAGAGTGTAGAGTGTAGGGATTAGAGTGTAGGGTATAGAGTGTAGGGTGTAGAGTGTAGGGTATAGAGTGTAGAGTGTAGGGTATAGAGTGTATGGTATAGAGTGTAGGGTATAGAGTGTAGGGTGTAGAGTGTAGGGTATAGAGTGTAGGGTATAGAGTGTAGGGTATAGAGTGTAGGGAATAGAGTGTTGAGTGTAAGGTATAGAGTGTAGAGTGTAGGGCATAGAGTGTAGAGTGTAGGGTATAGAGTGTAGGGTATAGAGTGTAGGGTATAGAGTGTAGGGTATACAGTGTAGGGTATAGAGTGTAGAGTGTAGGGTATAGAGTGTAGAGTGTAGGGTATAGAGTGTAGAGTGTAGGGCATAGAGTGTAGATTGTAGGGTATAGAGTGTAGGGTATAGAGTGTAGGGTATACAGTGTAGGGTATAGAGTGTAGAGTGTAGGGTATAGAGTGTAGAGTGTAGGGTATAGAGTGTAGGGTACAGAGTGTAGGGTGTAGAGTGTAGGGTAGAGAGTGTAGAGTGTAGGGTATAGAGTGTAGGGTATAGAGTGTAGAGTGTAGGGATTAGAGTGTACGGTATAGAGTGTAGGGTGTGGAGTGTAGGGTATAGAGTGTAGAGTGTAGGGTATAGAGTGTATGGTATAGAGTGTAGGGTATAGAGTGTAGGGTGTAGAGTGTAGGGTATAGAGTGTAGGGTATAGAGTGTAGGGAATAGAGTGTAGGGAATAGAGTGTAGAGTGTAAGGTATAGAGTGTAGAGTGTAGGGTATAGAGTGTAGGGTATAGAGTGTAGAGTGTAGGGATTAGAGTGTAGGGTATAGAGTGTAGGGTGTAGAGTGTAGGGTACAGAGTGTAGAGTGTAGGGTATAGAGTGTATGGTATAGAGTGTAGGGTATAGAGTGTAGGGTGTAGAGTGTAGGGTATAGAGTGTAGGGTATAGAGTGTAGGGTATAGAGTGTAGGGTATAGAGTGTAGGGAATAGAGTGTGGAGTGTAAGGTATAGAGTGTAGAGTGTAGGGTATAGAGTGTAGGGTATAGCCTGTAGGGTATAGAGTGTAGGGTATAGAGTGTAGGGTATAGATTGTAGAGTGTAGGCTATAGAGTGTAGGGTATAGAGTGTAGAGTGTAGGGTATAGAGTGTAGGGTATAGAGTGTAGGGTATAGAGTGTAGGGTATAGAGTGTAGAGTGTAGGGTATAGTGTGTAGGGTATAGAGTGCAGGGTGTAGAGTGTAGGGTATAGAGTGTAGGGTATAGAGTGTAGAGTGTAGGGTATAGAGTGTATGCTATAGAGTGCATGGTGTAGAGTGTATGGTATAGAGTGTAGGGTATAGAGTGTAGAGTGTATGGTATAGAGTGTAGGGTGTAGAGTGTAGGGTATAGAGTGTATGTTATAGAGTGTAGGGTATAGAGTGTAGGGTAGAGAGTGTAGAGTGTAGGGTATAGAGTGTAGGGTATAGAGTGTAGAGTGTAGGGATTAGAGTGTAGGGTATAGAGTGTAGTGTGTAGAGTGTAGGGTATAGAGTGTAGAGTGTAGGGTATAGAGTGTATGGTATAGAGTGTAGGGTATAGAGTGTAGGGTGTAGAGTGTAGGGTATAGAGTGTAGGGTATAGAGTGTAGGGTATAGAGTGTAGGGAATAGAGTGTAGAGTGTAAGGTATAGAGTGTAGAGTATAGGGTATAGAGTGTAGGGTATAGAGTGTAGAGTGTAGGGATTAGAGTGTAGGGTATAGAGTGTAGGGTGTAGACTGTAGGGTATAGAGTGTAGAGTGTAGGGTATAGAGTGTATGGTATAGAGTGTAGGGTATAGAGTGTAGGGTGTAAAGTGTAGGGTATAGAGTGTAGGGTATAGAGTGTAGGGTATAGAGTGTAGGGTATAGAGTGTAGGGAATAGAGTGTAGAGTGTAAGGTATAGAGTGTAGACTGTAGGGTATAGAGTGTAGGGTATATAGTGTAGGGTATAGACTGTAGGGTATATAGTGTAGGGTATAGATTGTAGGCTATAGAGTGTAGGGTATAGAGTGTAGGGTATAGAGTGTAGGGTATAGAGTGTAGGGTATAGAGTGTAGAGTGTAGGGTATAGTGTGTAGGGTATAGAGTGCTGGGTGTAGAGTGTAGGGTATAGAGTGTAGGGTATAGAGTGTAGAGTGTAGGGTATAGAGTGTATGCTATAGAGTGTATGGTGTAGAGTGTATGGTATAGAGTGTAGGGTATAGAGTGTAGAGTGTAGGGTATAGAGTGTATGTTATAGAGTGTATGTTATAGAGTGTAGAGTGTAGGGTATAGAGTTTAGAGTGTAGGGTATAGAGTGTAGGGTATAGAGTGTAAGGTATAGAGTGTAGGGTGTAGAGTGTAGGGTATAGATTGTAGGGTATAGAGTGTAGGGTATAGAGTGTACGGTATAGAGTGTAGGGTATGGAGTGTATGGTATAGAGTATAGGGTATAGAGTGTAGTGTGTAGAGTGTAGGGTATAGAGTGTAGAGTGTAGGGTATAGAGTGTATGGTATAGAGTGTAGGGTATAGAGTGTAGGGTATAGAGTGTAGGGCAAAGAGTGTAGGGTATAGAGTGTAGGGTATAGAGTGTAGGGTATAGAGTGTAGGGTATAGAGTGTAGGGTATATAGTGTAGAGTGTAGGGTATAGAGTGTAGGGTATAGAGTGTAGGGTATAGAGTGTAGGGTATAGAGTGCAGGGTATAGAGTGTAGAGTGTAGGGTATAGAGTGTAGAGTGTAGGGTATAGAGTGTAGGGTATAGAGTGTAGGGTATAGAGTGTAGGGTATGGAGTGTAGAGTGTAGGGTATAGAGTGTAGGGTATAGAGTGTAGCTAGTAGAGTGTAGGGTATAGAGTGTAGGGTTCAGAGTGTAGGGTATAGAGTGTGGGGTATAGAGTGTATGGTATAGAGTGTAGGGTATAGAGTGTAGGGTATAGAGTGTAGGGTATAGAGTGTAGGGTATAGAGTGTAGAGTGTAGGGTATAGAGTGTACGGTATAGAGTGTAGGGTATGGAGTGTATGGTATAGAGTGTAGGGTATAGAGTGTAGTGTGTAGAGTGTAGGGTATAGAGTGTAGAGTGTAGGGTATAGAGTGTATGGTATAGAGTGTAGGGTATAGAGTGTAGGGTATAGAGTGTAGGGCAAAGAGTGTAGGGTATAGAGTGTAGGGTATAGAGTGTAGGGTATAGAGTGTAGGGTATAGAGTGTAGGGTATGTAGTGTAGAGTGTAGGGTATAGAGTGTAGGGTATAGAGTGTAGGGTATAGAGTGTAGGGTATAGAGTGCAGGGTATAGAGTGTAGAGTGTAGGGTATAGAGTGTAGAGTGTAGGGTATAGAGTGTAGGGTATAGAGTGTAGGGTATAGAGTGTAGGGTATAGAGTGTAGAGTGTAGGTTATAGAGTGTAGGGTATAGAGTGTAGCTAGTAGAGTGTAGGGTATAGAGTGTAGGGTTCAGAGTGTAGGGTATAGAGTGTAGGGTATAGAGTGTATGGTATAGAGTGTAGGGTATAGAGTGTAGGGTATAGAGTGTAGGGTATAGAGTGTAGGGTATAGAGTGTAGAGTGTAGGGTATAGAGTGTAGGGTATAGAGTGTAGGGTAGAGAGTGTAGAGTGTAGGGTATAGAGTGTAGGGTATAGAGTGTAGGGTATAGAGTGGGGGTGTAGAGTGTAGGGTATAGAGTGTAGGGTATAGAGTGTAGGGTATAGAGTGTAGGGTATAGAGTGTAGGGAATAGAGTGTAGAGTGTAAGGTATAGAGTGTAGGGTATAGCGTGTACGGTATAGAGTGTAGGGTATAGAGTGTATGGTATAGAGTGTAGGGTATAGAGTGTAGAGTGTAGGGTATAGAGTGTAGGGATTAGAGTGTAGGGTATAGAGTGTAGGGTGTAGAGTGTAGGGTATAGAGTGTAGAGTGTAGGGTATAGAGTGTATGGTATAGAGTGTAGGGTATAGAGTGTAGGGTGTAGAGTGTAGGGTATAGAGTGTAGGGTATAGAGTGTAGGGTATAGAGTGTAGGGTATAGAGTGTAGGGAATAGAGTGTGGAGTGTAAGGTATAGAGTGTAGAGTGTAGGGTATAGAGTGTAGGGTATAGCCTGTAGGGTATAGAGTGTAGGGTATAGAGTGTAGGGTATAGATTGTAGAGTGTAGGCTATAGAGTGTAGGGTATAGAGTGTAGAGTGTAGGGTATAGAGTGTAGGGTATAGAGTGTAGGGTATAGAGTGTAGGGTATAGAGTGTAGAGTGTAGGGTATAGTGTGTAGGGTATAGAGTGCAGGGTGTAGAGTGTAGGGTATAGAGTGTAGGGTATAGAGTGTAGAGTGTAGGGTATAGAGTGTATGCTATAGAGTGCATGGTGTAGAGTGTATGGTATAGAGTGTAGGGTATAGAGTGTAGAGTGTATGGTATAGAGTGTAGGGTGTAGAGTGTAGGGTATAGAGTGTATGTTATAGAGTGTAGGGTATAGAGTGTAGGGTAGAGAGTGTAGAGTGTAGGGTATAGAGTGTAGGGTATAGAGTGTAGGGTATAGAGTGTAGAGTGTAGGGATTAGAGTGTAGGGTATAGAGTGTAGTGTGTAGAGTGTAGGGTATAGAGTGTAGAGTGTAGGGTATAGAGTGTATGGTATAGAGTGTAGGGTATAGAGTGTAGGGTGTAGAGTGTAGGGTATAGAGTGTAGGGTATAGAGTGTAGGGTATAGAGTGTAGGGAATAGAGTGTAGAGTGTAAGGTATAGAGTGTAGAGTATAGGGTATAGAGTGTAGGGTATAGAGTGTAGAGTGTAGGGATTAGAGTGTAGGGTATAGAGTGTAGGGTGTAGACTGTAGGGTATAGAGTGTAGAGTGTAGGGTATAGAGTGTATGGTATAGAGTGTAGGGTATAGAGTGTAGGGTGTAGAGTGTAGGGTATAGAGTGTAGGGTATAGAGTGTAGGGTATAGAGTGTAGGGTATAGAGTGTAGGGAATAGAGTGTAGAGTGTAAGGTATAGAGTGTAGACTGTAGGGTATAGAGTGTAGGGTATATAGTGTAGGGTATAGACTGTAGGGTATATAGTGTAGGGTATAGATTGTAGGCTATAGAGTGTAGGGTATAGAGTGTAGGGTATAGAGTGTAGGGTATAGAGTGTAGGGTATAGAGTGTAGAGTGTAGGGTATAGTGTGTAGGGTATAGAGTGCAGGGTGTAGAGTGTAGGGTATAGAGTGTAGGGTATAGAGTGTAGAGTGTAGGGTATAGAGTGTATGCTATAGAGTGTATGGTGTAGAGTGTATGGTATAGAGTGTAGGGTATAGAGTGTAGAGTGTAGGGTATAGAGTGTATGTTATAGAGTGTATGTTATAGAGTGTAGAGTGTAGGGTATAGAGTTTAGAGTGTAGGGTATAGAGTGTAGGGTATAGAGTGTAAGGTATAGAGTGTAGGGTGTAGAGTGTAGGGTATAGATTGTAGGGTATAGAGTGTAGGGTATAGAGTGTACGGTATAGAGTGTAGGGTATGGAGTGTATGGTATAGAGTATAGGGTATAGAGTGTAGTGTGTAGAGTGTAGGGTATAGAGTGTAGAGTGTAGGGTATAGAGTGTATGGTATAGAGTGTAGGGTATAGAGTGTAGGGTATAGAGTGTAGGGCAAAGAGTGTAGGGTATAGAGTGTAGGGTATAGAGTGTAGGGTATAGAGTGTAGGGTATAGAGTGTAGGGTATATAGTGTAGAGTGTAGGGTATAGAGTGTAGGGTATAGAGTGTAGGGTATAGAGTGTAGGGTATAGAGTGCAGGGTATAGAGTGTAGAGTGTAGGGTATAGAGTGTAGAGTGTAGGGTATAGAGTGTAGGGTATAGAGTGTAGGGTATAGAGTGTAGGGTATGGAGTGTAGAGTGTAGGGTATAGAGTGTAGGGTATAGAGTGTAGCTAGTAGAGTGTAGGGTATAGAGTGTAGGGTTCAGAGTGTAGGGTATAGAGTGTGGGGTATAGAGTGTATGGTATAGAGTGTAGGGTATAGAGTGTAGGGTATAGAGTGTAGGGTATAGAGTGTAGGGTATAGAGTGTAGAGTGTAGGGTATAGAGTGTACGGTATAGAGTGTAGGGTATGGAGTGTATGGTATAGAGTGTAGGGTATAGAGTGTAGTGTGTAGAGTGTAGGGTATAGAGTGTAGAGTGTAGGGTATAGAGTGTATGGTATAGAGTGTAGGGTATAGAGTGTAGGGTATAGAGTGTAGGGCAAAGAGTGTAGGGTATAGAGTGTAGGGTATAGAGTGTAGGGTATAGAGTGTAGGGTATAGAGTGTAGGGTATATAGTGTAGAGTGTAGGGTATAGAGTGTAGGGTATAGAGTGTAGGGTATAGAGTGTAGGGTATAGAGTGCAGGGTATAGAGTGTAGAGTGTAGGGTATAGAGTGTAGAGTGTAGGGTATAGAGTGTAGGGTATAGAGTGTAGGGTATAGAGTGTAGGGTATAGAGTGTAGAGTGTAGGTTATAGAGTGTAGGGTATAGAGTGTAGCTAGTAGAGTGTAGGGTATAGAGTGTAGGGTTCAGAGTGTAGGGTATAGAGTGTAGGGTATAGAGTGTATGGTATAGAGTGTAGGGTATAGAGTGTAGGGTATAGAGTGTAGGGTATAGAGTGTAGGGTATAGAGTGTAGAGTGTAGGGTATAGAGTGTAGGGTATAGAGTGTAGGGTAGAGAGTGTAGAGTGTAGGGTATAGAGTGTAGGGTATAGAGTGTAGGGTATAGAGTGGGGGTGTAGAGTGTAGGGTATAGAGTGTAGGGTATAGAGTGTAGGGTATAGAGTGTAGGGTATAGAGTGTAGGGAATAGAGTGTAGAGTGTAAGGTATAGAGTGTAGGGTATAGCGTGTACGGTATAGAGTGTAGGGTATAGAGTGTATGGTATAGAGTGTAGGGTATAGAGTGTAGAGTGTAGGGTATAGAGTGTAGGGATTAGAGTGTAGGGTATAGAGTGTAGGGTGTAGAGTGTAGGGTATAGAGTGTAGAGTGTAGGGTATAGAGTGTATGGTATAGAGTGTAGGGTATAGAGTGTAGGGTGTAGAGTGTAGGGTATAGAGTGTAGGGTATAGAGTGTAGGGTATAGAGTGTAAGGTATAGAGTGTAGGGAATAGAGTGTAGAGTGTAAGGTATAGAGTGTAGAGTTTAGGGTATAGAGTGTAGGGTATAGAGTGTAGAGTGTTGGGATTAGAGTGTAGGGTATAGAGTGTAGGGTGTAGAGTGTAGGGTATAGAGTGTAGAGTGTAGGGTATAGAGTATATGGTATAGAGTGTAGGGTATAGAGTGTAGGGTGTAGAGTATAGGGTATAGAGTGTAGGGTATAGAGTGTAGGGTATAGAGTGTAGGGAATAGAGTGTAGAGTGTAAGGTATAGAGTGTAGACTGTAGGGTATAGAGTGTAGGGTATAGAGTGTAGAGTGTTGGGATTAGAGTGTAGGGTATAGAGTGTAGAGTGTAGGGTATAGAGTATATGGTATAGAGTGTAGGGTATAGAGTGTAGGGTGTAGAGTGTATTGTACAGAGTGTAGGGTATAGAGTGTAGGGTATAGAGTGTAGTGCATAAAGTGTAGAGTGTAGGGTATAGAGTGTAGGGTATAGAGTGTAGGGTATAGAGTGTAGGGTATACAGTGTAGGGTATAGAGTGTAGGGTATAGACTGTAGGGTATAGAGTGTAGGGTATAGAGTGTAGAGTGTAGGGTATAGGGTTTAGAGTGTAGGGTATAGAGTGTAGGGTATAGAGTGTAAGGTATAGAGTGTAGGGTGTAGAGTGTAGGGTATAGAGTGTAGGGTATAGAGTGTAGGGTATAGAGTGTACGGTATAGAGTGTAGGGTATAGAGTGTATGGTATAGAGTGTAGGGTATAGAGTGTAGGGTATAGAGTGTAGGGTATAGAGTGTATGGTATAGATTGCAGGGTATAGAGTGTAGGGTATAGAGTGTAGGGTATAGCGTGTAGAGTGTAGGGTATAGAGTGTAGAGTGTAGGTTATAGAGTGTAGAGTGTAGGGTATAGATTGTATGGTATAGAGTGTAGGGTATAGAGTGTAGGGTGTAGAGTGTTGGGTATAGAGTGTAGGGTATAGAGTGTAGGGTATAGAGTGTAGGGTATAGAGTGTAGGGAATAGAGTGTAGAGTGTAAGGTATAGAGTGTAGAGTGTAGGGTATAGAGTGTAGGGTATAGAGTGTAGAGTGTAGGGATTAGAGTGTAGGGTATAGAGTGTAAGGTATAGAGTGTAGGGTATAGAGTGTAGGGTATAGAGTGTAGAGTGTAGGGTATAGAGTGTAGAGTGTAAGGTATAGAGTGTAGGGTATAGAGTGTAGGGTATAGAGTGTAGGGTAGAGTGTGTAGAGTGTAGGGTATAGAGTGTAGGGTATAGAGTGTAGGGAAAAGAGTGTAGAGTGTAAGGTATAGAGTGTAGAGTGTAGGGTATAGAGTGTAGGGTATAGAGTGTAGAGTGAAGGGATTAGAGTGTAGGGTATAGAGTGTAGGGTGTAGAGTGTAGGGTATAGAGTGTAGCGTGTAGGGTATAGAGTGTATGGTATAGAGTGTAGGGTATAGAGTGTAGGGTGTAGAGTGTAGGGTATAGAGTGTAGGGTATAGAGTGTAGGGTATAGAGTGTAGGGTATAGAGTGTAGGGAATAGAGTGTAGAGTGTAAGGTATAGAGTGTAGAGTGTAGGGTATAGAGTGTAGGGTATAGACTGTAGGGTATAGAGTGTATGGTATAGAGTGTAGGGTATAGATTGTAGAGTGTAGGCTATAGATTGTAGGTTATAGAGTGTAGAGTGTAGGGTATAGAGTGTAGGGTATAGAGTGTAGGGTATAGAGTGTAGGGTATAGAGTGTAGAGTGTAGGGTATAGTGTGTAGGGTATAGAGTGCAGGGTGTAGAGTGTAGGGTATAGAGTGTAGGGTATAGAGTGTAGAGTGTAGGGTATAGAGTGTATGCTATAGAGTGTATGGTGTAGAGTGTATGGTATAGAGTGTAGGGTATAGATTGTAGAGTGTATGGTATAGAGTGTAGGGTATAGAGTGTAGGGTATAGAGTGTATGTTATAGAGTGTAGGGTATAGAGTGTAGGGTAGAGAGTGTAGAGTGTAAGGTATAGAGTGTAGGGTATAGAGTGTAGAGTGTCGGGATTAGAGTGTAGGGTATAGAGTGTAGGATGTAGAGTGTAGGGTATAGAGTGTAGAGTGTAGGGTATAGAGTGTATGGTATAGAGTGTAGGGTATAGAGTGTAGGGTGTAGAGTGTAGGGTATAGAGTGTAGGGTATAGAGTGTAGGGTATAGAGTGTAGGGTATAGAGTGTAGGGTGTAGAGTGTAGGGTATAGAGTGTATGGTATAGAGTGTAGGGTATAGAATGTATGGTATAGAGTGTAGAGTGTAGGATATAGAGTGTAGGGTATAGAGTGTAAAGTGTAGGGTATAGAGTGTAGGGTATAGAGTGTAGGGTATAGAGTGTAGAGTGTAGGGATTAGAGTGTAGGGTATAAAGTGTAGGGTATAGAGTGTAGAGTGTAGGGTAGAGAGTGCAGGATATAGAGTGTAGAGTGTAGGGTATAGAGTGTAGGGTATAGAGTGTAGGGTATAGAGTGTAGGGTATAGAGTGTAGAGCGTAGGGTATAGAGTGTAGGGTATAGAGTGTAGGGTATAGAGTGTAGGGTATAGAGTGTAGGGTGTAGAGTGTAGGGTATAGAGTGTAGGGTATAGAGTGTAGGGTATAGAGTGTAGGATGTAGAGTGTATGGTATAGAGTGTAGGGTATAGAATGTATGGTATAGAGTGTAGAGTGTAGGATATAGAGTGTAGGGTATAGAGTGTAGAGTGTAGGGATTAGAGTGTAGGGTATAGAGTGTAGGGTATAGAGTGTAGAGTGTAGGGTAGAGAGTGTAGGATATAGAGTGTAGAGTGTAGGGTATAGAGTGTAGGGTATAGAGTGTAGGGTATAGAGTGTAGGGTATAGAGTGTAGAGTGTAGGGTATAGAGTGTATGATATAGAGTGTAGGGTATAGAGTGTAGGGTGTAGAGTGTAGGGTATAGAGTGTTGGGCATAGAGTGTAGGGTATAGAGTGTAGGGTATAGAGTGTAGAGTGTAGGGTATAGAGTGTATGGTATAGAGTGTAGGGTATAAAGTGTAGGGTATAGAGTGTAGGGCAAAGAGTGTAGGGTATAGAGTGTAGGGTATAGAGTGTAGGGTATAGAGTGTAGGGTATAGAGTGTAGGGTATATAGTGTAGAGTGTAGGGTATAGAGTGCAGGGTATAGAGTGTAGGGTATAGAGTGTACGGTATAGAGTGCAGGGTATAGAGTGTAGAGTGTAGGGTATAGAGTGTAGAGTGTAGGGTATAGAGTGTAGGGTATAGAGTGTAGGGTATAGAGTGTAGGGTATAGAGTGTAGAGTGTAGGGTATAGAGTGTAGGGTATAGAGTGTAGGGAGTAGAGTGTAGGGTATAGAGTGTAGGGTTCAGAGTGTAGGGTATAGAATGTAGGGTATAGAGTGTATGATATAGAGTGTAGGGTATAGAGTGTAGGGTATAGAGTGTAGGGTATAGAGTGTAGGGTATAGAGTGTAGAGTGTAGGGTATAGAGTGTAGGGTATAGAGTGTAGGGTAGAGAGTGTAGAGTGTAGGGTATAGAGTGTAGGGTATAGAGTGTAGGGTATAGAGTGTGGGTGTAGAGTGTAGGGTATAGAGTGTAGGGTATAGAGTGTAGTGTATAGAGTGTAGGGTATAGAGTGTAAGGAATAGAGTGTAGAGTGTAAGGTATAGAGTGTAGGGTATAGAGTGTACGGTATAGTGTGTAGGGTATAGAGTGTATGGTATAGAGTGTAGGGTATAGAGTGTAGAGTGTAGGGTATAGAGTGTAGGGATTAGAGTGTAGGGTATAGAGTGTAGGGTGTAGAATGTAGGGTATAGAGTGTAGAGTGTAGGGTATAGAGTGTATGGTATAGAGTGTAGGGTATAGAGTGTAGGGTGTAGAGTGTAGGGTATAGAGTGTAGGGTATAGAGTGTAGGGTATAGAGTGTAGGGTATAGAGTGTAGGGAATAGAGTGTAGAGTGTAAGGTATAGAGTGTAGAGTGTAGGGTATAGAGTGTAGGGTATAGAGTGTAGAGTGTTGGGATTAGAGTGTAGGGTATAGAGTGTAGGGTGTAGAGTGTAGGGTATAGAGTGTAGAGTGTAGGGTATAGAGTATATGGTATAGAGTGTAGGGTATAGAGTGTAGGGTGTAGAGTATAGGGTATAGAGTGTAGGGTATAGAGTGTAGGGAATAGAGTGTAGAGTGTAAGGTTTAGAGTGTAGAGTGTAGGGTATAGAATGTAGGGTATAGACTGTAGGGTATAGAGTGTAGGGTATAGAGTGTAGGGTATAGATTGTAGAGTGTAGGCTATAGAGTGTAGGGTATAGAGTGTAGAGTGTAGGGTATAGAGTGTAGGGTATAGAGTGTAGGGTATAGAGTGTAGAGTGTAGGGTATAGTGTGTAGGATAGAGTGTAGGGTATAGAGTGTAGGGTATAGAGTGTATGGTATAGAGTGTAGGGTATAGAGTGTAGGGTATAGAGTGTAGAGTATAGAGTGTAGGGTATAGAGTGTAGAGTGTAGGGTATAGAGTGTAGAGTGTAGGGTATAGAGTGTAGGGTATAGAGTGTAGGGTAGAGAGTGTAGAGTGTAGGGTATAGAGTGTAGGGTATAGAGTGTAGGGTATAGAGTGTAGAGTGTAGGGATTAGAGTGTAGGGTATAGAGTGTAGGGTGTAGAGTGTAGGGTATAGAGTGTAGAGTGTAGGGTATAGAGTGTATGGTATAGAGTGTAGGGTATAGAGTTTAGGGTGTAGAGTGTAGGGTATAGAGTGTAGGGTATAGAGTGTAGGGTATAGAGTGTAGGGAATAGAGTGTAGAATGTAAGGAATAGAGTGTAGACTGTAGGGTATAGAGTGTAGGGTATAGAGTGTAGAGTGTTGGGATTAGAGTGTAGGGTATAGAGTGTAGGGTGTAGAGTGTAGGGTATAGAGTGTAGAGTGTAGGGTATAGAGTATATGGTATAGAGTGTAGGGTATAGAGTGTAGGGTGTAGAGTGTAGGGTACAGAGTGTAGGGTATAGAGTGTAGGGTATAGAGTGTAGTGCATAAAGTGTAGAGTGTAGGGTATAGAGTGTAGGGTATAGAGTGAAGGGTATAGAGTGTAGAGTGTAGGGTATAGAGTGTAGGGTATAGAGTGTAGGGTATACAGTGTAGGGTATAGAGTGTAGGGTATAGAGTGTAGGGTATAGAGTGTAGGGTATAGAGTGTAGGGTATAGAGTGTAGAGTGTAGGGTATAGAGTTTAGAGTGTAGGGTATAGAGTGTAGGGTATAGAGTGTAAGGTATAGAGTGTAGGGTGTAGAGTGTAGGGTATAGAGTGTAGGGTATAGAGTGTAGGGTATAGAGTGTACGGTATAGAGTGTAGGGTATAGAGTGTATGGTATAGAGTGTAGGGTATAGAGTGTAGGGTATAGAGTGTAGGGTATAGAGTGTATGGTATAGATTGTAGGGTATAGAGTGTAGGGTATAGAGTGTAGGGTATAGAGTGTAGGGTATAGAGTGTAGAGTGTAGGGTATAGAGTGTAGAGTGTAGGGTATAGATTGTATGGTATAGAGTGTAGGGTATAGAGTGTAGGGTGTAGAGTGTTGGGTATAGAGTGTAGGGTATAGAGTGTAGGGTATAGAGTGTAGGGTATAGAGTGTAGGGTATAGAGTGTAGGGAATAGAGTGTAGAGTGTAAGGTATAGAGTGTAGAGTGTAGGGTATAGAGTGTAGTGTATAGAGTGTAGAGTGTAGGGATTATAGTGTAGGGTATAGAGTGTAGGGTATAGAGTGTAGGGTATAGAGTGTAGGGTATAGAGTGTAGAGTGTAGGGTATAGAGTGTAGAGTGTAGGGTATAGAGTGTAGGGTATAGAGTGTAGGGTATAGAGTGTAGGGTAGAGTGTGTAGAGTGTAGGGTATAGAGTGTAGGGTATAGAGTGTAGGGTATAGAGTGTAGAGTGTAGGGATTAGAATGTAGGGTATAGAGTGTAGGGTGTAGAGTGTAGGGTATAGAGTGTAGAGTGTAGGGTATAGAGTGTATGGTATAGAGTGTAGGGTATAGAGTGTAGGGTGTAGAGTGTAGGGTACAGAGTGTAGGGTATAGAGTGTAGGGTATAGAGTGTAGAGTGTAAGGTATAGAGTGTAGAGTGTAGGGTATAGAGTGTAGGGTATAGAGTGTAGAGTGAAGGGATTAGAGTGTAGGGTATAGAGTGTAGGGTGTAGAGTGTAGGGTATAGAGTGTAGAGTGTAAGGTATAGAGTGTAGAGTGTAGGGTATAGAGTGTAGGGTATAGAGTGTAGAGTGAAGGGATTAGAGTGTATGGTATAGAGTGTAGGGTATAGAGTGTAGGGTGTAGAGTGTAGGGTATAGAGTGTAGGGTATAGAGTTTAGGGTATAGAGTGTAGGGTATAGAGTGTAGGGAATAGAGTGTAGAGTGTAAGGTATAGAGTGTAGAGTGTAGGGTATAGAGTGTAGGGTATAGACTGTAGGGTATAGAGTGTATGGTATAGAGTGTAGGGTATAGATTGTAGAGTGTAGGCTATAGAGTGTAGGTTATAGAGTGTAGAGTGTAGGGTATAGAGTGTAGGGTATAGACTGTAGGGTATAGAGTGTATGGTATAGAGTGTAGAGTGAAGGGATTAGAGTGTAGGGTACAGAGTGTAGGGTATAGAGTGTAGGGTATAGAGTGTAGAGTGTAAGGTATAGAGTGTAGAGTGTAGGGTATAGAGTGTAGGGTATAGAGTGTAGAGTGAAGGGATTAGAGTGTATGGTATAGAGTGTAGGGTATAGAGTGTAGGGTGTAGAGTGTAGGGTATAGAGTGTAGGGTATAGAGTTTAGGGTATAGAGTGTAGGGTATAGAGTGTAGGGAATAGAGTGTAGAGTGTAAGGTATAGAGTGTAGAGTGTAGGGTATAGAGTGTAGGGTATAGACTGTAGGGTATAGAGTGTATGGTATAGAGTGTAGGGTATAGATTGTAGAGTGTAGGCTATAGAGTGTAGGTTATAGAGTGTAGAGTGTAGGGTATAGAGTGCAGGGTGTAGAGTGTAGGGTATAGAGTGTAGGGTATAGAGTGTAGAGTGTAGGGTATAGAGTGTATGCTATAGAGTGTATGGTGTAGAGTGTATGGTATAGAGTGTAGGGTATAGATTGTAGAGTGTATGGTATAGAGTGTAGGGTATAGAGTGTAGGGTATAGAGTGTATGTTATAGAGTGTAGGGTATAGAGTGTAGGGTAGTGAGTGTAGAGTGTAAGGTATAGAGTGTAGGGTATAGAGTGTAGAGTGTCGGGATTAGAGTGTAGGGTATAGAGTGTAGGATGTAGAGTGTAGGGTATAGAGTGTAGAGTGTAGGGTATAGAGTGTATGGTATAGAGTGTAGGGTATAGAGTGTAGGGTGTAGAGTGTAGGGTATAGAGTGTAGGGTATAGAGTGTAGGGTATAGAGTGTAGGGTATAGAGTGTAGGGTGTAGAGTGTAGGGTATAGAGTGTATGGTATAGAGTGTAGGGTATAGAATGTATGGTATAGAGTGTAGAGTGTAGGATATAGAGTGTAGGGTATAGAGTGTAGAGTGTAGGGTATAGAGTGTAGGGTATAGAGTGTAGGGTATAGAGTGTAGAGTGTAGGGATTAGAGTGTAGGGTATAAAGTGTAGGGTATAGAGTGTAGAGTGTAGGGTAGAGAGTGTAGGATATAGAGTGTAGAGTGTAGGGTATAGAGTGTAGGGTATAGAGTGTAGGGTATAGAGTGTAGGGTATAGAGTGTAGAGCGTAGGGTATAGAGTGTAGGGTATAGAGTGTAGGGTATAGAGTGTAGGGTATAGAGTGTAGGGTGTAGAGTGTAGGGTATAGAGTGTAGGGTATAGAGTGTAGGGTATAGAGTGTAGGGTGTAGAGTGTAGGGTATAGAGTGTATGGTATAGAGTGTAGGGTATAGAATGTATGGTATAGAGTGTAGAGTGTAGGATATAGAGTGTAGGGTATAGAGTGTAGAGTGTAGGGATTAGAGTGTAGGGTATAGAGTGTAGGGTATAGAGTGTAGAGTGTAGGGTAGAGAGTGTAGGATAAAGAGTGTAGAGTGTAGGGTATAGAGTGTAGGGTATAGAGTGTAGGGTATAGAGTGTAGGGTATAGAGTGTAGAGTGTAGGGTATAGAGTGTATGATATAGAGTGTAGGGAATAGAGTGTAGGGTGTAGAGTGTAGGGTATAGAGTGTTGGGCATAGAGTGTAGGGTATAGAGTGTAGGGAATAGAGTGTAGAGTGTAAGGTATAGAGTGTAGAGTGTAGGGTATAGAGTGTAGGGTATAGAGTGTAGAGTGAAGGGATTAGAGTGTAGGGTATAGAGTGTAGGGTGTAGAGTGTAGGGTATAGAGTGTAGAGTGTAGGGTATAGAGTGTATGGTATAGAGTGTAGGGTATAGAGTGTAGGGTGTAGAGTGTAGGGTATAGAGTGTAGGGTATAGAGTTTAGGGTATAGAGTGTAGGGTATAGAGTGTAGGGAATAGAGTGTAGAGTGTAAGGTATAGAGTGTAGAGTGTAGGGTATAGAGTGTAGGGTATAGAATGTAGGGTATAGAGTGTATGGTATAGAGTGTAGGGTATAGATTGTAGAGTGTAGGCTATAGAGTGTAGGTTATAGAGTGTAGAGTGTAGGGTATAGAGTGCAGGGTGTAGAGTGTAGGGTATAGAGTGTAGGGTATAGAGTGTAGAGTGTAGGGTATAGAGTGTATGCTATAGAGTGTATGGTGTAGAGTGTATGGTATAGAGTGTAGGGTATAGATTGTAGAGTGTATGGTATAGAGTGTAGGGTATAGAGTGTAGGGTATAGAGTGTATGTTATAGAGTGTAGGGTATAGAGTGTAGGGTAGCGAGTGTAGAGTGTAAGGTATAGAGTGTAGGGTATAGAGTGTAGAGTGTCGGGATTAGAGTGTAGGGTATAGAGTGTAGGATGTAGAGTGTAGGGTATAGAGTGTAGAGTGTAGGGTATAGAGTGTATGGTATAGAGTGTAGGGTATAGAGTGTAGGGTGTAGAGTGTAGGGTATAGAGTGTAGGGTATAGAGTGTAGGGTATAGAGTGTAGGGTATAGAGTGTAGGGTGTAGAGTGTAGGGTATAGAGTGTATGGTATAGAGTGTAGGGTATAGAATGTATGGTATAGAGTGTAGAGTGTAGGATATAGAGTGTAGGGTATAGAGTGTAGAGTGTAGGGTATAGAGTGTAGGGTATAGAGTGTAGGGTATAGAGTGTAGAGTGTAGGGATTAGAGTGTAGGGTATAAAGTGTAGGGTATAGAGTGTAGAGTGTAGGGTAGAGAGTGTAGGATATAGAGTGTAGAGTGTAGGGTATAGAGTGTAGGGTATAGAGTGTAGGGTATAGAGTGTAGGGTATAGAGTGTAGAGCGTAGGGTATAGAGTGTAGGGTATAGAGTGTAGGGTATAGAGTGTAGGGTATAGAGTGTAGGGTGTAGAGTGTAGGGTATAGAGTGTAGGGTATAGAGTGTAGGGTATAGAGTGTAGGGTGTAGAGTGTAGGGTATAGAGTGTATGGTATAGAGTGTAGGGTATAGAATGTATGGTATAGAGTGTAGAGTGTAGGATATAGAGTGTAGGGTATAGAGTGTAGAGTGTAGGGATTAGAGTGTAGGGTATAGAGTGTAGGGTATAGAGTGTAGAGTGTAGGGTAGAGAGTGTAGGATATAGAGTGTAGAGTGTAGGGTATAGAGTGTAGGGTATAGAGTGTAGGGTATAGAGTGTAGGGTATAGAGTGTAGAGTGTAGGGTATAGAGTGTATGATATAGAGTGTAGGGTATAGAGTGTAGGGTGTAGAGTGTAGGGTATAGAGTGTTGGGCATAGAGTGTAGGGTATAGAGTGTAGGGTATAGAGTGTAGAGTGTAGGGTATAGAGTGTATGGTATAGAGTGTAGGGTATAGAGTGTAGGGTATAGAGTGTAGGGCAAAGAGTGTAGGGTATAGAGTGTAGGGTATAGAGTGTAGGGTATAGAGTGTAGGGTATAGAGTGTAGGGTGTATAGTGTAGAGTGTAGGGTATAGAGTGTAGGGTATAGAGTGTAGGGTATAGAGTGTAGGGTATAGAGTGCAGGGTATAGAGTGTAGAGTGTAGGGTATAGAGTGTAGAGTGTAGGGTATAGAGTGTAGGGTATAGAGTGTAGGGTATAGAGTGTAGGGTATAGAGTGTAGAGTGTAGGGTATAGAGTGTAGGGTATAGAGTGTAGGGAGTAGAGTGTAGGGTATAGAGTGTAGGGTTCAGAGTGTGGGGTATAGAGTGTAGGGTATAGAGTGTATGGTATAGAGTGTAGGGTATAGAGTGTAGGGTATAGAGTGTAGAGTGTAGGGTACAGAGTGTAGGGTATAGAGTGTAGGGTAGAGAGTGTAGAGTGTAGGGTATAGAGTGTAGGGTATAGAGTGTAGGGTATAGAGTGTAGGGTGTAGAGTGTAGGGTATAGAGTGTAGGGTATAGAGTGTAGTGTATAGAGTGTAGGGTATAGAGTGTAGGGAATAGAGTGTAGAGTGTAAGGTATAGAGTGTAGATTATAGAGTGTACGGTATAGAGTGTAGGGTATAGAGTGTATGGTATAGAGTGTAGGGTATAGAGTGTAGAGTGTAGGGTATAGAGTGTAGGGATTAGAGTGTAGGGTATAGAGTGTAGGGTGTAGAGTGTAGGGTATAGAGTGTAGAGTGTAGGGTATAGAGTGTATGGTATAGAGTGTAGGGTATAGAGTGTAGGGTGTAGCGTGTAGGGTATAGAGTGTAGGGTATAGAGTGTAGGGAATAGAGTGTAGAGTGTAAGGTATAGAGTGTAGAGTGTAGGGTATAGAGTGTAGGGTATAGAGTGTAGAGTGTTGGGATTAGAGTGTAGGGTATAGAGTGTAGGGTGTAGAGTGTAGGATATAGAGTGTAGAGTGTAGGGTATAGAGTATATGGTATAGAGTGTAGGGTATAGAGTGTAGGGTGTAGAGTATAGGGTATAGAGTGTAGGGTATAGAGTGTAGGGAATAGAGTGTAGAGTGTAAGGTTTAGAGTGTAGAGTGTAGGGTATAGAGTGTAGGGTATAGACTGTAGGGTATAGAGTGTAGGGTATAGAGTGTAGGGTATAGATTGTAGAGTGTAGGCTATAGAGTGTAGGGTATAGAGTGTAGAGTGTAGGGTATAGAGTGTAGGGTATAGAGTGTAGGGTACAGAGTGTAGAGTGTAGGGTATAGTGTGTAGGATAGAGTGTAGGGTATAGAGTGTAGGGTATAGAGTGTATGGTATAGAGTGTAGGGTATAGAGTGTAGGGTATAGAGTGTAGGGTATAGAGTGTAGGGTATAGAGTGTAGAGTGTAGGGTATAGAGTGTAGAGTGTAGGGTATAGAGTGTAGGGTATAGAGTGTAGGGTAGAGAGTGTAGAGTGTAGGGTATAGAGTGTAGGGTATAGAGTGTAGGGTATAGAGTGTAGGGTAGAGAGTGTAGAGTGTAGGGTATAGAGTGTAGGGTATAGAGTGTAGGGTATAGAGTGTAGAGTGTAGGGATTAGAGTGTAGGGTATAGAGTGTAGGGTGTAGAGTGTAGGGTATAGAGTGTAGAGTGTAGGGTATAGAGTGTATGGTATAGAGTGTAGGGTATAGAGTGTAGGGTGTAGAGTGTAGGGTATAGAGTGTAGGGTATAGAGTGTAGGGTATAGAGTGTAGGGAATAGAGTGTAGAGTGTAAGGTATAGAGTGTAGACTGTAGGGTATAGAGTGTAGGGTATAGAGTGTAGAGTGTTGGGATTAGAGTGTAGGGTATAGAGTGTAGGGTGTAGAGTGTAGGGTATAGAGTGTAGAGTGTAGGGTATAGAGTATATGGTATAGAGTGTAGGGTATAGAGTGTAGGGTGTAGAGTGTAGGGTACAGAGTGTAGGGTATAGAGTGTAGGGTATAGAGTGTAGGGTAGAGAGTGTAGAGTGTAGGGTATAGAGTGTAGGGTATAGAGTGTAGGGTATAGAGTGTAGAGTGTAGGGATTAGAGTGTAGGGTATAGAGTGTAGGGTGTAGAGTGTAGGGTATAGAGTGTAGAGTGTAGGGTATAGACTGTATGGTATAGAGTGTAGGGTATAGAGTGTAGGGTGTAGAGTGTAGGGTATAGAGTGTAGGGTATAGAGTGTAGGGTATAGAGTGTAGGGAATAGAGTGTAGAGTGTAAGGTATAGAGTGTAGACTGTAGGGTATAGAGTGTAGGGTATAGAGTGTAGAGTGTTGGGATTAGAGTGTAGGGTATAGAGTGTAGGGTGTAGAGTGTAGGGTATAGAGTGTAGAGTGTAGGGTATAGAGTATATGGTATAGAGTGTAGGGTATAGAGTGTAGGGTGTAGAGTGTAGGGTACAGAGTGTAGGGTATAGAGTGTAGGGTATAGAGTGTATTGTATAAAGTGTAGAGTGTAGGGTATAGAGTGTAGGGTATAGAGTGTAGGGTATAGAGTGTAGAGTGTAGGGTATAGAGTGTAGGGTATAGAGTGTAGGGTATACAGTGTAGGGTATAGAGTGTAGGGTATAGAGTGTAGGGTATAGAGTGTAGGGTATAGAGTGTAGAGTGTAGGGTATAGAGTTTAGAGTGTAGGGTATAGAGTGTAGGGTATAGAGTGTAAGGTATAGAGTGTAGGGTGTAGAGTGTAGGGTATAGAGTGTAGGGTATAGAGTGTAGGGTATAGAGTGTACGGTATAGAGTGTAGGGTATAGAGTGTATGGTATAGAGTGTAGGGTATAGAGTGTAGGGTATAGAGTGTAGGGTATAGAGTGTATGGTATAGATTGTAGGGTATAGAGTGTAGGGTATAGAGTGTAGGGTATAGAGTGTAGAGTGTAGGGTATAGAGTGTAGAGTGTAGGGTATAGAGTGTAGAGTGTAGGGTATAGATTGTATGGTATAGAGTGTAGGGTATAGAGTGTAGGGTGTAGAGTGTTGGGTATAGAGTGTAGGGTATATAGTGTAGGGTATAGAGTGTAGGGTATAGAGTGTAGGGTATAGAGTGTAGGGAATAGAGTGTAGAGTGTAAGGTATAGAGTGTAGAGTGTAGGGTATAGAGTGTAGGGTATAGAGTGTAGAGTGTAGGGATTAGAGTGTAGGGTATAGAGTGTAGGGTATAGAGTGTAGAGTGTAGGGTATAGAGTGTAGAGTGTAGGGTATAGAGTGTAGGGTATAGAGTGTAGGGTATAGAGTGTAGGGTAGAGTGTGTAGAGTGTAGGGTATAGAGTGTAGGGTATAGAGTGTAGAGTGTAGGGATTAGAGTGTAGGGTATAGAGTGTAGGGTGTAGGGTATAGAGTGTAGAGTGTAGGGTATAGAGTGTATGGTATAGAGTGTAGGGTATAGAGTGTAGGGTGTAGAGTGTAGGGTATAGAGTGTAGGGTATAGAGTGTAGGGTATAGAGTGTAGGGAATAGAGTGTAGAGTGTAAGGTATAGAGTGTAGAGTGTAGGGTATAGAGTGTAGGGTATAGAGTGTAGAGTGAAGGGATTAGAGTGTAGGGTATAGAGTGTAGGGTGTAGAGTGTAGGGTATAGAGTGTAGAGTGTAGGGTATAGAGTGTATGGTATAGAGTGTAGGGTATAGAGTGTAGGGTGTAGAGTATAGGGTATAGAGTGTAGGGTATAGAGTGTAGGGTATAGAGTGTAGGGTATAGAGTGTAGGGAATAGAGTGTAGAGTGTAAGGTATAGAGTGTAGAGTGTAGGGTATAGAGTGTAGGGTATAGACTGTAGGGTATA
Source organism: Ranitomeya imitator (assembly GCF_032444005.1). NCBI lineage: Eukaryota > Metazoa > Chordata > Amphibia > Anura > Dendrobatidae > Ranitomeya > Ranitomeya imitator. The sequence continues at coordinate 360,930 of NW_027194416.1, read as the reverse complement.
GAGTGTATGGTATAGAGTGTAGGGTATAGATTGTAGAGTGTAGGCTATAGAGTGTAGGTTATAGAGTGTAGAGTGTAGGGTATAGAGTGTAGGGTATAGAGTGTAGGGTATAGAGTGTAGGGTATAGAGTGTAGAGTGTAGGGTATAGTGTGTAGGGTATAGAGTGCAGGGTGTAGAGTGTAGGGTATAGAGTGTAGGGTATAGAGTGTAGAGTGTAGGGTATAGAGTGTGTGCTATAGAGTGTATGGTGTAGAGTGTATGGTATAGAGTGTAGGGTATAGATTGTAGAGTGTATGGTATAGAGTGTAGGGTATAGAGTGTAGGGTATAGAGTGTATGTTATAGAGTGTAGGGTATAGAGTGTAGGGTAGAGAGTGTAGAGTGTAAGGTATAGAGTGTAGTGTATAGAGTGTAGAGTGTCGGGATTAGAGTGTAGGGTATAGAGTGTAGGATGCAGAGTGTAGGGTATAGAGTGTAGAGTGTAGGGTATAGAGTGTATGGTATAGAGTGTAGGGTATAGAGTGTAGGGTATAGAGTGTATGGTATAGAGTGTAGGGTATAGAGTGTAGAGTGTAGGGTATAGAGTGTAGGGATTAGAGTGTAGGGTATAGAGTGTAGGGTGTAGAGTGTAGGGTATAGAGTGTAGAGTGTAGGGTATAGAGTGTATGGTATAGAGTGTAGGGTATAGAGTGTAGGGTGTAGCGTGTAGGGTATAGAGTGTAGGGTATAGAGTGTAGGGAATAGAGTGTAGAGTGTAAGGTATAGAGTGTAGAGTGTAGGGTATAGAGTGTAGGGTATAGAGTGTAGAGTGTTGGGATTAGAGTGTAGGGTATAGAGTGTAGGGTGTAGAGTGTAGGATATAGAGTGTAGAGTGTAGGGTATAGAGTATATGGTATAGAGTGTAGGGTATAGAGTGTAGGGTGTAGAGTATAGGGTATAGAGTGTAGGGTATAGAGTGTAGGGAATAGAGTGTAGAGTGTAAGGTTTAGAGTGTAGAGTGTAGGGTATAGAGTGTAGGGTATAGACTGTAGGGTATAGAGTGTAGGGTATAGAGTGTAGGGTATAGATTGTAGAGTGTAGGCTATAGAGTGTAGGGTATAGAGTGTAGAGTGTAGGGTATAGAGTGTAGGGTATAGAGTGTAGGGTACAGAGTGTAGAGTGTAGGGTATAGTGTGTAGGATAGAGTGTAGGGTATAGAGTGTAGGGTATAGAGTGTATGGTATAGAGTGTAGGGTATAGAGTGTAGGGTATAGAGTGTAGGGTATAGAGTGTAGGGTATAGAGTGTAGAGTGTAGGGTATAGAGTGTAGAGTGTAGGGTATAGAGTGTAGGGTATAGAGTGTAGGGTAGAGAGTGTAGAGTGTAGGGTATAGAGTGTAGGGTATAGAGTGTAGGGTATAGAGTGTAGGGTAGAGAGTGTAGAGTGTAGGGTATAGAGTGTAGGGTATAGAGTGTAGGGTATAGAGTGTAGAGTGTAGGGATTAGAGTGTAGGGTATAGAGTGTAGGGTGTAGAGTGTAGGGTATAGAGTGTAGAGTGTAGGGTATAGAGTGTATGGTATAGAGTGTAGGGTATAGAGTGTAGGGTGTAGAGTGTAGGGTATAGAGTGTAGGGTATAGAGTGTAGGGTATAGAGTGTAGGGAATAGAGTGTAGAGTGTAAGGTATAGAGTGTAGACTGTAGGGTATAGAGTGTAGGGTATAGAGTGTAGAGTGTTGGGATTAGAGTGTAGGGTATAGAGTGTAGGGTGTAGAGTGTAGGGTATAGAGTGTAGAGTGTAGGGTATAGAGTATATGGTATAGAGTGTAGGGTATAGAGTGTAGGGTGTAGAGTGTAGGGTACAGAGTGTAGGGTATAGAGTGTAGGGTATAGAGTGTAGGGTAGAGAGTGTAGAGTGTAGGGTATAGAGTGTAGGGTATAGAGTGTAGGGTATAGAGTGTAGAGTGTAGGGATTAGAGTGTAGGGTATAGAGTGTAGGGTGTAGAGTGTAGGGTATAGAGTGTAGAGTGTAGGGTATAGACTGTATGGTATAGAGTGTAGGGTATAGAGTGTAGGGTGTAGAGTGTAGGGTATAGAGTGTAGGGTATAGAGTGTAGGGTATAGAGTGTAGGGAATAGAGTGTAGAGTGTAAGGTATAGAGTGTAGACTGTAGGGTATAGAGTGTAGGGTATAGAGTGTAGAGTGTTGGGATTAGAGTGTAGGGTATAGAGTGTAGGGTGTAGAGTGTAGGGTATAGAGTGTAGAGTGTAGGGTATAGAGTATATGGTATAGAGTGTAGGGTATAGAGTGTAGGGTGTAGAGTGTAGGGTACAGAGTGTAGGGTATAGAGTGTAGGGTATAGAGTGTATTGTATAAAGTGTAGAGTGTAGGGTATAGAGTGTAGGGTATAGAGTGTAGGGTATAGAGTGTAGAGTGTAGGGTATAGAGTGTAGGGTATAGAGTGTAGGGTATACAGTGTAGGGTATAGAGTGTAGGGTATAGAGTGTAGGGTATAGAGTGTAGGGTATAGAGTGTAGAGTGTAGGGTATAGAGTTTAGAGTGTAGGGTATAGAGTGTAGGGTATAGAGTGTAAGGTATAGAGTGTAGGGTGTAGAGTGTAGGGTATAGAGTGTAGGGTATAGAGTGTAGGGTATAGAGTGTACGGTATAGAGTGTAGGGTATAGAGTGTATGGTATAGAGTGTAGGGTATAGAGTGTAGGGTATAGAGTGTAGGGTATAGAGTGTATGGTATAGATTGTAGGGTATAGAGTGTAGGGTATAGAGTGTAGGGTATAGAGTGTAGAGTGTAGGGTATAGAGTGTAGAGTGTAGGGTATAGAGTGTAGAGTGTAGGGTATAGATTGTATGGTATAGAGTGTAGGGTATAGAGTGTAGGGTGTAGAGTGTTGGGTATAGAGTGTAGGGTATATAGTGTAGGGTATAGAGTGTAGGGTATAGAGTGTAGGGTATAGAGTGTAGGGAATAGAGTGTAGAGTGTAAGGTATAGAGTGTAGAGTGTAGGGTATAGAGTGTAGGGTATAGAGTGTAGAGTGTAGGGATTAGAGTGTAGGGTATAGAGTGTAGGGTATAGAGTGTAGAGTGTAGGGTATAGAGTGTAGAGTGTAGGGTATAGAGTGTAGGGTATAGAGTGTAGGGTATAGAGTGTAGGGTAGAGTGTGTAAAGTGTAGGGTATAGAGTGTAGGGTATAGAGTGTAGAGTGTAGGGATTAGAGTGTAGGGTATAGAGTGTAGGGTGTAGGGTATAGAGTGTAGAGTGTAGGGTATAGAGTGTATGGTATAGAGTGTAGGGTATAGAGTGTAGGGTGTAGAGTGTAGGGTATAGAGTGTAGGGTATAGAGTGTAGGGTATAGAGTGTAGGGAATAGAGTGTAGAGTGTAAGGTATAGAGTGTAGAGTGTAGGGTATAGAGTGTAGGGTATAGAGTGTAGAGTGAAGGGATTAGAGTGTAGGGTATAGAGTGTAGGGTGTAGAGTGTAGGGTATAGAGTGTAGAGTGTAGGGTATAGAGTGTATGGTATAGAGTGTAGGGTATAGAGTGTAGGGTGTAGAGTATAGGGTATAGAGTGTAGGGTATAGAGTGTAGGGTATAGACTGTAGGGTATAGAGTGTAGGGAATAGAGTGTAGAGTGTAAGGTATAGAGTGTAGAGTGTAGGGTATAGAGTGTAGGGTATAGACTGTAGGGTATAGAGTGTATGGTATAGAGTGTAGGGTATAGATTGTAGAGTGTAGGCTATAGAGTGTAGGTTATAGAGTGTAGAGTGTAGGGTATAGAGTGTAGGGTATAGAGTGTAGGGTATAGAGTGTAGGGTATAGAGTGTAGAGTGTAGGGTATAGTGTGTAGGGTATAGAGTGCAGGGTGTAGAGTGTAGGGTATAGAGTGTAGGGTATAGAGTGTAGAGTGTAGGGTATAGAGTGTATGCTATAGAGTGTATGGTGTAGAGTGTATGGTATAGAGTGTAGGGTATAGATTGTAGAGTGTATGGTATAGAGTGTAGGGTATAGAGTGTAGGGTATAGAGTGTATGTTATAGAGTGTAGGGTATAGAGTGTAGGGTAGAGAGTGTAGAGTGTAAGGTATAGAGTGTAGTGTATAGAGTGTAGAGTGTCGGGATTAGAGTGTAGGGTATAGAGTGTAGGATGCAGAGTGTAGGGTATAGAGTGTAGAGTGTAGGGTATAGAGTGTATGGTATAGAGTGTAGGGTATAGAGTGTAGGGTGTAGAGTGTAGGGTATAGAGTGTAGGGTATAGAGTGTAGGGTATAGAGTGTAGGGTATAGAGTGTAGGGTGTAGAGTGTAGGGTATAGAGTGTATGGTATAGAGTGTAGGGTATAGAATGTATGGTATAGAGTGTAGAGTGTAGGATATAGAGTGTAGGGTATAGAGTGTAGAGTGTAGGGTATAGAGTGTAGGGTATAGAGTGTAGGGTATAGAGTGTAGAGTGTAGGGATTAGAGTGTAGGGTATAAAGTGTAGGGTATAGAGTGTAGAGTGTAGGGTAGAGAGTGTAGGATATAGAGTGTAGAGTGTAGGGTATAGAGTGTAGGGTATAGAGTGTAGGGTATAGAGTGTAGGGTATAGAGTGTAGAGCGTAGGGTATAGAGTGTAGGGTATAGAGTGTAGGGTATAGAGTGTAGGGTGTAGAGTGTAGGGTATAGAGTGTAGGGTATAGAGTGTAGGGTATGAAGTGTAGGGTGTAGAGTGTAGGGTATAGAGTGTATGGTATAGAGTGTAGGGTATAGAATGTATGGTATAGAGTGTAGAGTGTAGGATATAGAGTGTAGGGTATAGAGTGTAGAGTGTAGGGATTAGAGTGTAGGGTATAGAGTGTAGGGTATACAGTGTAGGGTATAGAGTGTAGGGTATAGAGTGTAGGGTATAGAGTGTAGGGTATAGAGTGTAGGGTATAGAGTGTAGAGTGTAGGGTATAGAGTTTAGAGTGTAGGGTATAGAGTGTAGGGTATAGAGTGTAAGGTATAGAGTGTAGGGTGTAGAGTGTAGGGTATAGAGTGTAGGGTATAGAGTGTAGGGTATAGAGTGTACGGTATAGAGTGTAGGGTATAGAGTGTATGGTATAGAGTGTAGGGTATAGAGTGTAGGGTATAGAGTGTAGGGTATAGAGTGTATGGTATAGATTGTAGGGTATAGAGTGTAGGGTATAGAGTGTAGGGTATAGAGTGTAGAGTGTAGGGTATAGAGTGTAGAGTGTAGGGTATAGAGTGTAGAGTGTAGGGTATAGATTGTATGGTATAGAGTGTAGGGTATAGAGTGTAGGGTGTAGAGTGTTGGGTATAGAGTGTAGGGTATAGAGTGTAGGGTATAGAGTGTAGGGTATAGAGTGTAGGGTATAGAGTGTAGGGAATAGAGTGTAGAGTGTAAGGTATAGAGTGTAGAGTGTAGGGTATAAAGTGTAGGGTATAGAGTGTAGAGTGTAGGGATTAGAGTGTAGGGTATAGAGTGTAGGGTATAGAGTGTAGGGTATAGAGTGTAGGGTATAGAGTGTAGAGTGTAGGGTATAGAGTGTAGAGTGTAGGGTATAGAGTGTAGGGTATAGAGTGTAGGGTATAGAGTGTAGGGTAGAGTGTGTAGAGTGTAGGGTATAGAGTGTAGGGTATAGAGTGTAGGGTATAGAGTGTAGAGTGTAGGGATTAGAGTGTAGGGTATAGAGTGTAGGGTGTAGGGTATAGAGTGTAGAGTGTAGGGTATAGAGTGTATGGTATAGAGTGTAGGGTATAGAGTGTAGGGTGTAGAGTGTAGGGTATAGAGTGTAGGGTATAGAGTGTAGGGTATAGAGTGTAGGGAATAGAGTGTAGAGTGTAAGGTATAGAGTGTAGAGTGTAGGGTATAGAATGTAGAGTGAAGGGATTAGAGTGTAGGGTATAGAGTGTAGGGTGTAGAGTGTAGGGTATTGAGTGTAGAGTGTAGGGTATAGAGTGTATGGTATAGAGTGTAGGGTATAGAGTGTAGGGTGTAGAGTGTAGGGTATAGAGTGTAGGGTATAGAGTGTAGGGTATAGAGTGTAGGGAATAGAGTGTAGAGTGTAAGGTATAGAGTGTAGAGTGTAGGGTATAGAGTGTAGGGTATAGACTGTAGGGTATAGATTGTAGAGTGTAGGCTATAGAGTGTAGGTTATAGAGTGTAGAGTGTAGGGTATAGAGTGTAGGGTATAGAGTGTAGGGTATAGAGTGTAGAGTGTAGGGTATAGTGTGTAAGGTATAGAGTGCAGGGTGTAGAGTGTAGGGTATAGAGTGTAGGGTATAGAGTGTAGAGTGTAGGGTATAGAGTGTATGCTATAGAGTGTATGGTGTAGAGTGTATGGTATAGAGTGTAGGGTATAGATTGTAGAGTGTATGGTATAGAGTGTAGGGTATAGAGTGTAGGGTATAGAGTGTATGTTATATAGTGTAGGGTATAGAGTGTAGGGTAGAGAATGTAGAGTGTAAGGTATAGAGTGTAGGGTATAGAGTGTAGAGTGTCGGGATTAGAGTGTATGGTATAGAGTGTAGGATGTAGAGTGTAGGGTATAGAGTGTAGAGTGTAGGGTATAGAGTGTATGGTATAGAGTGTAGGGTATAGAGTGTAGGGTGTAGAGTGTAGGGTATAGAGTGTAGGGTATAGAGTGTAGGGTATAGAGTGTAGGGTATAGAGTGTAGGGTGTAGAGTGTAGGGTATAGAGTGTAGGGTATAGAGTGTAGGGTATAGAATGTATGGTATAGAGTGTAGAGTGTAGGATATAGAGTGTAGGGTATAGAGTGTAGAGTGTAGGGTATAGAGTGTAGGGTATAGAGTGTAGGGTATAGAGTGTAGAGTGTAGGGATTAGAGTGTAGGGTATAGAGTGTAGGGTATAGAGTGTAGGGTAGAGAGTGTAGGATATAGAGTGTAGAGTGTAGGGTATAGAGTGTAGGGTATAGAGTGTAGGGTATAGAGTGTAGGGTATAGAGTGTAGAGCGTAGGGTATAGAGTGTAGGGTATAGAGTGTAGGGTATAGAGTGTAGGGTGTAGAGTGTAGGGTATAGAGTGTAGGGTATAGAGTGTAGGGTGTAGAGTGTAGGGTATAGAGTGTATGGTATAGAGTGTAGGGTATAGTATGTATGGTATAGAGTGTAGAGTGTAGGATATAGAGTGTAGGGTATAGAGTGTAGAGTGTAGGGATTAGAGTGTAGGGTATAGAGTGTAGGGTATAGAGTGTAGAGTGTAGGGTAGAGAGTGTAGGATATAGAGTGTAGAGTGTAGGGTATAGAGTGTAGGGTATAGAGTGTAGGGTATAGAGTGTAGGGTATAGATTGTAGAGTGTATGGTATAGAGTGTATGGTATAGATTGTAGGGTATAGAGTGTAGGGTGAAGAGTGTAGGGTATAGAGTGTAGGGTATAGAGTGTAGGGTATAGAGTGTAGGGTATAGAGTGTAGGGTGTAGAGTGTAGGGTATAGAGTGTATGGTATAGAGTGTAGGGTATAGAATGTATGGTATAGAGTGTAGAGTGTAGGATATAGAGTGTGGGGTATAGAGTGTAGAGTGTAGGGTATTGAGTGTAGGGTATAGAGTGTAGGGTATAGAGTGTAGAGTGTAGGGATTAGAGTGTAGGGTATAGAGTGTAGGGTATAGAGTGTAGAGTGTAGGGTAGAGAGTGTAGGGTATAGAGTGTAGGGTATAGAGTGTAGGGTATAGAGTGTAGGGTGTAGAGTGTAGGGTATAGAGTGTAGGGTATAGAGTGTAGAGTGTAGGGTATAGAGTGTAGGGTATAGAGTGTAGGTTATAGAGTGTAGGGTATAGAGTGTAGGGTATAGAGTGTAGAGTGTAGGGTATAGCGTGTAGAGTGTCGGGTATAGAGTGTAGGGTATAGAGTGTAGGGTATAGAGTGTAGGGTGTAGAGTGTTGGGTATAGAGTGTAGGGTATAGAGTGTAGGGTATAGAGTGTAGGGTATAGAGTGTAGGGAATAGAGTGTAGAGTGTAAGGTATAGAATGTAGAGTGTAGGGTATAGAGTGTAGGGTATAGAGTGTAGAGTGTAGGGATTAGAGTGTAGGGTATAGAGTGTAGGGTATAGAGTGTAGGGTATAGAGTGTAGAGTGTAGGGTATAGAGCGTAGAGTGTAGGGTATAGAGTGTAGGGTATAGAGTGTAGGGTAGAGTGTGTAGAGTGTAGGGTATAGAGTGTAGGGTATAGAGTGTAGGGTATAGAGTGTAGAGTGTAGGGATTAGAGTGTAGGGTATAGAGTGTAGGGTGTAGAGTGTAGGGTATAGAGTGTAGAGTGTAGGGTATAGAGTGTATGGTATAGAGTGTAGGGTGTAGAGTGTAGGGTATAGAGTGTAGGGTATAGAGTGTAGGGTATATAGTGTAGGGAATAGAGTGTAGAGTGTAAGATATAGAGTGTAGAGTGTAAGGTATAGAGTGTAGGGTATAGAGTGTAGAGTGAAGGGATTAGAGTGTAGGGTATAGAGTGTAGGGTGTAGAGTGTAGGGTATAGAGTGTAGAGTGTAGGGTATAGAGTGTATGGTATAGAGTGTAGGGTATAGAGTGTAGGGTGTAGAGTGTAGGGTATAGAGTGTAGGGTATAGAGTGTAGGGTATAGAGTGTAGGGTATAGAGTGTAGGGAATAGAGTGTAGAGTGTAAGGTATAGAGTGTAGAGTGTAGGGTATAGAGTGTAGGGTATAGACTGTAGGGTATAGAGTGTGGGTATAGAGTGTAGGGTATAGATTGTAGAGTGTAGGCTATAGAGTGTAGGGTATAGAGTGTAGAGTGTAGGGTATAGAGTGTAGGGTATAGAGTGTAGGGTATAGAGTGTAGGGTATAGAGTGTAGAGTGTAGGGTATAGTGTGTAGGGTATAGAGTGCAGGGTGTAGAGTGTAGGGTATAGAGTGTACGGTATAGAGTGTAGAGTGTAGGGTATAGAGTGTAGGTTATAGAGTGTAGGGTATAGAGTGTAGGGTATAGAGTGTAGAGTGTAGGGTATAGCGTGTAGAGTGTCGGGTATAGAGTGTAGGGTATAGAGTGTAGGGTATAGAGTGTAGGGTGTAGAGTGTTGGGTATAGAGTGTAGGGTATAGAGTGTAGGGTATAGAGTGTAGGGTATAGAGTGTAGGGAATAGAGTGTAGAGTGTAAGGTATAGAATGTAGAGTGTAGGGTATAGAGTGTAGGGTATAGAGTGTAGAGTGTAGGGATTAGAGTGTAGGGTATAGAGTGTAGGGTATAGAGTGTAGGGTATAGAGTGTAGAGTGTAGGGTATAGAGTGTAGAGTGTAGGGTATAGAGTGTAGGGTATAGAGTGTAGGGTATAGAGTGTAGGGTAGAGTGTGTAGAGTGTAGGGTATAGAGTGTAGGGTATAGAGTGTAGGGTATAGAGTGTAGAGTGTAGGGATTAGAGTGTAGGGTATAGAGTGTAGGGTGTAGAGTGTAGGGTATAGAGTGTAGAGTGTAGGGTATAGAGTGTATGGTATAGAGTGTAGGGTGTAGAGTGTAGGGTATAGAGTGTAGGGTATAGAGTGTAGGGTATATAGTGTAGGGAATAGAGTGTAGAGTGTAAGATATAGAGTGTAGAGTGTAGGGTATAGAGTGTAGGGTATAGAGTGTAGAGTGAAGGGATTAGAGTGTAGGGTATAGAGTGTAGGGTGTAGAGTGTAGGGTATAGAGTGTAGAGTGTAGGGTATAGAGTGTATGGTATAGAGTGTAGGGTATAGAGTGTAGGGTGTAGAGTGTAGGGTATAGAGTGTAGGGTATAGAGTGTAGGGTATAGAGTGTAGGGTATAGAGTGTAGGGAATAGAGTGTAGAGTGTAAGGTATAGAGTGTAGAGTGTAGGGTATAGAGTGTAGGGTATAGACTGTAGGGTATAGAGTGTGGGTATAGAGTGTAGGGTATAGATTGTAGAGTGTAGGCTATAGAGTGTAGGGTATAGAGTGTAGAGTGTAGGGTATAGAGTGTAGGGTATAGAGTGTAGGGTATAGAGTGTAGGGTATAGAGTGTAGAGTGTAGGGTATAGTGTGTAGGGTATAGAGTGCAGGGTGTAGAGTGTAGGGTATAGAGTGTACGGTATAGAGTGTAGAGTGTAGGGTATAGAGTGTATGCTATAGAGTGTATGGTGTAGAGTGTATGGTATAGAGTGTAGGGTATAGATTGTAGAGTGTATGGTATAGAGTGTAGGGTATAGAGTGTAGGGTATAGAGTGTATGTTATAGAGTGTAGGGTATAGAGTGTAGGGTAGAGAGTGTAGAGTGTAGGGTATAGAGTGTAGGGTATAGAGTGTAGGGTATAGAGTGTAGAGTGTCGGGATTAGAGTGTAGGGTATAGAGTGTAGGATGTAGAGTGTAGGGTATAGAGTGTAGAGTGTAGGGTATAGAGTGTATGGTATAGAGTGTGGGGTATAGAGTGTAGGGTGTAGAGTGTAGGGTATAGAGTGTAGGGTATAGAGTGTAGGGTATAGAGTGTAGGGTATAGAGTGTAGGGTATAGAGTGTAGGGTATACAGTGTATGGTATAGAGTGTAGGGTATAGAATGTATGGTATAGAGTGTAGAGTGTAGGATATAGAGTGTAGGGTATAGAGTGTAGAGTGTAGGGTATAGAGTGTAGGGTATAGAGTGTAGGGTATAGAGTGTAGAGTGTAGGGATTAGAGTGTAGGGTATAGAGTGTAGGGTATAGAGTGTAGAGTGTAGGGTAGAGAGTGTAGGATATAGAGTGTAGAGTGTAGGGTATAGAGTGTAGGGTATAGAGTGTATGGTATAGAGTGTAGGGTATAGAGTGTAGTGTGTAGGGTATAGAGTGTAGGGTATAGAGTGTAGGGTATAGAGTGTAGAGTGTAGGGTATAGAGTGTAGGGTATAGAGTGTAGGGCATAGAGTGTGGGGCATAGAGTGTAGGGTATAGAGTGTAGGGTGTAGTGTAGGGTATAGAGTGTAGGGTATAGAGTGTAGAGTGTAGGGTATAGAGTGTAGGGTATAGAGTGTAGGGTATAGAGTGTAGGGTATAGAGTGTAGGGTATAGAGTGTAGAGTGTAGGGTATAGCGTGTAGAGTGTCGGGTATAGAGTGTAGGGTATAGAGTGTAGGGTATAGAGTGTAGGGTATAGAGTGTAGAGTGTAGGGTATAGAGTGTAGAGTGTAGGGTATAGAGTGTATGGTATAGAGTGTAGGGTATAGAGTGTAGGGTGTAGAGTGTTGGGTATAGAGTGTAGGGTATAGAGTGTAGGGTAGAGAGTGTAGGGTATAGAGTGTAGGGAATAGAGTGTAGAGTGTAAGGTATAGAGTGTAGAGTGTAGGGTATAGAGTGTAGGGTATAGAGTGTAGAGTGTAGGGATTAGAGTGTAGGGTATAGAGTGGAGGGTATAGTGTGTAGGGTATAGAGTGTAGGGTATAGAGTGTAGGGCATAGAGTGTAGGGTATAGAGTGTAGGGTATAGAGTGTAGAGTGTAGGGTATAGAGTGTAGAGTGTAGGGTATAGAGTGTAGGGTATAGAGTGTAGGGTATAGAGTGTAGGGCATAGAGTGTAGGGTATAGAGTGTAGGGTATAGAGTGTAGGATATAGAGTGTAGAGTGTAGGGTATAGAGTGTAGGGTATAGAGTGTATGGTATAGAGTGTAGGGTATAGAGTGTAGTGTGTAGGGTATAGAGTGTAGGGTATAGAGTGTAGGGTATAGAGTGTAGAGTGTAGGGTATAGAGTGTAGGGTATAGAGTGTAGGGCATAGAGTGTGGGGCATAGAGTGTAGGGTATAGAGTGTAGGGTGTAGTGTAGGGTATAGAGTGTAGGGTATAGAGTGTAGAGTGTAGGGTATAGAGTGTAGGGTATAGAGTGTAGGGTATAGAGTGTAGGGTATAGAGTGTAGGGTATAGAGTGTAGAGTGTAGGGTATAGCGTGTAGAGTGTCGGGTATAGAGTGTAGGGTATAGAGTGTAGGGTATAGAGTGTAGGGTATAGAGTGTAGAGTGTAGGGTATAGAGTGTAGAGTGTAGGGTATAGAGTGTATGGTATAGAGTGTAGGGTATAGAGTGTAGGGTGTAGAGTGTTGGGTATAGAGTGTAGGGTATAGAGTGTAGGGTAGAGAGTGTAGGGTATAGAGTGTAGGGAATAGAGTGTAGAGTGTAAGGTATAGAGTGTAGAGTGTAGGGTATAGAGTGTAGGGTATAGAGTGTAGAGTGTAGGGATTAGAGTGTAGGGTATAGAGTGGAGGGTATAGTGTGTAGGGTATAGAGTGTAGGGTATAGAGTGTAGGGCATAGAGTGTAGGGTATAGAGTGTAGGGTATAGAGTGTAGAGTGTAGGGTATAGAGTGTAGAGTGTAGGGTATAGAGTGTAGGGTATAGAGTGTAGGGTATAGAGTGTAGGGCATAGAGTGTAGGGTATAGAGTGTAGGGTATAGAGTGTAGAGTGTAGGGTATAGAGTGTAGGGTATAGAGTGTAGGGTATAGAGTGTAGAGTGTAGGGTATAGAGTGTAGGGTATAGAGTGTAGGGTATAGAGTGTAGGGTATAGAGTGTAGGGCATAGAGTGTAGGGTATAGAGTGTAGGGTTTAGAGTGTAGAGTGTAGGGTATAGAGTGTAGGGTATAGAGTGTAGGGTATAGAGTGTAGAGTGTAGGGCATAGAGTGTAGAGTGTAGGGTATAGAGTGTAGGGTATAGAGTGTAGGGTAGAGAGTGTAGGGTAGAGAGTGTAGAGTGTAGGGATTAGAGTGTAGGGTATAGAGTGTAGGGTGTAGAGTGTAGGGCATAGAGTGTAGAGTGTAGGGTATAGAGTGTATGGTATAGAGTGTAGGGTATAGAGTGTAGGGTGTAGAGTGTAGGGTATAGAGTGTAGGGTATAGAGTGTAGGGTATAGAGTGTAGGGAATAGAGTGTTGAGTGTAAGGTATAGAGTGTAGAGTGTAGGGCATAGAGTGTAGAGTGTAGGGTATAGAGTGTAGGGTATAGAGTGTAGGGTATAGAGTGTAGGGTATACAGTGTAGGGTATAGAGTGTAGAGTGTAGGGTATAGAGTGTAGAGTGTAGGGTATAGAGTGTAGAGTGTAGGGCATAGAGTGTAGATTGTAGGGTATAGAGTGTAGGGTATAGAGTGTAGGGTATACAGTGTAGGGTATAGAGTGTAGAGTGTAGGGTAGAGAGTGTAGAGTGTAGGGTATAGAGTGTAGGGTATAGAGTGTAGAGTGTAGGGATTAGAGTGTAGGGTATAGAGTGTAGGGTGTGGAGTGTAGGGTATAGAGTGTAGAGTGTAGGGTATAGAGTGTATGGTATAGAGTGTAGGGTATAGAGTGTAGGGTGTAGAGTGTAGGGTATATAGTGTAGGGTATAGAGTGTAGGGAATAGAGTGTAGGGAATAGAGTGTAGAGTGTAGGGATTAGAGTGTAGAGTATAGAGTGTAGGGTGTGGAGTGTAGGGTATAGAGTGTAGAGTGTAGGGTATAGAGTGTATGGTATAGAGTGTAGGGTATAGAGTGTAGGGTGTAGAGTGTAGGGTATATAGTGTAGGGTATAGAGTGTAGGGAATAGAGTGTAGGGAATAGAGTGTAGAGTGTAGGGTATAGAGTGTAGAGTGTAGGGATTAGAGTGTAGGGTATAGAGTGTAGGGTGTAGAGTGTAGGGTACAGAGTGTAGAGTGTAGGGTATAGAGTGTATGGTATAGAGTGTAGGGTATAGAGTGTAGGGTGTAGAGTGTAGGGTATAGAGTGTAGGGTATAGAGTGTAGGGTATAGAGTGTAGGGTATAGAGTGTAGGGAATAGAGTGTGGAGTGTAAGGTATAGAGTGTAGAGTGTAGGGTATAGAGTGTAGGGTATAGCCTGTAGGGTATAGAGTGTAGGGTATAGAGTGTAGGGTATAGATTGTAGAGTGTAGGCTATAGAGTGTAGGGTATAGAGTGTAGAGTGTAGGGTATAGAGTGTAGGGTATAGAGTGTAGGGTATAGAGTGTAGGGTATAGAGTGTAGAGTGTAGGGTATAGTGTGTAGGGTATAGAGTGCAGGGTGTAGAGTGTAGGGTATAGAGTGTAGGGTATAGAGTGTAGAGTGTAGGGTATAGAGTGTATGCTATAGAGTGTATGGTGTAGAGTGTATGGTATAGAGTGTAGGGTATAGAGTGTAGAGTGTATGGTATAGAGTGTAGGGTGTAGAGTGTAGGGTATAGAGTGTATGTTATAGAGTGTAGGGTATAGAGTGTAGGGTAGAGAGTGTAGAGTGTAGGGTATAGAGTGTAGGGTATGGAGTGTAGGGTATAGAGTGTAGAGTGTAGGGATTAGAGTGTAGGGTATAGAGTGTAGTGTGTAGAGTGTAGGGTATAGAGTGTAGAGTGTAGGGTATAGAGTGTATGGTATAGAGTGTAGGGTATAGAGTGTAGGGTGTAGGGTATAGAGTGTAGGGTATAGAGTGTAGGGTATAGAGTGTAGGGAATAGAGTGTAGAGTGTAAGGTATAGAGTGTAGAGTATAGGGTATAGAGTGTAGGGTATAGAGTGTAGAGTGTAGGGATTAGAGTGTAGGGTATAGAGTGTAGGGTGTAGACTGTAGGGTATAGAGTGTAGAGTGTAGGGTATAGAGTGTATGGTATAGAGTGTAGGGTATAGAGTGTAGGGTGTAGAGTGTAGGGTATAGAGTGTAGGGTATAGAGTGTAGGGTATAGAGTGTAGGGTATAGAGTGTAGGGAATAGAGTGTAGAGTGTAAGGTATAGAGTGTAGAGTGTAGGGTATATAGTGTAGGGTATAGACTGTAGGGTATAGAGTGTAGGGTATAGATTGTAGGCTATAGAGTGTAGGGTATAGAGTGTAGGGTATAGAGTGTAGAGTGTATGGTATAGAGTGTAGGGTGTAGAGTGTAGGGTATAGAGTGTATGTTATAGAGTGTAGGGTATAGAGTGTAGGGTAGAGAGTGTAGAGTGTAGGGTATAGAGTGTAGGGTATGGAGTGTAGGGTATAGAGTGTAGAGTGTAGGGATTAGAGTGTAGGGTATAGAGTGTAGTGTGTAGAGTGTAGGGTATAGAGTGTAGAGTGTAGGGTATAGAGTGTATGGTATAGAGTGTAGGGTATAGAGTGTAGGGTGTAGGGTATAGAGTGTAGGGTATAGAGTGTAGGGTATAGAGTGTAGGGAATAGAGTGTAGAGTGTAAGGTATAGAGTGTAGAGTATAGGGTATAGAGTGTAGGGTATAGAGTGTAGAGTGTAGGGATTAGAGTGTAGGGTATAGAGTGTAGGGTGTAGAGTGTAGGGTATAGAGTGTAGAGTGTAGGGTATAGAGTGTATGGTATAGAGTGTAGGGTATAGAGTGTAGGGTGTAGAGTGTAGGGTATAGAGTGTAGGGTATAGAGTGTAGGGTATAGAGTGTAGGGTATAGAGTGTAGGGAATAGAGTGTAGAGTGTAAGGTATAGAGTGTAGAGTGTAGGGTATATAGTGTAGGGTATAGACTGTAGGGTATAGAGTGTAGGGTATAGATTGTAGGCTATAGAGTGTAGGGTATAGAGTGTAGGGTATAGAGTGTAGGGTATAGAGTGTAGGGTATAGAGTGTAGAGTGTAGGGTATAGTGTGTAGGGTATAGAGTGCAGGGTGTAGAGTGTAGGGTATAGAGTGTAGGGTATAGAGTGTAGAGTGTAGGGTATAGAGTGTATGCTATAGAGTGTATGGTGTAGAGTGTATGGTATAGAGTGTAGGGTATAGAGTGTAGAGTGTAGGGTATAGAGTGTAGGGTATAGAGTGTAGGGTATAGAGTGTATGTTATAGAGTGTAGGGTATAGAGTGTAGAGTGTAGGGTATAGAGTTTAGAGTGTAGGGTATAGAGTGTAGGGTATAGAGTGTAAGGTATAGAGTGTAGGGTGTAGAGTGTAGGGTATAGATTGTAGGGTATAGAGTGTAGGGTATAGAGTGTACGGTATAGAGTGTAGGGTATGGAGTGTATGGTATAGAGTGTAGGGTATAGAGTGTAGAGTGTAGGGTATAGAGTGTAGGGTATAGAGTGTAGGGTATAGAGTGTAGGGTATAGAGTGTTGGGTATAGAGTGTAGGGTATAGAGTGTAGGGAATAGAGTGTAGAGTGTAAGGTATAGAGTTTAGAGTGTAGGGTATAGAGTGTAGGGTATAGAGTGTAGAGTGTAGGGATTAGAGTGTAGGGTATAGAGTGGAGGGTATAGTGTGTAGGGTATAGAGTGTAGAGTGTAGGGTATAGAGTGTAGAGTGTAGGGTATAGAGTGTAGGGTATAGAGTGTAGGGTATAGAGTGTAGGGCATAGAGTGTAGGGTATAGAGTGTAGGGTATAGAGTGTAGAGTGTAGGGTATAGAGTGTAGGGTATAGAGTGTAGGGTATAGAGTGTAGAGTGTAGGGTATAGAGTGTAGGGTATAGAGTGTAGGGTATAGAGTGTAGGGCATAGAGTGTAGGGTATAGAGTGTAGGGTATAGAGTGTAGAGTGTAGGGTATAGAGTGTAGGGTATAGAGTGTAGGGTATAGAGTGTAGAGTGTAGGGCATAGAGTGTAGAGTGTAGGGTATAGAGTGTAGGGTATAGAGTGTAGGGTAGAGAGTGTAGGGTATAGAGTGTAGAGTGTAGGGATTAGAGTGTAGGGTATAGAGTGTAGGGTGTAGAGTGTAGGGCATAGAGTGTAGAGTGTAGGGTATAGAGTGTATGGTATAGAGTGTAGGGTATAGAGTGTAGGGTGTAGAGTGTAGGGTATAGAGTGTAGGGTATAGAGTGTAGGGTATAGAGTGTAGGGAATAGAGTGTTGAGTGTAAGGTATAGAGTGTAGAGTGTAGGGCATAGAGTGTAGAGTGTAGGGTATAGAGTGTAGGGTATAGAGTGTAGGGTATAGAGTGTAGGGTATACAGTGTAGGGTATAGAGTGTAGAGTGTAGGGTATAGAGTGTAGAGTGTAGGGTATAGAGTGTAGAGTGTAGGGCATAGAGTGTAGATTGTAGGGTATAGAGTGTAGGGTATAGAGTGTAGGGTATACAGTGTAGGGTATAGAGTGTAGAGTGTAGGGTATAGAGTGTAGAGTGTAGGGTATAGAGTGTAGGGTACAGAGTGTAGGGTATAGAGTGTAGGGTAGAGAGTGTAGAGTGTAGGGTATAGAGTGTAGGGTATAGAGTGTAGAGTGTAGGGATTAGAGTGTAGGGTATAGAGTGTAGGGTGTGGAGTGTAGGGTATAGAGTGTAGAGTGTAGGGTGTAGAGTGTATGGTATAGAGTGTAGGGTATAGAGTGTAGGGTGTAGAGTGTAGGGTATAGAGTGTAGGGTATAGAGTGTAGGGAATAGAGTGTAGGGAATAGAGTGTAGAGTGTAAGGTATAGAGTGTAGAGTGTAGGGTATAGAGTGTAGGGTATAGAGTGTAGAGTGTAGGGATTAGAGTGTAGGGTATAGAGTGTAGGGTGTAGAGTGTAGGGTACAGAGTGTAGAGTGTAGGGTATAGAGTGTATGGTATAGAGTGTAGGGTATAGAGTGTAGGGTGTAGAGTGTAGGGTATAGAGTGTAGGGTATAGAGTGTAGGGTATAGAGTGTAGGGTATAGAGTGTAGGGAATAGAGTGTGGAGTGTAAGGTATAGAGTGTAGAGTGTAGGGTATAGAGTGTAGGGTATAGCCTGTAGGGTATAGAGTGTAGGGTATAGAGTGTAGGGTATAGATTGTAGAGTGTAGGCTATAGAGTGTAGGGTATAGAGTGTAGAGTATAGAGTGTAGAGTGTAGGGTATAGTGTGTAGGGTATAGAGTGCAGGGTGTAGAGTGTAGGGTATAGAGTGCAGGGTATAGAGTGTAGAGTGTAGGGTATAGAGTGTATGCTATAGAGTGTATGGTGTAGAGTGTATGGTATAGAGTGTAGGGTATAGAGTGTAGAGTGTATGGTATAGAGTGTAGGGTGTAGAGTGTAGGGTATAGAGTGTATGTTATAGAGTGTAGGGTATAGAGTGTAGGGTAGAGAGTGTAGAGTGTAGGGTATAGAGTGTAGGGTATAGAGTGTAGGGTATAGAGTGTAGAGTGTAGGGATTAGAGTGTAGGGTATAGAGTGTAGTGTGTAGAGTGTAGGGTATAGAGTGTAGAGTGTAGGGTATAGAGTGTATGGTATAGAGTGTAGGGTATAGATTGTAGGGTGTAGAGTGTAGGGTATAGAGTGTAGGGTATAGAGTGTAGGGTATAGAGTGTAGGGAATAGAGTGTAGAGTGTAAGGTATAGAGTGTAGAGTATAGGGTATAGAGTGTAGGGTATAGAGTGTAGAGTGTAGGGATTAGAGTGTAGGGTATAGAGTGTAGGGTGTAGAGTTTAGGGTATAGAGTGTAGAGTGTAGGGTATAGAGTGTATGGTATAGAGTGTAGGGTATAGAGTGTAGGGTGTAGAGTGTAGGTTATAGAGTGTAGGGTATAGAGTGTAGGGTATAGAGTGTAGGGTATAGAGTGTAGGGAATAGAGTGTAGAGTGTAAGGTATAGAGTGTAGAGTGTAGGGTACATAGTGTAGGGTATAGACTGTAGGGTATAGAGTGTAGGGTATAGATTGTAGGCTATAGAGTGTAGGGTATAGAGTGTAGGGTATAGAGTGTAGGGTATAGAGTGTAGGGTATAGAGTGTAGAGTGTAGGGTATAGTGTGTAGGGTATAGAGTGCAGGGTGTAGAGTGTAGGGTATAGAGTGTAGGGTATAGAGTGTAGAGTGTAGGGTATAGAGTGTATGCTATAGAGTGTATGGTGTAGAGTGTATGGTATAGAGTGTAGGGTATAGAGTGTAGAGTGTAGGGTATAGAGTGTAGGGTATAGAGTGTAGGGTATAGAGTGTATGTTATAGAGTGTAGGGTATAGAGTGTAGAGTGTAGGGTATAGAGTGTAGGGTATAGAGTGTAGGGTATAGAGTGTAAGGTATAGAGTGTAGGGTGTAGAGTGTACGGTATAGATTGTAGGGTATAGAGTGTAGGGTATAGAGTGTAGGGTATACAGTGTAGGGTATAGAGTGTAGAGTGTAGGGTATAGAGTGTAGAGTGTAGGGCATAGAGTGTAGATTGTAGGGTATAGAGTGTAGGGTATAGAGTGTAGGGTATACAGTGTAGGGTATAGAGTGTAGAGTGTAGGGTATAGAGTGTAGAGTGTAGGGTATAGAGTGTAGGGTACAGAGTGTAGGGTATAGAGTGTAGGGTAGAGAGTGTAGAGTGTAGGGTATAGAGTGTAGGGTATAGAGTGTAGAGTGTAGGGATTAGAGTGTAGGGTATAGAGTGTAGGGTGTGGAGTGTAGGGTATAGAGTGTAGAGTGTAGGGTATAGAGTGTATGGTATAGAGTGTAGGGTATAGAGTGTAGGGTGTAGAGTGTAGGGTATAGAGTGTAGGGTATAGAGTGTAGGGAATAGAGTGTAGGGAATAGAGTGTAGAGTGTAAGGTACAGAGTGTAAAGTGTAGGGTATAGAGTGTAGGGTATAGAGTGTAGACTGTAGGGATTAGAGTGTAGGGTATAGAGTGTAGGGTGTAGAGTGTAAGGTATAGAGTGTAGGGTGTAGAGTGTAGGGTATAGATTGTAGGGTATAGAGTGTAAGGTATAGAGTGTAGGGTATACAGTGTAGGGTATAGAGTGTAGAGTGTAGGGTATAGAGTGTAGAGTGTAGGGCATAGAGTGTAGATTGTAGGGTATAGAGTGTAGGGTATAGAGTGTAGGGTATACAGTGTAGGGTATAGAGTGTAGAGTGTAGGGTATAGAGTGTAGAGTGTAGGGTATAGAGTGTAGGGTACAGAGTGTAGGGTATAGAGTGTAGGGTAGAGAGTGTAGAGTGTAGGGTATAGAGTGTAGGGTATAGAGTGTAGAGTGTAGGGATTAGAGTGTAGGGTATAGAGTGTAGGGTGTGGAGTGTAGGGTATAGAGTGTAGAGTGTAGGGTATAGAGTGTATGGTATAGAGTGTAGGGTATAGAGTGTAGGGTGTAGAGTGTAGGGTATAGAGTGTAGGGTATAGAGTGTAGGGAATAGAGTGTAGGGAATAGAGTGTAGAGTGTAAGGTATAGAGTGTAAAGTGTAGGGTATAGAGTGTAGGGTATAGAGTGTAGACTGTAGGGATTAGAGTGTAGGGTGTAAAGTGTAGTGTACAGAGTGTAGAGTGTAGGGTATAGAGTGTATGGTATAGAGTGTAGGGTATAGAGTGTAGGGTATAGAGTGTAGGGTATAGAGTGTAGGGAATAGAGTGTGGAGTGTAAGGTATAGAGTGTAGAGTGTAGGGTATAGAGTGTAGGGTATAGCATGTAGGGTATAGAGTGTAGAGTATAGAGTGTAGGGTATAGATTGTAGAGTGTAGGCTATAGAGTGTAGGGTATAGAGTGTAGGGAATAGAGTGTAGGGAATAGAGTGTAGAGTGTAAGGTATAGAGTGTAAAGTGTAGGGTATAGAGTGTAGGGTATAGAGTGTAGACTGTAGGGATTAGAGTGTAGGGTATAGAGTGTAGGGTGTAGAGTGTAGGGTACAGAGTGTAGAGTGTAGGGTATAGAGTGTATGGTATAGAGTGTAGGGTATAGAGTGTAGGGTATAGAGTGTAGGGTATAGAGTGTAGGGAATAGAGTGTGGAGTGTAAGGTATAGAGTGTAGAGTATAGGGTATAGAGTGTAGGGTATAGAGTGTAGAGTGTAGGGATTAGAGTGTAGGGTATAGAGTGTAGGGTGTAGAGTTTAGGGTATAGAGTGTAGAGTGTAGGGTATAGAGTGTATGGTATAGAGTGTAGGGTATAGAGTGTAGGGTGTAGAGTGTAGGTTATAGAGTGTAGGGTATAGAGTGTAGGGTATAGAGTGTAGGGTATAGAGTGTAGGGAATAGAGTGTAGAGTGTAAGGTATAGAGTGTAGAGTGTAGGGTACATAGTGTAGGGTATAGACTGTAGGGTATAGAGTGTAGGGTATAGATTGTAGGCTATAGAGTGTAGGGTATAGAGTGTAGGGTATAGAGTGTAGGGTATAGAGTGTAGGGTATAGAGTGTAGAGTGTAGGGTATAGTGTGTAGGGTATAGAGTGCAGGGTGTAGAGTGTAGGGTATAGAGTGTAGGGTATAGAGTGTAGAGTGTAGGGTATAGAGTGTATGCTATAGAGTGTATGGTGTAGAGTGTATGGTATAGAGTGTAGGGTATAGAGTGTAGAGTGTAGGGTATAGAGTGTAGGGTATAGAGTGTAGGGTATAGAGTGTATGTTATAGAGTGTAGGGTATAGAGTGTAGAGTGTAGGGTATAGAGTGTAGGGTATAGAGTGTAGGGTATAGAGTGTAAGGTATAGAGTGTAGGGTGTAGAGTGTACGGTATAGATTGTAGGGTATAGAGTGTAGGGTATAGAGTGTAGGGTATACAGTGTAGGGTATAGAGTGTAGAGTGTAGGGTATAGAGTGTAGAGTGTAGGGCATAGAGTGTAGATTGTAGGGTATAGAGTGTAGGGTATAGAGTGTAGGGTATACAGTGTAGGGTATAGAGTGTAGAGTGTAGGGTATAGAGTGTAGAGTGTAGGGTATAGAGTGTAGGGTACAGAGTGTAGGGTATAGAGTGTAGGGTAGAGAGTGTAGAGTGTAGGGTATAGAGTGTAGGGTATAGAGTGTAGAGTGTAGGGATTAGAGTGTAGGGTATAGAGTGTAGGGTGTGGAGTGTAGGGTATAGAGTGTAGAGTGTAGGGTATAGAGTGTATGGTATAGAGTGTAGGGTATAGAGTGTAGGGTGTAGAGTGTAGGGTATAGAGTGTAGGGTATAGAGTGTAGGGAATAGAGTGTAGGGAATAGAGTGTAGAGTGTAAGGTACAGAGTGTAAAGTGTAGGGTATAGAGTGTAGGGTATAGAGTGTAGACTGTAGGGATTAGAGTGTAGGGTATAGAGTGTAGGGTGTAGAGTGTAAGGTATAGAGTGTAGGGTGTAGAGTGTAGGGTATAGATTGTAGGGTATAGAGTGTAAGGTATAGAGTGTAGGGTATACAGTGTAGGGTATAGAGTGTAGAGTGTAGGGTATAGAGTGTAGAGTGTAGGGCATAGAGTGTAGATTGTAGGGTATAGAGTGTAGGGTATAGAGTGTAGGGTATACAGTGTAGGGTATAGAGTGTAGAGTGTAGGGTATAGAGTGTAGAGTGTAGGGTATAGAGTGTAGGGTACAGAGTGTAGGGTATAGAGTGTAGGGTAGAGAGTGTAGAGTGTAGGGTATAGAGTGTAGGGTATAGAGTGTAGAGTGTAGGGATTAGAGTGTAGGGTATAGAGTGTAGGGTGTGGAGTGTAGGGTATAGAGTGTAGAGTGTAGGGTATAGAGTGTATGGTATAGAGTGTAGGGTATAGAGTGTAGGGTGTAGAGTGTAGGGTATAGAGTGTAGGGTATAGAGTGTAGGGAATAGAGTGTAGGGAATAGAGTGTAGAGTGTAAGGTATAGAGTGTAAAGTGTAGGGTATAGAGTGTAGGGTATAGAGTGTAGACTGTAGGGATTAGAGTGTAGGGTGTAAAGTGTAGTGTACAGAGTGTAGAGTGTAGGGTATAGAGTGTATGGTATAGAGTGTAGGGTATAGAGTGTAGGGTATAGAGTGTAGGGTATAGAGTGTAGGGAATAGAGTGTGGAGTGTAAGGTATAGAGTGTAGAGTGTAGGGTATAGAGTGTAGGGTATAGCATGTAGGGTATAGAGTGTAGAGTATAGAGTGTAGGGTATAGATTGTAGAGTGTAGGCTATAGAGTGTAGGGTATAGAGTGTAGGGAATAGAGTGTAGGGAATAGAGTGTAGAGTGTAAGGTATAGAGTGTAAAGTGTAGGGTATAGAGTGTAGGGTATAGAGTGTAGACTGTAGGGATTAGAGTGTAGGGTATAGAGTGTAGGGTGTAGAGTGTAGGGTACAGAGTGTAGAGTGTAGGGTATAGAGTGTATGGTATAGAGTGTAGGGTATAGAGTGTAGGGTATAGAGTGTAGGGTATAGAGTGTAGGGAATAGAGTGTGGAGTGTAAGGTATAGAGTGTAGAGTGTAGGGTATAGAGTGTAGGGTATAGCCTGTAGGGTATAGAGTGTAGGGTATAGAGTGTAGGGTATAGATTGTAAAGTGTAGGCTATAGAGTGTAGGGTATAGAGTGTAGAGTGTAGGGTATAGAGCGTAGGGTATAGCGTGTAGGGTATAGAGTGTAGGGTATAGAGTGTAGAGTGTAGGGTATAGTGTGTAGGGTATAGAGTGCAGGGTGTAGAGTGTAGGGTATAGAGTGTAGGGTATAGATTGTAGAGTGTAGGGTATAGAGTGTATGCTATAGAGTGTATGGTGTAGAGTGTATGGTATAGAGTGTAGGGTATAGAGTGTAGAGTGTATGGTATAGAGTGTAGGGTGTAGAGTGTAGGGTATAGAGTGTATGTTATAGAGTGTAGGGTATAGAGTGTAGGGTAGAGAGTGTAGAGTGTAGGGTATAGAGTGTAGGGTATAGAGTGTAGGGTATAGAGTGTAGAGTGTAGGGATTAGAGTGTAGGGTATAGAGTGTAGTGTGTAGAGTGTAGGGTATAGAGTGTAGAGTGTAGGGTATAGAGTGTATGGTATAGAGTGTAGGGTAGAGAGTGTAGGGTGTAGAGTGTAGGGTATAGAGTGTAGGGTATAGAGTGTAGGGTATAGAGTGTAGGGAATAGAGTGTAGAGTGTAAGGTATAGAGTGTAGAGTATAGGGTATAGAGTGTAGGGTATAGAGTGTAGAGTGTAGGGATTAGAGTGTAGGGTATAGAGTGTAGGGTGTAGAGTGTAGGGTATAGAGTGTAGAGTGTAGGGTATAGAGAGTATGGTATAGAGTGTAGGGTATAGAGTGTAGGGTGTAGAGTGTAGGGTATAGAGTGTAGGGTATAGAGTGTAGGGTATAGAGTGTAGGGTATAGAGTGTAGGGAATAGAGTGTAGAGTGTAAGGTATAGAGTGTAGAGTGTAGGGTATATAGTGTAGGGTATAGACTGTAGGGTATAGAGTGTAGGGTATAGATTGTAGGCTATAGAGTGTAGGGTATAGAGTGTAGGGTATAGAGTGTAGGGTATAGAGTGTAGAGTGTAGGGTATAGTGTGTAGGGTATAGAGTGCAGGGTGTAGAGTGTAGGGTATAGAGTGTAGGGTATAGAGTGTAGAGTGTAGGGTATAGAGTGTATGCTATAGAGTGTATGGTGTAGAGTGTATGGTATAGAGTGTAGGGTATAGAGTGTAGAGTGTAGGGTATAGAGTGTAGGGTATAGAGTGTAGGGTATAGAGTGTATGTTATAGAGTGTAGGGTATAGAGTGTAGAGTGTAGGGTATAGAGTTTAGAGTGTAGGGTATAGAGTGTAGGGTATAGAGTGTAAGGTATAGAGTGTAGGGTGTAGAGTGTAGGGTATAGATTGTAGGGTATAGAGTGTAGGGTATAGAGTGTACGGTACAGAGTGTAGGGTATGGAGTGTATGGTATAGAGTGTAGGGTATAGAGTGTAGAGTGTAGGGTATAGAGTGTAGGGTATAGAGTGTAGGGTATAGAGTGTAGGGTATAGAGTGTTGGTTATAGAGTGTAGGGTATAGAGTGTAGGGTAGAGAGTGTAGGGTATAGAGTGTAGGGAATAGAGTGTAGAGTGTAAGGTATAGAGTGTAGAGTGTAGGGTATAGAGTGTAGGGTATAGAGTGTAGAGTGTAGGGATTAGAGTGTAGGGTATAGAGTGGAGGGTATAGTGTGTTGGGTATAGAGTGTAGAGTGTAGGGTATAGAGTGTAGAGTGTAGGGTATAGAGTGTAGGGTATAGAGTGTAGGGTATAGAGTGTAGGGCATAGAGTGTAGGGTATAGAGTGTAGGGTATAGAGTGTAGAGTGTAGGGTATAGAGTGTAGGGTATAGAGTGTAGAGTGTAGGGTATAGAGTGTAGGGTATAGAGTGTAGGGTATAGAGTGTAGGGCATAGAGTGTAGGGTATAGAGTGTAGGGTATAGAGTGTAGAGTGTAGGGTATAGAGTGTAGGGTATAGAGTGTAGGGTATAGAGTGTAGAGTGTAGGGCATAGAGTGTAGAGTGTAGGGTATAGAGTGTAGGGTATAGAGTGTAGGGTAGAAAGTGTAGGGTAGAGAGTGTAGAGTGTAGGGATTAGAGTGTAGGGTATAGAGTGTAGGGTGTAGAGTGTAGGGCATAGAGTGTAGAGTGTAGGGTATAGAGTGTATGGTATAGAGTGTAGGGTATAGAGTGTAGGGTGTAGAATGTAGGGTATAGAGTGTAGGGTATAGAGTGTAGGGTATAGAGTGTAGGGTATAGAGTGTAGGGAATAGAGTGTAGAGTGTAAGGTATAGAGTGTAGAGTGTAGGGTATATAGTGTAGGGTATAGACTGTAGGGTATAGAGTGTAGGGTATAGATTGTAGGCTATAGAGTGTAGGGTATAGAGTGTAGGGTATAGAGTGTAGGGTATAGAGTGTAGGGTATAGAGTGTAGAGTGTAGGGTATAGTGTGTAGGGTATAGAGTGCAGGGTGTAGAGTGTAGGGTATAGAGTGTAGGGTATAGAGTGTAGAGTGTAGGGTATAGAGTGTATGCTATAGAGTGTATGGTGTAGAGTGTATGGTATAGAGTGTAGGGTATAGAGTGTAGAGTGTAGGGTATAGAGTGTAGGGTATAGAGTGTAGGGTATAGAGTGTATGTTATAGAGTGTAGGGTATAGAGTGTAGAGTGTAGGGTATAGAGTTTAGAGTGTAGGGTATAGAGTGTAGGGTATAGAGTGTAAGGTATAGAGTGTAGGGTGTAGAGTGTAGGGTATAGATTGTAGGGTATAGAGTGTAGGGTATAGAGTGTACGGTATAGAGTGTAGGGTATGGAGTGTATGGTATAGAGTGTAGGGTATAGAGTGTAGAGTGTAGGGTATAGAGTGTAGGGTATAGAGTGTAGGGTATAGAGTGTAGGGTATAGAGTGTTGGGTATAGAGTGTAGGGTATAGAGTGTAGGGTAGAGAGTGTAGGGTATAGAGTGTAGGGAATAGAGTGTAGAGTGTAAGGTATAGAGTGTAGAGTGTAGGGTATAGAGTGTAGGGTATAGAGTGTAGAGTGTAGGGATTAGAGTGTAGGGTATAGAGTGGAGGGTATAGTGTGTTGGGTATAGAGTGTAGAGTGTAGGGTATAGAGTGTAGAGTGTAGGGTATAGAGTGTAGGGTATGGAGTGTAGGGTATAGAGTGTAGGGCATAGAGTGTAGGGTATAGAGTGTAGGGTATAGAGTGTAGAGTGTAGGGTATAGAGTGTAGGGTATACAGTGTAGGGTATAGAGTGTAGAGTGTAGGGTATAGAGTGTAGGGTATAGAGTGTAGGGTATAGAGTGTAGGGCATAGAGTGTAGGGTATAGAGTGTAGGGTATAGAGTGTAGGGTAGAAAGTGTAGGGTAGAGAGTGTAGAGTGTAGGGATTAGAGTGTAGGGTATAGAGTGTAGGGTGTAGAGTGTAGGGCATAGAGTGTAGAGTGTAGGGTATAGAGTGTATGGTATAGAGTGTAGGGTATAGAGTGTAGGGTGTAGAGTGTAGGGTATAGAGTGTAGGGTATAGAGTGTAGGGTATAGAGTGTAGGGTATACAGTGTAGGGTATAGAGTGTAGAGTGTAGGGTATAGAGTGTAGAGTGTAGGGTATAGAGTGTAGAGTGTAGGGCATAGAGTGTAGATTGTAGGGTATAGAGTGTAGGGTATAGAGTGTAGGGTATACAGTGTAGGGTATAGAGTGTAGAGTGTAGGGTATAGAGTGTAGAGTGTAGGGTATAGAGTGTAGGGTACAGAGTGTAGGGTATAGAGTGTAGGGT
Source organism: Ranitomeya imitator (assembly GCF_032444005.1). NCBI lineage: Eukaryota > Metazoa > Chordata > Amphibia > Anura > Dendrobatidae > Ranitomeya > Ranitomeya imitator. Next base: position 334,327 of record NW_027194416.1, on the reverse strand, counting down.
AGAGAGTGTAGAGTGTAGGGTATAGAGTGTAGGGTATAGAGTGTAGAGTGTAGGGATTAGAGTGTAGGGTATAGAGTGTAGGGTGTGGAGTGTAGGGTATAGAGTGTAGAGTGTAGGGTATAGAGTGTATGGTATAGAGTGTAGGGTATAGAGTGTAGGGTGTAGAGTGTAGGGTATAGAGTGTAGGGTATAGAGTGTAGGGAATAGAGTGTAGGGAATAGAGTGTAGAGTGTAAGGTATAGAGTGTAGAGTGTAGGGTATAGAGTGTAGGGTATAGAGTGTAGAGTGTAGGGATTAGAGTGTAGGGTATAGAGTGTAGGGTGTAGAGTGTAGGGTACAGAGTGTAGAGTGTAGGGTATAGAGTGTATGGTATAGAGTGTAGGGTATAGAGTGTAGGGTGTAGAGTGTAGGGTATAGAGTGTAGGGTATAGAGTGTAGGGTATAGAGTGTAGGGTATAGAGTGTAGGGAATAGAGTGTGGAGTGTAAGGTATAGAGTGTAGAGTGTAGGGTATAGAGTGTAGGGTATAGCCTGTAGGGTATAGAGTGTAGGGTATAGAGTGTAGGGTATAGATTGTAGAGTGTAGGCTATAGAGTGTAGGTTATAGAGTGTAGAGTGTAGGGTATAGAGTGTAGGGTATAGAGTGTAGGGTATAGAGTGTAGGGTATAGAGTGTAGAGTGTAGGGTATAGTGTGTAGGGTATAGAGTGCAGGGTGTAGAGTGTAGGGTATAGAGTGTAGGGTATAGAGTGTAGAGTGTAGGGTATAGAGTGTATGCTATAGAGTGCATGGTGTAGAGTGTATGGTATAGAGTGTAGGGTATAGAGTGTAGAGTGTATGGTATAGAGTGTAGGGTGTAGAGTGTAGGGTATAGAGTGTATGTTATAGAGTGTAGGGTATAGAGTGTAGGGTAGAGAGTGTAGAGTGTAGGGTATAGAGTGTAGGGTATAGAGTGTAGGGTATAGAGTGTAGAGTGTAGGGATTAGAGTGTAGAGTATAGAGTGTAGTGTGTAGAGTGTAGGGTATAGAGTGTAGAGTGTAGGGTATAGAGTGTATGGTATAGAGTGTAGGGTATAGAGTGTAGGGTGTAGAGTGTAGGGTATAGAGTGTAGGGTATAGAGTGTAGGGTATAGAGTGTAGGGAATAGAGTGTAGAGTGTAAGGTATAGAGTGTAGAGTATAGGGTATAGAGTGTAGGGTATAGAGTGTAGAGTGTAGGGATTAGAGTGTAGGGTATAGAGTGTAGGGTGTAGAGTGTAGGGTGTAGAGTGTAGGGTATAGAGTGTATGGTATAGAGTGTAGGGTATAGAGTGTAGGGTGTAGAGTGTAGGGTATAGAGTGTAGGGTATAGAGTGTAGGGTATAGAGTGTAGGGTATAGAGTGTAGGGAATAGAGTGTAGAGTGTAAGGTATAGAGTGTAGAGTGTAGGGTATATAGTGTAGGGTATAGACTGTAGGGTATAGAGTGTAGGGTATAGATTGTAGGCTATAGAGTGTAGGGTATAGAGTGTAGGGTATAGAGTGTAGGGTATAGAGTGTAGGGTATAGAGTGTAGAGTGTAGGGTATAGTGTGTAGGGTATAGAGTGCAGGGTGTAGAGTGTAGGGTATAGAGTGTAGGGTATATAGTGTAGAGTGTAGGGTATAGAGTGTATGCTATAGAGTGTATGGTGTAGAGTGTATGGTATAGAGTGTAGGGTATAGAGTGTAGAGTGTAGGGTATAGAGTGTAGGGTATAGAGTGTAGGGTATAGAGTGTATGTTATAGAGTGTAGGGTATAGAGTGTAGAGTGTAGGGTATAGAGTTTAAAGTGTAGGGTATAGAGTGTAGGGTATAGAGTGTAAGGTATAGAGTGTAGGGTGTAGAGTGTAGGGTATAGATTGTAGGGTATAGAGTGTAGGGTATAGAGTGTACGGTATAGAGTGTAGGGTATGGAGTGTATGGTATAGAGTGTAGGGTATAGAGTGTAGAGTGTAGGGTATAGAGTGTAGGGTATAGAGTGTAGGGTATAGAGTGTAGGGTATAGAGTGTAGGGTATAGAGTGTAGAGTGCAGGGTATAGAGTTTAGAGTATAGGGTATAGAGTGTAGGGTATAGAGTGTAAGGTATAGAGTGTAGGGTGTAGAGTGTAGGGTATAGAGTGTAGGGTATAGAGTGTAGGGTATAGAGTGTAGGGTACAGAGTGTATGGTATAGAGTGTAGGGTATAGAGTGTAGGGTATAGAGTGTATGGTATAGAGTGTAGGGTATAGAGTGTAGGGTATAGAGTGTATGTTATAGAGTGTAGGGTATAGAGTGTAGAGTGTAGGGTATAGAGTGTAGAGTGTAGGGTATAGAGTGTAGAGTGTAGGGTATAGAGTGTAGAGTGTACGGTATAGAGTTTAGAGTGTAGGGTATAGAGTGTAGGGTATAGAGTGTAAGGTGTAGAGTGTAGGGTATAGAGTGTAGGGTATAGAGTGTAGGGTATAGAGTGTAGGGTATAGAGTGTAGAGTGTAGGGTATAGAGTTTAGAGTGTAGGGTATAGAGTGTAGGGTATAGAGTGTAAGGTATAGAGTGTAGGGTGTAGAGTGTAGGGTATAGAGTGTAGGGTATAGAGTGTAGGGTATAGAGTGTACGGTATAGAGTGTAGGGTATAGAGAGTATGGTATAGAGTGTAGGGTATAGAGTGTAGGGTATAGAGTGTAGGGTATAGAGTGTATGGTATAGATTGTAGGGTACAGAGTGTAGGGTATAGAGTGTATGTTATAGAGTGTAGGGTATAGAGTGTAGGGTATAGAGTTTAGAGTGTAGGGTATAGAGAGTAGGGTATAGAGTGTAAGGTATAGAGTGTAGGGTGTAGAGTGTAGGGTATAGAATGTAGGGCATAGGGTGTAGGGTATAGAGTGTAGGGTATGGAGTGTAGAGTGTAGGATATAGAGTGTAGGGTATAGAGTGTAGGGTATAGAGTGTAGAGTGTAGGGTATAGAGTGTAGAGTGTAGGGTATAGAGTGTAGGGTATAGAGTGTAGGGTAGAGAGTGTAGAGTGTAGGGTATAGAGTGTAGGGTATAGAGTGTAGAGTGTAGGGATTAAAGTGTAGGGTATAGAGTGTAGGGTGTAGAGTGTAGGGTATAGAGTGCAGAGTGTAGGGTATAGAGTGTATGGTATAGAGTGTAGGGTATAGAGTGTAGGGTGTAGAGTGTAGGGTATAGAGTGTTGGGCATAGAGTGTAGGGTATAGAGTGTAGGGTATAGAGTGTAGAGTGTAGGGTATAGAGTGTATGGTATAGAGTGTAGGGTATAGAGTGTAGGGTATAGAGTGTAGGGCAAAGAGTGTAGGGTATAGAGTGTAGGGTATAGAGTGTAGGGTATAGAGTGTAGGGTATAGAGTGTAGGGTATATAGTGTAGAGTGTAGGGTATAGAGTGTAGGGTATAGAGTGTAGGGTATAGAGTGTAGGGTATAGAGTGCAGGGTATAGAGTGTAGGGTATAGAGTGTAGGGTATAGAGTGTAGAGTGTAGGGTATAGAGTGTAGGGTATAGAGTGTAGGGTATAGAGTGTAGGGTATAGAGTGTAGAGTGTAGGGTATAGAGTGTAGGGTATAGAGTGTAGGGAGTAGAGTGTAGGGTATAGAGTGTAGGGTTCAGAGTGTAGGGCATAGAGTGTAGGGTATAGAGTGTATGGTATAGAGTGTAGGGTATAGAGTGTAGGGTATAGAGTGTAGGGTATAGAGTGTAGGGTATAGAGTGTAGAGTGTAGGGTATAGAGTGTAGGGTATAGAGTGTAGGGTAGAGAGTGTAGAGTGTAGGGTATAGAGTGTAGGGTATAGAGTGTAGGGTATAGAGTGTAGGGTATATAGTGTAGGGTGTAGAGTGTAGGGTATAGAGTGTAGGGTATAGAGTGTAGGGTATAGAGTGTAGGGAATAGAGTGTAGAGTGTAAGGTATAGAGTGTAGGGTATAGAGTGTACGGTATAGAGTGTAGGGTATAGAGTGTATGGTATAGAGTGTAGGGTATAGAGTGTAGACTGTAGGGTATAGAGTGTAGGGATTAGAGTGTAGGGTATAGAGTGTAGGGTGTAGAGTGTAGGGTATAGAGTGTAGAGTGTAGGGTATAGAGTGTATGGTATAGAGTGTAGGGTATAGAGTGTAGGGTGTAGAGTGTAGGGTATAGAGTGTAGGGTATAGAGTGTAGGGTATAGAGTGTAGGGTATAGAGTGTAGGGAATAGAGTGTAGAGTGTAAGGTATAGAGTGTAGAGTGTAGGGTATAGAGTGTAGGGTATAGAGTGTAGAGTGTTGGGATTAGAGTGTAGGGTATAGAGTGTAGGGTGTAGAGTGTAGGGTATAGAGTGTAGAGTGTAGGGTATATGGTATAGAGTGTAGGGTATAGAGTGTAGGGTGTAGAGTATAGGGTATAGAGTGTAGGGTATAGAGTGTAGGGTATAGAGTGTAGGGAATAGAGTGTAGAGTGTAAGGTATAGAGTGTAGAGTGTAGGGTATAGAGTGTAGGGTATAGACTGTAGGGTATAGAGTGTAGGGTATAGAGTTTAGGGTATAGATTGTAGAGTGTAGGCTATAGAGTGTAGGGCATAGAGTGTAGAGTGTAGGGTATAGAGTGTAGGGTATAGAGTGTAGGGTATAGAGTGTAGAGTGTAGGGTATAGTGTGTAGGGTATATAGTGTAGGGTATAGAGTGTATGGTATAGAGTGTAGGGTATAGAGTGTAGGGTATAGAGTGTAGGGTATAGAGTGTAGAGTGTAGGGTATAGAGTGTAGGGTATAGAGTGTAGGGTAGAGAGTGTAGAGTGTAGGGTATAGAGTGTAGGGTATAGAGTGTAGGGTATAGAGTGTAGAGTTTAGGGATTAGAGTGTAGGGTATAGAGTGTAGGGTATAGAGTGTATAGTGTAGGGTATAGAGTGTATGGTATAGAGTGTAGGGTATAGAGTGTAGGGTGTAGAGCGTAGGGTATAGAGTGAAGGGTATAGAGTGTAGGGTATAGAGTGTAGGGTATAGAGTGTAGGGAATAGAGTGTAGAGTGTAAGGTATAGAGTGTAGAGTGTAGGGTATAGAGTGTAGGGTATAGAGTGTAGAGTGTTGGGATTAGAGTGTAGGGTATAGAGTGTAGGGTGTAGAGTGTAGGGTATAGAGTGTAGAGTGTAGGGTATAGAGTATATGGTATAGAGTGTAGGGTATAAAGTGTAGGGTGTAGAGTATAGGGTATAGAGTGTAGGGTATAGAGTGTAGGGTATAGAGTGTAGGGAATAGAGTGTAGAGTGTAAGGTATAGAGTGTAGAGTGTAGGGTATAGAGTGTAGGGTATAGACTGTAGGGTATAGAGTGTAGGGTATAGAGTTTAGGGTATAGATTGTAGAGTGTAGGCTATAGAGTGTAGGGCATAGAGTGTAGAGTGTAGGGTATAGAGTGTAGGGTATAGAGTGTAGGGTATAGAGTGTAGAGTGTAGGGTATAGTGTGTAGGGTATATAGTGTAGGGTATAGAGTGTATGGTATAGAGTGTAGGGTATAGAGTGTAGGGTATAGAGTGTAGGGTATAGAGTGTAGGGTATAGAGTGTAGAGTGTAGGGTATAGAGTGTAGAGTGTAGGGTATAGAGTGTAGGGTATAGAGTGTAGGGTAGAGAGTGTAGAGTGTAGGGTATAGAGTGTAGGGTATAGAGTGTAGGGTATAGAGTGTAGAGTTTAGGGATTAGAGTGTAGGGTATAGAGTGTAGGGTATAGAGTGTATAGTGTAGGGTATAGAGTGTATGGTATAGAGTGTAGGGTATAGAGTGTAGGGTATAGAGTGTAGGGTATAGAGTGTAGGGTATAGAGTGTAGGGAATAGAGTGTAGAGTGTAAGGTATAGAGTGTAGACTGTAGGGTATAGAGTGTAGGGTATAGAGTGTAGAGTGTTGGGATTAGAGTGTAGGGTATAGAGTGTAGGGTGCAGAGTGTAAGGTATAGAGTGTAGAGTGTAGGGTATAGAGTATATGGTATAGAGTGTAGGGTATAGAGTGTAGGGTGTAGAGTGTAGGGTATAGAGTGTAGGGTATAGAGTGTAGGGTATAGAGTGTAGTGCATAAAGTGTAGAGTGTAGGGTATAGAGTGTAGGGTATAGAGTGTAGGGTATAGAGTGTAGAGTGTAGGGTATAGAGTGTAGGGTATAGAGTGTAGGGTATACAGTGTAGGGTATAGAGTGTAGGGTATAGAGTGTAGGGTATAGAGTGTAGGGTATAGAGTGTAGGGTATAGAGTGTAAAGTGTAGGGTATAGAGTTTAGAGTGTAGGGTATAGAGTGTAGGGTATAGAGTGTAAGGTATAGAGTGTAGGGTGTAGAATGTAGGGTATAGAGTGTAGGGTATAGAGTGTAGGGTATAGATAGTACGGTATAGAGTGTAGGGTATAGAGTGTATGGTATAGAGTGTAGGGTATAGAGTGTAGGGTATAGAGTGTAGGGTATAGAGTGTAGGGTATAGAGTGTATGGTATAGATTGTAGGGTATAGAGTGTAGGGTATAGAGTGTAGGGTATAGAGTGTAGAGTGTAGGGTATAGAGTGTAGAGTGTAGGGTATAGAGTGTATGGTATAGAGTGTAGGGTATAGAGTGTAGGGTGTAGAGTGTTGGGTATAGAGTGTAGGGTATAGAGTGTAGGGTATAGAGTGTAGGGTATAGAGTGTAGGGAATAGAGTGTAGAGTGTAAGGTATAGAGTGTAGAGTGTAGGGTATAGAGTGTAGGGTATAGAGTGTAGAGTGTAGGGATTAGAGTGTAGGGTATAGAGTGTAGGGTATAGAGTGTACGGTATAGAGTGTAGGGTATAGAGTGTAGAGTGTAGGGTATAGAGTGTAGAGTGTAGGGTATAGAGTGTAGGGTATAGAGTGTAGGGTATAGAGTGTAGGGTATACAGTGTAGGGTATAGAGTGTAGAGTGTAGGGTATAGAGTGTAGAGTGTAGGGTATAGAGTGTAGAGTGTAGGGCATAGAGTGTAGATTGTAGGGTATAGAGTGTAGGGTATAGAGTGTAGGGTATACAGTGTAGGGTATAGAGTGTAGAGTGTAGGGTATAGAGTGTAGAGTGTAGGGTATAGAGTGTAGGGTACAGAGTGTAGGGTATAGAGTGTAGGGTAGAGAGTGTAGAGTGTAGGGTATAGAGTGTAGGGTATAGAGTGTAGAGTGTAGGGATTAGAGTGTAGGGTATAGAGTGTAGGGTGTGGAGTGTAGGGTATAGAGTGTAGAGTGTAGGGTATAGAGTGTATGGTATAGAGTGTAGGGTATAGAGTGTAGGGTGTAGAGTGTAGGGTATAGAGTGTAGGGTATAGAGTGTAGAGTGTAGGGATTAGAGTGTAGGGTATAGAGTGTAGGGTGTAGAGTGTAGGGTACAGAGTGTAGAGTGTAGGGTATAGAGTGTATGGTATAGAGTGTAGGGTATAGAGTGTAGGGTGTAGAGTGTAGGGTATAGAGTGTAGGGTATAGAGTGTAGGGTATAGAGTGTAGGGTATAGAGTGTAGGGAATAGAGTGTGGAGTGTAGGGTATAGTGTGTAGGGTATAGAGTGCAGGGTGTAGAGTGTAGGGTATAGAGTGTAGGGTATAGAGTGTAGAGTGTAGGGTATAGAGTGTATGCTATAGAGTGCATGGTGTAGAGTGTATGGTATAGAGTGTAGGGTATAGAGTGTAGAGTGTATGGTATAGAGTGTAGGGTGTAGAGTGTAGGGTATAGAGTGTATGTTATAGAGTGTAGGGTATAGAGTGTAGGGTAGAGAGTGTAGAGTGTAGGGTATAGAGTGTAGGGTATAGAGTGTAGGGTATAGAGTGTAGAGTGTAGGGATTAGAGTGTAGAGTATAGAGTGTAGTGTGTAGAGTGTAGGGTATAGAGTGTAGAGTGTAGGGTATAGAGTGTATGGTATAGAGTGTAGGGTATAGAGTGTAGGGTGTAGAGTGTAGGGTATAGAGTGTAGGGTATAGAGTGTAGGGTATAGAGTGTAGGGAATAGAGTGTAGAGTGTAAGGTATAGAGTGTAGAGTATAGGGTATAGAGTGTAGGGTATAGAGTGTAGAGTGTAGGGATTAGAGTGTAGGGTATAGAGTGTAGGGTGTAGAGTGTAGGGTGTAGAGTGTAGGGTATAGAGTGTATGGTATAGAGTGTAGGGTATAGAGTGTAGGGTGTAGAGTGTAGGGTATAGAGTGTAGGGTATAGAGTGTAGGGTATAGAGTGCAGGGTATAGAGTGTAGGGAATAGAGTGTAGAGTGTAAGGTATAGAGTGTAGAGTGTAGGGTATATAGTGTAGGGTATAGACTGTAGGGTATAGAGTGTAGGGTATAGATTGTAGGCTATAGAGTGTAGGGTATAGAGTGTAGGGTATAGAGTGTAGGGTATAGAGTGTAGGGTATAGAGTGTAGAGTGTAGGGTATAGTGTGTAGGGTATAGAGTGCAGGGTGTAGAGTGTAGGGTATAGAGTGTAGGGTATATAGTGTAGAGTGTAGGGTATAGAGTGTATGCTATAGAGTGTATGGTGTAGAGTGTATGGTATAGAGTGTAGGGTATAGAGTGTAGAGTGTAGGGTATAGAGTGTAGGGTATAGAGTGTAGGGTATAGAGTGTATGTAATAGAGTGTAGGGTATAGAGTGTAGAGTGTAGGGTATAGAGTTTAGAGTGTAGGGTATAGAGTGTAGGGTATAGAGTGTAAGGTATAGAGTGTAGCGTGTAGAGTGTAGGGTATATATTGTAGGGTATAGAGTGTAGGGTATAGAGTGTACGGTATAGAGTGTAGGGTATGTAGTGTATGGTATAGAGTGTAGGGTATAGAGTGTAGAGTGTAGGGTATAGAGTGTAGGGTATAGAGTGTAGGGTATAGAGTGTAGGGTATATAGTGTAGGGTATAGAGTGTAGAGTGCAGGGTATAGAGTTTAGAGTGTAGGGTATAGAGTGTAGGGTATAGAGTGTAAGGTATAGAGTGTAGGGTGTAGAGTGTAGGGTATAGAGTGTAGGGTATAGAGTGTAGGGTATAGAGTGTAGGGTACAGAGTGTATGGTATAGAGTGTAGGGTATAGAGTGTAGGGTATAGAGTGTATGGTATAGAGTGTATGGTATAGAGTGTAGGGTATAGAGTGTATGTTATAGAGTGTAGGGTATAGAGTGTAGAGTGTAGGGTATAGAGTGTAGAGTGTAGAGTGTAGGGTATAGAGTGTAGAGTGTAGGGTATAGAGTGTAGAGTGTACGGTATAGAGTTTAGAGTGTAGGGTATAGAGTGTAGGGTATAGAGTGTAAGGTGTAGAGTGTAGGGTATAGAGTGTAGGGTATAGAGTGTAGGGTATAGAGTGTAGGGTATAGAGTGTAGAGTGTAGGGTATAGAGTTTAGAGTGTAGGGTATAGAGTGTAGGGTATAGAGTGTAAGGTATAGAGTGTAGGGTGTAGAGTGTAGGGTATAGAGTGTAGGGTATAGAGTGTAGGGTATAGAGTGTACGGTATAGAGTGTAGGGTATAGAGAGTATGGTATAGAGTGTAGGGTATAGAGTGTAGGGTATAGAGTGTAGGGTATAGAGTGTATGGTATAGATTGTAGGGTACAGAGTGTAGGGTATAGAGTGTATGTTATAGAGTGTAGGGTATAGAGTGTAGGGTATAGAGTTTAGAGTGTAGGGTATAGAGAGTAGGGTATAGAGTGTAAGGTATAGAGTGTAGGGTGCAGAGTGTAGGGTATAGAATGTAGGGCATAGGGTGTAGGGTATAGAGTGTAGGGTATGGAGTGTAGAGTGTAGGATATAGAGTGTAGGGTATAGAGTGTAGGGTATAGAGTGTAGAGTGTAGGGTATAGAGTGTAGAGTGTAGGGTATAGAGTGTAGGGTATAGAGTGTAGGGTAGAGAGTGTAGAGTGTAGGGTATAGAGTGTAGGGTATAGAGTGTAGAGTGTAGGGATTAAAGTGTAGGGTATAGAGTGTAGGGTGTAGAGTGTAGGGTATAGAGTGCAGAGTGTAGGGTATAGAGTGTATGGTATAGAGTGTAGGGTATAGAGTGTAGGGTGTAGAGTGTAGGGTATAGAGTGTTGGGCATAGAGTGTAGGGTATAGAGTGTAGGGTATAGAGTGTAGAGTGTAGGGTATAGAGTGTATGGTATAGAGTGTAGGGTATAGAGTGTAGGGTATAGAGTGTAGGGCAAAGAGTGTAGGGTATAGAGTGTAGGGTATAGAGTGTAGGGTATAGAGTGTAGGGTATATAGTGTAGAGTGTAGGGTATAGAGTGTAGGGTATAGAGTGTAGGGTATAGAGTGTAGGGTATAGAGTGTAGGGTATAGAGTGCAGGGTATAGAGTGTAGAGTGTAGGGTATAGAGTGTAGGGTATAGAGTGTAGGGTATAGAGTGTAGGGTATAGAGTGTAGAGTGTAGGGTATAGAGTGTAGGGTATAGAGTGTAGGGTATAGATTGTAGGCTATAGAGTGTAGGGTATAGAGTGTAGGGTATAGAGTGTAGGGTATAGAGTGTAGGGTATAGAGTGTAGAGTGTAGGGTATAGTGTGTAGGGTATAGAGTGCAGGGTGTAGAGTGTAGGGTATAGAGTGTAGGGTATATAGTGTAGAGTGTAGGGTATAGAGTGTATGCTATAGAGTGTATGGTGTAGAGTGTATGGTATAGAGTGTAGGGTATAGAGTGTAGAGTGTAGGGTATAGAGTGTAGGGTATAGAGTGTAGGGTATAGAGTGTATGTAATAGAGTGTAGGGTATAGAGTGTAGAGTGTAGGGTATAGAGTTTAGAGTGTAGGGTATAGAGTGTAGGGTATAGAGTGTAAGGTATAGAGTGTAGCGTGTAGAGTGTAGGGTATATATTGTAGGGTATAGAGTGTAGGGTATAGAGTGTACGGTATAGAGTGTAGGGTATGGAGTGTATGGTATAGAGTGTAGGGTATAGAGTGTAGAGTGTAGGGTATAGAGTGTAGGGTATAGAGTGTAGGGTATAGAGTGTAGGGTATATAGTGTAGGGTATAGAGTGTAGAGTGCAGGGTATAGAGTTTAGAGTGTAGGGTATAGAGTGTAGGGTATAGAGTGTAAGGTATAGAGTGTAGGGTGTAGAGTGTAGGGTATAGAGTGTAGGGTATAGAGTGTAGGGTATAGAGTGTAGGGTACAGAGTGTATGGTATAGAGTGTAGGGTATAGAGTGTAGGGTATAGAGTGTATGGTATAGAGTGTATGGTATAGAGTGTAGGGTATAGAGTGTATGTTATAGAGTGTAGGGTATAGAGTGTAGAGTGTAGGGTATAGAGTGTAGAGTGTAGAGTGTAGGGTATAGAGTGTAGAGTGTAGGGTATAGAGTGTAGAGTGTACGGTATAGAGTTTAGAGTGTAGGGTATAGAGTGTAGGGTATAGAGTGTAAGGTGTAGAGTGTAGGGTATAGAGTGTAGGGTATAGAGTGTAGGGTATAGAGTGTAGGGTATAGAGTGTAGAGTGTAGGGTATAGAGTTTAGAGTGTAGGGTATAGAGTGTAGGGTATAGAGTGTAAGGTATAGAGTGTAGGGTGTAGAGTGTAGGGTATAGAGTGTAGGGTATAGAGTGTAGGGTATAGAGTGTACGGTATAGAGTGTAGGGTATAGAGAGTATGGTATAGAGTGTAGGGTATAGAGTGTAGGGTATAGAGTGTAGGGTATAGAGTGTATGGTATAGATTGTAGGGTACAGAGTGTAGGGTATAGAGTGTATGTTATAGAGTGTAGGGTATAGAGTGTAGGGTATAGAGTTTAGAGTGTAGGGTATAGAGAGTAGGGTATAGAGTGTAAGGTATAGAGTGTAGGGTGCAGAGTGTAGGGTATAGAATGTAGGGCATAGGGTGTAGGGTATAGAGTGTAGGGTATGGAGTGTAGAGTGTAGGATATAGAGTGTAGGGTATAGAGTGTAGGGTATAGAGTGTAGAGTGTAGGGTATAGAGTGTAGAGTGTAGGGTATAGAGTGTAGGGTATAGAGTGTAGGGTAGAGAGTGTAGAGTGTAGGGTATAGAGTGTAGGGTATAGAGTGTAGAGTGTAGGGATTAAAGTGTAGGGTATAGAGTGTAGGGTGTAGAGTGTAGGGTATAGAGTGCAGAGTGTAGGGTATAGAGTGTATGGTATAGAGTGTAGGGTATAGAGTGTAGGGTGTAGAGTGTAGGGTATAGAGTGTTGGGCATAGAGTGTAGGGTATAGAGTGTAGGGTATAGAGTGTAGAGTGTAGGGTATAGAGTGTATGGTATAGAGTGTAGGGTATATAGTGTAGGGTATAGAGTGTAGGGCAAAGAGTGTAGGGTATAGAGTGTAGGGTATAGAGTGTAGGGTATAGAGTGTAGGGTATATAGTGTAGAGTGTAGGGTATAGAGTGTAGGGTATAGAGTGTAGGGTATAGAGTGTAGGGTATAGAGTGTAGGGTATAGAGTGCAGGGTATAGAGTGTAGAGTGTAGGGTATAGAGTGTAGGGTATAGAGTGTAGGGTATAGAGTGTAGGGTATAGAGTGTAGAGTGTAGGGTATAGAGTGTAGGGTATAGAGTGTAGGGTTCAGAGTGTAGGGCATAGAGTGTAGGGTATAGAGTGTATGGTATAGAGTGTAGGGTATAGAGTGTAGGGTATAGATTGTAGGGTATAGAGTGTAGGGTATAGAGTGTAGAGTGTAGGGTATAGAGTGTAGGGTATAGAGTGTAGGGTATAGAGTGTAGGGTATAGAGTGTAGAGTGTAGGGAGTAGAGTGTAGGGTATAGAGTGTAGGGTTCAGAGTGTAGGGCATAGAGTGTAGGGTATAGAGTGTATGGTATAGAGTGTAGGGTATAGAGTGTAGGGTATAGAGTGTAGGGTATAGAGTGTAGGGTATAGAGTGTAGAGTGTAGGGTATAGAGTGTAGGGTATAGAGTGTAGGGTAGAGAGTGTAGAGTGTAGGGTATAGAGTGTAGGGTATAGAGTGTAGGGTATAGAGTGTAGGGTATAGAGTGTAGGGTGTAGAGTGTAGGGTATAGAGTGTAGGGTATAGAGTGTAGGGTATAGAGTGTAGGGAATAGAGTGTAGAGTGTAAGGTATAGAGTGTAGGGTATAGAGTGTAGGGTGTAGAGTGTAGGGTATAGAGTGTAGAGTGTAGGGTATAGAGTGTATGGTATAGAGTGTAGGGTATAGAGTGTAGGGTGTAGAGTGTAGGGTATAGAGTGTAGGGTATAGAGTGTAGGGTATAGAGTGTAGGGTATAGAGTGTAGGGAATAGAGTGTAGAGTGTAAGGTATAGAGTGTAGAGTGTAGGGTATAGAGTGTAGGGTATAGAGTGTAGAGTGTTGGGATTAGAGTGTAGGGTATAGAGTGTAGGGTGTAGAGTGTAGGGTATAGAGTGTAGAGTGTAGGGTATAGAGTATATGGTATAGAGTGTAGGGTATAGAGTGTAGGGTGTAGAGTATAGGGTATAGAGTGTAGGGTATAGAGTGTAGGGTATAGAGTGTTGGGAATAGAGTGTAGAGTGTAAGGTATAGAGTGTAGAGTGTAGGGTATAGAGTGTAGGGTATAGACTGTAGGGTATAGAGTGTAGGGTATAGAGTTTAGGGTATAGATTGTAGAGTGTAGGCTATAGAGTGTAGGGCATAGAGTGTAGAGTGTAGGGTATAGAGTGTAGGGTATAGAGTGTAGGGTATAGAGTGTAGAGTGTAGGGTATAGTGTGTAGGGTATATAGTGTAGGGTATAGAGTGTATGGTATAGAGTGTAGGGTATAGAGTGTAGGGTATAGAGTGTAGGGTATAGAGTGTAGGGTATAGAGTGTAGAGTGTAGGGTATAGAGTGTAGAGTGTAGGGTATAGAGTGTAGGGTATAGAGTGTAGGGTAGAGAGTGTAGAGTGTAGGGTATAGAGTGTAGGGTATAGAGTGTAGGGTATAGAGTGTAGAGTTTAGGGATTAGAGTGTAGGGTATAGAGTGTAGGGTATAGAGTGTATAGTGTAGGGTATAGAGTGTATGGTATAGAGTGTAGGGTATAGAGTGTAGGGTGTAGAGTGTAGGGTATAGAGTGTAGGGTATAGAGTGTAGGGTATAGAGTGTAGGGAATAGAGTGTAGAGTGTAAGGTATAGAGTGTAGACTGTAGGGTATAGAGTGTAGGGTATAGAGTGTAGAGTGTTGGGATTAGAGTGTAGGGTATAGAGTGTAGGGTGTAGAGTGTAGGGTATAGAGTGTAGAGTGTAGGGTATAGAGTATATGGTATAGAGTGTAGGGTATAGAGTGTAGGGTGTAGAGTGTAGGGTATAGAGTGTAGGGTATAGAGTGTAGGGTATAGAGTGTAGTGCATAAAGTGTAGAGTGTAGGGTATAGAGTGTAGGGTATAGAGTGTAGGGTATAGAGTGTAGAGTGTAGGGTATGGAGTGTAGGGTATAGAGTGTAGGGTATACAGTGTAGGGTATAGAGTGTAGGGTATAGAGTGTAGGGTATAGAGTGTAGGGTATAGAGTGTAGGGTATAGAGTGTAAAGTGTAGGGTATAGAGTTTAGAGTGTAGGGTATAGAGTGTAGGGTATAGAGTGTAAGGTATAGAGTGTAGGGTGTAGAATGTAGGGTATAGAGTGTAGGGTATAGAGTGTAGGGTATAGATAGTACGGTATAGAGTGTAGGGTATAGAGTGTATGGTATAGAGTGTAGGGTATAGAGTGTAGGGTATAGAGTGTAGGGTATAGAGTGTATGGTATAGATTGTAGGGTATAGAGTGTAGGGTATAGAGTGTAGGGTATAGAGTGTAGAGTGTAGGGTATAGAGTGTAGAGTGTAGGGTATAGAGTGTATGGTATAGAGTGTAGGGTATAGAGTGTAGGGTGTAGAGTGTTGGGTATAGAGTGTAGGGTATAGAGTGTAGGGTATAGAGTGTAGGGTATAGAGTGTAGGGTATAGAGTGTAGGGAATAGAGTGTAGAGTGTAAGGTATAGAGTGTAGAGTGTAGGGTATAGAGTGTAGGGTATAGAGTGTAGAGTGTAGGGATTAGAGTGTAGGGTATAGAGTGTAGGGTATAGAGTGTACGGTATAGAGTGTAGGGTATAGAGTGTAGAGTGTAGGGTATAGAGTGTAGAGTGTAGGGTATAGAGTGTAGGGTATAGAGTGTAGGGTATAGAGTGTAGGGTAGAGTGTGTAGAGTGTAGGGTATAGAGTGTAGGGTATAGAGTGTAGGGTATAGAGTGTAGAGTGTAGGGATTAGAGTGTAGGGTATAGAGTGTAGGGTGTAGAGTGTAGGGTATAGAGTGTAGAGTGTAGGGAATAGAGTGTATGGTATAGAGTGTAGGGTATAGAGTGTAGGGTGTAGAGTGTAGGGTATAGAGTGTAGGGTATAGAGTGTAGGGTATAGAGTGTAGGGAATAGAGTGTAGAGTGTAAGGAATAGAGTGTAGAGTGTAGGGTATAGAGTGTAGGGTATAGAGTGTAGAGTGAAGGGATTAGAGTGTAGGGTATAGAGTGTAGGGTGTAGAGTGTAGGGTATAGAGTGTAGAGTGTAGGGTATAGAGTGTATGGTATAGAGTGTAGGGTATAGAGTGTAGGGTGTAGAGTGTAGGGTATAGAGTGTAGGGTATAGAGTGTAGGGTATAGAGTGTAGGGTATAGAGTGTAGGGAATAGAGTGTAGAGTGTAAGATATAGAGTGTAGAGTGTAGAGTATAGAGTGTAGGGTATAGACTGTAGGGTATAGAGTGTAGGGTATAGAGTGTAGGGTATAGATTGTAGAGTGTAGGCTATAGAGTGTAGGGTATAGAGTGTAGAGTGTAGGGTATAGAGTGTAGGGTATAGAGTGTAGGGTATAGAGTGTAGGGTATAGTGTGTAGAGTGTAGGGTATAGTGTGTAGGGTATAGAGTGCAGGGTGTAGAGTGTAGGGTATAGAGTGTAGGGTATAGAGTGTAGAGTGTAGGGTATAGAGTGTATGCTATAGAGTGTATGGTGTAGAGTGTATGGTATAGAGTGTAGGGTATAGATTGTAGAGTGTATGGTATAGAGTGTAGGGTATAGAGTGTAGGGTATAGAGTGTATGTTATAGAGTGTAGGGTATAGAGTGTAGGGTAGAGAGTGTAGAGTGTAGGGTATAGAGTGTAGGGTATAGACTGTAGGGTATAGAGTGTAGGGTGTAGAGTGTAGGGTATAGAGTGTAGGGTATAGAGTGTAGGGTATAGAGTGTATGGTATAGAGTGTAGGGTATAGAATGTATGGTATAGAGTGTAGGGTATAGAGTGTAGAGTGTATGGTATAGAGTGTAGGGTATAGAGTGTAGGGTATAGAGTGTAGGGAATAGAGTGTAGAGTGTAAGGTATAGAGTGTAGAGTGTAGGGTATAGAGTGTAGGGTATAGAGTGTAGAGTGTAGGGATTAGAGTGTAGGGTATAGAGTGTAGGGTGTAGAGTGTAGCGTATAGAGTGTAAAGTGTAGGGTATAGAGTGTATGGTATAGAGTGTAGGGTATAGAGTGTAGGGTGTAGAGTGTAGGGTATAGAGTGTAGGGTATAGAGTGTAGGGTATAGAGTGTAGGGTATAGAGTGTAGAGTGTAGGGTATAGAGTGTAGGGTATAGAGTGTAGGGTATAGAGTGTAGGGTAGAGAGTGTAGAATGTAGGGATTAGAGTGTAGGGTATAGAGTGTAGGGTGTAGAGTGTAGGGTATAGAGTGTAGAGTGTAGGGTATAGAGTGTATGGTATAGAGTGTAGGGTTATAGAGTGTAGGGTGTAGAGTGTAGGGTATAAAGTGTAGAGTGTAGGGTATAGAGTGTAGAGTGTAGGGTATAGAGTGTAGGGTATAGAGTGTAGGGTATAGAGTGTAGGGCATAGAGTGTAGGGTATAGAGTGTAGGGTATAGAGTGTAGAGTGTAGAGTATAGAGTGTAGGGTATAGATTGTAGAGTGTAGGGTATAGAGTGTAGGGTATAGAGTGTAGGGTATAGAGTGTAGGGTATAGAGTGTAGAGTGTAGGGTATAGAGTGTAGGGTATAGAGTGTAGGGTATAGAGTGTAGGGTAGAGAGTGTAGAATGTAGGGATTAGAGTGTAGGGTATAGAGTGTAGGGTGTAGAGTGTAGGGTATAGAGTGTAGAGTGTAGGGTATAGAGTGTATGGTATAGAGTGTAGGGTATAGAGTGTAGGGTGTAGAGTGTAGGGTATAAAGTGTAGAGTGTAGGGTATAGAGTGTATGGTATAGAGTGTAGGGTATAGAGTGTAGAGTGTAGGGTATAGAGTGTAGGGTATAGAGTGTAGGGTATAGAGTGTAGGGCATAGAGTGTAGGGTATAGAGTGTAGGGTATAGAGTGTAGAGTGTAGGGTATAGAGTGTAGGGTATAGATTGTAGAGTGTAGGGTATAGAGTGTAGGGTATAGAGTGTAGGGTATAGAGTGTAGGGTATAGAGTGTAGAGTGTAGGGTATAGAGTGTAGAGTGTAGGGTATAGAGTGTAGAGTGTAGGGTATAGAGTGTAGGGTATAGAGTGTAGGGTATAGAGTGTAGGGTATAGAGTGTAGGGTATAGAGTGTAGAGTGTAGGGTATAGAGTGTATGGTATAGAGTGTAGGGTATAGAGTGTAGGGTGTAGAGTGTAGGGTATAGAGTGTAGGGTATAGAGTGTAGGGTATAGAGTGTAGGGAATAGAGTGTAGAGTGTAAGGTATAGAGTGTAGAGTGTAGGGTATAGAGTGTAGGGTATAGAGTGTAGAGTGTAGGGATTAGAGTGTAGGGTATAGAGTGTAGGGTATAGAGTGTAGAGTGTAAGGTATAGAGTGTAGGGTATAGAGTGTAGGGTATAGAGTGTAGGGCATAGAGTGTAGGGTATAGAGTGTAGGGTATAGAGTGTAGAGTGTAGGGTATAGAGTGTAGGGTATAGAGTGTAGGGTGTAGAGTGTAGGGTATAGAGTGTAGGGTATAGAGTGTAGAGTGTAGGGTATAGAGTGTAGAGTGTAGGGAATAGAGAGTAGAGTGTAAGGTATAGAGTGTAGAGTGTAGGGTATAGAGTGTAGGGTATAGACTGTAGAGTGTAGGGATTAGAGTGTAGGGTATAGAGTGTAGGGTATAGAGTGTAGAGTGTAAGGTATAGAGTGTAGGGTATAGAGTGTAGAGTGTAGGGTATAGAGTGTAGGGTATAGAGTGTAGGGTATAGAGTGTAGGGTATAGAGTGTAGAGTGTAGGGAATAGAGTGTAGAGTGTAGGGTATAGAGTGTAGAGTGTAGCGTATAGAGTGTAGGGTATAGAGTGTAGGGTATAGAGTGTAGGGTATAGAGTGTAGGGTATAGAGTGTAGAGTGTAGGGTATAGAGTGTAGAGTGTAGGGTATAGAGTGTTTGGTATAGAGTGTAGGGTATAGAGTGTATGGTATAGAGTGTAGGGTATAGAGTGTAGAGTGTATGGTATAGAGTGTAGGGTATAGAGTGTAGGGTATAGAGTGTAGGGAATAGAGTGTAGAGTGTAAGGTATAGAGTGTAGAGTGTAGGGTATAGAGTGTAGGGAATAGAGTGTAGAGTGTAAGGTATAGAGTGTAGAGTGTAGGGTATAGAGTGTAGGGAATAGAGTGTAGAGTGTAAGGTATAGAGTGTAGAGTGTAGGGTATAGAGTGTAGAGTGTAGGGATTAGAGTGTAGGGTATAGAGTGTAGGGTGTAGAGTGTAGCGTATAGAGTGTAAAGTGTAGGGTATAGAGTGTATGGTATAGAGTGTAGGGTATAGAGTGTAGGGTGTAGAGTGTAGGGTATAGAGTGTAGGGTATAGAGTGTAGGGTATAGAGTGTAGGGTATAGAGTGTAGAGTGTAGGGTATAGAGTGTAGGGTATAGAGTGTAGGGTATAGAGTGTAGGGTAGAGAGTGTAGAATGTAGGGATTAGAGTGTAGGGTATAGAGTGTAGGGTGTAGAGTGTAGGGTATAGAGTGTAGAGTGTAGGGTATAGAGTGTATGGTATAGAGTGTAGGGTTATAGAGTGTAGGGTGTAGAGTGTAGGGTATAAAGTGTAGAGTGTAGGGTATAGAGTGTAGAGTGTAGGGTATAGAGTGTAGGGTGTAGGGTATAGAGTGTAGGGTATGGAGTGTAGGGTATAGAGTGTAGGGCATAGAGTGTAGGGTATAGAGTGTAGGGTATAGAGTGTAGAGTGTAGGGTATAGAGTGTAGGGTATAGATTGTAGAGTGTAGGGTATAGAGTGTAGGGTATAGAGTGTAGGGTATAGAGTGTAGGGTATAGAGTGTAGGGTATAGAGTGTAGAGTGTAGGGTATAGAGTGTAGGGTATAGAGTGTAGGGTATAGAGTGTAGGGTATAGAGTGTAGGGTATAGAGTGTAGAGTGTAGGGTATAGAGTGTAGAGTGTAGGGTATAGAGTGTTTGGTATAGAGTGTAGGGTATAGAGTGTATGGTATAGAGTGTAGGGTATAGAGTGTAGAGTGTATGGTATAGAGTGTAGGGTATAGAGTGTAGGGTATAGAGTGTAGGGAATAGAGTGTAGAGTGTAAGGTATAGAGTGTAGGGTATAGAGTGTAGAGTGTAGAGTGTAGGGATTAGAGTGTAGGGTATAGAGTGTAGGGTGTAGAGTGTAGCGTATAGAGTGTAAAGTGTAGGGTATAGAGTGTATGGTATAGAGTGTAGGGTATAGAGTGTAGGGTGTAGAGTGTAGGGTATAGAGTGTAGGGTATAGAGTGTAGGGTATAGAGTGTAGGGTATAGAGTGTAGAGTGTAGGGTATAGAGTGTAGGGTATAGAGTGTAGGGTATAGAGTGTAGGGTAGAGAGTGTAGAATGTAGGGATTAGAGTGTAGGGTATAGAGTGTAGGGTGTAGAGTGTAGGGTATAGAGTGTAGAGTGTAGGGTATAGAGTGTATGGTATAGAGTGTAGGGTTATAGAGTGTAGGGTGTAGAGTGTAGGGTATAAAGTGTAGAGTGTAGGGTATAGAGTGTAGAGTGTAGGGTATAGAGTGTAGGGTGTAGGGTATAGAGTGTAGGGTATGGAGTGTAGGGTATAGAGTGTAGGGCATAGAGTGTAGGGTATAGAGTGTAGGGTATAGAGTGTAGAGTGTAGGGTATAGAGTGTAGGGTATAGATTGTAGAGTGTAGGGTATAGAGTGTAGGGTATAGAGTGTAGGGTATAGAGTGTAGGGTATAGAGTGTAGAGTGTAGGGTATAGAGTGTAGGGTATAGAGTGTAGGGTATAGAGTGTAGGGTAGAGAGTGTAGAATGTAGGGATTAGAGTGTAGGGTATAGAGTGTAGGGTGTAGAGTGTAGGGTATAGAGTGTAGAGTGTAGGGTATAGAGTGTATGGTATAGAGTGTAGGGTATAGAGTGTAGGGTGTAGAGTGTAGGGTATAAAGTGTAGAGTGTAGGGTATAGAGTGTATGGTATAGAGTGTAGGGTATAGAGTGTAGAGTGTAGGGTATAGAGTGTAGGGTATAGAGTGTAGGGTATAGAGTGTAGGGCATAGAGTGTAGGGTATAGAGTGTAGGGTATAGAGTGTAGAGTGTAGGGTATAGAGTGTAGGGTATAGATTGTAGAGTGTAGGGTATAGAGTGTAGGGTATAGAGTGTAGGGTATAGAGTGTAGGGTATAGAGTGTAGGGTATAGAGTGTAGAGTGTAGGGTATAGAGTGTAGAGTGTAGGGTATAGAGTGTAGAGTGTAGGGTATAGAGTGTAGGGTATAGAGTGCAGGGTATAGAGTGTAGGGTATAGAGTGTAGGGTATAGAGTGTAGAGTGTAGGGTATAGAGTGTATGGTATAGAGTGTAGGGTATAGAGTGTAGGGTGTAGAGTGTAGGGTATAGAGTGTAGGGTATAGAGTGTAGGGTATAGAGTGTGGGGAATAGAGTGTAGAGTGTAAGGTATAGAGTGTAGAGTGTAGGGTATAGAGTGTAGGGTATAGAGTGTAGAGTGTAGGGATTAGAGTGTAGGGTATAGAGTGTAGGGTATAGAGTGTAGAGTGTAAGGTATAGAGTGTAGGGTATAGAGTGTAGGGTATAGAGTGTAGGGCATAGAGTGTAGGGTATAGAGTGTAGGGTATAGAGTGTAGAGTGTAGGGTATAGAGTGTAGGGTATAGAGTGTAGGGTGTAGAGTGTAGGGTATAGAGTGTAGGGTATAGAGTGTAGAGTGTAGGGTATAGAGTGTAGAGTGTAGGGAATAGAGAGTAGAGTGTAAGGTATAGAGTGTAGAGTGTAGGGTATAGAGTGTAGGGTATAGACTGTAGAGTGTAGGGATTAGAGTGTAGGGTATAGAGTGTAGGGTATAGAGTGTAGAGTGTAAGGTAAAGAGTGTAGGGTATAGAGTGTAGAGTGTAGGGTATAGAGTGTAGGGTATAGAGTGTAGGGTATAGAGTGTAGGGTATAGAGTGTAGAGTGTAGGGAATAGAGTGTAGAGTGTAGGGTATAGAGTGTAGAGTGTAGGGTATAGAGTGTAGGGTATAGAGTGTAGGGTATAGAGTGTAGGGTATAGAGTGTAGGGTATAGAGTGTAGGGTATAGAGTGTAGAGTGTAGGGTATAGAGTGTAGAGTGTAGGGTATAGAGTGTTTGGTATAGAGTGTAGGGTATAGAGTGTAGGGTGTAGAGTGTAGGGTATAGAGTGTAGGGTATAGAGTGTAGGGTATAGAGTGTAGGGAATAGAGTCTAGAGTGTAAGGTATAGAGTGTAGGGTATAGAGTGTAGGGTATAGCGTGTAGGGCATAGAGTGTAGGGTATAGAGTGTAGGGTGTAGAGTGTAGAGTATAGAGTGTAGGGTATAGAGTGTAGAGTGTAGGGTATAGAGTGTAGAGTGTAGGGTATAGAGTGTAGAGTGTAGGGTATAGAGTGTAGAGTGTAGGGTATAGAGTGTAGGGTATAGAGTGTAGAGTGTAGGGATTAGAGTGTAGGGTATAGAGTGTAGGGTATAGAGTGTAGGGTATAGAGTGTAGAGTGTAAGGTATAGAGTGTAGGGTATAGAGTGTAGGGTATAGCGTGTAGGGCATAGAGTGTAGGGTATAGAGTGTAGGGTGTAGAGTGTAGAGTATAGAGTGTAGGGTATAGAGTGTACAGTGTAGGGTATAGAGTGTAGAGTGTAGGGTATAGAGTGTAGAGTGTAGGGTATAGAGTGTAGGGTATAGAGTGTAGAGTGTAGGGATTAAAGTGTAGGGTATAGAGTGTAGGGTATAGAGTGTAGGGTATATTGTGTAGATTGTAAGGTATAGAGTGTAGGGTATAGAGTGTAGGGTATAGAGTGTAGAGTGTAGGGTATAGAGTGTAGGGTATAGAGTGTAGGGTATAGAGTGTAGGGTATAGAGTGTAGGGTATAGAGTGTAGAGTGTAGGGTATAGAGTGTAGAGTGTAGGGTATAGAGTGTTTGGTATAGAGTGTAGGGTATAGAGTGTAGGGTGTAGAGTGTAGGGTATAGAGTGTAGGGTATAGAGTGTAGAGTGTAGGGTATAGAGTGTAGAGTGTAGGGTATAGAGTGTTTGGTATAGAGTGTAGGGTATAGAGTGTAGGGTGTAGAGTGTAGGGTATAGAGTGTAGGGTATAGAGTGTAGGGCATAGAGTGCAGGGTATAGAGTGTAGGGTATAGAGTCTAGAGTGTAAGGTATAGAGTCTAGGGTATAGAGTGTAGGGTATAGAGTGTAGGGCATAGAGTGCAGGGTATAGAGTGTAGGGTATAGAGTGTAGAGTGTAGGGTATAGAGTGTAGGGTATAGAGTGTAGGGTGTAGAGTGTAGGGTATAGAGTGTAGGGTATAGAGTGTAGAGTGTAGGGTATAGAGTGTAGAGTGTAGGGTATAGAGTGTAGAGTGTAGGGTATAGAGTGTAGGGTATAGAGTGTAGAGTGTAGGGATTAGAGTGTAGGGTATAGAGTGTAGGGTATAGAGTGTAGGGTATAGAGTGTAGAGTGTAAGGTATAGAGTGTAGGGTATAGAGTGTAGGGTATAGCGTGTAGGGCATAGAGTGTAGGGTATAGAGTGTAGGGTGTAGAGTGTAGAGTATAGAGTGTAGGGTATAGAGTGTAGAGTGTAGGGTATAGAGTGTAGAGTGTAGGGTATAGAGTGTAGAGTGTAGGGTATAGAGTGTAGGGTATAGAGTGTAGAGTGTAGGGATTAAAGTGTAGGGTATAGAGTGTAGGGTATAGAGTGTAGGGTATATTGTGTAGAGTGTAAGGTATAGAGTGTAGGGTATAGAGTGTAGGGTATAGAGTGTAGAGTGTAGGGTATAGAGTGTAGGGTATAGAGTGTAGGGTGTAGAGTGTAGGGTATAGAGTGTAGGGTATCGAGTGTAGAGTGTAGGGTATAGAGTGTAGAGTGTAGGGTATAGAGTGTAGAGTGTAGGGTATAGAGTGTAGGGTGTAGAGTGTAGGGATTAGAGTGTAGGGTATAGAGTGTAGGGTATAGAGTGTAGAGTGTAAGGTATAGAGTGTAGGGTATAGAGTGTAGAGTGTAGGGATTAGAGTGTAGGGTATAGAGTGTAGGGTATAGAGTGTAGGGTATAGAGTGTAGAGTGTAAGGTATAGAGTGTAGGGTATAGAGTGTAGGGTATAGAGTGTAGGGCATAGAGTGTAGGGTATAGAGTGTAGGGTATAGAGTGTAGAGTGTAGGGTATGGAGTGTAGGGTATAGAGTATAGGGTATAGAGTGTAGGGTATAGAGTGTACGGTATAGAGTGTAGGGTATATAGTTTAGGGTATAGAGTGTAGAGTGTAGGGTATAGAGTGTAGGGTATAGAGTGTAGAGTGTAGGGCATAGAGTTTAGAGTGTAGGGTATAGAGTGTAGGGTATAGAGTGTAGGCTATAGAGTGTAGAGTGTAGGGTATAGAGTGTAGGGTATAGAGTGTAGGGTATAGAGTGTAGAGTGTAGGGTATAGAGTGTAGGGTATAGAGTGTAGGGTATAGAGTGTAGGGCATAGAGTGTAGGGTATATAGTTTAGGGTATAGAGTGTAGAGTGTAGGGTATAGAGTGTAGGGTATAGAGTGTAGAGTGTAGGGCATAGAGTTTAGAGTGTAGGGTATAGAGTGTAGGGTATAGAGTGTAGGGTATAGAGTGTAGAGTGTAGGGTATAGAGTGTAGGGTATAGAGTGTTGGGTATAGAATGTAGGGTAGAGAGTGTAGAGTGTAGGGTATAGAGTGTAGGGTATAGAGTGTAGGGTATAGAGTGTAGAGTGTAGTGATTAGAGTGTAGGGTATAGAGTGTAGGGTGTAGGGTGTAGAGTGTATGGTATAGAGTGTAGGGTATAGAGTGTAGGGTGTAGAGTGTAGGATATAGAGTGTATGGTATAGAGTGTAGGGTATAGAGTGTAGGGTATAGAGTGTAGGGAATAGAGTGTAGAGTGTAAGGTATAGAGTGTAGAGTGTAGGGTATTGAGTGTAGGGTATAGAGTGTAGAGTGTAGGGATTAGAGTGTAGGGTATAGAGTGTAGGGTGTAGAGTGTAGCGTATAGAGTGTAATGTGTAGGGTATAGAGTGTATGGTATAGAGTGTAGGGTATAGAGTGTAGGGTGTAGAGTGTAGGGTATAGAGTGTAGGGTATAGAGTGTAGGGTATAGAGTGTAGGGTATAGAGTGTAGAGTGTAGGGTATAGAGTGTAGAGTGTAGGGAATAGAGAGTAGAGTGTAAGGTATAGAGTGTAGAGTGTAGGGTATAGAGTGTAGGGTATAGACTGTAGAGTGTAGGGATTAGAGTGTAGGGTATAGAGTGTAGGGTATAGAGTGTAGAGTGTAAGGTATAGAGTGTAGGGTATAGAGTGTAGAGTGTAGGGTATAGAGTGTAGGGTATAGAGTGTAGGGTATAGAGTGTAGGGTATAGAGTGTAGAGTGTAGGGAATAGAGTGTAGAGTGTAGGGTATAGAGTGTAGAGTGTAGGGTATAGAGTGTAGGGTATAGAGTGTAGGGTATAGAGTGTAGGGTATAGAGTGTAGGGTATAGAGTGTAGAGTGTAGGGTATAGAGTGTAGAGTGTAGGGTATAGAGTGTTTGGTATAGAGTGTAGGGTATAGAGTGTAGGGTGTAGAGTGTAGGGTATAGAGTGTAGGGTATAGAGTGTAGGGTATAGAGTGTAGGGAATAGAGTCTAGAGTGTAAGGTATAAAGTGTAGAGTGTAGGGTATAGAGTGTAGGGTGTAGAGTGTAGGGTATAGAGTGTAGAGTGTAAGGTATAGAGTCTAGGGTATAGAGTGTAGGGTATAGAGTGTAGGGCATAGAGTGTAGGGTATAGAGTGTAGGGTATAGAGTGTAGAGTGTAGGGTATAGAGTGTAGGGTATAGAGTGTAGGGTGTAGAGTGTAGGGTATAGAGTGTAGGGTATAGAGTGTAGAGTGTAGGGTATAGAGTGTAGAGTGTAGGGTATAGAGTGTAGAGTGTAGGGTATAGAGTGTAGGGTATAGAGTGTAGAGTGTAGGGATTAGAGTGTAGGGTATAGAGTGTAGGGTATAGAGTGTAGGGTATAGAGTGTAGAGTGTAAGGTATAGAGTGTAGGGTATAGAGTGTAGGGTATAGCGTGTAGGGCATAGAGTGTAGGGTATAGAGTGTAGGGTGTAGAGTGTAGAGTATAGAGTGTAGGGTATAGAGTGTACAGTGTAGGGTATAGAGTGTAGAGTGTAGGGTATAGAGTGTAGAGTGTAGGGTATAGAGTGTAGGGTATAGAGTGTAGAGTGTAGGGATTAAAGTGTAGGGTATAGAGTGTAGGGTATAGAGTGTAGGGTATATTGTGTAGATTGTAAGGTATAGAGTGTAGGGTATAGAGTGTAGGGTATAGAGTGTAGAGTGTAGGGTATAGAGTGTAGGGTATAGAGTGTAGGGTATAGAGTGTAGGGTATAGAGTGTAGGGTATAGAGTGTAGAGTGTAGGGTATAGAGTGTAGAGTGTAGGGTATAGAGTGTTTGGTATAGAGTGTAGGGTATAGAGTGTAGGGTGTAGAGTGTAGGGTATAGAGTGTAGGGTATAGAGTGTAGGGTATAGAGTGTAGGGAATAGAGTCTAGAGTGTAAGGTATAGAGTCTAGGGTATAGAGTGTAGGGTATAGAGTGTAGGGCATAGAGTGCAGGGTATAGAGTGTAGGGTATAGAGTGTAGAGTGTAGGGTATAGAGTGTAGGGTATAGAGTGTAGGGTGTAGAGTGTAGGGTATAGAGTGTAGGGTATAGAGTGTAGAGTGTAGGGTATAGAGTGTAGAGTGTAGGGTATAGAGTGTAGAGTGTAGGGTATAGAGTGTAGGGTATAGAGTGTAGAGTGTAGGGATTAGAGTGTAGGGTATAGAGTGTAGGGTATAGAGTGTAGGGTATAGAGTGTAGAGTGTAAGGTATAGAGTGTAGGGTATAGAGTGTAGGGTATAGCGTGTAGGGCATAGAGTGTAGGGTATAGAGTGTAGGGTGTAGAGTGTAGAGTATAGAGTGTAGGGTATAGAGTGTAGAGTGTAGGGTATAGAGTGTAGAGTGTAGGGTATAGAGTGTAGAGTGTAGGGTATAGAGTGTAGGGTATAGAGTGTAGAGTGTAGGGATTAAAGTGTAGGGTATAGAGTGTAGGGTATAGAGTGTAGGGTATATTGTGTAGAGTGTAAGGTATAGAGTGTAGGGTATAGAGTGTAGGGTATAGAGTGTAGAGTGTAGGGTATAGAGTGTAGGGTATAGAGTGTAGGGTGTAGAGTGTAGGGTATAGAGTGTAGGGTATCGAGTGTAGAGTGTAGGGTATAGAGTGTAGAGTGTAGGGTATAGAGTGTAGAGTGTAGGGTATAGAGTGTAGGGTGTAGAGTGTAGGGATTAGAGTGTAGGGTATAGAGTGTAGGGTATAGAGTGTAGAGTGTAAGGTATAGAGTGTAGGGTATAGAGTGTAGAGTGTAGGGATTAGAGTGTAGGGTATAGAGTGTAGGGTATAGAGTGTAGGGTATAGAGTGTAGAGTGTAAGGTATAGAGTGTAGGGTATAGAGTGTAGGGTATAGAGTGTAGGGCATAGAGTGTAGGGTATAGAGTGTAGGGTATAGAGTGTAGAGTGTAGGGTATGGAGTGTAGGGTATAGAGTATAGGGTATAGAGTGTAGGGTATAGAGTGTACGGTATAGAGTGTAGGGTATATAGTTTAGGGTATAGAGTGTAGAGTGTAGGGTATAGAGTGTAGGGTATAGAGTGTAGAGTGTAGGGCATAGAGTTTAGAGTGTAGGGTATAGAGTGTAGAGTGTAGGGAATAGAGAGTAGAGTGTAAGGTATAGAGTGTAGAGTGTAGGGTATAGAGTGTAGGGTATAGACTGTAGAGTGTAGGGATTAGAGTGTAGGGTATAGAGTGTAGGGTATAGAGTGTAGAGTGTAAGGTATAGAGTGTAGGGTATAGAGTGTAGAGTGTAGGGTATAGAGTGTAGGGTATAGAGTGTAGGGTATAGAGTGTAGGGTATAGAGTGTAGAGTGTAGGGAATAGAGTGTAGAGTGTAGGGTATAGAGTGTAGAGTGTAGGGTATAGAGTGTAGGGTATAGAGTGTAGGGTATAGAGTGTAGGGTATAGAGTGTAGGGTATAGAGTGTAGAGTGTAGGGTATAGAGTGTAGAGTGTAGGGTATAGAGTGTTTGGTATAGAGTGTAGGGTATAGAGTGTAGGGTGTAGAGTGTAGGGTATAGAGTGTAGGGTATAGAGTGTAGGGTATAGAGTGTAGGGAATAGAGTCTAGAGTGTAAGGTATAAAGTGTAGAGTGTAGGGTATAGAGTGTAGGGTGTAGAGTGTAGGGTATAGAGTGTAGAGTGTAAGGTATAGAGTCTAGGGTATAGAGTGTAGGGTATAGAGTGTAGGGCATAGAGTGTAGGGTATAGAGTGTAGGGTATAGAGTGTAGAGTGTAGGGTATAGAGTGTAGGGTATAGAGTGTAGGGTGTAGAGTGTAGGGTATAGAGTGTAGGGTATAGAGTGTAGAGTGTAGGGTATAGAGTGTAGAGTGTAGGGTATAGAGTGTAGAGTGTAGGGTATAGAGTGTAGGGTATAGAGTGTAGAGTGTAGGGATTAGAGTGTAGGGTATAGAGTGTAGGGTATAGAGTGTAGGGTATAGAGTGTAGAGTGTAAGGTATAGAGTGTAGGGTATAGAGTGTAGGGTATAGCGTGTAGGGCATAGAGTGTAGGGTATAGAGTGTAGGGTGTAGAGTGTAGAGTATAGAGTGTAGGGTATAGAGTGTACAGTGTAGGGTATAGAGTGTAGAGTGTAGGGTATAGAGTGTAGAGTGTAGGGTATAGAGTGTAGGGTATAGAGTGTAGAGTGTAGGGATTAAAGTGTAGGGTATAGAGTGTAGGGTATAGAGTGTAGGGTATATTGTGTAGATTGTAAGGTATAGAGTGTAGGGTATAGAGTGTAGGGTATAGAGTGTAGAGTGTAGGGTATAGAGTGTAGGGTATAGAGTGTAGGGTATAGAGTGTAGGGTATAGAGTGTAGGGTATAGAGTGTAGAGTGTAGGGTATAGAGTGTAGAGTGTAGGGTATAGAGTGTTTGGTATAGAGTGTAGGGTATAGAGTGTAGGGTGTAGAGTGTAGGGTATAGAGTGTAGGGTATAGAGTGTAGGGTATAGAGTGTAGGGAATAGAGTCTAGAGTGTAAGGTATAGAGTCTAGGGTATAGAGTGTAGGGTATAGAGTGTAGGGCATAGAGTGCAGGGTATAGAGTGTAGGGTATAGAGTGTAGAGTGTAGGGTATAGAGTGTAGGGTATAGAGTGTAGGGTGTAGAGTGTAGGGTATGGAGTGTAGGGTATAGAGTGTAGAGTGTAGGGTATAGAGTGTAGAGTGTAGGGTATAGAGTGTAGAGTGTAGGGTATAGAGTGTAGGGTATAGAGTGTAGAGTGTAGGGATTAGAGTGTAGGGTATAGAGTGTAGGGTATAGAGTGTAGGGTATAGAGTGTAGAGTGTAAGGTATAGAGTGTAGGGTATAGAGTGTAGGGTATAGCGTGTAGGGCATAGAGTGTAGGGTATAGAGTGTAGGGTGTAGAGTGTAGAGTATAGAGTGTAGGGTATAGAGTGTAGAGTGTAGGGTATAGAGTGTAGAGTGTAGGGTATAGAGTGTAGAGTGTAGGGTATAGAGTGTAGGGTATAGAGTGTAGAGTGTAGGGATTAAAGTGTAGGGTATAGAGTGTAGGGTATAGAGTGTAGGGTATATTGTGTAGAGTGTAAGGTATAGAGTGTAGGGTATAGAGTGTAGGGTATAGAGTGTAGAGTGTAGGGTATAGAGTGTAGGGTATAGAGTGTAGGGTGTAGAGTGTAGGGTATAGAGTGTAGGGTATCGAGTGTAGAGTGTAGGGTATAGAGTGTAGAGTGTAGGGTATAGAGTGTAGAGTGTAGGGTATAGAGTGTAGGGTGTAGAGTGTAGGGATTAGAGTGTAGGGTATAGAGTGTAGGGTATAGAGTGTAGAGTGTAAGGTATAGAGTGTAGGGTATAGAGTGTAGAGTGTAGGGATTAGAGTGTAGGGTATAGAGTGTAGGGTATAGAGTGTAGGGTATAGAGTGTAGAGTGTAAGGTATAGAGTGTAGGGTATAGAGTGTAGGGTATAGAGTGTAGGGCATAGAGTGTAGGGTATAGAGTGTAGGGTATAGAGTGTAGAGTGTAGGGTATGGAGTGTAGGGTATAGAGTATAGGGTATAGAGTGTAGGGTATAGAGTGTACGGTATAGAGTGTAGGGTATATAGTTTAGGGTATAGAGTGTAGAGTGTAGGGTATAGAGTGTAGGGTATAGAGTGTAGAGTGTAGGGCATAGAGTTTAGAGTGTAGGGTATAGAGTGTAGGGTATAGAGTGTAGGCTATAGAGTGTAGAGTGTAGGGTATAGAGTGTAGGGTATAGAGTGTAGGGTATAGAGTGTAGAGTGTAGGGTATAGAGTGTAGGGTATAGAGTGTAGGGTATAGAGTGTAGGGCATAGAGTGTAGGGTATATAGTTTAGGGTATAGAGTGTAGAGTGTAGGGTATAGAGTGTAGGGTATAGAGTGTAGAGTGTAGGGCATAGAGTTTAGAGTGTAGGGTATAGAGTGTAGGGTATAGAGTGTAGGGTATAGAGTGTAGAGTGTAGGGTATAGAGTGTAGGGTATAGAGTGTTGGGTATAGAATGTAGGGTAGAGAGTGTAGAGTGTAGGGTATAGAGTGTAGGGTATAGAGTGTAGGGTATAGAGTGTAGAGTGTAGTGATTAGAGTGTAGGGTATAGAGTGTAGGGTGTAGGGTGTAGAGTGTATGGTATAGAGTGTAGGGTATAGAGTGTAGGGTGTAGAGTGTAGGATATAGAGTGTATGGTATAGAGTGTAGGGTATAGAGTGTAGGGTATAGAGTGTAGGGAATAGAGTGTAGAGTGTAAGGTATAGAGTGTAGAGTGTAGGGTATTGAGTGTAGGGTATAGAGTGTAGAGTGTAGGGATTAGAGTGTAGGGTATAGAGTGTAGGGTGTAGAGTGTAGCGTTATAGAGTGTAATGTGTAGGGTATAGAGTGTATGGTATAGAGTGTAGGGTATAGAGTGTAGGGTGTAGAGTGTAGGGTATAGAGTGTAGGGTATAGAGTGTAGGGTATAGAGTGTAGGGTATAGAGTGTAGAGTGTAGGGTATAGAGTGTAGGGTATAGAGTGTAGGGTATAGAGTGTAGGGTAGAGAGTGTAGAATGTAGGGATTAGAGTGTAGGGTATAGAGTGTAGGGTGTAGAGTGTAGGGTATAGAGTGTAGAGTGTAGGGTATAGAGTGTATGGTATAGAGTGTAGGGTATAGAGTGTAGGGTGTAGAGTGTAGGTTATAGAGTGTAGGGTATAGAGTGTAGGGTATAGAGTGTATGGTATAGAGTGTAGGGTATAGAGTGTAGGGTGTAGAGTGTAGGGTATAGAGTGTAGGGTGTAGAGTGTAGGGTATAGAGTGTTTGGTGTAGAGTGTATGGTATAGAGTGTAGGGTATAGAGTGTAGAGTGTATGGTATAGCGTGTAGGGTATAGAGTGTAGAGTGTAGGGTATAGAGTGTAGAGTGTAGGGTATAGAGTGTAGGGTATAGAGTGTAGGGTATAGAGTGTAGAGTGTAGGGATTAAAGTGTAGGGTATAGAGTGTAGGGTATAGAGTGTAGGGTAGAGAGTGTAGAGTGTAGGGTATAGAGTGTAGGGTATAGAGTGTAGGGTATAGAGTGTAGGGTAGAGAGTGTAGAATGTAGGGATTAGAGTGTAGGGTATAGAGTGTAGGGTGTAGAGTGTAGGGTATAGAGTGTAGAGTGTAGGGTATAGAGTGTATGGTATAGAGTGTAGGGTATAGAGTGTAGGGTGTAGAGTGTAGGTTATAGAGTGTAGGGTATAGAGTGTAGGGTATAGAGTGTATGGTATAGAGTGTAGGGTATAGAGTGTAGGGTGTAGAGTGTAGGGTATAGAGTGTAGGGTGTAGAGTGTAGGGTATAGAGTGTTTGGTGTAGAGTGTATGGTATAGAGTGTAGGGTATAGAGTGTAGAGTGTATGGTATAGCGTGTAGGGTATACAGTGTAGGGTATAGAGTGTATGTTATAGAGTGTAGGGTATAGAGTGTAGAGTGTAGGGTATAGAGTTTAGATTGTAGGGTATAGAGTGTAGGGTATAGAGTGTAAGGTATAGAGTGTAGGGTGTAGAGTGTAGGGTATAGAGTGTAGGGTATAGAGTGTAGGGTATAGAGTGTATGGTATAGAGTGTAGGGTATAGAGTGTATGGTATAGAGTGTAGGGTATAGAGTGTAGAGTGTATGGTATAGAGTGTAGGGTATAGAGTGTAGGGTATAGAGTGTAGGGAATAGAGTGTAGAGTGTAAGGTATAGAGTGTAGAGTGTAGGGTATAGAGTGTAGGGTATAGAGTGTAGAGTGTAGGGATTAGAGTGTACCGTATAGAGTGTAAAGTGTAGGGTATAGAGTGTATGGTATAGAGTGTAGGGTATAGAGTGTAGGGTGTAGAGTGTAGGGTATAGAGTGTAGGGTATAGAGTGTAGGGTATAGAGTGTAGAGTGTAGGGTATAGAGTTTAGGGTATAGAGTGTAGGGTATAGAGTGTAGGGTAGAGAGTGTAGACTGTAGGGATTAGAGTGTAGGGTATAGAGTGTAGGGTGTAGAGTGTAGGGTATAGAGTGTAGAGTGTAGGGTATAGAGTGTATGGTATAGAGTGTAGGGTATAGAGTGTAGGGTGTAGAGTGTAGGGTATAAAGTGTAGAGTGTAGGGTATAGAGTGTATGGTATAGAGTGTAGGGTATAGAGTGTAGAGTGTAGGGTATAGAGTGTAGGGTATAGAGTGTAGGGTATAGAGTGTAGGGCATAGAGTGTAGGGTATAGAGTGTAGGGTATAGAGTGTAGAGTGTTGGGTATAGAGTGTAGGGTATAGATTGTAGAGTGTAGGGTATAGAGTGTAGGGTATAGAGTGTAGGGTATAGAGTGTAGGGTATAGAGTGTAGGGTATAGAGTGTAGAGTGTAGGGTATAGAGTGTAGAGTGTAGGGTATAGAGTGTAGAGTGTAGGGTATAGAGTGTAGGGTATAGAGTGTAGGGTATAGAGTGTAGGGTATAGAGTGTAGAGTGTAGAGTGTAGAGTGTAGGGTATAGAGTGTATGGTATAGAGTGTAGGGTATAGAGTGTAGGGTGTAGAGTGTAGGGTATAGAGTGTAGGGTATAGAGTGTAGGGTATAGAGTGTAGGGAATAGAGTGTAGAGTGTAAGGTATAGAGTGTAGAGTGTAGGGTATAGAGTGTAGGGTATAGAGTGTAGAGT
Source organism: Ranitomeya imitator (assembly GCF_032444005.1). Classification (NCBI taxonomy): domain Eukaryota; kingdom Metazoa; phylum Chordata; class Amphibia; order Anura; family Dendrobatidae; genus Ranitomeya; species Ranitomeya imitator. The sequence continues at coordinate 301,836 of NW_027194416.1, read as the reverse complement.
GTAGGGATTAGAGTGTAGGGTATAGAGTGTAGGGTATAGAGTGTAGAGTGTAAGGTATAGAGTGTAGGGTATAGAGTGTAGGGTATAGAGTGTAGGGCATAGAGTGTAGGGTATAGAGTGTAGGGTATAGAGTGTAGGGTATAGAGTGTAGGGTGTAGAGTGTAGGGTATAGAGTGTAGGGTATAGAGTGTAGAGTGTAGGGTATAGAGTGTAGAGTGTAGGGTATAGAGTGTAGAGTGTAGGGAATAGAGTGTAGAGTGTAAGGTATAGAGTGTAGAGTGTAGGGTATAGAGTGTAGGGTATAGAGTGTAGAGTGTAGGGATTAGAGTGTAGTGTATAGAGTGTAGGGTATAGAGTGTAGAGTGTAAGGTATAGAGTGTAGGGTATAGAGTGTAGGGTATAGAGTGTAGGGCATAGAGTGTAGGGTATAGAGTGTAGGGTATAGAGTGTAGAGTGTAGGGTATAGAGTGTAGGGTATAGAGTGTAGGGTGTAAAGTGTAGGGTATAGAGTGTAGGGTATAGAGTGTAGAGTGTAGGGAATAGAGTGTAGAGTGTAAGGTATAGAGTGTAGAGTGTAGGGTATAGAGTGTAGGGTATAGAGTGTAGAGTGTAGGGATTAGAGTGTAGGGTATAGAGTGTAGGGTATAGAGTGTAGAGTGTAAGGTATAGAGTGTAGGGTATAGAGTGTAGGGTATAGAGTGTAGGGCATAGAGTGTAGGGTATAGAGTGTAGGGTATAGAGTGTAGAGTGTAGGGTATAGAGTGTAGGGTATAGAGTGTAGGGTGTAGAGTGTAGGGTATAGAGTGTAGGGTATAGAGTGTAGAGTGTAGGGTATAGAGTGTAGAGTGTAGGGTATAGAGTGTAGAGTGTAGTATATAGAGTGTAGGGTATAGTGTGTAGGGTATAGAGTGTAGGGTACAGAGTGTAGGGTATAGAGTGTAGAGTATAGGGTATAGAGTGTAGAGTGTAGGGTATAGAGTGTATGGTATAGAGTGTAGGGTATAGAGTGTAGGGTATAGAGTGTAGGGTATAGAGTGTAGGGAATAGAGTGTAGAGTGTAAGGTATAGAGTGTAGAGTGTAGGGTATAGAGTGTAGGGTATAGAGTGTAGAGTGTAGTATATAGAGTGTAGGGTATAGTGTGTAGGGTATAGAGTGTAGGGTACAGAGTGTAGGGTATAGAGTGTAGAGTATAGGGTATAGAGTGTAGAGTGTAGGGTATAGAGTGTATGGTATAGAGTGTAGGGTATAGAGTGTAGGGTATAGAGTGTAGGGTATAGAGTGTAGGGAATAGAGTGTAGAGTGTAAGGTATAGAGTGTAGAGTGTAGGGTATAGAGTGTAGGGTATAGAGTGTAGAGTGTAGGGATTAGAGTGTAGGGTATAGAGTGTAGGGTATAGAGTGTAGGGTATAGAGTGTAGAGTGTAAGGTATAGAGTGTAGGGTATAGAATGTAGGGTATAGAGTGTAGGGTATAGAGTGTAGAGTGTAGGGTATAGAGTGTAGAGTGTAGTATATAGAGTGTAGGGTATAGTGTGTAGGGTATAGAGTGTAGGGTACAGAGTGTAGGGTATAGAGTGTAGAGTATAGGGTATAGAGTGTAGAGTGTAGGGTATAGAGTGTATGGTATAGAGTGTAGGGTATAGAGTGTAGGGTATAGAGTGTAGGGTATAGAGTGTAGGGAATAGAGTGTAGAGTGTAAGGTATAGAGTGTAGAGTGTAGGGTATAGAGTGTAGGGTATAGAGTGTAGAGTATAGGGATTAGAGTGTAGGGTATAGAGTGTAGGGTATAGAGTGTAGGGTATAGAGTGTAGAGTGTAAGGTATAGAGTGTAGGGTATAGAATGTAGGGTATAGAGTGTAGGGTATAGAGTGTAGGGTATAGAGTGTAGAGTGTAGGGTATAGAGTGTAGGGTATAGAGTGTAGGGTATAGAGTGTAGGGTGTAGGGTGTAGAGTGTAGGGTAAAGAGTGTAGGGTATAGAGTGTAGAGTGTAGGGTATAGAGTGTAGGGTATAGAGTGTAGGATATATAGTGTAGGGCATAGAGTGTAGGGTATATAGTTTAGGGTATAGAGTGTAGAGTGTAGGGTATAGAGTGTAGGGTATAGAGTGTAGGGTATAGAGTGTAGAGTGTAGGGCATAGAGTTTAGAGTGTAGGGTATAGAGTGTAGGGTATAGAGTGTAGGGTATAGAGTGTAGAGTGTAGGGTATAGAGTGTAGGGTATAGAGTGTAGGGTAGAGAGTGTAGAGTGTAGGGTATAGAGTGTAGGGTATAGAGTGTAGGGTATAGAGTGTAGAGTGTAGGGATTAGAGTGTAGGGTATAGAGTGTAGGGTGTAGGGTATAGAGTGTATGGTATAGAGTGTAGGGTATAGAGTGTAGGGTGTAGAGTGTAGGGTATAGAGTGTATGGTATAGAGTGTAGGGTATAGATTGTAGGGCATAGAGTGTAGGGAATAGAGTGTAGAGTGTAAGGTATAGAGTGTAGAGTGTAGGGTATAGAGTGTAGGGTATAGAGTGTAGAGTGTAGGGTATAGAGTGTATGGTATAGAGTGTAGGGTATAGAGTGTAGGGTGTAGAGTGTAGGGTATAAAGTGTACAGTGTAGGGTATAGAGTGTATGGTATAGAGTGTAGGGTATAGAGTGTAGAGTGTAGGGTATAGAGTGTAGGGTATAGAGTGTAGGGTATAGAGTGTAGGGCATAGAGTGTAGGGTATAGAGTGTAGGGTATAGAGTGTAGAGTGTAGGGTATAGAGTGTAGGGTATAGATTGTAGCGTGTAGGGTATAGAGTGTAGGGTATAGAGTGTAGGGTATAGAGTGTAGGGTATAGAGTGTAGGGTATAGAGTGTAGAGTGTAGGGTATAGAGTGTAGAGTGTAGGGTATAGAGTGTAGAGTGTAGGGTATAGAGTGTAGGGTATAGAGTGTAGGGTATAGAGTGTAGAGTGTAGGGTATTGAGTGTAGAGTGTAGGGTATAGAGTGTAGGGTATAGAGTGTAGGGTATAGAGTGTAGGGTATAGAGTGTAGGGTATAGAGTGTAGAGTGTAGGGTATAGAGTGTATGGTATAGAGTGTAGGGTATAGAGTGTAGGGTGTAGAGTGTAGGGTATAGAGTGTAGGGTATAGAGTGTAGGGTATAGAGTGTAGGGAATAGAGTGTAGAGTGTAAGGTATAGAGTGTAGAGTGTAGGGTATAGAGTGTAGGGTATAGAGTGTAGGGTATAGAGTGTAGGGCATAGAGTGTAGGGTATAGAGTGTAGGGTATAGAGTGTAGAGTGTAGGGTATAGAGTGTAGGGTATAGAGTGTAGGGTGTAGAGTGTAGGGTATAGAGTGTAGGGTATAGAGTGTAGAGTGTAGGGTATAGAGTGTAGAGTGTAGGGAATAGAGAGTAGAGTGTAAGGTATAGAGTGTAGAGTGTAGGGTATAGAGTGTAGGGTATAGACTGTAGAGTGTAGGGATTAGAGTGTAGGGTATAGAGTGTAGGGTATAGAGTGTAGAGTGTAAGGTATAGAGTGTAGGGTATAGAGTGTAGAGTGTAGGGTATAGAGTGTAGGGTATAGAGTGTAGGGTATAGAGTGTAGGGTATAGAGTGTAAAGTGTAGGGAATAGAGTGTAGAGTGTAGGGTATAGAGTGTAGAGTGTAGGGTATAGAGTGTAGGGTATAGAGTGTAGGGTATAGAGTGTAGGGTATAGAGTGTAGGGTATAGAGTGTAGAGTGTAGGGTATAGAGTGTAGAGTGTAGGGTATAGAGTGTTTGGTATAGAGTGTAGGGTATAGAGTGTAGGGTGTAGAGTGTAGGGTATAGAGTGTAGGGTATAGAGTGTAGGGTATAGAGTGTAGGGAATAGAGTCTAGAGAGTAAGGTATAGAGTGTAGAGTGTAGGGTATAGAGTGTAGGGTGTAGAGTGTAGGGTATAGAGTGTAGAGTGTAAGGTATAGAGTCTAGGGTATAGAGTGTAGGGTATAGAGTGTAGGGCATAGAGTGTAGGGTATAGAGTGTAGGGTATAGAGTGTAGAGTGTAGGGTATAGAGTGTAGGGTATAGAGTGTAGGGTGTAGAGTGTAGGGTATAGAGTGTAGGGTATAGAGTGTAGAGTGTAGGGTATAGAGTGTAGAGTGTAGGGTATAGAGTGTAGAGTGTAGGGTATAGAGTGTAGGGTATAGAGTGTAGAGTGTAGGGATTAGAGTGTAGGGTATAGAGTGTAGGGTATAGAGTGTAGGGTATAGAGTGTAGAGTGTAAGGTATAGAGTGTAGGGTATAGGGTGTAGGGTATAGAGTGTAGGGCATAGAGTGTAGGGTATAGAGTGTAGGGTATAGAGTGTAGAGTATAGGGTATAGAGTGTAGGGTATAGAGTGTAGGGTGTAGAGTGTAGAGTATAGAGTGTAGGATATAGAGTGTAGAGTGTAGGGTATAGAGTGTAGAGTGTAGGGTATAGAGTGTAGAGTGTAGGGTTTAGAGTGTAGGGTATAGAGTGTAGAGTGTAGGGATTAAAGTGTAGGGTATAGAGTGTAGGGTATAGAGTGTAGGGTATATTGTGTAGAGTGTAAGGTATAGAGTGTAGGGTATAGAGTGTAGGGTATAGAGTGTAGAGTGTAGGGTATAGAGTGTAGGGTATAGAGTGTAGGGTGTAGAGTGTAGGGTATAGAGTGTAGGGTATCGAGTGTAGAGTGTAGGGTATAGAGTGTAGAGTGTAGGGTATAGAGTGTAGAGTGTAGGGTATAGAGTGTAGGGTATAGAGTGTAGGGATTAGAGTGTAGGGTATAGAGTGTAGGGTATAGAGTGTAGAGTGTAGGGTATAGAGTGTAGAGTGTAGGGTATAGAGTGTAGGGTATAGAGTGTAGGGTATAGAGTGTAGGGTATAGAGTGTAGAGTGTAGGGTATAGAGTGTAGAGTGTAGGGTATAGAGTGTTTGGTATAGAGTGTAGGGTATAGAGTGTAGGGTGTAGAGTGTAGGGTATAGAGTGTAGGGTATAGAGTGTAGAGTGTAGGGATTAGAGTGTAGGGTATAGAGTGTAGGGTATAGAGTGTAGGGTATAGAGTGTAGAGTGTAGGGTATAGAGTGTAGGGCATAGAGTGTAGGGTATAGAGTGTAGGGTATAGAGTGTAGAGTATAGGGTATAGAGTGTAGGGTATAGAGTGTAGGGTGTAGAGTGTAGAGTATAGAGTGTAGGGTATAGAGTGTAGAGTGTAGGGTATAGAGTGTAGAGTGTAGGGTATAGAGTGTAGAGTGTAGGGTATAGAGTGTAGGGTATAGAGTGTAGAGTGTAGGGATTAAAGTGTAGGGTATAGAGTGTAGGGTATAGAGTGTAGGGTATATTGTGTAGAGTGTAAGGTATAGAGTGTAGGGTATAGAGTGTAGGGTATAGAGTGTAGAGTGTAGGGTATAGAGTGTAGGGTATAGAGTGTAGGGTGTAGAGTGTAGGGTATCGAGTGTAGAGTGTAGGGTATAGAGTGTAGAGTGTAGGGTATAGAGTGTAGGGTATAGAGTGTAGGGATTAGAGTGTAGGGTATAGAGTGTAGGGTATAGAGTGTAGAGTGTAGGGTATAGAGTGTAGAGTGTAGGGTATAGAGTGTAGGGTATAGAGTGTAGGGTATAGAGTGTAGGGTATAGAGTGTAGAGTGTAGGGTATAGAGTGTAGAGTGTAGGGTATAGAGTGTTTGGTATAGAGTGTAGGGTATAGAGTGTAGGGTGTAGAGTGTAGGGTATAGAGTGTAGGGTATAGAGTGTAGGGTATAGAGTGTAGGGAATAGAGTCTAGAGTGTAAGGTATAGAGTGTAGAGTGTAGGGTATAGAGTGTAGGGTGTAGAGTGTAGGGTATAGAGTGTAGAGTGTAAGGTATAGAGTCTAGGGTATAGAGTGTAGGGTATAGAGTGTAGGGCATAGAGTGTAGGGTATAGAGTGTAGGGTATAGAGTGTAGAGTGTAGGGTATAGAGTGTAGGGTATAGAGTGTAGGGTGTAGAGTGTAGGGTATAGAGTGTAGGGTATAGAGTGTAGAGTGTAGGGTATAGAGTGTAGAGTGTAGGGTATAGAGTGTAGAGTGTAGGGTATAGAGTGTAGGGTATAGAGTGTAGAGTGTAGGGATTAGAGTGTAGGGTATAGAGTGTAGGGTATAGAGTGTAGGGTATAGAGTGTAGAGTGTAAGGTATAGAGTGTAGGGTATAGAGTGTAGGGTATAGAGTGTAGGGCATACAGTGTAGGGTATAGAGTGTAGGGTATAGAGTGTAGAGTATAGGGTATAGAGTGTAGGGTATAGAGTGTAGGGTGTAGAGTGTAGAGTATAGAGTGTAGGGTATAGAGTGTAGAGTGTAGGGTATAGAGTGTAGAGTGTAGGGTATAGAGTGTAGAGTGTAGGGTATAGAGTGTAGGGTATAGAGTGTAGGGTATATTGTGTAGAGTGTAAGGTATAGAGTGTAGGGTATAGAGTGTAGGGTATAGAGTGTAGGGTATAGAGTGTAGAGTGTAGGGTATAGAGTGTAGGGTATAGAGTGTAGGGTGTAGAGTGTAGGGTATAGAGTGTAGGGTATCGAGTGTAGAGTGTAGGGTATAGAGTGTAGAGTGTAGGGTATAGAGTGTAGGGTATAGAGTGTAGGGATTAGAGTGTAGGGTATAGAGTGTAGGGTATAGAGTGTAGAGTGTAAGGTATAGAGTGTAGGGTATAGAGTGTAGGGTATAGAGTGTAGGGCATAGAGTGTAGGGTATAGAGTGTAGGGTATAGAGTGTAGAGTATAGGGTATAGAGTGTATGATATAGAGTGTAGGGTATAGAGTGTAGGGTGTAGAGTGTAGGGTATAGAGTGTAGGGTTTAGAGTGTAGGGTATAGAGTGTAGGGTATAGAGTGTAGGGAATAGAGTGTAGAGTGTAGGTTATAGAGTGTAGAGTGTAGGGATTAGAGTGTAGGGTATAGAGTGTAGGGTATAGAGTGTAGAGTGTAAGGTATAGAGTGTAGGGTATAGAGTGTAGGGTATAGAGTGTAGGGCATAGAGTGTAGGGTATAGAGTGTAGGGTATAGAGTGTAGAGTGTAGGGTATGGAGTGTAGGGTATAGAGTATAGGGTATAGAGTGTAGGGTATAGAGTGTACGGTATAGAGTGTAGGGTATATAGTTTAGGGTATAGAGTGTAGAGTGTAGGGTATAGAGTGTACGGTATAGAGTGTAGAGTGTAGGGCATAGAGTTTAGAGTGTAGGGTGTAGAGTGTAGGGTATAGAGTGTAGGCTATAGAGTGTAGAGTGTAGGGTATAGAGTGTAGGGTATAGAGTGTAGGGTATAGAGTGTAGAGTGTAGGGTATAGAGTGTAGGGCATAGAGTGTAGGGTATAGAGTGTAGGGCATAGAGTGTAGGGTATATAGTTTAGGGTATAGAGTGTAGAGTGTAGGGTATAGAGTGTAGGGTATAGAGTGTAGAGTGTAGGGCATAGAGTTTAGAGTGTAGGGTATAGAGTGTAGGGTATAGAGTGTAGGGTATAGAGTGTAGAGTGTAGGGTATAGAGTGTAGGGTATAAAGTGTTGGGTATAGAATGTAGGGTAGAGAGTGTAGAGTGTAGGGTATAGAGTGTAGGGTATAGAGTGTAGGGTATAGAGTGTAGAGTGTAGTGATTAGAGTGTAGGGTATAGAGTGTAGGGTGTAGGGTGTAGAGTGTATGGTATAGAGTGTAGGGTATAGAGTGTAGGGTGTAGAGTGTAGGATATAGAGTGTATGGTATAGAGTGTAGGGTATAGAGTGTAGGGTATAGAGTGTAGGGAATAGAGTGTAGAGTGTAAGGTATAGAGTGTAGAGTGTAGGGTATAGAGTGTAGGGTATAGAGTGTAGAGTGTAGGGATTAGAGTGTAGGGTATAGAGTGTAGGGTGTAGAGTGTAGCGTATAGAGTGTAATGTGTAGGGTATAGAGTGTATGGTATAGAGTGTAGGGTATAGAGTGTAGGGTGTAGAGTGTAGGGTATAGAGTGTAGGGTATAGAGTGTAGGGTATAGAGTGTAGGGTATAGAGTGTAGAGTGTAGGGTATAGAGTGTAGGGTATAGAGTGTAGGGTATAGAGTGTAGGGTAGAGAGTGTAGAATGTAGGGATTAGAGTGTAGGGTATAGAGTGTAGGGTGTAGAGTGTAGGGTATAGAGTGTAGAGTGTAGGGTATAGAGTGTATGGTATAGAGTGTAGGGTATAGAGTGTAGGGTGTAGAGTGTAGGTTATAGAGTGTAGGGTATAGAGTGTAGGGTATAGAGTGTATGGTATAGAGTGTAGGGTATAGAGTGTAGGGTGTAGAGTGTAGGGTATAGAGTGTTTGGTGTAGAGTGTATGGTATAGAGTGTAGGGTATAGAGTGTAGAGTGTATGGTATAGCGTGTAGGGTATAGAGTGTAGGGTATAGAGTGTATGTTATAGAGTGTAGGGTATAGAGTGTAGAGTGTAGGGTATAGAGTTTAGATTGTAGGGTATAGAGTGTAGGGTATAGAGTGTAAGGTATAGAGTGTAGGGTGTAGAGTGTAGGGTATAGAGTGTAGGGTATAGAGTGTAGGGTATAGAGTGTATGGTATAGAGTGTAGGGTATAGAGTGTATGGTATAGAGTGTAGGGTATAGAGTGTAGAGTGTATGGTATAGAGTGTAGGGTATAGAGTGTAGGGTATAGAGTGTAGGGAATAGAGTGTAGAGTGTAAGGTATAGAGTGTAGAGTGTAGGGTATAGAGTGTAGGGTATAGAGTGTAGAGTGTAGGGATTAGAGTGTACCGTATAGAGTGTAAAGTGTAGGGTATAGAGTGTATGGTATAGATTGTAGGGTATAGAGTGTAGGGTGTAGAGTGTAGGGTATAGAGTGTAGGGTATAGAGTGTAGGGTATAGAGTGTAGGGTATAGAGTGTAGAGTGTAGGGTATAGAGTTTAGGGTATAGAGTGTAGGGTATAGAGTGTAGGGTAGAGAGTGTAGAATGTAGGGATTAGAGTGTAGGGTATAGAGTGTAGGGTGTAGAGTGTAGGGTATAGAGTGTAGAGTGTAGGGTATAGAGTGTATGGTATAGAGTGTAGGGTATAGAGTGTAGGGTGTAGAGTGTAGGGTATAAAGTGTAGAGTGTAGGGTATAGAGTGTATGGTATAGAGTGTAGGGTATAGAGTGTAGAGTGTAGGGTATAGAGTGTAGGGTATAGAGTGTAGGGTATAGAGTGTAGGGCATAGAGTGTAGGGTATAGAGTGTAGGGTATAGAGTGTAGAGTGTTGGGTATAGAGTGTAGGGTATAGATTGTAGAGTGTAGGGTATAGAGTGTAGGGTATAGAGTGTAGGGTATAGAGTGTAGGGTATAGAGTGTAGGGTATAGAGTGTAGAGTGTAGGGTATAGAGTGTAGAGTGTAGGGTATAGAGTGTAGAGTGTAGGGTATAGAGTGTAGGGTATAGAGTGTAGGGTATAGAGTGTAGGATATAGAGTGTAGGGTATAGAGTGTAGAGTGTAGGGTATAGAGTGTATGGTATAGAGTGTAGGGTATAGAGTGTAGGGTGTAGAGTGTAGGGTATAGAGTGTAGGGTATAGAGTGTAGGGTATAGAGTGTAGGGAATAGAGTGTAGAGTGTAAGGTATAGAGTGTAGAGTGTAGGGTATAGAGTGTAGGGTATAGAGTGTAGAGTGTAGGGATTAGAGTGTAGGGTATAGAGTGTAGGGTATAGAGTGTAGAGTGTAAGGTATAGAGTGTAGGGTATAGAGTGTAGGGTATAGAGTGTAGGGCATAGAGTGTAGGGTATAGAGTGTAGGGTATAGAGTGTAGAGTGTAGGGTATAGAGTGTAGGGTATAGAGTGTAGGGTGTAGAGTGTAGGGTATAGAGTGTAGGGTATAGAGTGTAGAGTGTAGGGTATAGAGTGTAGAGTGTAGGGAATAGAGTGTAGCGTGTAAGGTATAGAGTGTAGAGTGTAGGGTATAGAGTGTAGGGTATAGAGTGTAGAGTGTAGGGATTAGAGTGTAGGGTATAGAGTGTAGGGTATAGAGTGTAGAGTGTAAGGTATAGAGTGTAGGGTATAGAGTGTAGGGTATAGAGTGTAGGGCATAGAGTGTAGGGTATAGAGTGTAGGGTATAGAGTGTAGAGTGTAGGGTATAGAGTGTAGGGTATAGAGTGTAGGGTGTAGAGTGTAGGGTATAGAGTGTAGGGTATAGAGTGTAGAGTGTAGGGTATAGAGTGTAGAGTGTAGGGAATAGAGTGTAGAGTGTAAGGTATAGAGTGTAGAGTGTAGGGTATAGAGTGTAGGGTATAGAGTGTAGAGTGTAGGGATTAGAGTGTAGGGTATAGAGTGTAGGGTATAGAGTGTAGAGTGTAAGGTATAGAGTGTAGGGTATAGAGTGTAGGGTATAGAGTGTAGGGCATAGAGTGTAGGGTATAGAGTGTAGGGTATAGAGTGTAGAGTGTAGGGTATAGAGTGTAGGGTATAGAGTGTAGGGTGTAGAGTGTAGGGTATAGAGTGTAGGGTATAGAGTGTAGAGTGTAGGGTATAGAGTGTAGAGTGTAGGGTATAGAGTGTAGAGTGTAGGGTATAGAGTGTAGAGTGTAGTATATAGAGTGTAGGGTATAGTGTGTAGGGTATAGAGTGTAGGGTACAGAGTGTAGGGTATAGAGTGTAGAGTATAGGGTATAGAGTGTATGGTATAGAGTGTAGGGTATAGAGTGTAGGGTATAGAGTGTAGGGTATAGAGTGTAGGGAATAGAGTGTAGAGTGTAAGGTATAGAGTGTAGAGTGTAGGGTATAGAGTGTAGGGTATAGAGTGTAGGGAATAGAGTGTAGAGTGTAAGGAATAGAGTGTAGAGTGTAGGGTATAGAGTGTAGGGTATAGAGTGTAGAGTGTAGGGATTAGAGTGTAGGGTATAGAGTGTAGGGTATAGAGTGTAGGGTATAGAGTGTAGAGTATAAGGTATAGAGTGTAGGGTATAGAGTGTAGGGTATAGAGTGTAGGGTATAGAGTGTAGGGTATAGAGTGTAGAGTGTAGGGTATAGAGTGTAGGGTATAGAGTGTAGGGTATAGAGTGTAGGGTATAGAGTGTAGGGTATAGAGTGTAGAGTGTAGGGTGTAGAGTGTAGGGTAAAGAGTGTAGGGTATAGAGTGTAGAGTGTAGGGTATAGAGTGTAGGGTATAGAATGTAGGGTATATAGTGTAGGGCATAGAGTGTAGGGTATATAGTTTAGGGTATAGAGTGTAGAGTGTAGGGTATAGAGTGTAGGGTATAGAGTGTAGGGTATAGAGTGTAGAGTGTAGGGCATAGAGTGTAGGGTATAGAGTGTAGGGTAGAGAGTGTAGAGTGTAGGGTATAGAGTGTAGGGTATAGAGTGTAGGGTATAGAGTGTAGAGTGTAGGGATTAGAGTGTAGGGTATAGAGTGTAGAGTGTAGGGTATAGAGTGTAGGGTATAGAGTGTAGGGTATAGAGTGTAGAGTGTAGGGATTAGAGTGTAGGGTATAGAGTGTAGAGTGTAGGGTATAGAGTGTAGGGTATAGAGTGTAGGGTATAGAGTGTAGGGTATAGAGTGTAGGGTATAGAGTGTAGAGTGTAGGGTGTAGAGTGTAGGGTAAAGAGTGTAGGGTATAGAGTGTAGAGTGTAGGGTATAGAGTGTAGGGTATAGAGTGTAGGGTATATAGTGTAGGGCATAGAGTGTAGGGTATATAGTTTAGGGTATAGAGTGTAGAGTGTAGGGTATAGAGTGTAGGGTATAGAGTGTAGGGTATAGAGTGTAGAGTGTAGGGTATAGAGTGTAGGGTATAGAGTGTAGGGTAGAGAGTGTAGAGTGTAGGGTATAGAGTGTAGGGTATAGAGTGTAGGGTATAGAGTGTAGAGTGTAGGGATTAGAGTGTAGGGTATAGAGTGTAGGGTGTAGGGTATAGAGTGTATGGTATAGAGTGTAGGGTATAGAGTGTAGGGTGTAGAGTGTAGGGTATAGAGTGTATGGTATAGAGTGTAGGGTATAGATTGTAGGGCATAGAGTGTAGGGAATAGAGTGTAGAGTGTAAGGTATAGAGTGTAGAGTGTAGGGTATAGAGTGTAGAGTGTAGGGATTAGAGTGTAGGGTATAGAGTGTAGGGTGTAGAGTGTAGCGTATAGAGTGTAAAGTGTAGGGTATAGAGTGTATGGTATAGAGTGTAGGGTATAGAGTGTAGGGTGTAGAGTGTAGAGTGTAGGGATTAGAGTGTAGGGTATAGAGTGTAGGGTGTAGAGTGTAGCGTATAGAGTGTAAAGTGTAGGGTATAGAGTGTATGGTATAGAGTGTAGGGTATAGAGTGTAGGGTGTAGAGTGTAGGGTATAGAGTGTAGGGTATAGAGTGTAGGGTATAGAGTGTAGGGTATAGAGTGTAGGGTATAAAGTATAGAGTGTAGGGTATAGAGTGTAGGGTATAGAGTGTAGGGTATAGAGTGTAGGGTAGAGAGTGTAGAATGTAGGGATTAGAGTGCAGGGTATAGAGTGTAGGGTGTAGAGTGTAGGGCATAGAGTTTAGAGTGTAGGGTATAGAGTGTAGGGTATAGAGTGTAGGGTATAGAGTGTAGAGTGTAGGGTATAGAGTGTAGGGTATAGAGTGTAGGGTAGAGAGTGTAGAGTGTAGGGTATAGAGTGTAGGGTATAGAGTGTAGGGTATAGAGTGTAGAGTGTAGGGATTAGAGTGTAGGGTATAGAGTGTAGGGTGTAGGGTATAGAGTGTATGGTATAGAGTGTAGGGTATAGAGTGTAGGGTGTAGAGTGTAGGGTATAGAGTGTATGGTATAGAGTGTAGGGTATAGATTGTAGGGCATAGAGTGTAGGGAATAGAGTGTAGAGTGTAAGGTATAGAGTGTAGAGTGTAGGGTATAGAGTGTAGGGTATAGAGTGTAGAGTGTAGGGATTAGAGTGTAGGGTATAGAGTGTAGGGTGTAGAGTGTAGCGTATAGAGTGTAAAGTGTAGGGTATAGAGTGTATGGTATAGAGTGTAGGGTATAGAGTGTAGGGTGTAGAGTGTAGGGTATAGAGTGTAGGGTATAGAGTGTAGGGTATAGAGTGTAGGGTATAGAGTGTAGGGTATAAAGTATAGAGTGTAGGGTATAGAGTGTAGGGTATAGAGTGTAGGGTATAGAGTGTAGGGTAGAGAGTGTAGAATGTAGGGATTAGAGTGCAGGGTATAGAGTGTAGGGTGTAGAGTGTAGGGTATAGAGTGTAGAGTGTAGGGTATAGAGTGTATGGTATAGAGTGTAGGGTATAGAGTGTAGGGTGTAGAGTGTAGGGTATAGAGTGTAGAGTGTAGGGTATAGAGTGTAGGGTATAGAGTGTAGGGTATAGAGTGTAGGGTATAGAGTGTATGGTATAGAGTGTAGAGTGTAGGGTATAGAGTGTAGAGTGTAGGGTATAGAGTGTAGAGTGTAGGGTATAGAGTGTAGGGTATAGAGTGTAGGGTATAGAGTGTAGGGTATAGAGTGTAGAGTGTAGGGTATAGAGTGTAGAGTGTAGGGTATAGAGTGTATGGTATAGAGTGTAGGGTATAGAGTGTAGGGTGTAGAGTGTAGGGTATAGAGTGTAGGGTATAGAGTGTAGGGTATAGAGTGTAGGGATTAGAGTGTAGAGTGTAAGGTGTAGAGTGTAGGGTATAGAGTGTAGGGTATAGAGTGTAGAGTGTAGGGATTAGAGTGTAGGGTATAGAGTGTAGGGTATAGAGTGTAGGGTATAGAGTGTAGAGTGTAAGGTATAGAGTGTAGGGTATAGAGTGTAGGGTATAGAGTGTAGGGCATAGAGTGTAGGGTATAGAGTGTAGGGTATAGAGTGTAGAGTGTAGGGTATAGAGTGTAGGGTATAGAGTGTAGGGTGTAGAGTGTAGGGTATAGAGTGTAGGGTATAGAGTGTAGAGTGTAGGGTATAGAGTGTAGAGTGTAGGGTATAGAGTGTAGAGTGTAGGGTATAGAGTGTAGGGTATAGTGTGTAGGGCATAGAGTGTAGGGTATAGAGTGTAGGGTATAGAGTGTAGGGTATAGAGTGTAGGGTATAGAGTGTAGAGTGTAGGGTATAGAGTGTAGAGTGTAGGGTATAGAGTGTAGAGTGTAGGGTATAGAGTGTAGGGTATAGTGTGTAGGGTATAGAGTGTAGGGTATAGAGTGTAGGGTATAGAGTGTAGAGTATAGGGTATAGAGTGTAGAGTGTAGGGTATAGAGTGTATGGTATAGAGTGTAGGGTATAGAGTGTAGGGTGTAGAGTGTAGGGTATAGAGTGTAGGGTATAGAGTGTAGGGTATAGAGTGTAGGGTATAGAGTGTAGGGAATAGATTGTAGAGTGTAAGGTATAGAGTGAAGAGTATAGGGTATAGAGTGTCGGGTATAGAGTGTAGAGTGTAGGGATTAGAGTGTAGGATATAGAGTGTAGGGTATAGAGTGTAGGGTATAGAGTGTAGAGTGTAAGGTATAGAGTGTAGGGTATAGAGTGTAGGGTATAGAGTGTAGGGCATAGAGTGTAGGGTATAGAGTGTAGGGTATAGAGAGTAGAGTGTAGGGTATAGAGTGTAGGGTATAGAGTGTAGGGTATAGAGTGTAGGGTATAGAGTGTAGGGTATAGAGTGTAGAGTGTAGGGTATAGAGTGTAGGGTATAGAGTGTAGAGTGTAGGGTATAGAGTGTAGGGTATAGAGTGTAGGGTATAGAGTGAAGGGCATAGAGTGTAGGGTATATAGTTTAGAGTATAGAGTGTAGAGTGTAGGGTATAGAGTGTAGGGTATAGAGTGTAGGGTATAGAGTGTAGAGTGTAGGGCATAGAGTTTAGAGTGTAGGGTATAGAGTGTAGGGTATAGAGTGTAGGGTATAGAGTGTAGAGTGTAGGGTATAGAGTGTAGGGTATAGAGTGTTGGGTATAGAGTGTAGGTTAGAGAGTGTAGAGTGTAGGGCATAGAGTTTAGAGTGTAGGGTATAGAGTGTAGGGTATAGAGTGTAGGGTATAGCGTGTAGGGTATAGAGTGTAGAGTGTAGGGTATAGAGTGTAGGGTATAGAGTGTAGGGAATAGAGTGTAGAGTGTAAGGTATAGAGTGTAGAGTGTAGGGTATAGAGTGTAGGGTATAGAGTGTAGAGTGTAGGGATTAGAGTGTAGGGTATAGAGTGTAGGGTATATAGTTTAGGGTATAGAGTGTAGAGTGTAGGGTATAGAGTGTAGGGTATAAAGTGTAGGGAATAGAGTGTAGAGTGTAAGGTATAGAGTGTAGAGTGTAGGGTATAGAGTGTAGGGTATAGAGTGTAGAGTGTAGGGATTAGAGTGTAGGGTATAGAGTGTAGGGTATATAGTTTAGGGTATAGAGTGTAGAGTGTAGGGTATAGAGTGTAGGGTATAGAGTGTAGGGAATAGAGTGTAGAGTGTAAGGTATAGAGTGTAGAGTGTAGGGTATAGAGTGTAGGGTATAGAGTGTAGAGTGTAGGGATTAGAGTGTAGGGTATAGAGTGTAGGGTATAGAGTGTAGGGTATAGAGTGTAGAGTGTAGGGTATAGAGTGTAGGGTATAGAGTGTAGGGTAGAGAGTGTAGAGTGTAGGGTATAGAGTGTAGGGTATAGAGTGTAGGGTATAGAGTGTAGAGTGTAGGGATTAGAGTGTAGGGTATAGAGTGTAGGGTGTAGGGTATAGAGTGTATGGTATAGAGTGTAGGGTATAGAGTGTAGGGTGTAGAGTGTAGGGTATAGAGTGTATGGTATAGAGTGTAGGGTATAGATTGTAGGGCATAGAGTGTAGGGAATAGAGTGTAGAGTGTAAGGTATAGAGTGTAGAGTGTAGGGTATAGAGTGTAGGGTATAGCGTGTAGAGTGTAGGGATTAGAGTGTAGGGTATAGAGTGTAGGGTGTAGAGTGTAGCGTATAGAGTGTAAAGTGTAGGGTATAGAGTGTATGGTATAGAGTGTAGGGTATAGAGTGTAGGGTGTAGAGTGTAGGGTATAGAGTGTAGGGTATAGAGTGTAGAGTATAGAGTGTAGGGTATAGAGTGTAGGGTATAAAGTATAGAGTGTAGGTTATAGAGTGTAGGGTATAGAGTGTAGGGTAGAGAGTGTAGAATGTAGGGATTAGAGTGCAGGGTATAGAGTGTAGGGTGTAGAGTGTAGGGTATAGAGTGTAGAGTGTAGGGTATAGAGTGTATGGTATAGAGTGTAGGGTATAGAGTGTAGGGTGTAGAGTGTAGGGTATAGAGTGTAGAGTGTAGGGTATAGAGTGTATGGTATAGAGTGTAGGGTATAGAGTGTAGGGTATAGAGTGTAGGGAATAGAGTGTAGAGTGTAAGGTATAGAGTGTAGAGTGTAGGGTATAGAGTGTAGGGTATAGAGTGTAGAGTGTAGGGATTAGAGTGTAGGGTATAGAGTGTAGGGTATATAGTTTAGGGTATAGAGTGTAGAGTGTAGGGTATAGAGTGTAGGGTATAAAGTGTAGGGAATAGAGTGTAGAGTGTAAGGTATAGAGTGTAGAGTGTAGGGTATAGAGTGTAGGGTATAGAGTGTAGAGTGTAGGGATTAGAGTGTAGGGTATAGAGTGTAGGGTATATAGTTTAGGGTATAGAGTGTAGAGTGTAGGGTATAGAGTGTAGGGTATAAAGTGTAGGGAATAGAGTGTAGAGTGTAAGGTATAGAGTGTAGAGTGTAGGGTATAGAGTGTAGGGTATAGAGTGTAGAGTGTAGGGATTAGAGTGTAGGGTATAGAGTGTAGGGTATATAGTTTAGGGTATAGAGTGTAGAGTGTAGGGTATAGAGTGTAGGGTATAGAGTGTAGGGAATAGAGTGTAGAGTGTAAGGTATAGAGTGTAGAGTGTAGGGTATAGAGTGTAGGGTATAGAGTGTAGAGTGTAGGGATTAGAGTGTAGGGTATAGAGTGTAGGGTATAGAGTGTAGGGTATAGAGTGTAGAGTGTAGGGTATAGAGTGTAGGGTATAGAGTGTAGGGTAGAGAGTGTAGAGTGTAGGGTATAGAGTGTAGGGTATAGAGTGTAGGGTATAGAGTGTAGAGTGTAGGGATTAGAGTGTAGGGTATAGAGTGTAGGGTGTAGGGTATAGAGTGTATGGTATAGAGTGTAGGGTATAGAGTGTAGGGTGTAGAGTGTAGGGTATAGAGTGTATGGTATAGAGTGTAGGGTATAGATTGTAGGGCATAGAGTGTAGGGAATAGAGTGTAGAGTGTAAGGTATAGAGTGTAGAGTGTAGGGTATAGAGTGTAGGGTATAGAGTGTAGAGTGTAGGGATTAGAGTGTAGGGTATAGAGTGTAGGGTGTAGAGTGTAGCGTATAGAGTGTAAAGTGTAGGGTATAGAGTGTATGGTATAGAGTGTAGGGTATAGAGTGTAGGGTGTAGAGTGTAGGGTATAGAGTGTAGGGTATAGAGTGTAGGGTATAGAGTGTAGGGTATAGAGTGTAGGGTATAAAGTATAGAGTGTAGGTTATAGAGTGTAGGGTATAGAGTGTAGGGTAGAGAGTGTAGAATGTAGGGATTAGAGTGCAGGGTATAGAGTGTAGGGTGTAGAGTGTAGGGTATAGAGTGTAGAGTGTAGGGTATAGAGTGTATGGTATAGAGTGTAGGGTATAGAGTGTAGGGTGTAGAGTGTAGGGTATAGAGTGTAGAGTGTAGGGTATAGAGTGTATGGTATAGAGTGTAGGGTATAGAGTGTAGGGTATAGAGTGTAGGGTATAGAGTGTTTGGTATAGAGTGTAGAGTGTAGGGTATAGAGTGTAGAGTGTAGGGTATAGAGTGTAGAGTGTAGGGTATAGAGTGTAGGGTATAGAGTGTAGGGTATAGAGTGTAGGGTATAGAGTGTAGAGTGTAGGGTATAGAGTGTAGAGTGTAGGGTATAGAGTGTATGGTATAGAGTGTAGGGTATAGAGTGTAGGGTGTAGAGTGTAGGGTATAGAGTGTAGGGTATAGAGTGTAGGGTATAGAGTGTAGGGATTAGAGTGTAGAGGGTAAGGTGTAGAGTGTAGGGTATAGAGTGTAGGGTATAGAGTGTAGAGTGTAGGGATTAGAGTGTAGGGTATAGAGTGTAGGGTATAGAGTGTAGGGTATAGAGTGTAGAGTGTAAGGTATAGAGTGTAGGGTATAGAGTGTAGGGTATAGAGTGTAGGGCATAGAGTGTAGGGTATAGAGTGTAGGGTATAGAGTGTAGAGTGTAGGGTATAGAGTGTAGGGTATAGAGTGTAGGGTGTAGAGTGTAGGGTATAGAGTGTAGGGTATAGAGTGTAGAGTGTAGGGTAT
The DNA here is from genome assembly GCF_032444005.1 of Ranitomeya imitator. NCBI lineage: Eukaryota > Metazoa > Chordata > Amphibia > Anura > Dendrobatidae > Ranitomeya > Ranitomeya imitator. The sequence goes on along the minus strand of NW_027194416.1, from coordinate 283,676 downwards.
AGAGTGTAGAGTGTAGGGTATAGAGTGTAGAGTGTAGGGTATAGAGTGTAGGGTATAGTGTGTAGGGCATAGAGTGTAGGGTATAGAGTGTAGGGTATAGAGTGTAGGGTATAGAGTGTAGGGTATAGAGTGTAGGGTATAGAGTGTAGAGTGTAGGGTATAGAGTGTAGGGTATAGAGTGTAGGGTGTAGAGTGTAGGGTATAGAGTGTAGGGTATAGAGTGTTTGGTATAGAGTGTAGAGTGTAGGGTATAGAGTGTAGAGTGTAGGGTATAGAGTGTAGAGTGTAGGGTATAGAGTGTAGGGTATAGAGTGTAGGGTATAGAGTGTAGGGTATAGAGTGTAGAGTGTAGGGTATAGAGTGTAGAGTGTAGGGTATAGAGTGTATGGTATAGAGTGTAGGGTATAGAGTGTAGGGTGTAGAGTGTAGGGTATAGAGTGTAGGGTATAGAGTGTAGGGTATAGAGTGTAGGGATTAGAGTGTAGAGGGTAAGGTGTAGAGTGTAGGGTATAGAGTGTAGGGTATAGAGTGTAGAGTGTAGGGATTAGAGTGTAGGGTATAGAGTGTAGGGTATAGAGTGTAGGGTATAGAGTGTAGAGTGTAAGGTATAGAGTGTAGGGTATAGAGTGTAGGGTATAGAGTGTAGGGCATAGAGTGTAGGGTATAGAGTGTAGGGTATAGAGTGTAGAGTGTAGGGTATAGAGTGTAGGGTATAGAGTGTAGGGTGTAGAGTGTAGGGTATAGAGTGTAGGGTATAGAGTGTAGAGTGTAGGGTATAGAGTGTAGAGTGTAGGGTATAGAGTGTAGAGTGTAGGGTATAGAGTGTAGGGTATAGTGTGTAGGGCATAGAGTGTAGGGTATAGAGTGTAGGGTATAGAGTGTAGGGTATAGAGTGTAGGGTATAGAGTGTAGGGTATAGAGTGTAGAGTGTAGGGTATAGAGTGTAGAGTGTAGGGTATAGAGTGTAGAGTGTAGGGTATAGAGTGTAGGGTATAGTGTGTAGGGTATAGAGTGTAGGGTATAGAGTGTAGGGTATAGAGTGTAGAGTATAGGGTATAGAGTGTAGAGTGTTGGGTATAGAGTGTATGGTATAGAGTGTAGGGTATAGAGTGTAGGGTGTAGAGTGTAGGGTATAGAGTGTAGGGTATAGAGTGTAGGGTATAGAGTGTAGGGTATAGAGTGTAGGGAATAGATTGTAGAGTGTAAGGTATAGAGTGTAGAGTGTAGGGTATAGAGTGTAGGGTATAGAGTGTAGAGTGTAGGGATTAGAGTGTAGGATATAGAGTGTAGGGTATAGAGTGTAGGGTATAGAGTGTAGAGTGTAAGGTATAGAGTGTAGGGTATAGAGTGTAGGGTATAGAGTGTAGGGCATAGAGTGTAGGGTATAGAGTGTAGGGTATAGAGAGTAGAGTGTAGGGTATAGAGTGTAGGGTATAGAGTGTAGGGTATAGAGTGTAGGGTATAGAGTGTAGGGTATAGAGTGTAGAGTGTAGGGTATAGAGTGTAGGGTATAGAGTGTAGAGTGTAGGGTATAGAGTGTAGGGTATAGAGTGTAGGGTATAGAGTGAAGGGCATAGAGTGTAGGGTATATAGTTTAGGGTATAGAGTGTAGAGTGTAGGGTATAGAGTGTAGGGTATAGAGTGTAGGGTATAGAGTGTAGAGTGTAGGGCATAGAGTTTAGAGTGTAGGGTATAGAGTGTAGGGTATAGAGTGTAGGGTATAGAGTGTAGAGTGTAGGGTATAGAGTGTAGGGTATAGAGTGTTGGGTATAGAGTGTAGGGTAGAGAGTGTAGAGTGTAGGGCATAGAGTTTAGAGTGTAGGGTATAGAGTGTAGGGTATAGAGTGTAGGGTATAGCGTGTAGGGTATAGAGTGTAGAGTGTAGGGTATAGAGTGTAGGGTATAGAGTGTAGGGAATAGAGTGTAGAGTGTAAGGTATAGAGTGTAGAGTGTAGGGTATAGAGTGTAGGGTATAGAGTGTAGAGTGTAGGGATTAGAGTGTAGGGTATAGAGTGTAGGGTATATAGTTTAGGGTATAGAGTGTAGAGTGTAGGGTATAGAGTGTAGGGTATAAAGTGTAGGGAATAGAGTGTAGAGTGTAAGGTATAGAGTGTAGAGTGTAGGGTATAGAGTGTAGGGTATAGAGTGTAGAGTGTAGGGATTAGAGTGTAGGGTATAGAGTGTAGGGTATATAGTTTAGGGTATAGAGTGTAGAGTGTAGGGTATAGAGTGTAGGGTATAGAGTGTAGGGAATAGAGTGTAGAGTGTAAGGTATAGAGTGTAGAGTGTAGGGTATAGAGTGTAGGGTATAGAGTGTAGAGTGTAGGGATTAGAGTGTAGGGTATAGAGTGTAGGGTATAGAGTGTAGGGTATAGAGTGTAGAGTGTAGGGTATAGAGTGTAGGGTATAGAGTGTAGGGTAGAGAGTGTAGAGTGTAGGGTATAGAGTGTAGGGTATAGAGTGTAGGGTATAGAGTGTTGAGTGTAGGGATTAGAGTGTAGGGTATAGAGTGTAGGGTGTAGGGTATAGAGTGTATGGTATAGAGTGTAGGGTATAGAGTGTAGGGTGTAGAGTGTAGGGTATAGAGTGTATGGTATAGAGTGTAGGGTATAGATTGTAGGGCATAGAGTGTAGGGAATAGAGTGTAGAGTGTAAGGTATAGAGTGTAGAGTGTAGGGTATAGAGTGTAGGGTATAGAGTGTAGAGTGTAGGGATTAGAGTGTAGGGTATAGAGTGTAGGGTGTAGAGTGTAGCGTATAGAGTGTAAAGTGTAGGGTATAGAGTGTATGGTATAGAGTGTAGGGTATAGAGTGTAGGGTATAGAGTGTAGAGTGTAGGGTATAGAGTGTAGAGTGTAGGGTATAGAGTGTAGGGTATAGAGTGTAGGGTATAGAGTGTAGGGTATAGAGTGTAGAGTGTAGGGTATAGAGTGTAGAGTGTAGGGTATAGAGTGTAGAGTGTAGGGTATAGAGTGTAGGGTATAGTGTGTAGGGTATAGAGTGTAGGGTATAGAGTGTAGGGTATAGATTGTAGAGTATAGGGTATAGAGTGTAGAGTGTAGGGTATAGAGTGTATGGTATAGAGTGTAGGGTATAGAGTGTAGGGTGTAGAGTGTAGGGTATAGAGTGTAGGGTATAGAGTGTAGGGTATAGAGTGTAGGGTATAGAGTGTAGGGAATAGATTGTAGAGTGTAAGGTATAGAGTGTAGAGTGTAGGGTATAGAGTGTAGGGTATAGAGTGTAGAGTGTAGGGATTAGAGTGTAGGATATAGAGTGTAGGGTATAGAGTGTAGGGTATAGAGTGTAGAGTGTAAGGTATAGAGTGTAGGGTATAGAGTGTAGGGTATAGAGTGTAGGGCATAGAGTGTAGGGTATAGAGTGTAGGGTATAGAGAGTAGAGTGTAGGGTATAGAGTGTAGGGTATAGAGTGTAGGGTATAGAGTGTAGGGTATAGAGTGTAGGGTATAGAGTGTAGAGTGTAGGGTATAGAGTGTAGGGTATAGAGTGTAGAGTGTAGGGTATAGAGTGTAGGGTATAGAGTGTAGGGTATAGAGTGAAGGGCATAGAGTGTAGGGTATATAGTTTAGGGTATAGAGTGTAGAGTGTAGGGTATAGAGTGTAGGGTATAGAGTGTAGGGTATAGAGTGTAGAGTGTAGGGCATAGAGTTTAGAGTGTAGGGTATAGAGTGTAGGGTATAGAGTGTAGGGTATAGAGTGTAGAGTGTAGGGTATAGAGTGTAGGGTATAGAGTGTTGGGTATAGAGTGTAGGGTAGAGAGTGTAGAGTGTAGGGCATAGAGTTTAGAGTGTAGGGTATAGAGTGTAGGGTATAGAGTGTAGGGTATAGAGTGTTGGGTATAGAGTGTAGAGTGTAGGGTATAGAGTGTAGGGTATAGAGTGTAGGGAATAGAGTGTAGAGTGTAAGGTATAGAGTGTAGAGTGTAGGGTATAGAGTGTAGGGTATAGAGTGTAGAGTGTAGGGATTAGAGTGTAGGGTATAGAGTGTAGGGTATATAGTTTAGGGTATAGAGTGTAGAGTGTAGGGTATAGAGTGTAGGGTATAAAGTGTAGGGTATAGAGTGTAGAGTGTAGGGCATAGAGTTTAGAGTGTAGAGTATAGAGTGTAGGGTATAGAGTGTAGGGTATATAGTGTAGAGTGTAGGGTATAGAGTGTAGGGTATAGAGTGTAGGGAATAGAGTGTAGAGTGTAAGGTATAGAGTGTAGAGTGTAGGGTATAGAGTGTAGGGTATAGAGTGTAGAGTGTAGGGATTAGAGTGTAGGGTATAGAGTGTAGGGTGTAGAGTGTAGCGTAAAGAGTGTAAAGTGTAGGGTATAGAGTGTATGGTATAGAGTGTAGGGTATAGAGTGTAGGGTGTAGAGTGTAGGGTATAGAGTGTAGGGTGTAGAGTGTAGCGTAAAGAGTGTAAAGTGTAGGGTATAGAGTGTATGGTATAGAGTGTAGGGTATAGAGTGTAGGGTGTAGAGTGTAGGGTATAGAGTGTAGGGTATAGAGTGTAGGGTATAGAGTGTAGGGTATAGAGTGTGGAGTGTAGGGTATAGAGTGTAGGGTGTAGAGTGTAGGGTATAGAGTGTAGAGTGTAGGGTATAGAGTGTATGGTATAGAGTGTAGGGTATAGAGTGTAGAGTGTAGGGTATAGAGTGTAGGGTATAGAGTGTAGGGTATAGAGTGTAGAGTGTAGGGTATAGAGTGTAGGGTATAGAGTGTAGGGTGTAGAGTGTAGGGTATAGAGTGTAGAGTGTAGGGTATAGAGTGTATGGTATAGAGTGTAGGGTATAGAGTGTAGAGTGTAGGGTATAGAGCGTAGGGTATAGAGTGTAGGGTATAGAGTGTAGGGCATAGAGTGTAGGGTATAGAGTGTAGGGTATAGAGTGTAGAGTGTAGGGTATAGAGTGTAGGGTATAGAGTGTAGAGTGTAGGGTATAGAGTGTAGGGTATAGAGTGTAGGGTATAGAATGTAGGGTATAGAGTGTAGAGTGTAGGGTATAGAGTGTAGAGTGTAGGGTATAGAGTGTAGAGTGTAGGGTATAGAGTGTAGGGTATAGAGTGTAGGGTATAGAGTGTAGGGTATAGAGTGTAGAGTGTAGGGTATAGAGTGTAGAGTGTAGGGTATAGAGTGTTTGGTATAGAGTGTAGGGTATAGAGTGTAGGGTGTAGAGTGTAGGGTATAGAGTGTAGGGTATAGAGTGTAGGGTATAGAGTGTAGGGAATAGAGTGTAGGGAATAGAGTGTAGAGTGTAGGGTATAGAGTGTAGGGTATAGAGTGTAGAGTGTAGGGATTAGAGTGTAGGGTATAGAGTGTAGGGTATAGAGTGTAGGGTATAGAGTGTAGAGTGTAAGGTATAGAGTGTAGGGTATAGAGTGTAGGGTATAGAGTGTAGGGCATAGAGTGTAGGGTTTAGAGTGTAGGGTATAGAGTGTAGAGTGTAGGGTATAGAGTGTAGAGTGTAGGGTATAGAGTGTAGGGTATAGTGTGTAGGGTATAGAGTGTAGGGTATAGAGTGTAGGGTATAGAGTGTAGAGTATAGGGTATAGAGTGTAGAGTGTAGGGTATAGAGTGTATGGTATAGAGTGTAGGGTATAGAGTGTAGGGTGTAGAGTGTAGGGTATAGAGTGTAGGGTATAGAGTGTAGGGTATAGAGTGTAGGGTATAGAGTGTAGGGAATAGAGTGTAGAGTGTAAGGTATAGAGTGTAGAGTGTAGGGTATAGAGTGTAGGGTATAGAGTGTAGAGTGTAGGGATTAGAGTGTAGGGTATAGAGTGTAGGGTATAGAGTGTAGGGTATAGAGTGTAGAGTGTAGGGTATAGAGTGTAGGGTATAGAGTGTAGGGTGTAGAGTGTAGGGTATCGAGTGTAGAGTGTAGGGTATAGAGTGTAGAGTGTAGGGTATAGAGTGTAGAGTGTAGGGTATAGAGTGTAGGGTATAGAGTGTAGGGATTAGAGTGTAGGGTATAGAGTGTAGGGTATAGAGTGTAGAGTGTAGGGTATAGAGTGTAGAGTGTAGGGTATAGAGTGTAGGGTATAGAGTGTAGGGTATAGAGTGTAGGGTATAGAGTGTAGAGTGTAGGGTATAGAGTGTAGAGTGTAGGGTATAGAGTGTTTGGTATAGAGTGTAGGGTATAGAGTGTAGGGTGTAGAGTGTAGGGTATAGAGTGTAGGGTATAGAGTGTAGGGTATAGAGTGTAGGGAATAGAGTGTAGGGAATAGAGTGTAGAGTGTAGGGTATAGAGTGTAGGGTATAGAGTGTATACCCTACACTCTATACCATACACTCTATACCCTACACTCTACACTCTATACCCTACACTCTACACACTACACTCTATACCCTACACTCTATACCATACACTCCATACCCTACACTCTATACCGTACACTCTATACCCTACACTCTATACCCTACAATCTATACCCTACACTCTACACCCTACACTCTATACCTTACACTCTATACCCTACACTCTATACCCTACACTCTAAACTCTATACCCTACACTCTACACTCTATACCCTACACTCTATAACATACACTCTATACCCTACACTCTATACCCTACACTCTATACCCTACACTCTACACTCTATACCCTACACTCTATACCATACACTCTACACCATACACTCTATAGCATACACTCTATACCCTACACTCTACACTCTATACCCTACACTCTATACCCTACACTCTACACCCTGCACTCTATACCCTACACACTATACCCTACACTCTACACTCTATACCCTACACTCTATACCCTACACTCTATACCCTACCCTCTATACCCTACACTCTATAGCCTACAATCTATACCCTACACTCTATACCCTACAGTCTATACCCTACACTATATACCCTACACTCTACACTCTATACCTTACACTCTACACTCTATTCCCTACACTCTATACCCTACACTCTATACCCTACACTCTATACCCTACACTCTATACCCTACACTCTACACCCTACACTCTATACCCTACACTCTATACCATACACTCTATACCCTACACTCTACACTCTATACCCTACACTCTACACCCTACACTCTATACCCTACACTCTAATCCCTACACTCTACACTCTATACCCTACACTCTATACCCTATACTCTACACTCTATACCTTACACTCTACACTCTATTCCCTACACTCTATACCCTACACTCTATACCCTACACTCTACACCCTACACTCTATACCCTACACTCTATACCATACACTCTATACCCTACACTCTACACTCTATACCCTACACTCTACACACTACACTCTATACCCTACACTCTATACCCTACACTCTACACTCTCTACCCTACACTCTATACCCTACACTCTATAACATACACTCTATACCCTACACTCTACACCCTACACTCTATACCATACACTCTACACTCTATACCCTACACTCTATACCATACACTCTACACCATGCACTCTATAGCATACACTCTATACCCTACACTCTACACTCTATACCCTACACTCTATACCCTACACTCTACACCCTGCACTCTATACCCTACACACTATACCCTACACTCTACACTCTATACCCTACACTCTATACCCTACACTCTATACCCTACACTCTATACCCTACACTCTACACTCTATACCCTACACTCTATAGCCTACACTCTACAATCTATACCCTACACTCTATACCCTACACTCTATACCCTACAGGCTATACCCTACACTCTATACCCTACACTCTACACTCTATACCTTACACTCCACACTCTATTCCCTACACTCTATACCCTACACTCTATACCCTACACTCTATACCCTACACTCTATACCCTACACTCTACACCCTACACTCTATACCCTACACTCTATACCATACACTCTATACCCTACACTCTACACTCTGTACCCTACACTCTACACCCTACACTCTATACCCTACACTCTAATCCCTACACTCTACACTCTATACCCTACACTCTATACCCTACACTCTACACTCTATACCTTACACTCTACACTCTATTCCCTACACTCTATTCCCTACACTCTATACATTACACTCTATACCCTACACTCTACACCCTACACTCTGTACCCTACACTCTATACCATACACTCTATACCCTACACTCTACACTCTATACCCTACACTCCACACCCTACACTCTATACCCTACACTCTAATCCCTACACTCTACACTCTATACCCTACACTCTATACCCTACACTCTACACTCTCTACCCTACACTCTATACCCTACACTCTACACTCTATACCCTACACTCTACACTCTATACCCTACACTGTATACCCTACACTCTATACCCTACACTCTATACCCTACAATCTACACTCTATGCCCTACACTCTACACTCTATACCCTACACTCTACACTCTATACCCTACACTCTACACTCTATACCCTACACTGTATACCCTACACTCTATACCCTACACTCTATACCCTACACTCTATACCCTACACTCTACACTCTATGCCCTACACTCTACACTCTATACATTACACTCAACACTCTATTCCCTACACTCTATACCCTACACTCTATACCCTACACTCTACACCCTACACTCTATACCCTACACTCTATACCATACACTCTATACCCTACACTCTACACTCTATGCCCTACACTCTACACCCTACACTCTATACCCTACACTCTAATCCCTACACTCTACACTCTCTACCCTACACTTTCTACCCTACACTCTATACCCTACACTCTATACCCTACACTCTACACTCTATGCCCTACACTCTACACTCTATACCCTACACTCTATACCCTACACTCTATACCCTACACTCTACACTCTATACCCTACACTCTATACCCTACACTCTATGCCCTACACTCTATACCCTACACTCTATACCCTACACTCTATACCCTACACTCTACACTCTATACCCTACACTCTATACCCTACACTCTACACTCTATACCCTACACTCTATACCCTACACTCTATGCCCTACACTCTATACCCTACACTCTATACCCTACACTCTATACCCTACACTCTACACTCTATACCCTACACTCTACACTCTATACCCTACACACTATACCCTCCATTCTATACCCTACACTCTAATCCCTACACTCTACACTCTATACCCTACACTCTATACCCTACACTCTACACTCTATACCTTACACTCTACACTCTATTCCCTACACTCTATACCCTACACTCTCTACCCTACACTCTATACCCTACACTCTATACCCAACACTCTATACCCTACACTCTATACCCTACACTCTATACCCTACACTCTATACCCTACACTCTACACTCTATACCCTACACTCTATACCATACACTCCATACCCTACACTCTATACCGTACACTCTATACCCTACACTCTATACCCTACAATCTATACCCTACACTCTACACCCTACACTCTATACCTTACACTCTATACCCTACACTCTATACCCTACACTCTAAACTCTATACCCTACACTCTACACTCTATACCCTACACTCTATAACATACACTCTATACCCTACACTCTATACCCTACACTCTATACCCTACACTCTACACTCTATACCCTACACTCTATACCATACACTCTACACCATACACTCTATAGCATACACTCTATACCCTACACTCTACACTCTATACCCTACACTCTATACCCTACACTCTACACCCTGCACTCTATACCCTACACACTATACCCTACACTCTACACTCTATACCCTACACTCTATACCCTACACTCTATACCCTACACTCTATACCCTACACTCTATAGCCTACAATCTATACCCTACACTCTATACCCTACAGTCTATACCCTACACTATATACCCTACACTCTACACTCTATACCTTACACTCTACACTCTATTCCCTACACTCTATACCCTACACTCTATACCCTACACTCTATACCCTACACTCTATACCCTACACTCTACACCCTACACTCTATACCCTACACTCTATACCATAAAACTCTATACCCTACACTCTACACTCTATACCCTACACTCTACACCCTACACTCTATACCCTACACTCTAATCCCTACACTCTACACTCTATACCCTACACTCTATACCCTATACTCTACACTCTATACCTTACACTCTACACTCTATTCCCTACACTCTATACCCTACACTCTATACCCTACACTCTATACCCTACACTCTACACCCTACACTCTATACCCTACACTCTATACCATACACTCTATACCCTACACTCTACACTCTATACCCTACACTCTACACACTACACTCTATACTCTACACTCTAATCCCTACACTCTACACTCTATACCCTACACTCTATACCCTACACTCTATACCCTACACTCTACACTCTCTACCCTACACTCTATACCCTACACTCTATAACATACACTCTATACCCTACACTCTACACCCTACACTCTATACCATACACTCTACACTCTATACCCTACACTCTATACCATACACTCTACACCATACACTCTATAGCATACACTCTATACCCTACACTCTACACTCTATACCCTACACTCTATACCCTACACTCTACACCCTGCACTCTATACCCTACACACTATACCCTACACTCTACACTCTATACCCTACACTCTATACCCTACACTCTACAATCTATACCCTACACTCTATACCCTACACTCTATACCCTACAGGCTATACCCTACACTCTATACCCTACACTCTACACTCTATACCTTACACTCCACACTCTATTCCCTACACTCTATACCCTACACTCTATACCATACACTCTATACCCTACACTCTACACTCTGTACCCTACACTCTACACCCTACACTCTATACCCTACACTCTAATCCCTACAGTCTACACTCTATACCTTACACTCTATACCCTACACTTTACACTCTATACCTTACACTCTACACTCTATTCCCTACACTCTATTCCCTACACTCTATACCCTACACTCTATAGCCTACACTCTACAATCTATACCCTACACTCTATACCCTACACTCTATACCCTACATGCTATACCCTACACTCTATACCCTACACTCTACACTCTATACCTTACACTCCACACTCTATTCCCTACACTCTATACCCTACACTCTATACCCTACACTCTATACCCTACACTCTATACCATACACTCTATACCCTACACTCTACACTCTGTACCCTACACTCTACACCCTACACTCTAATCCCTACAGTCTACACTCTATACCCTACACTCTATACCCTACACTTTACACTCTATACCTTACACTCTACACTCTATTCCCTACACTCTATTCCCTACACTCTATACCCTACACTCTATACCCTACACTCTACACCCTACACTCTATACCCTACACTCTATACCATACACTCTATACCCTACACTCTACACTCTATACCCTACACTCCACACCCTACACTCTATACCCTACACTCTAATCCCTACACTCTACACTCTATACCCTACACTCTATACCCTACACTCTACACTCTCTACCCTACACTCTATACCCTACACTCTGTACCCTACACTCTATACCCTACACTCTACACTCTATACCCTACACTCTACACTCTATACCCTACACTGTATACCCTACACTCTATACCCTACACTCTATACCCTACAATCTACACTCTATGCCCTACACTCTACACTCTATACCCTACACTCTACACTCTATACCCTACACTGTATACCCTACACTCTATACCCTACACTCTATACCCTACAATCTATACCCTACACTCTACACCCTACACTCTATACCTTACACTCTACACCCTACACTCTATACCCTACACTCTAATCCCTACAGTCTACACTCTATACCCTACACTCTATACCCTACACTTTACACTCTATACCTTACACTCTACACTCTATTCCCTACACTCTATTCCCTACACTCTATACTCTACACTCTATACCCTACACTCTACACCCTACACTCTATACCCTACACTCTATACCATACACTCTATACCCTACACTCTACACTCTATACCCTACACTCCACACCCTACACTCTATACCCTACACTCTAATCCCTACAATCTACACTCTATACCCTACACTCTATACCCTACACTCTACACTCTCTACCCTACACTCTATACCCTACACTCTGTACCCTACACTCTATACCCTACACTCTACACTCTATACCCTACACTCTACACTCTATACCCTACACTGTATACCCTACACTCTATACCCTACACTCTATACCCTACAATCTACACTCTATGCCCTACACTCTACACTCTATACCCTACACTCTACACTCTATACCCTACACTGTATACCCTACACTCTATACCCTACACTCTATACCCTACAATCTATACCCTACACTCTACACCCTACACTCTATACCTTACACTCTATACCCTACACTCTATACCCTACACTCTAAACTCTATACCCTACACTCTACACTCTATACCCTACACTCTATAACATACACTCTATACCCTACACTCTATACCCTACACTCTATACCCTACACTCTACACTCTATACCCTACACTCTATACCATACACTCTACACCATACACTCTATAGCATACACTCTATACCCTACACTCTACACTCTATACCCTACACTCTATACCCTACACTCTACACCCTGCACTCTATACCCTACACACTATACCCTGCACTCTACACTCTATACCCTACACTCTATACCCTACAGTCTATACCCTACACTATGTACCCTATACTCTACACTCTATACCTTACACTCTACACTCTATTCCCTACACTCTATACCCTACACTCTATACCCTACACTCTATACCCTACACTCTATACCCTACACTCTACACCCTACACTCTATACCCTACACTCTATACCATACACTCTATACCCTACACTCTACACTCTATACCCTACACTCTACACCCTACACTCTATACCCTACACTCTAATCCCTACACTCTACACTCTATACCCTACACTCTATACCCTATACTCTACACTCTATACCTTACACTCTACACTCTATTCCCTACACTCTATACCCTACACTCTATACCCTACACTCTATACCCTACACTCTACACCCTGCACTCTATACCCTACACTCTATACCATACACTCTATACCCTACACTCTACACTCTATACCCTACACTCTACACACTACACTCTATACCCTACACTCTAATCCCTACACTCTACACTCTATACCCTACACTCTATACCCTACACTCTATACCCTACACTCTACACTCTCTACCCTACACTCTATACCCTACACTCTATAACATACACTCTATACCCTACACTCTACACCCTACACTCTATACCATACACTCTACACTCTATACCCTACACTCTATACCATACACTCTACACCATACACTCAATAGCATACACTCTATACCCTACACTCTACACTCTATACCCTACACTCTATACCCTACACTCTACACCCTGCACTCTATACCCTACACACTATACCCTACACTCTACACTCTATACTCTACACTCTATACCCTACACTCTATAGCCCACACTCTACAATCTATACCCTACACTCTATACCCTACACTCTATACCCTACAGGCTATACCCTACACTCTATACCCTACACTCTACACTCTATACCTTACACTCTACACTCTATTCCCTACACTCTATACCCTACACTCTATACCCTACACTCTATACCCTACACTCTATACCCTACACTCTACACCCTACACTCTATACCCTACACTCTATACCATACACTCTATACCCTACACTCTACACTCTGTACCCTACACTCTACACCCTACACTCTATACCCTACACTCTAATCCCTACACTCTATACCCTACACTCTATACCCTACACTCTACACTCTATACCTTACACTCTACACTCTATTCCCTACACTCTATTCCCTACACTCTATACCCTACACTCTATACCCTACACTCTACACCCTACACTCTATACCCTACACTCTATACCATACACTCTATACCCTACACTCTACACTCTATACCCTACACTCCACACCCTACACTCTATACCCTACACTCTAATCCCTACACTCTACACTCTATACCCTACACTCTATACCCTACACTCTACACTCTCTACCCTACACTCTATACCCTACACTCTGTACCCTACACTCTATACCCTACACTCTACACTCTATACCCTACACTCTACACTCTATACCCTACACTGTATACCCTACACTCTATACCCTACACTCTATACCCTACAATCTACACTCTATGCCCTACACTCTACACTCTATACCCTACACTCTTCACTCTATACCCTACACTCTACACTCTATACCCTACACTGTATACCCAACACTCTATACCCTACACTCTAATCCCTACACTCTATACCCTACACTCTACACTCTATGCCCTACACTCTACACTCTATACCTTACACTCAACACTCTATTCCCTACACTCTATACCCTACACTCTATACCCTACACTCTATACCCTACACTCTACACCCTACACTCTATACCCTACACTCTATACCATACACTCTATACCCTACACTCTACACTCTATGCCCTACACTCTACACCCTACACTCTATACCCTACACTCTAATCCCTACACTCTACACTCTCTACCCTACACTCTCTACCCTACACTCTATACCCTACACTCTATACCCTACACTCTACACTCTATGCCCTACACTCTACACTCTATACCCTACACTCTATACCCTACACTCTATACCCTACACTCTACACTCTATACCCTACACTCTATACCCTACACTCTATGCCCTACACTCTATACCCTACACTCTATACCTTACACTCTATACCCTACACTCTACACTCTATACCCTACACTCTATACCCTACACTCTATACCCTACACTCTACACTCTATACCCTACACTCTATACCCTACACTCTATGCCCTACACTCTATACCCTACACTCTATACCCTTCACTCTATACCCTACACTCTATACCCTACACTCTACACTCTATACCCTACACACTATACCCTCCACTCTATACCCTACACTCTAATCCCTACACTCTACACTCTATACCCTACACTCTATACCCTACACTCTACACTCTATACCTTACACTCTACACTCTATTCCCTACACTCTATACCCTACACTCTATACCCAACACTCTATACCCTACACTCTATACCCTACACTCTATACCCTACACTCTATACCCTACACTCTACACTCTATACCCTACACTCTATACCATACACTCCATACCCTACACTCTATACCGTACACTCTATACCCTACACTCTATACCCTACAATCTATACCCTACACTCTACACCCTACACTCTATATCTTACACTCTATACCCTACACTCTATACCCTACACTCTAAACTCTATACCCTACACTCTACACTCTATACCCTACACTCTATAACATACACTCTATACCCTACACTCTATACCCTACACTCTATACCCTACACTCTACACTCTATACCCTACACTCTATACCATACACTCTACACCATACACTCTATAGCATACACTCTATACCCTACACTCTACACTCTATACCCTACACTCTATACCCTACACTCTACACCCTGCACTCTATACCCTACACACTATACCCTGCACTCTACACTCTATACCCTACACTCTATACCCTACACTCTATACCCTAAACTCTATAGCCTACAATCTATACCCTACACTCTATACCCTACAGTCTATACCCTACACTATGTACCCTATACTCTACACTCTATACCTTACACTCTACACTCTATTCCCTACACTCTATACCCTACACTCTATACCCTACACTCTATACCCTACACTCTATACCCTACACTCTACACCCTACACTCTATACCCTACACTCTATACCATACACTCTATACCCTACACTCTACACTCTATACCCTACACTCTACACCCTACACTCTATACCCTACACTCTAATCCCTACACTCTACACTCTATACCCTACACTCTATACCCTATACTCTACACTCTATACCTTACACTCTACACTCTATTCCCTACACTCTAAACCCTACACTCTATACCCTACACTCTATACCCTACACTCTACACCCTACACTCTATACCCTACACTCTATACCATACACTCTATACCCTACACTCTACACTCTATACCCTACACTCTACACACTACACTCTATACCCTACACTCTAATCCCTACACTCTACACTCTATACCCTACACTCTATACCCTACACTCTATACCCTACACTCTACACTCTCTACCCTACACTCTATACCCTACACTCTATAACATACACTCTATACCCTACACTCTACACCCTACACTCTATACCATACACTCTACACTCTATACCCTACACTCTATACCATACACTCTACACCATACACTCAATAGCATACACTCTATACCCTACACTCTACACTCTATACCCTACACTCTATACCCTACACTCTACACCCTGCACTCTATACCCTACACACTATACCCTACACTCTACACTCTATACTCTACACTCTATACCCTACACTCTATAGCCCACACTCTACAATCTATACCCTACACTCTATACCCTACACTCTATACCCTACAGGCTATACCCTACACTCTATACCCTACACTCTACACTCTATACCTTACACTCTACACTCTATTCCCTACACTCTATACCCTACACTCTATACCCTACACTCTATACCCTACACTCTATACCCTACACTCTACACCCTACACTCTATACCCTACACTCTATACCATACACTCTATACCCTACACTCTACACTCTGTACCCTACACTCTACACCCTACACTCTATACCCTACACTCTAATCCCTACACTCTACACTCTATACCCTACACTCTATACCCTACACTCTACACTCTATACCTTACACTCTACACTCTATTCCCTACACTCTATTCCCTACACTCTACACTCTATACCCTACACTCTATACCCTACACTCTACACCCTACACTCTATACCCTACACTCTATACCATACACTCTATACCCTACACTCTACACTCTATACCCTACACTCCACACCCTACACTCTATACCCTACACTCTAATCCCTACACTCTACACTCTATACCCTACACTCTATACCCTACACTCTACACTCTCTACCCTACACTCTATACCCTACACTCTGTACCCTACACTCTATACCCTACACTCTACACTCTATACCCTACACTCTACACTCTATACCCTACACTGTATACCCTACACTCTATACCCTACACTCTATACCCTACAATCTACACTCTATGCCCTACACTCTACACTCTATACCCTACACTCTTCACTCTATACCCTACACTCTACACTCTATACCCTACACTGTATACCCAACACTCTATACCCTACACTCTAATCCCTACACTCTATACCCTACACTCTACACTCTATGCCCTACACTCTACACTCTATACCTTACACTCAACACTCTATTCCCTACACTCTATACCCTACACTCTATACCCTACACTCTATACCCTACACTCTACACCCTACACTCTATACCCTACACTCTATACCATACACTCTATACCCTACACTCTACACTCTATGCCCTACACTCTACACCCTACACTCTATACCCTACACTCTAATCCCTACACTCTACACTCTCTACCCTACACTCTCTACCCTACACTCTATACCCTACACTCTATACCCTACACTCTACACTCTATGCCCTACACTCTACCCTCTATACCCTACACTCTATACCCTACACTCTATACCCTACACTCTACACTCTATACCCTACACTCTATACCCTACACTCTATGCCCTACACTCTATACCCTACACTCTATACCCTACACTCTATACCCTACACTCTACACTCTATACCCTACACTCTATACCCTACACTCTATACCCTACACTCTACACTCTATACCCTACACTCTATACCCTACACTCTATGCCCTACACTCTATACCCTACACTCTATACCCTACACTCTATACCCTACACTCTATACCCTACACTCTACACTCTATACCCTACACACTATACTCTCCACTCTATACCCTACACTCTAATCCCTACACTCTACACTCTATACCCTACACTCTATACCCTACACTCTACACTCTATACCTTACACTCTACACTCTATTCCCTACACTCTATACCCTACACTCTATACCCAACACTCTATACCCTACACTCTATACCCTACACTCTATACCCTACACTCTATACCCTACACTCTACACTCTATACCCTACACTCTATACCATACACTCCATACCCTACACTCTATACCGTACACTCTATACCCTACACTCTATACCCTACAATCTATACCCTACACTCTACACCCTACACTCTATACCTTACACTCTATACCCTACACTCTATACCCTACACTCTAAACTCTATACCCTACACTCTACACTCTATACCCTACACTCTATAACATACACTCTATACCCTACACTCTATACCCTACACTCTATACCCTACACTCTACACTCTATACCCTACACTCTATACCATACACTCTACACCATACACTCTATAGCATACACTCTATACCCTACACTCTACACTCTATACCCTACACTCTATACCCTACACTCTACACCCAGCACTCTATACCCTACACACTATACCCTACACTCTACACTCTATACCCTACACTCTATACCCTACACTCTATACCCTACACTCTATACCCTACACTCTATAGCCTACAATCTATACCCTACACTCTATACCCTACAGTCTATACCCTACACTATATACCCTACACTCTACACTCTATACCTTACACTCTACACTCTATTCCCTACACTCTATACCCTACACTCTATACCCTACACTCTATACCCTACACTCTATACCCTACACTCTACACCCTACACTCTATACCCTACACTCTATACCATACACTCTATACCCTACACTCTACACTCTATACCCTACACTCTACACCCTACACTCTATACCCTACACTCTAATCCCTACACTCTACACTCTATACCCTACACTCTATACCCTATACTCTACACTCTATACCTTACACTCTACACTCTATTCCCTACACTCTATACCCTACACTCTATACCCTACACTCTATACCCTACACTCTACACCCTACACTCTATACCCTACACTCTATACCATACACTCTATACCCTACACTCTACACTCTATACCCTACACTCTACACACTACACTCTATACCCTACACTCTAATCCCTACACTCTACACTCTATACCCTACACTCTATACCCTACACTCTATACCCTACACTCTACACTCTCTACCCTACACTCTATACCCTACACTCTATAACATACACTCTATACCCTACACTCTACACCCTACACTCTATACCATACACTCTACACTCTATACCCTACACACTATACCCTGCACTCTACACTCTATACCCTACACTCTATACCCTACACTCTATACCCTACACTCTATACCCTAAACTCTATAGCCTACAATCTATACCCTACACTCTATACCCTACAGTCTATACCCTACACTATGTACCCTATACTCTACACTCTATACCTTACACTCTACACTCTATTCCCTACACTCTATACCCTACACTCTATACCCTACACTCTATACCCTACACTCTATACCCTACACTCTACACCCTACACTCTATACCCTACACTCTATACCATACACTCTATACCCTACACTCTACACTCTATACCCTACACTCTACACCCTACACTCTATACCCTACACTCTAATCCCTACACTCTACACTCTATACCCTACACTCTATACCCTATACTCTACACTCTATACCTTACACTCTACACTCTATTCCCTACACTCTATACCCTACACTCTATACCCTACACTCTATACCCTACACTCTACACCCTACACTCTATACCCTACACTCTATACCATACACTCTATACCCTACACTCTACACTCTATACCCTACACTCTACACACTACACTCTATACCCTACACTCTAATCCCTACACTCTACACTCTATACCCTACACTCTATACCCTACACTCTATACCCTACACTCTACACTCTCTACCCTACACTCTATACCCTACACTCTATAACATACACTCTATACCCTACACTCTACACCCTACACTCTATACCATACACTCTACACTCTATACCCTACACTCTATACCATACACTCTACACCATACACTCAATAGCATACACTCTATACCTACACTCTACACTCTATACCCTACACTCTATACCCTACACTCTACACCCTGCACTCTATACCCTACACACTATACCCTACACTCTACACTCTATACTCTACACTCTATACCCTACACTCTATAGCCCACACTCTACAATCTATACCCTACACTCTATACCCTACACTCTATACCCTACAGGCTATACCCTACACTCTATACCCTACACTCTACACTCTATACCTTACACTCTACACTCTATTCCCTACACTCTATACCCTACACTCTATACCCTACACTCTATACCCTACACTCTATACCCTACACTCTACACCCTACACTCTATACCCTACACTCTATACCATACACTCTATACCCTACACTCTACACTCTGTACCCTACACTCTACACCCTACACTCTATACCCTACACTCTAATCCCTACACTCTACACTCTATACCCTACACTCTATACCCTACACTCTACACTCTATACCTTACACTCTACACTCTATTCCCTACACTCTATTCCCTACACTCTATACCCTACACTCTATACCCTACACTCTACACCCTACACTCTATACCCTACACTCTATACCATACACTCTATACCCTACACTCTACACTCTATACCCTACACTCCACACCCTACACTCTATACCCTACACTCTAATCCCTACACTCTACACTCTATACCCTACACTCTATACCCTACACTCTACACTCTCTACCCTACACTCTATACCCTACACTCTGTACCCTACACTCTATACCCTACACTCTACACTCTATACCCTACACTCTACACTCTATACCCTACACTGTATACCCTACACTCTATACCCAACACTCTATACCCTACAATCTACACTCTATGCCCTACACTCTACACTCTATACCCTACACTCTTCACTCTATACCCTACACTCTACACACTATACCCTACACTGTATACCCAACACTCTATACCCTACACTCTAATCCCTACACTCTATACCCTACACTCTACACTCTATGCCCTACACTCTACACTCTATACCTTACACTCAACACTCTATTCCCTACACTCTATACCCTACACTCTATACCCTACACTCTATACCCTACACTCTACACCCTACACTCTATACCCTACACTCTATACCATACACTCTATACCCTACACTCTACACTCTATGCCCTACACTCTACACCCTACACTCTATACCCTACACTCTAATCCCTACACTCTACACTCTCTACCCTACACTCTCTACCCTACACTCTATACCCTACACTCTATACCCTACACTCTACACTCTATGCCCTACACTCTACACTCTATACCCTACACTCTATACCCTACACTCTATACCCTACACTCTACACTCTATACCCTACACTCTATACCCTACACTCTATGCCCTACACTCTATACCCTACACTCTATACCCTACACTCTATACCCTACACTCTACACTCTATACCCTACACTCTATACCCTACACTCTATACCCTACACTCTACACTCTATACCCTACACTCTATACCCTACACTCTATGCCCTACACTCTATACCCTACACTCTATACCCTACACTCTATACCCTACACTCTATACCCTACACTCTACACTCTATACCCTACACACTATACCCTCCACTCTATACCCTACACTCTAATCCCTACACTCTAAACTCTATACCCTACACTCTATACCCTACACTCTACACTCTATACCTTACACTCTACACTCTATTCCCTACACTCTATACCCTACACTCTATACCCAACACTCTATACCCTACACTCTATACCCTACACTCTATACCCTACACTCTATACCCTACACTCTATACCCTACACTCTACACTCTATACCCTACACTCTATACCATACACTCCATACCCTACACTCTATACCGTACACTCTATACCCTACACTCTATACCCTACAATCTATACCCTACACTCTACACCCTACACTCTATACCTTACACTCTATACCCTACACTCTATACCCTACACTCTAAACTCTATACCCTACACTCTACACTCTATACCCTACACTCTATAACATACACTCTATACCCTACACTCTATACCCTACACTCTATACCCTACACTCTACACTCTATACCCTACACTCTATACCATACACTCTACACCATACACTCTATAGCATACACTCTATACCCTACACTCTACACTCTATACCCTACACTCTATACCCTACACTCTACACCCTGCACTCTATACCCTACACACTATACCCTACACTCTACACTCTATACCCTACACTCTATACCCTACACTCTATACCCTACACTCTATACCCTACACTCTATAGCCTACAATCTATACCCTACACTCTATACCCTACAGTCTATACCCTACACTATATATCCTACACTCTACACTCTATACCTTACACTCTACACTCTATTCCCTACACTCTATACCTTACACTCTATACCCTACACTCTATACCCTACACTCTATACCCTACACTCTACACCCTACACTCTATACCCTACACTCTATACCATACACTCTATACCCTACACTCTACACTCTATACCCTACACTCTACACCCTACACTCTATACCCTACACTCTAATCCCTACACTCTACACTCTATACCCTACACTCTATACCCTATACTCTACACTCTATACCTTACACTCTACACTCTATTCCCTACACTCTATACCCTACACTCTATACCCTACACTCTATACCCTACACTCTACACCCTACACTCTATACCCTACACTCTATACCATACACTCTATACCCTACACTCTACACTCTATACCCTACACTCTACACACTACACTCTATACCCTACACTCTAATCCCTACACTCTACACTCTATACCCTACACTCTATACCCTACACTCTATACCCTACACTCTACACTCTCTACCCTACACTCTATACCCTACACTCTATAACATACACTCTATACCCTACACTCTACACCCTACACTCTATACCATACACTCTACACTCTATACCCTACACTCTATACCATACACTCTACACCATACACTCTATAGCATACACTCTATACCCTACACTCTACACTCTATACCCTACACTCTATACCCTACACTCTACACCCTGCACTCTATACCCTACACACTATACCCTACACTCTACACTCTATACCCTACACTCTATACCCTACACTCTATACCCTACACTCTATACCCTACACTCTACACTCTATACCCTACACTCTATAGCCTACACTCTACAATCTATACCCTACACTCTATACCCTACACTCTATACCCTACAGGCTATACCCTACACTCTATACCCTACACTCTACACTCTATACCTTACACTCCACACTCTATTCCCTACACTCTATACCCTACACTCTATACCCTACACTCTATACCCTACACTCTATACCCTACACTCTACACCCTACACTCTATACCCTACACTCTATACCATACACTCTATACCCTACACTCTACACTCTGTACCCTACACTTTACACCCTACACTCTATACCCTACACTCTAATCCCTACACTCTACACTCTATACCCTACACTCTACACTCTATTCCCTACACTCTATTCCCTACACTCTATACCCTACACTATATACCCTACACTCTACACCCTACACTCTATACCCTACACTCTATACCATACACTCTATACCCTACACTCTACACTCTATACCCTACACTCCACACCCTACACTCTATACCCTACACTCTAATCCCTACACTCTACACTCTATACCCTACACTCTATACCCTACACTCTACACTCTCTACCCTACACTCTATACCCTACACTCTGTACCCTACACTCTATACCCTACACTCTACACTCTATACCCTACACTCTACACTCTATACCCTACACTGTATACCCTACACTCTATACCCTACACTCTATACCCTACAATCTACACTCTATGCCCTACACTCTACACTCTTTACCCTACACTCTACACTCTATACCCTACACTCTACACTCTATATCCTACACTGTATACCCTACACTCTATACCCTACACTCTATACCCTACACTCTATACCCTACACTCTACACTCTATGCCCTACACTCTACAATCTATACCTTACACTCAAAACTCTATTCCCTACACTCTATACCCTACACTCTATACCCTACACTC
Organism: Ranitomeya imitator; assembly: GCF_032444005.1. Lineage (NCBI taxonomy): Eukaryota > Metazoa > Chordata > Amphibia > Anura > Dendrobatidae > Ranitomeya > Ranitomeya imitator. The sequence goes on along the minus strand of NW_027194416.1, from coordinate 259,331 downwards.
TATACCCTACACTCTACACCCTACACTCTATACCCTACACTCTATACCATACACTCTATACCCTACACTCTACACTCTATGCCCTACACTCTACACCCTACACTCTATACCCTACACTCTAATCCCTACACTCTACACTCTCTACCCTACACTCTCTACCCTACACTCTATACCCTACACTCTATACCCTACACTCTACACTCTATGCCCTACACTCTACACTCTATACCCTACACTCTATACCCTACACTCTATACCCTACACTCTACACTCTATACCCTACACTCTATACCCTACACTCTATGCCCTACACTCTATACCCTACACTCTATACCCTACACTCTATACCCTACACTCTATACCCTACACTCTACACTCTATACCCTACACTCTATACCCTACACTCTATACCCTACACTCTACACTCTATACCCTACACTCTATACCCTACACTCTATGCCCTACACTCTATACCCTACACTCTATACCCTACACTCTATACCCTACACTCTACACTCTATACCCTACACTCTACACTCTATACCCTACACTCTATACCCTACACTCTATGCCCTACACTCTATACCCTACACTCTATACCCTACACACTATACCCTCCACTCTATACCCTACACTCTAATCCCTACACTCTACACTCTATACCCTACACTCTATACCCTACACTCTACACTCTGTACCTTACTCTCTACACTCTATTCTCTACACTCTATACCCTACACTCTCTACCCTACACTCTATACCCTACACTCTATACCCAACACTCTACACCCTACACTCTATACCCTACACTCTATACCATACACTCTATACCCTACACTCTACACTCTATACCCTACACTCTACACTCTATACCCTACACTCTATACCCTACACTCTATACCCTACACTCTATACCCGACACTCTACACGCTATACCCTACACTCTACACTCTATACCCTACACTCTATACCCTACACTCTATACCCTACACTCTATACCCTACACTCTATACCCTACACTCTACACTCTATACCCTACACTCTATACCCTACACTACACCCTACACTCTATACCCTACACTCTATGCCCCACACTCTATACCCTACACTCTATACCCTACACTCTATACCCTACACTCTACACTCTATACCCTACACTCTATACCCTACACTCTATACCCTACACACTACACTCTATACCCTACACTCTATACCATACACTCTATACCCTACACTCTATACCCTACACTCTACACTCTATATCCTACACTCTCTACCCTACACTCTACACTCTATACCCTACACTCTATACCCTACTCTCTAATCCCTACACTCTACACTCTATACCCTACACTCTATACCCTACACTCTATACCCTACACTCTACACTCTATACCCTACACTCTATATCCTACACTCTACACTCTATACCCTACACTCTATACCATACACTCTATACCCTACACTCTACACCCTACACTCTATACCCTACACTCTATACCCTACACTCTATACCCTACACTCTATACCCTACACTCTACACCCTACACTCTATACCCCACACTCTATACCATACACTCTATACCCTACACTCTACACTCTATACCCTACACTCTACATCCTACACTCTATACCCTACACTCTAATCCCGACACTCTACACTCTATACCCTACACTCTATACCCTACACTCTATACCCTACACTCTACACTCTCTACCCTACACTCTATACCCTACACTCTATAACATACACTCTATACCCTACACTCTATACCCTACACTCTATACCATACACTTTACAATCTATACCCTACACTCTATACCATACACTCTACACCATACACTCTATAGCATACACTCTATACCCTACACTCTACACTCTATACCGTACACTCTATACCCTACACTCTACACCCTGCACTCTATACCCTACACACTATACCCTACACTCTACACTCTATACCCTACAGTCTATACCCTACACTCTATACCCTACACTCTATACCCTACACTCTACACTCTATACCCTACACTCTATAGCCTACACTCTACAATCTATACCCTACACTCTATACCCACACTCTATACCCTACAGTCTATACCCTACACTCTATACCCTACACTCTACACTCTATACCTTACACTCTACACTCTATTCCCTACACTCTATACCCTACACTCTATACCCTACACTCTATACCCTACACTCTATACCCTACACTCTACACCCTACACTCTATACCCTACACTCTATACCATACACTCTATACCCTACACTCTACACTCTATACCCTACACTCTACACCCTACACTCTATACCCTACAGTCTAATCCCTTCACTCTACACTCTATACCCTACACTCTATACCCTACACTCTACACTCTATATCTTACACTCTACACTCTATTCCCTACACTCTATACCCTACACTCTATACCCTACACTCTATACCCTACACTCTACACCCTACACTCTATACCATACACTCTATACCCTACACTCTACACTCTATACCCTACACTCTACACCCTACACTCTATACCCTACACTCTAATCCCTACACTCTACACTCTATACCCTACACTCTATACCCTACACTCTATACCCTACACTCTACACACTCTACCCTACACTCTATACCCTACACTCTATACCCTACACTCTACACTCTATACCCTACACTCTACACTCTATACCCTACACTCTATACCCTACACTCTATACCCTACACTCTAATCCCTACACTCTACACTCTATACCCTACACTCTATACCCTACACTCTACATTCTATACCTTACACTCTACACTCTATTCCCTACACTCTATACCCTACACTCTATACCCTACACTCTATACCCTACACTCTATACCCAACACTCTACACCCTACACTCTATACCCTACACTCTATACCATACACTCTATACCCTACACTCTACACTCTATACCCTACACTCTACACTCTATACCCTACACTCTATACCCTACACTCTATACCCTACACTCTATACCCGACACTCTACACGCTATACCCTACACTCTACACTCTATACCCTACACTCTATACCCTACACTCTATAACCTACACTCTATACCCTACACTCTATACCCTACACTCTACACTCTATACCCTACACTCTATACCCTACACTCTACACCCTACACTCTATACCCTACACTCTATGCCCTATACTCTATACCCTACACTCTATACCCTACACTCTACACTCTATACCCTACACTCTATACCCTACACTCTATACCCTACACTCTACACTCTATACCCTACACTCTATACCCTACACTCTATACCCTACACTCTCTACCCTACACTCTACACTCTATACCCTACACTCTATACCCTACACTCTAATCCCTACACTCTACACTCTATACCCTACACTCTATACCCTACACTCAATACCCTACACTCTACACTCTATACCCTACACTCTATATCCTACACTCTACACTCTATACCATACATTCTATACCCTACACTCTATACCATACACTCTATACCCTACACTCTACACCCTACACTCTATACCCTACACTCTATACCCTACACTCTATACCCTACACTCTATACCCTACACTCTTCACCCTACACTCTATACCCTACACTCTATACCATACACTCTATACCCTACACTCTACACTCTATACCCTACACTCTATACCCTACACTCTATACCCTACACTCTATACCCTACACTCTACACTCTATATCCTACACTCTCTACCCTACACTCTACACTCTATACCCTACACTCTATACCCTACACTCTAATCCCTACACTCTACACTCTATACCCTACACTCTATATCCTACACTCTACACTCTATACCATACATTCTATACCCTACACTCTATACCATACACTCTATACCCTACACTCTACACCCTACACTCTATACCCTACACTCTATACCCTACACTCTATACCCTACACTCTACACCCTACACTCTATACCCTACACTCTATACCCTACACTCTTTACCCTACGCTCTACACTCTATACCCTACACTCTATACCCTACACTCTATACCCTACACTCTATACCCTACACTCTACACTCTATATCCTACACTCTCTACCCTACACTCTACACTCTATACCCTACACTCTATACCCTACACTCTAATCCCTACACTCTACACTCTATACCCTACACTCTATACCCTACACTCTATACTCTACACTCTACACTCTATACCCTACACTCTATATCCTACACTCTACACTCTATACCATGCATTCTATACCCTACACTCTATACCCTACACTCTATACCCTACACTCTACACCCTACACTCTATACCCTACACTCTATACCCTACACTCTATACCCTACACTCTACACCCTACACTCTATACCCTACACTCTATACCATACACTCTATACCCTACACTCTACACTCTATACCCTACACTCTACATCCTACACTCTATACCCTACACTCTAATCCCGACACTCTACACTCTATACCCTACACTCTATACCTTACACTCTACACTCTCTACCCTACACTCTATACCCTACACTCTATAACATACACTCTATACCCTACACTCTATACCCTACACTCTATACCATACACTCTACAATCTATACCCTACACTCTATACCATACACTCTACACCATACACTCTATAGCATACACTCTATACCCTACACTCTACACTCTATACCCTACACTCTATACCCTACACTCTACACCCTGCACTCTATACCCTACACACTATACCCTACACTCTACACTCTATACCCTACACTCTATACCCTACACTCTATACCCTACACTCTACACTCTATAACCTACACTCTATAGCCTACACTCTACAATCTATACCCTACAGTCTATACCCTACACTCTATACCCTACACTCTACACTCTATACCTTACATTCTACACTCTATTCCCTACACTCTATACCCTACACTCTATACCCTACACTCTATACCCTACACTCTACACCCTACACTCTATACCCTACACTCTATACCATACACTCTATACCCTACACTCTACACTCAATACCCTACACTCTACACCCTACACTCTATACCCTACACTCTAATCCCTTCACTCTACACTCTATACCCTACACTCTATACCCTACACTCTACACTCTATACCTTACACTCTACACTCTATTCCCTACACTCTATACCCTACACTCTATACCCTACACTCTATACCCTACACTCTACACCCTACACTCTATACCCTACACTCTATACCATACACTCTATACCCTACACTCTACACTCTATACCCTACACCCTACAATCTATACCCTACACTCTAATCCCTACACTCTACACTCTATACCCTACACTCTATACCCTACACTCTATACCCTACACTCTACACACTCTACCCTACACTCTATACCCTACACTCTATACCCTACACTCTATACCCTACACTCTACACTCTATACCCTACACTCTACACTCTATACCCTACACTCTATACCCTACACTCTATACCCTACACTCTATACCCTACACTCTAATCCCTACACTCTACACTCTATACCCTACACTCTATACCCTACACTCTACACTATATACCTTACACTCTACACTCTATTCCCTACACTCTATACCCTACACTCTATACCCTACACTCTATACCCTACACTCTATACCCTACACTCTATACCCAACACTCTACACCCTACACTCTATACCCTACACTCTATACCATACAATCTATACCCTACACTCTACACTCTATACCCTACACTCTACACTCTATACCCTACACTCTACACTCTATACCCTACACTCTATACCCTACACTCTATACCCTACAATCTATACCATACACTCTATACCCTACACTCTATACCCTACACTCTATACCCTACACTCTATACCATACACTCTATACCCTACACTCTATACCGTACACTCTATACCCTACACTCTATACCCTACACTCTATACCCTACACTCTACACCCTACACTCTATACCTTACACTCTATACCCTACACTCTATACCCTACACTCTAAACTCTATACCCTACACTCTACACTCTATACCCTACACTCTATACCCTACACTCTATACCCTACACTCTATACCCTACACTGTATACCCTACACTCTATACCCTACACTCTAATCCCTACACTCTACACTCTATACCCTACACTCTATATCCTACACTCTACACTCTATACCATACATTCTATACCCTACACTCTATACCATACACTCTATACCCTACACTCTACACCCTACACTTCATACCCTACACTCTATACCCTACACTCTATACCCTACACTCTACACCCTACACTCTATACCCTACACTCTATACCCTACACTCTATACCCTACGCTCTACACTCTATACCCTACACTCTATACCCTACACTCTATACCCTACACTCTATACCCTACACTCTACACTCTATATCCTACACTCTCTACCCTACACTCTACACTCTATACCCTACACTTTATACCCTACACTCTAATCCCTACACTCTACACTCTATACCCTACACTCTATACCCTACACTCTATACCCTACACCCTACACTCTATACCCTACACTCTATACCCTACACTCTATACCATACACTCTATACCCTACACTCTATACCGTACACTCTATACCCTACACTCTATACCCTACACTCTATACCCTACACTCTACACCCTACACTCTATACCTTACACTCTATACCCTACACTCTATACCCTACACTCTAAACTCTATACCCTACACTCTACACTCTATACCCTACACTCTATACCCTACACTCTATACCCTACACTCTATACCCTACACTGTATACCCTACACTCTATACCCTACACTCTAATCCCTACACTCTACACTCTATACCCTACACTCTATATCCTACACTCTACACTCTATACCATACATTCTATACCCTACACTCTATACCATACACTCTATACCCTACACTCTACACCCTACACTTCATACCCTACACTCTATACCCTACACTCTATACCCTACACTCTACACCCTACACTCTATACCCTACACTCTATACCCTACACTCTATACCCTACGCTCTACACTCTATACCCTACACTCTATACCCTACACTCTATACCCTACACTCTATACCCTACACTCTACACTCTATATCCTACACTCTCTACCCTACACTCTACACTCTATACCCTACACTTTATACCCTACACTCTAATCCCTACACTCTACACTCTATACCCTACACTCTATACCCTACACTCTATACCCTACACTCTACACTCTATACCCTACACTCTATATCCTACACTCTACACTCTATACCATACATTCTATACCCTACACTCTATACCATACACTCTATACCCTACACTCTACACCCTACACTCTATACCCTACACTCTATACCCTACACTCTATACCCTACACTCTATACCCTACACTCTACACCCTACACTCTATACCCTACACTCTATACCATACACTCTATACCCTACACTCTACACTCTATACCCTACACTCTACATCCTACACTCTATACCCTACACTCTAATCCCGACACTCTACACTCTATACCCTACACTCTATACCTTACACTCTACACTCTCTACCCTACACTCTATACCCTACACTCTTTAACATACACTCTATACCCTACACTCTATACCCTACACTCTATACCATACACTCTACAATCTATACCCTACACTCTATACCATACACTCTACACCATACACTCTATAGCATACACTCTATACCCTACACTCTACACTCTATACCCTACACTCTATACCCTACACTCTACACCCTGCACTCTATACCCTACACACTATACCCTACACTCTACACTCTATACCCTACACTCTATACCCTACACTCTATACCCTACACTCTATACCCTACACTCTACACTCTATAACCTACACTCTATAGCCTACACTCTACAATCTATACCCTACACTCTATACCATACACTCTATACCCTACAGTCTATACCCTACACTCTATACCCTACACTCTACACTCTATACCTTACACTCTACACTCTATTCCCTACACTCTATACCCTACACTCTATACCCTACACTCTATACCCTACACTCTATACCCTACACTCTACACCCTACACTCTATACCCTACACTCTATACCATACACTCTATACCCTACACTCTACACTCTATACCCTACACTCTACACCCTACACTCTATACCCTACACTCTAATCCCTTCACTCTACACTCTATACCCTACACTCTATACCCTACACTCTACACTCTATACCTTACACTCTACACTCTATTCCCTACACTCTATACCCTACACTCTATACCCTACACTCTATACCCTACACTCTACACCCTACACTCTATACCCTACACTCTATACCATACACTCTATACCCTACACTCTACACTCTATACCCTACACCCTACACTCTATACCCTACACTCTAATCCCTACACTCTACACTCTATACCCTACACTCTATACCCTACACTCTATACCCTACACTCTACACACTCTACCCTACACTCTATACCCTACACTCTATACCCTACACTCTATACCCTACACTCTACACTCTATACCCTACACTCTACACTCTATACCCTACACTCTATACCCTACACTCTATACCCTACACTCTATACCCTACACTCTAATCCCTACACTCTACACTCTATACCCTACACTCTATACCCTACACTCTACACTCTATACCTTACACTCTACACTCTATTCCCTACACTCTATACCCTACACTCTATACCCTACACTCTATACCCTACACTCTATACCCAACACTCTACACCCTACACTCTATACCCTACACTCTATAACATACAATCTATACCCTACACTCTACACTCTATACCCTACACTCTACACTCTATACCCTACACTCTACACTCTATACCCTACACTCTATACCCTACACTCTATACCCTACAATCTATACCATACACTCTATACCCTACACTCTATACCCTACACTCTATACCCTACACTCTATACCATACACTCTATACCCTACACTCTATACCGTACACTCTATACCCTACACTCTATACCCTACACTCTATACCCTACACTCTACACCCTACACTCTATACCTTACACTCTATACCCTACACTCTATACCCTACACTCTAAACTCTATACCCTACACTCTACACTCTATACCCTACACTCTATACCCTACACTCTATACCCTACACTCTATACCCTACACTCTATACCCTACACTGTATACCCTACACTCTATACCCTACACTCTATACCCTACACTCTACACTCTATACCCTACACTCTATACCCTACACTCTATACCCTACACTCTACACTTTATGCACTACACTCTATACCCTACACTCTATACCCTACACTCTGTACCCTACACTCTACACCCTACACTCTATACCCTACACTCTATACCATATACTCTATACCCTACACTCTACACTCTATACCCTACACTCTACACCCTACACTCTATACCCTACACTCTAATCCCAACACTCTACACTCTATACCCTACACTCTATACCCTACACTCTACACCCTACACTCTATACCCTACACTCTATACCATACACTCTATACCCTACACTCTACACTCTATACCCTACACTCTACACCCTACACTCTATACCCTACACTCTAATCCCTACACTCTACACTCTATACCCTACACTCTATACCCTACACTCTATACCCTACACTCTACACTCTCTACCCTACACTCTATACCCTACACTCTATACCCTACACTCTGTACCCTACACTCTACACCCTACACTCTATACCCTACACTCTATACCATATACTCTATACCCTACACTCTACACTCTATACCCTACACTCTACACCCTACACTCTATACCCTACACTCTAATCCCAACACTCTACACTCTATACCCTACACTCTATACCCTACAGTCTACACTCTATACCTTACACTCTACACTCTATTCCCTACACTCTATACCCTACACTCTATACCCTACACTCTATACCCTACACTCTACACCCTACACTCTATACCCTACACTCTATACCATACACTCTATACCCTACACTCTACACTCTATACCCTACACTCTACACCCTACACTCTATACCCTACACTCTAATCCCTACACTCTACACTCTATACCCTACACTCTATACCCTACACTCTATACCCTACACTCTACACTCTCTACCCTACATCCTATACCCTACACTCTATACCCTACACTCTACACTCTATACCCTACACTCTATACCCTACACTCTATACCCTACACTCTATACCCTACACTCTATACCATACACTCTATACCCTACACTCTATACCCTACACTCTATCCTACACACTATACCCTACACTCTACACTCTGTACCCTACACTCTATACCCTACACTCTACACTCTATACCCTACACTCTATACCCTACACTCTATACCCTACACTCTATACCCTACACTCTATACCATACACTCTATACCCTACACTCTATACCCTACACTCTATCCTACACACTATACCCTACACTCTACACTCTGTACCCTACACTCTATACCCTACACTCTATACCCTACACTCTACACTCTATACCCTACACTCTATAGCCTACACTCTACAATCTATACCCTACACTCTATACCCTACACTCTATACCCTACAGTCTATACCCTACACTCTATACCCTACACTCTACACTCTAAACCTTACACTCTACACTCTATTCCCTACACTCTATACCCTACACTCTATACCCTATACTCTACACCCTACACTCTATACCCTACACTCTATACCATATACTCTATACCCTACACTCTACACTCTATATCCTACACTCTACACCCTACACTCTATACCCTACACTCTAATCCCAACACTCTACACTCTATACCCTACACTCTATACCCTACACTCTACACTCTATACCTTACACTCTACACTCTATTCCCTACACTCTATACCCTACACTCTATACCCTACACGCTACACCCTACACTCTATACCCTACACTCTATACCATACACTCTATACCCAACACTCTACACTCTATACCCTACACTCTACACCCTACACTCTATACCCTACACTCTAATCCCTACACTCTATACCCTACACTCTACACTCTATACCCTACACTCTATACCATACACTCTATACCCTACACTCTATACCGTACACTCTATACCCTACACTCTATATCTTACACTCTACACTCTATTCCCTACACTCTATACCCTACACTCTATACACTACACTCTATACCCTACACTCTATACCCTACACTCTACACCCTACACTCTATACCCTACACTCTATACCCTACACTCTATACCCTACACTCTACACTCTCTACCCTACACTCTATACCCTACACTCTATACCCTACACTCTACACTCTATACCCTACACTCTATACCCTACACTCTATACCATACACTCTATACCCTACACTCTATACCCTACACTCTGAACCCTACACTCTATACCCTACACTCTACTCCCTACACTCTATACCCTACACTCTATACCCTACACTCTACACTCTATACCCTACACTCTATACCCTACACTCTATACCCTACACTCTATACCCTACACTCTACACTCTATACTCTACACTCTACACTCTATACCCTGCACTCTATACCCTACACTCTATACCCTACACTCTATACCCTACACTCTATACCCTACACTCTACACTATACACCCTACACTCTATACCCTACACTCTATACCCTACACTCTATACCCTACACTCTATACCCTACACTCTTTGCCCTACACTCTATACCCTACACTCTATACCCTACACTCTATACCATACACTCTATACCCTACACTCTACACTCTATACCCTACACTCTATACCCTACACTCTATGCCCAACACTCTATACCCTACACTCTATACCCTACACTCTACACCCTACACTCTATACCCTACACTCTATATCATACACTCTATACCCTACACTCTACACTCTATACCCTACACTCTATACCCTACACTCTATACCCTACACTCTATACCCTACACTCTACACTCTATATCCTACACTCTCTACCCTACACTCTACACCCTACACTCTATACCCTACACTCTAATCCCTACACTCTACACTCTATACCCTACACTCTATATCCTACACTCTACACTCTATACCATACATTCTATACCCTACACTCTATACCATACACTCTATACCCTACACTCTACACCCTACACTCTATACTCTACACTCTATACCCTACACTCTATACCCTACAATCTACACCCTACACTCTATACCCTACACTCTATACCCTACACTCTATACCCTACACTCTATACCCTACGCTCTACACTCTATACCCTACACTCTATACCCTACACTCTATACCCTACACTCTATACCCTACACTCTACACTCTATATCCTACACTCTCTACCCTACACTCTACACTCTATACCCTACACTTTATACCCTACACTCTAATCCCTACACTCTACACTCTATACCCTACACTCTACACTCTATACCCTACACTCTATACCATACACTCTATACCCTACACTCTATACCGTACACTCTATACCCTACACTCTATATCTTACACTCTACACTCTATTCCCTACACTCTATACCCTACACTCTATACACTACACTCTATACCCTACACTCTATACCCTACACTCTACACCCTACACTCTATACCCTACACTCTATACCCTACACTCTATACCCTACACTCTACACTCTCTACCCTACACTCTATACCCTACACTCTATACCCTACACTCTACACTCTATACCCTACACTCTATACCCTACACTCTATACCATACACTCTATACCCTACACTCTATACCCTACACTCTGAACCCTACACTCTATACCCTACACTCTACTCCCTACACTCTATACCCTACACTCTATACCCTACACTCTACACTCTATACCCTACACTCTATACCCTACACTCTATACCCTACACTCTATACCCTACACTCTACACTCTATACTCTACACTCTACACTCTATACCCTGCACTCTATACCCTACACTCTATACCCTACACTCTATACCCTACACTCTATACCCTACACTCTACACTATACACCCTACACTCTATACCCTACACTCTATACCCTACACTCTATACCCTACACTCTGTACCCTACACTCTTTGCCCTACACTCTATACCCTACACTCTATACCCTACACTCTATACCATACACTCTATACCCTACACTCTACACTCTATACCCTACACTCTATACCCTACACTCTATGCCCAACACTCTATACCCTACACTCTACACCCTACACTCTATACCCTACACTCTATATCATACACTCTATACCCTACACTCTACACTCTATACCCTACACTCTATACCCTACACTCTATACCCTACACTCTATACCCTACACTCTACACTCTATATCCTACACTCTCTACCCTACACTCTACACTCTATACCCTACACTCTATACCCTACACTCTAATCCCTACACTCTACACTCTATACCCTACACTCTATATCCTACACTCTACACTCTATACCATACATTCTATACCCTACACTCTATACCATACACTCTATACCCTACACTCTACACCCTACACTCTATACTCTACACTCTATACCCTACACTCTATACCCTACAATCTACACCCTACACTCTATACCCTACACTCTATACCCTACACTCTATACCCTACACTCTATACCCTACGCTCTACACTCTATACCCTACACTCTATACCCTACACTCTATACCCTACACTCTATACCCTACACTCTACACTCTGTACCCTACACTCTATACCCTACACTCTATACCCTACACTCTACACTCTATACCCTACACTCTATAGCCTACACTCTACAATCTATACCCTACACTCTATACCCTACACTCTATACCCTACAGTCTATACCCTACACTCTATACCCTACACTCTACACTCTAAACCTTACACTCTACACTCTATTCCCTACACTCTATACCCTACACTCTATACCCTATACTCTACACCCTACACTCTATACCCTACACTCTATACCATATACTCTATACCCTACACTCTACACTCTATATCCTACACTCTACACCCTACACTCTATACCCTACACTCTAATCCCAACACTCTACACTCTATACCCTACACTCTATACCCTACACTCTACACTCTATACCTTACACTCTACACTCTATTCCCTACACTCTATACCCTACACTCTATACCCTACACGCTACACCCTACACTCTATACCCTACACTCTATACCATACACTCTATACCCAACACTCTACACTCTATACCCTACACTCTACACCCTACACTCTATACCCTACACTCTAATCCCTACACTCTATACCCTACACTCTACACTCTATACCCTACACTCTATACCATACACTCTATACCCTACACTCTATACCGTACACTCTATACCCTACACTCTATATCTTACACTCTACACTCTATTCCCTACACTCTATACCCTACACTCTATACACTACACTCTATACCCTACACTCTATACCCTACACTCTACACCCTACACTCTATACCCTACACTCTATACCCTACACTCTATACCCTACACTCTACACTCTCTACCCTACACTCTATACCCTACACTCTATACCCTACACTCTACACTCTATACCCTACACTCTATACCCTACACTCTATACCATACACTCTATACCCTACACTCTATACCCTACACTCTGAACCCTACACTCTATACCCTACACTCTACTCCCTACACTCTATACCCTACACTCTATACCCTACACTCTACACTCTATACCCTACACTCTATACCCTACACTCTATACCCTACACTCTATACCCTACACTCTACACTCTATACTCTACACTCTACACTCTATACCCTGCACTCTATACCCTACACTCTATACCCTACACTCTATACCCTACACTCTATACCCTACACTCTACACTATACACCCTACACTCTATACCCTACACTCTATACCCTACACTCTATACCCTACACTCTATACCCTACACTCTTTGCCCTACACTCTATACCCTACACTCTATACCCTACACTCTATACCATACACTCTATACCCTACACTCTACACTCTATACCCTACACTCTATACCCTACACTCTATGCCCAACACTCTATACCCTACACTCTATACCCTACACTCTACACCCTACACTCTATACCCTACACTCTATATCATACACTCTATACCCTACACTCTACACTCTATACCCTACACTCTATACCCTACACTCTATACCCTACACTCTATACCCTACACTCTACACTCTATATCCTACACTCTCTACCCTACACTCTACACCCTACACTCTATACCCTACACTCTAATCCCTACACTCTACACTCTATACCCTACACTCTATATCCTACACTCTACACTCTATACCATACATTCTATACCCTACACTCTATACCATACACTCTATACCCTACACTCTACACCCTACACTCTATACTCTACACTCTATACCCTACACTCTATACCCTACAATCTACACCCTACACTCTATACCCTACACTCTATACCCTACACTCTATACCCTACACTCTATACCCTACGCTCTACACTCTATACCCTACACTCTATACCCTACACTCTATACCCTACACTCTATACCCTACACTCTACACTCTATATCCTACACTCTCTACCCTACACTCTACACTCTATACCCTACACTTTATACCCTACACTCTAATCCCTACACTCTACACTCTATACCCTACACTCTACACTCTATACCCTACACTCTATACCATACACTCTATACCCTACACTCTATACCGTACACTCTATACCCTACACTCTATATCTTACACTCTACACTCTATTCCCTACACTCTATACCCTACACTCTATACACTACACTCTATACCCTACACTCTATACCCTACACTCTACACCCTACACTCTATACCCTACACTCTATACCCTACACTCTATACCCTACACTCTACACTCTCTACCCTACACTCTATACCCTACACTCTATACCCTACACTCTACACTCTATACCCTACACTCTATACCCTACACTCTATACCATACACTCTATACCCTACACTCTATACCCTACACTCTGAACCCTACACTCTATACCCTACACTCTACTCCCTACACTCTATACCCTACACTCTATACCCTACACTCTACACTCTATACCCTACACTCTATACCCTACACTCTATACCCTACACTCTATACCCTACACTCTACACTCTATACTCTACACTCTACACTCTATACCCTGCACTCTATACCCTACACTCTATACCCTACACTCTATACCCTACACTCTATACCCTACACTCTACACTATACACCCTACACTCTATACCCTACACTCTATACCCTACACTCTATACCCTACACTCTGTACCCTACACTCTTTGCCCTACACTCTATACCCTACACTCTATACCCTACACTCTATACCATACACTCTATACCCTACACTCTACACTCTATACCCTACACTCTATACCCTACACTCTATGCCCAACACTCTATACCCTACACTCTACACCCTACACTCTATACCCTACACTCTATATCATACACTCTATACCCTACACTCTACACTCTATACCCTACACTCTATACCCTACACTCTATACCCTACACTCTATACCCTACACTCTACACTCTATATCCTACACTCTCTACCCTACACTCTACACTCTATACCCTACACTCTATACCCTACACTCTAATCCCTACACTCTACACTCTATACCCTACACTCTATATCCTACACTCTACACTCTATACCATACATTCTATACCCTACACTCTATACCATACACTCTATACCCTACACTCTACACCCTACACTCTATACTCTACACTCTATACCCTACACTCTATACCCTACAATCTACACCCTACACTCTATACCCTACACTCTATACCCTACACTCTATACCCTACACTCTATACCCTACGCTCTACACTCTATACCCTACACTCTATACCCTACACTCTATACCCTACACTCTATACCCTACACTCTACACTCTATATCCTACACTCTCTACCCTACACTCTACACTCTATACCCTACACTTTATACCCTACACTCTAATCCCTACACTCTACACTCTATACCCTACACTCTATACCCTACACTCTACACTCTATACCCTACACTCTATATCCTACACTCTACACTCTATACCATACATTCTATACCCTACACTCTATACCATACACTCTATACCCTACACTCTACACCCTACACTCTATACCCTACACTCTATACCCTACACTCTATACCCTACACTCTATACCCTACACTCTACACCCTACACTCTATACCCTACACTCTATACCATACACTCTATACCCTACACTCTACACTCTATACCCTACACTCTACATCCTACACTCTATACCCTACACTCTAATCCCGACACTCTACACTCTATACCCTACACTCTATACCTTACACTCTACACTCGCTACCCTACACTCTATACCCTACAATCTATAACATACACTCTATACCCTACACTCTATACCCTACACTCTATACCATACACTCTACAATCTATACCCTACACTCTATACCATACACTCTACACCATACACTCTATAGCATACACTCTATACCCTACACTCTACACTCTATACCCTACACTCTATACCCTACACTCTACACCCTGCACTCTATACCCTACACTCTACACTCTATAACCTACACTCTATAGCCTACACTCTACAATCTATACCCTACACTCTATACCATACACTCTATACCCTACAGTCTATACCCTACACTCTATACCCTACACTCTACACTCTATACCTTACACTCTACACTCTATTCCCTACACTCTATACCCTACACTCTATACCCTAAACTCTATACCCTACACTCTATACCCTACACTCTACACCCTACACTCTATACCCTACACTCTATACCATACACTCTATACCCTACACTCTACACTCTATACCCTACACTCTACACCCTACACTATATACCCTACACTCTAATCCCTTCACTCTACACTCTATACCCTACACTCTATACCCTACACTCTACACTCTATACCTTACACTCTACACTCTATTCCCTACACTCTATACCCTACACTCTATACCCTACACTCTGTACCCTACACTCTACACCCTACACTCTATACCCTACACTCTATACCATACACTCTATACCCTACACTCTACACTCTATACCCTACACTCTACACCCTACACTCTATACCCTACACTCTAATCCCTACACTCTACACTCTATACCCTACACTCTATACCCTACACTCTATACCCTACACTCTACACACTCTACCCTACACTCTATACCCTACACTCTATACCCTACACTCTATACCCTACACTCTACACTCTATACCCTACACTCTACACTCTATACCCTACACTCTATACCCTACACTCTATACCCTACACTCTAATCCCTACACTCTACACTCTATACACTACACTCTATACCCTACACTCTACACTCTATACCTTACACTCTACACTCTATTCCCTACACTCTATACCCTACACTCTATACCCTACACTCTATACCCTACACTCTATACCCTACACTCTATACCCAACACTCTACACCCTACACTCTATACCCTACACTCTATACCATACAATCTATACCCTACACTCTACACTCTATACCCTACACTCTACACTCTATACCCTACACTCTACACTCTATACCCTACACTCTATACCCTACACTCTATGCCCTACAATCTATACCATACACTCTATACCCTACACTCTATACCCTACACTCTATACCCTACACTCTATACCATACACTCTATACCCTACACTCTATACCGTACACTCTATACCCTACACTCTATACCCTACACTCTATACCCTACACTCTACACCCTACACTCTATACCTTACACTCTATACCCTACACTCTATACCCTACACTCTAAACTCTATACCCTACACTCTACACTCTATACCCTACACTCTATACCCTACACTCTATACCCTACACTCTATACCCTACACTGTATACCCTACACTCTATACCCTACACTCTATACCCTACACTCTACACTCTATACCCTTCACTCTATACCCTACACTCTATACCCTACACTCTACACTTTATGCACTACACTCTATACCCTACACTCTATACCCTACACTCTGTACCCTACACTCTACACCCTACACTCTATACCCTACACTCTATACCATATACTCTATACCCTACACTCTACACTCTATACCCTACACTCTACACCCTACACTCTATACCCTACACTCTAATCCCAACACTCTACACTCTATACCCTACACTCTATACCCTACAGTCTACACTCTATTCCTTACATTCTACACTCTATTCCCTACACTCTATACCCTACACTCTATACCCTACACTCTATACCCTACACTCTACACCCTAAACTCTATACCCTACACTCTATACCATACACTCTATACCCTACACTCTACACTCTATACCCTACACTCTACACCCTACACTCTATACCCTACACTCTAATCCCTACACTCTACACTCTATACCCTACACTCTATACCCTACACTCTATACCCTACACTCTACACTCTCTACCCTACACTCTATACCCTACACTCTATTCCCTACACTCTACACTCTATACCCTACACTCTACACTCTATACCCTACACTCTATACTCTACACTCTATACCCTACACTCTATACCCTACACTCTATACCCTACACTCTATCCTACACACTATACCCTACACTCTACACTCTATACCCTACACTCTATACCCTACACTCTATACCCTACACTCTACACTCTATACCCTACACTCTATAGCCTACACTCTACAATCTATACCCTACACTCTATACCCTACACTCTATACCCTACAGTCTATACCCTACACTCTATACCCTACACTCTACACTCTAGACCTTACACTCTACACTCTATTCCCTACACTCTATACCCTACACTCTATACCCTATACTCTACACCCTACACTCTATACCCTACACTCTATACCATATACTCTATACCCTACACTCTACACTCTATACCCTACACTCTACACCCTACACTCTATACCCTACACTCTAATCCCAACACTCTACACTCTATACCCTACACTCTATACCCTACACTCTACACTCTATACCTTACACTCTACACTCTATACCCTACACTCTATACCCTACACTCTATACCCTACACTCTATACCCTACACTCTACACCCTACACTCTATACCCTACACTCTATACCATACACTCTATACCCTACACTCTACACTCTATACCCTACATTCTACACCCTACACTCTATACCCTACACTCTAATCCCTACACTCTATACCCTACACTCTATACCCTACACTCTATACCCTACACTCTATACCATACACTCTATACCCTACACACTATACCGTACACTCTATACCCTACACTCTATACCTTACACTCTACACTCTATTCCCTACACTCTATACCCTACACTCTATACACTACACTCTATACCCTACACTCTATACCCTACACTCTACACCCTACACTCTATACCCTACACTCTATACCCTACACTCTATACCCTACACTCTACACTCTCTACCCTACACTCTATACCCTACACTCTATACCCTACACTCTACACTCTATACCCTACACTCTATACCCTACACTCTATACCCTACACTCTATACCCTACACTCTATACCATACACTCTATACCCTACATTCTATACCCTACACTCTGAACCCTACACTCTATACCCTACACTCTACTCCCTACACTCTATACCCTACACTCTATACCCTACACTCTACACTCTATACCCTACACTCTATACCCTACACTCTATACCCTACACTCTATACCCTACACTCTACACTCTATACCCTACACTCTACACTCTATACCCTGCACTCTATACCCTACACTCTATACCCTACACTCTATACCCTACACTCTATACCCTACACTCTACACTATATACCCTACACTCTATACCCTACACTCTATACCCTACACTCTATACCCTACACTCTATACCCTACACTCTTTGCCCTACACTCTATACCCTACACTGTATACCCTACACTCTATACCATACACTCTATACCCTACACTCTACACTCTATACCCTACACTCTATACCCTACACTCTATGCCCAACACTCTATACCCTACACTCTACACCCTACACTCTATACCCTACACTCTATATCATACACTCTGTACCCTACACTCTACACTCTATACCCTACACTCTATACCCTACACTCTAATCCCTACACTCTACACTCTATACCCTACACTCTATATCCTACACTCTACACTCTATACCATACATTCTATACCCTACACTCTATACCATACACTCTATACCCTACACTCTACACCCTACACTCTATACCCTACACTCTATACCCTACACTCTATACCCTACAATCTACACCCTACACTCTATACCCTACACTCTATACCCTACGCTCTACACTCTATACCCTACACTCTATACCCTACACTCTATACCCTACACTCTATACCCTACACTCTACACTCTATATCCTACACTCTCTACCCTACACTCTACACTCTATACCCTACATTCTATACCCTACACTCTATACCATACACTCTATACCCTACACTCTACACCCTACACTCTATA
Source organism: Ranitomeya imitator (assembly GCF_032444005.1). Lineage (NCBI taxonomy): Eukaryota > Metazoa > Chordata > Amphibia > Anura > Dendrobatidae > Ranitomeya > Ranitomeya imitator. Next base: position 237,622 of record NW_027194416.1, on the reverse strand, counting down.
CCCTACACTCTATACCCTACACTCTATACCCTACACTCTATACCCTACACTCTATACCCTACACTCTATACCCTACGCTCTACACTCTATACCCTACACTCTATACCCTACACTCTATACCCTACACTCTATACCCTACACTCTACACTCTATATCCTACACTCTCTACCCTACACTCTACACTCTATACCCTACACTTTATACCCTACACTCTAATCCCTACACTCTACACTCTATACCCTACACTCTATACCCTACACTCTACACTCTATACCCTACACTCTATATCCTACACTCTACACTCTATACCATACATTCTATACCCTACACTCTATACCATACACTCTATACCCTACACTCTACACCCTACACTCTATACCCTACACTCTATACCCTACACTCTATACCCTACACTCTATACCCTACACTCTACACCCTACACTCTATACCCTACACTCTATACCATACACTCTATACCCTACACTCTACACTCTATACCCTACACTCTACATCCTACACTCTATACCCTACACTCTAATCCCGACACTCTACACTCTATACCCTACACTCTATACCTTACACTCTACACTCGCTACCCTACACTCTATACCCTACAATCTATATAGAGTGTATAGAGTGTAGGGTATAGAGTGTAGTGTGTAGAGTGTAGGGTATAGAGTGTAGAGTGTAGGGTATAGAGTGTATGGTATAGAGTGTAGGGTATAGAGTGTAGGGTATAGAGTGTAGGGCAAAGAGTGTAGAATATAGAGTGTAGGGTATAGAGTGTAGGGTATAGAGTGTAGGGTATAGAGTGTAGGGTATATAGTGTAGAGTGTAGGGTATAGAGTATAGGGTATAGAGTGTAGGGTATAGAGTGTAGGGTATAGAGTGCAGGGTATAAAGTGTAGAGTGTAGGGTATAGAGTGTAGAGTGTAGGGTATAGAGTGTAGGGTATAGAGTGTAGGGTATAGAGTGTAGGGTATAGAGTGTAGAGTATAGGGTATAGAGTGTAGGGTATAGAGTGTAGCTAGTAGAGTGTAGGGTATAGAGTGTAGGGTTCACAGTGTAGGGTATAGAGTGTAGGGTATAGAGTGTATGGTATAGAGTGTAGGGTATAGAGTGTAGGGTATAGAGTGTAGGGTATAGAGTGTAGGGTATAGAGTGTAGAGTGTAGGGTATAGAGTGTAGGGTATAGAGTGTAGGGTAGAGAGTGTAGAGTGTAGGGTATAGAGTGTAGGGTATAGAGTGTAGGGTATAGAGTGTGGGGTGTAGAGTGTAGGGTATAGAGTGTAGGGTATAGAGTGTAGGGTATAGAGTGTAGGGTATAGAGTGTAGGGTATAGAGTGTAGGGAATAGAGTGTAGAGTGTAAGGTATAGAGTGTAGGGTATAGCGTGTACGGTATAGAGTGTAGGGTATAGAGTGTATGGTATAGAGTGTAGGGTATAGAGTGTAGAGTGTAGGGTATAGAGTGTAGGGATTAGAGTGTAGGGTATAGAGTGTAGGGTGTAGAGTGTAGGGTATAGAGTGTAGAGTGTAGGGTATAGAGTGTATGGTATAGAGTGTAGGGTATAGAGTGTAGGGTGTAGAGTGTAGGGTATAGAGTGTAGGGTATAGAGTGTAGGGTATAGAGTGTAAGGTATAGAGTGTAGGGAATAGAGTGTAGAGTGTAAGGTATAGAGTGTAGAGTTTAGGGTATAGAGTGTAGGGTATAGAGTGTAGAGTGTTGGGATTAGAGTGTAGGGTATAGAGTGTAGGGTGTAGAGTGTAGGGTATAGAGTGTAGAGTGTAGGGTATAGAGTATATGGTATAGAGTGTAGGGTATAGAGTGTAGGGTGTAGAGTATAGGGTATAGAGTGTAGGGTATAGAGTGTAGGGTATAGAGTGTAGGGAATAGAGTGTAGAGTGTAAGGTTTAGAGTGTAGAGTGTAGGGTATAGAGTGTAGGGTATAGACTGTAGGGTATAGAGTGTAGGGTATAGAGTGTAGGGTATAGATTGTAGAGTGTAGGCTATAGAGTGTAGGGTATAGAGTGTAGAGTGTAGGGTATAGAGTGTAGGGTATAGAGTGTAGGGTATAGAGTGTAGAGTGTAGGGTATAGTGTGTAGGATAGAGTGTAGGGTATAGAGTGTAGGGTATAGAGTGTATGGTATAGAGTGTAGGGTATAGAGTGTAGGGTATAGAGTGTAGGGTATAGAGTGTAGAGTGTAGGGTATAGAGTGTAGAGTGTAGGGTATAGAGTGTAGGGTATAGAGTGTAGGGTAGAGAGTGTAGAGTGTAGGGTATAGAGTGTAGGGTATAGAGTGTAGGGTATAGAGTGTAGAGTGTAGGGATTAGAGTGTAGGGTATAGAGTGTAGGGTGTAGAGTGTAGGGTATAGAGTGTAGAGTGTAGGGTATAGAGTGTATGGTATAGAGTGTAGGGTATAGAGTGTAGGGTGTAGAGTGTAGGATATAGAGTGTAGGGTATAGAGTGTAGGGTATAGAGTGTAGGGAATAGAGTGTTGAGTGTAAGGTATAGAGTGTAGAGTGTAGGGCATAGAGTGTAGAGTGTAGGGTATAGAGTGTAGGGTATAGAGTGTAGGGTATAGAGTGTAGGGTATACAGTGTAGGGTATAGAGTGTAGAGTGTAGGGTATAGAGTGTAGAGTGTAGGGTATAGAGTGTAGAGTGTAGGGCATAGAGTGTAGATTGTAGGGTATAGAGTGTAGGGTATAGAGTGTAGGGTATACAGTGTAGGGTATAGAGTGTAGAGTGTAGGGTATAGAGTGTAGAGTGTAGGGTATAGAGTGTAGGGTACAGAGTGTAGGGTATAGAGTGTAGGGTAGAGAGTGTAGAGTGTAGGGTATAGAGTGTAGGGTATAGAGTGTAGAGTGTAGGGATTAGAGTGTACGGTATAGAGTGTAGGGTGTGGAGTGTAGGGTATAGAGTGTAGAGTGTAGGGTATAGAGTGTATGGTATAGAGTGTAGGGTATAGAGTGTAGGGTGTAGAGTGTAGGGTATAGAGTGTAGGGTATAGAGTGTAGGGAATAGAGTGTAGGGAATAGAGTGTAGAGTGTAAGGTATAGAGTGTAGAGTGTAGGGTATAGAGTGTAGGGTATAGAGTGTAGAGTGTAGGGATTAGAGTGTAGGGTATAGAGTGTAGGGTGTAGAGTGTAGGGTACAGAGTGTAGAGTGTAGGGTATAGAGTGTATGGTATAGAGTGTAGGGTATAGAGTGTAGGGTGTAGAGTGTAGGGTATAGAGTGTAGGGTATAGAGTGTAGGGTATAGAGTGTAGGGTATAGAGTGTAGGGAATAGAGTGTGGAGTGTAAGGTATAGAGTGTAGAGTGTAGGGTATAGAGTGTAGGGTATAGCCTGTAGGGTATAGAGTGTAGGGTATAGAGTGTAGGGTATAGATTGTAGAGTGTAGGCTATAGAGTGTAGGGTATAGAGTGTAGAGTGTAGGGTATAGAGTGTAGGGTATAGAGTGTAGGGTATAGAGTGTAGAGTGTAGGGTATAGTGTGTAGGGTATAGAGTGCAGGGTGTAGAGTGTAGGGTATAGAGTGTAGGGTATAGAGTGTAGAGTGTAGGGTATAGAGTGTATGCTATAGAGTGCATGGTGTAGAGTGTATGGTATAGAGTGTAGGGTATAGAGTGTAGAGTGTATGGTATAGAGTGTAGGGTGTAGAGTGTAGGGTATAGAGTGTATGTTATAGAGTGTAGGGTATAGAGTGTAGGGTAGAGAGTGTAGAGTGTAGGGTATAGAGTGTAGGGTATAGAGTGTAGGGTATAGAGTGTAGAGTGTAGGGATTAGAGTGTAGGGTATAGAGTGTAGTGTGTAGAGTGTAGGGTATAGAGTGTAGAGTGTAGGGTATAGAGTGTATGGTATAGAGTGTAGGGTATAGAGTGTAGGGTGTAGAGTGTAGGGTATAGAGTGTAGGGTATAGAGTGTAGGGTATAGAGTGTAGGGAATAGAGTGTAGAGTGTAAGGTATAGAGTGTAGAGTATAGGGTATAGAGTGTAGGGTATAGAGTGTAGAGTGTAGGGATTAGAGTGTAGGGTATAGAGTGTAGGGTGTAGAGTGTAGGGTATAGAGTGTAGAGTGTAGGGTATAGAGTGTATGGTATAGAGTGTAGGGTATAGAGTGTAGGGTGTAGAGTGTAGGGTATAGAGTGTAGGGTATAGAGTGTAGGGTATAGAGTGTAGGGTATAGAGTGTAGGGAATAGAGTGTAGAGTGTAAGGTATAGAGTGTAGAGTGTAGGGTATATAGTGTAGGGTATAGACTGTAGGGTATAGAGTGTAGGGTATAGATTGTAGGCTATAGAGTGTAGGGTATAGAGTGTAGGGTATAGAGTGTAGGGTATAGAGTGTAGGGTATAGAGTGTAGAGTGTAGGGTATAGTGTGTAGGGTATAGAGTGCAGGGTGTAGAGTGTAGGGTATAGAGTGTAGGGTATAGAGTGTAGAGTGTAGGGTATAGAGTGTATGCTATAGAGTGTATGGTGTAGAGTGTATGGTATAGAGTGTAGGGTATAGAGTGTAGAGTGTAGGGTATAGAGTGTATGTTATAGAGTGTATGTTATAGAGTGTAGAGTGTAGGGTATAGAGTTTAGAGTGTAGGGTATAGAGTGTAGGGTATAGAGTGTAAGGTATAGAGTGTAGGGTGTAGAGTGTAGGGTATAGATTGTAGGGTATAGAGTGTAGGGTATAGAGTGTACGGTATAGAGTGTAGGGTATGGAGTGTATGGTATAGAGTATAGGGTATAGAGTGTAGTGTGTAGAGTGTAGGGTATAGAGTGTAGAGTGTAGGGTATAGAGTGTATGGTATAGAGTGTAGGGTATAGAGTGTAGGGTATAGAGTGTAGGGCAAAGAGTGTAGGGTATAGAGTGTAGGGTATAGAGTGTAGGGTATAGAGTGTAGGGTATAGAGTGTAGGGTATATAGTGTAGAGTGTAGGGTATAGAGTGTAGGGTATAGAGTGTAGGGTATAGAGTGTAGGGTATAGAGTGCAGGGTATAGAGTGTAGAGTGTAGGGTATAGAGTGTAGAGTGTAGGGTATAGAGTGTAGGGTATAGAGTGTAGGGTATAGAGTGTAGGGTATAGAGTGTAGAGTGTAGGGTATAGAGTGTAGGGTATAGAGTGTAGCTAGTAGAGTGTAGGGTATAGAGTGTAGGGTTCAGAGTGTAGGGTATAGAGTGTGGGGTATAGAGTGTATGGTATAGAGTGTAGGGTATAGAGTGTAGGGTATAGAGTGTAGGGTATAGAGTGTAGGGTATAGAGTGTAGAGTGTAGGGTATAGAGTGTACGGTATAGAGTGTAGGGTATGGAGTGTATGGTATAGAGTGTAGGGTATAGAGTGTAGTGTGTAGAGTGTAGGGTATAGAGTGTAGAGTGTAGGGTATAGAGTGTATGGTATAGAGTGTAGGGTATAGAGTGTAGGGTATAGAGTGTAGGGCAAAGAGTGTAGGGTATAGAGTGTAGGGTATAGAGTGTAGGGTATAGAGTGTAGGGTATAGAGTGTAGGGTATATAGTGTAGAGTGTAGATTATAGAGTGTAGGGTATAGAGTGTAGGGTATAGAGTGTAGGGTATAGAGTGCAGGGTATAGAGTGTAGAGTGTAGGGTATAGAGTGTAGAGTGTAGGGTATAGAGTGTAGGGTATAGAGTGTAGGGTATAGAGTGTAGGGTATAGAGTGTAGAGTGTAGGGTATAGAGTGTAGGGTATAGAGTGTAGCTAGTAGAGTGTAGGGTATAGAGTGTAGGGTTCAGAGTGTAGGGTATAGAGTGTAGGGTATAGAGTGTATGGTATAGAGTGTAGGGTATAGAGTGTAGGGTATAGAGTGTAGGGTATAGAGTGTAGGGTATAGAGTGTAGAGTGTAGGGTATAGAGTGTAGGGTATAGAGTGTAGGGTAGAGAGTGTAGAGTGTAGGGTATAGAGTGTAGGGTATAGAGTGTAGGGTATAGAGTGGGGGTGTAGAGTGTAGGGTATAGAGTGTAGGGTATAGAGTGTAGGGTATAGAGTGTAGGGTATAGAGTGTAGGGAATAGAGTGTAGAGTGTAAGGTATAGAGTGTAGGGTATAGCGTGTACGGTATAGAGTGTAGGGTATAGAGTGTATGGTATAGAGTGTAGGGTATAGAGTGTAGAGTGTAGGGTATAGAGTGTAGGGATTAGAGTGTAGGGTATAGAGTGTAGGGTGTAGAGTGTAGGGTATAGAGTGTAGAGTGTAGGGTATAGAGTGTATGGTATAGAGTGTAGGGTATAGAGTGTAGGGTGTAGAGTGTAGGGTATAGAGTGTAGGGTATAGAGTGTAGGGTATAGAGTGTAAGGTATAGAGTGTAGGGAATAGAGTGTAGAGTGTAAGGTATAGAGTGTAGAGTTTAGGGTATAGAGTGTAGGGTATAGAGTGTAGAGTGTTGGGATTAGAGTGTAGGGTATAGAGTGTAGGGTGTAGAGTGTAGGGTATAGAGTGTAGAGTGTAGGGTATAGAGTATATGGTATAGAGTGTAGGGTATAGAGTGTAGGGTGTAGAGTATAGGGTATAGAGTGTAGGGTATAGAGTGTAGGGTATAGAGTGTAGGGAATAGAGTGTAGAGTGTAAGGTTTAGAGTGTAGAGTGTAGGGTATAGAGTGTAGGGTATAGACTGTAGGGTATAGAGTGTAGGGTATAGAGTGTAGGGTATAGATTGTAGAGTGTAGGCTATAGAGTGTAGGGTATAGAGTGTAGAGTGTAGGGTATAGAGTGTAGGGTATAGAGTGTAGGGTATAGAGTGTAGAGTGTAGGGTATAGTGTGTAGGATAGAGTGTAGGGTATAGAGTGTAGGGTATAGAGTGTATGGTATAGAGTGTAGGGTATAGAGTGTAGGGTATAGAGTGTAGAGTGTAGGGTATAGAGTGTAGAGTGTAGGGTATAGAGTGTAGGGTAGAGAGTGTAGGGTATAGAGTGTAGAGTGTAGGGTATAGAGTGTAGGGTATAGAGTGTAGGGTATAGAGTGTAGAGTGTAGGGATTAGAGTGTAGGGTATAGAGTGTAGGGTGTAGAGTGTAGGGTATAGAGTGTAGAGTGTAGGGTATAGAGTGTATGGTATAGAGTGTAGGGTATAGAGTGTAGGGTGTAGAGTGTAGGGTATAGAGTGTAGGGTATAGAGTGTAGGGTATAGAGTGTAGGGTATAGAGTGTAGGGAATAGAGTGTAGAGTGTAAGGTATAGAGTGTAGACTGTAGGGTATAGAGTGTAGGGTATAGAGTGTAGAGTGTTGGGATTAGAGTGTAGGGTATAGAGTGTAGGGTGTAGAGTGTAGGGTATAGAGTGTAGAGTGTAGGGTATAGAGTATATGGTATAGAGTGTAGGGTATAGAGTGTAGGGTGTAGAGTGTATTGTACAGAGTGTAGGGTATAGAGTGTAGGGTATAGAGTGTAGTGCATAAAGTGTAGAGTGTAGGGTATAGAGTGTAGGGTATAGAGTGTAGGGTATAGAGTGTAGGGTATAGAGTGTAGGGTATACAGTGTAGGGTATAGAGTGTAGGGTATAGACTGTAGGGTATAGAGTGTAGGGTATAGAGTGTAGAGTGTAGGGTATAGGGTTTAGAGTGTAGGGTATAGAGTGTAGGGTATAGAGTGTAAGGTATAGAGTGTAGGGTGTAGAGTGTAGGGTATAGAGTGTAGGGTATAGAGTGTAGGGTATAGAGTGTACGGTATAGAGTGTAGGGTATAGAGTGTATGGTATAGAGTGTAGGGTATAGAGTGTAGGGTATAGAGTGTAGGGTATAGAGTGTATGGTATAGATTGCAGGGTATAGAGTGTAGGGTATAGAGTGCAGGGTATAGCGTGTAGAGTGTAGGGTATAGAGTGTAGAGTGTAGGTTATAGAGTGTAGAGTGTAGGGTATAGATTGTATGGTATAGAGTGTAGGGTATAGAGTGTAGGGTGTAGAGTGTTGGGTATAGAGTGTAGGGTATAGAGTGTAGGGTATAGAGTGTAGGGTATAGAGTGTAGGGAATAGAGTGTAGAGTGTAAGGTATAGAGTGTAGAGTGTAGGGTATAGAGTGTAGGGTATAGAGTGTAGAGTGTAGGGATTAGAGTGTAGGGTATAGAGTGTAAGGTATAGAGTGTAGGGTATAGTGTGTAGGGTATAGAGTGTAGAGTGTAGGGTATAGAGTGTAGAGTGTAGGGTATAGAGTGTAGGGTATAGAGTGTAGGGTATAGAGTGTAGGGTAGAGTGTGTAGAGTGTAGGGTATAGAGTGTAGGGTATAGAGTGTAGGGAAAAGAGTGTAGAGTGTAAGGTATAGAGTGTAGAGTGTAGGGTATAGAGTGTAGGGTATAGATTGTAGAGTGTAGGCTATAGAGTGTAGGTTATAGAGTGTAGAGTGTAGGGTATAGAGTGTAGGGTATAGAGTGTAGGGTATAGAGTGTAGGGTATAGAGTGTAGAGTGTAGGGTATAGTGTGTAGGGTATAGAGTGCAGGGTGTAGAGTGTAGGGTATAGAGTGTAGGGTATAGAGTGTAGAGTGTAGGGTATAGAGTGTATGCTATAGAGTGTATGGTGTAGAGTGTATGGTATAGAGTGTAGGGTATAGATTGTAGAGTGTATGGTATAGAGTGTAGGGTATAGAGTGTAGGGTATAGAGTGTATGTTATAGAGTGTAGGGTATAGAGTGTAGGGTAGAGAGTGTAGAGTGTAAGGTATAGAGTGTAGGGTATAGAGTGTAGAGTGTCGGGATTAGAGTGTAGGGTATAGAGTGTAGGATGTAGAGTGTAGGGTATAGAGTGTAGAGTGTAGGGTATAGAGTGTATGGTATAGAGTGTAGGGTATAGAGTGTAGGGTGTAGAGTGTAGGGTATAGAGTGTAGGGTATAGAGTGTAGGGTATAGAGTGTAGGGTATAGAGTGTAGGGTGTAGAGTGTAGGGTATAGAGTGTATGGTATAGAGTGTAGGGTATAGAATGTATGGTATAGAGTGTAGAGTGTAGGATATAGAGTGTAGGGTATAGAGTGTAAAGTGTAGGGTATAGAGTGTAGGGTATAGAGTGTAGGGTATAGAGTGTAGAGTGTAGGGATTAGAGTGTAGGGTATAAAGTGTAGGGTATAGAGTGTAGAGTGTAGGGTAGAGAGTGCAGGATATAGAGTGTAGAGTGTAGGGTATAGAGTGTAGGGTATAGAGTGTAGGGTATAGAGTGTAGGGTATAGAGTGTAGAGCGTAGGGTATAGAGTGTAGGGTATAGAGTGTAGGGTATAGAGTGTAGGGTGTAGAGTGTAGGGTATAGAGTGTAGGGTATAGAGTGTAGGGTATAGAGTGTAGGGTGTAGAGTGTATGGTATAGAGTGTAGGGTATAGAATGTATGGTATAGAGTGTAGAGTGTAGGATATAGAGTGTAGGGTATAGAGTGTAGAGTGTAGGGATTAGAGTGTAGGGTATAGAGTGTAGGGTATAGAGTGTAGAGTGTAGGGTAGAGAGTGTAGGATATAGAGTGTAGAGTGTAGGGTATAGAGTGTAGGGTATAGAGTGTAGGGTATAGAGTGTAGGGTATAGAGTGTAGAGTGTAGGGTATAGAGTGTATGATATAGAGTGTAGGGTATAGAGTGTAGGGTGTAGAGTGTAGGGTATAGAGTGTTGGGCATAGAGTGTAGGGTATAGAGTGTAGGGTATAGAGTGTAGAGTGTAGGGTATAGAGTGTATGGTATAGAGTGTAGGGTATAGAGTGTAGGGTATAGAGTGTAGGGCAAAGAGTGTAGGGTATAGAGTGTAGGGTATAGAGTGTAGGGTATAGAGTGTAGGGTATAGAGTGTAGGGTATATAGTGTAGAGTGTAGGGTATAGAGTGTAGGGTATAGAGTGTAGGGTATAGAGTGTAGGGTATAGAGTGCAGGGTATAGAGTGTAGAGTGTAGGGTATAGAGTGTAGAGTGTAGGGTATAGAGTGTAGGGTATAGAGTGTAGGGTATAGAGTGTAGGGTATAGAGTGTAGAGTGTAGGGTATAGAGTGTAGGGTATAGAGTGTAGGGAGTAGAGTGTAGGGTATAGAGTGTAGGGTTCAGAGTGTAGGGTATAGAATGTAGGGTATAGAGTGTATGATATAGAGTGTAGGGTATAGAGTGTAGGGTATAGAGTGTAGGGTATAGAGTGTAGGGTATAGAGTGTAGAGTGTAGGGTATAGAGTGTAGGGTATAGAGTGTAGGGTAGAGAGTGTAGAGTGTAGGGTATAGAGTGTAGGGTATAGAGTGTAGGGTATAGAGTGTGGGTGTAGAGTGTAGGGTATAGAGTGTAGGGTATAGAGTGTAGTGTATAGAGTGTAGGGTATAGAGTGTAGGGAATAGAGTGTAGAGTGTAAGGTATAGAGTGTAGGGTATAGAGTGTACGGTATAGTGTGTAGGGTATAGAGTGTATGGTATAGAGTGTAGGGTATAGAGTGTAGAGTGTAGGGTATAGAGTGTAGGGATTAGAGTGTAGGGTATAGAGTGTAGGGTGTAGAATGTAGGGTATAGAGTGTAGAGTGTAGGGTATAGAGTGTATGGTATAGAGTGTAGGGTATAGAGTGTAGGGTGTAGAGTGTAGGGTATAGAGTGTAGGGTATAGAGTGTAGGGTATAGAGTGTAGGGTATAGAGTGTAGGGAATAGAGTGTAGAGTGTAAGGTATAGAGTGTATAGTGTAGGGTATAGAGTGTAGGGTATAGAGTGTAGAGTGTTGGGATTAGAGTGTAGGGTATAGAGTGTAGGGTGTAGAGTGTAGGGTATAGAGTGTAGAGTGTAGGGTATAGAGTATATGGTATAGAGTGTAGGGTATAGAGTGTAGGGTGTAGAGTATAGGGTATAGAGTGTAGGGTATAGAGTGTAGGGAATAGAGTGTAGAGTGTAAGGTTTAGAGTGTAGAGTGTAGGGTATAGAGTGTAGGGTATAGACTGTAGGGTATAGAGTGTAGGGTATAGAGTGTAGGGTATAGATTGTAGAGTGTAGGCTATAGAGTGTAGGGTATAGAGTGTAGAGTGTAGGGTATAGAGTGTAGGGTATAGAGTGTAGGGTATAGAGTGTAGAGTGTAGGGTATAGTGTGTAGGATAGAGTGTAGGGTATAGAGTGTAGGGTATAGAGTGTATGGTATAGAGTGTAGGGTATAGAGTGTAGGGTATAGAGTGTAGAGTATAGAGTGTAGGGTATAGAGTGTAGAGTGTAGGGTATAGAGTGTAGAGTGTAGGGTATAGAGTGTAGGGTATAGAGTGTAGGGTAGAGAGTGTAGAGTGTAGGGTATAGAGTGTAGGGTATAGAGTGTAGGGTATAGAGTGTAGAGTGTAGGGATTAGAGTGTAGGGTATAGAGTGTAGGGTGTAGAGTGTAGGGTATAGAGTGTAGAGTGTAGGGTATAGAGTGTATGGTATAGAGTGTAGGGTATAGAGTTTAGGGTGTAGAGTGTAGGGTATAGAGTGTAGGGTATAGAGTGTAGAGTGTAGGGTATAGAGTGTAGGGTATAGAGTGTAGGGTATAGAGTGTAGGGAATAGAGTGTAGAATGTAAGGAATAGAGTGTAGACTGTAGGGTATAGAGTGTAGGGTATAGAGTGTAGAGTGTTGGGATTAGAGTGTAGGGTATAGAGTGTAGGGTGTAGAGTGTAGGGTATAGAGTGTAGAGTGTAGGGTATAGAGTATATGGTATAGAGTGTAGGGTATAGAGTGTAGGGTGTAGAGTGTAGGGTACAGAGTGTAGGGTATAGAGTGTAGGGTATAGAGTGTAGTGCATAAAGTGTAGAGTGTAGGGTATAGAGTGTAGAGTGTAGGGTATAGAGTGTAGGGTATAGAGTGTAGGGTATAGAGTGTAGAGTGTAGGGTATAGTGTGTAGGATAGAGTGTAGGGTATAGAGTGTAGGGTATAGAGTGTATGGTATAGAGTGTAGGGTATAGAGTGTAGGGTATAGAGTGTAGAGTATAGAGTGTAGGGTATAGAGTGTAGAGTGTAGGGTATAGAGTGTAGAGTGTAGGGTATAGAGTGTAGGGTATAGAGTGTAGGGTAGAGAGTGTAGAGTGTAGGGTATAGAGTGTAGGGTATAGAGTGTAGGGTATAGAGTGTAGAGTGTAGGGATTAGAGTGTAGGGTATAGAGTGTAGGGTGTAGAGTGTAGGGTATAGAGTGTAGAGTGTAGGGTATAGAGTGTATGGTATAGAGTGTAGGGTATAGAGTTTAGGGTGTAGAGTGTAGGGTATAGAGTGTAGGGTATAGAGTGTAGAGTGTAGGGTATAGAGTGTAGGGTATAGAGTGTAGGGTATAGAGTGTAGGGAATAGAGTGTAGAATGTAAGGAATAGAGTGTAGACTGTAGGGTATAGAGTGTAGGGTATAGAGTGTAGAGTGTTGGGATTAGAGTGTAGGGTATAGAGTGTAGGGTGTAGAGTGTAGGGTATAGAGTGTAGAGTGTAGGGTATAGAGTATATGGTATAGAGTGTAGGGTATAGAGTGTAGGGTGTAGAGTGTAGGGTACAGAGTGTAGGGTATAGAGTGTAGGGTATAGAGTGTAGTGCATAAAGTGTAGAGTGTAGGGTATAGAGTGTAGGGTATAGAGTGAAGGGTATAGAGTGTAGAGTGTAGGGTATAGAGTGTAGGGTATAGAGTGTAGGGTATACAGTGTAGGGTATAGAGTGTAGGGTATATAGTGTAGGGTATAGAGTGTAGGGTATAGAGTGTAGGGTATAGAGTGTAGAGTGTAGGGTATAGAGTTTAGAGTGTAGGGTATAGAGTGTAGGGTATAGAGTGTAAGGTATAGAGTGTAGGGTGTAGAGTGTAGGGTATAGAGTGTAGGGTATAGAGTGTAGGGTATAGAGTGTACGGTATAGAGTGTAGGGTATAGAGTGTATGGTATAGAGTGTAGGGTATAGAGTGTAGGGTATAGAGTGTAGGGTATAGAGTGTATGGTATAGATTGTAGGGTATAGAGTGTAGGGTATAGAGTGTAGGGTATAGAGTGTAGAGTGCAGGGTATAGAGTGTAGAGTGTAGGGTATAGAGTGTAGAGTGTAGGGTATAGATTGTATGGTATAGAGTGTAGGGTATAGAGTGTAGGGTGTAGAGTGTTGGGTATAGAGTGTAGGGTATAGAGTGTAGGGTATAGAGTGTAGGGTATAGAGTGTAGGGTATAGAGTGTAGGGAATAGAGTGTAGAGTGTAAGGTATAGAGTGTAGAGTGTAGGGTATAGAGTGTAGTGTATAGAGTGTAGAGTGTAGGGATTAGAGTGTAGGGTATAGAGTGTAGGGTATAGAGTGTAGGGTATAGAGTGTAGGGTATAGAGTGTAGAGTGTAGGGTATAGAGTGTAGAGTGTAGGGTATAGAGTGTAGGGTATAGAGTGTAGGGTATAGAGTGTAGGGTAGAGTGTGTAGAGTGTAGGGTATAGAGTGTAGGGTATAGAGTGTAGGGTATAGAGTGTAGAGTGTAGGGATTAGAATGTAGGGTATAGAGTGTAGGGTGTAGAGTGTAGGGTATAGAGTGTAGAGTGTAGGGTATAGAGTGTATGGTATAGAGTGTAGGGTATAGAGTGTAGGGTGTAGAGTGTAGGGTACAGAGTGTAGGGTATAGAGTGTAGGGTATAGAGTGTAGGGAATAGAGTGTAGAGTGTAAGGTATAGAGTGTAGAGTGTAGGGTATAGAGTGTAGGGTATAGAGTGTAGAGTGAAGGGATTAGAGTGTAGGGTATAGAGTGTAGGGTGTAGAGTGTAGGGTATAGAGTGTAGAGTGTAGGGTATAGAGTGTATGGTATAGAGTGTAGGGTATAGAGTGTAGGGTGTAGAGTGTAGGGTATAGAGTGTATGGTATAGAGTGTAGGGTATAGAGTGTAGGGTGTAGAGTGTAGGGTATAGAGTGTAGGGTATAGAGTGTAGGGTATAGAGTGTAGGGTATAGAGTGTAGGGAATAGAGTGTAGAGTGTAAGGTATAGAGTGTAGAGTGTAGGGTATAGAGTGTAGGGAATAGAGTGTAGAGTGTTGGGATTAGAGTGTAGGGTATAGAGTGTAGGGTGTAGAGTGTAGGGTATAGAGTGTAGAGTGTAGGGTATAGAGTATATGGTATAGAGTGTAGGGTATAGAGTGTAGGGTGTAGAGTATAGGGTATAGAGTGTAGGGTATAGAGTGTAGGGAATAGAGTGTAGAGTGTAAGGTTTAGAGTGTAGAGTGTAGGGTATAGAGTGTAGGGTATAGACTGTAGGGTACAGAGTGTAGGGTATAGAGTGTAGGGTATAGATTGTAGAGTGTAGGCTATAGAGTGTAGGGTATAGAGTGTAGAGTGTAGGGTATAGAGTGTAGGGTATAGAGTGTAGGGTATAGAGTGTAGAGTGTAGGGTATAGTGTGTAGGATAGAGTGTAGGGTATAGAGTGTAGGGTATAGAGTGTATGGTATAGAGTGTAGGGTATAGAGTGTAGGGTATAGAGTGTAGAGTATAGAGTGTAGGGTATAGAGTGTAGAGTGTAGGGTATAGAGTGTAGAGTGTAGGGTATAGAGTGTAGGGTATAGAGTGTAGGGTAGAGAGTGTAGAGTGTAGGGTATAGAGTGTAGGGTATAGAGTGTAGGGTATAGAGTGTAGAGTGTAGGGATTAGAGTGTAGGGTATAGAGTGTAGGGTGTAGAGTGTAGGGTATAGAGTGTAGAGTGTAGGGTATAGAGTGTATGGTATAGAGTGTAGGGTATAGAGTTTAGGGTGTAGAGTGTAGGGTATAGAGTGTAGGGTATAGAGTGTAGGGTATAGAGTGTAGGGAATAGAGTGTAGAATGTAAGGAATAGAGTGTAGACTGTAGGGTATAGAGTGTAGGGTATAGAGTGTAGAGTGTTGGGATTAGAGTGTAGGGTATAGAGTGTAGGGTGTAGAGTGTAGGGTATAGAGTGTAGAGTGTAGGGTATAGAGTATATGGTATAGAGTGTAGGGTATAGAGTGTAGGGTATAGAGTGTACGGTATAGAGTGTAGGGTATAGAGTGTAGGGTATAGAGTGTAGGGAATAGAGTGTAGAATGTAAGGAATAGAGTGTAGACTGTAGGGTATAGAGTGTAGGGTATAGAGTGTAGAGTGTTGGGATTAGAGTGTAGGGTATAGAGTGTAGGGTAGAGAGTGTAGAGTGTAGGGTATAGAGTGTAGGGTATAGAGTGTAGGGTATAGAGTGTAGAGTGTAGGGATTAGAGTGTAGGGTATAGAGTGTAGGGTGTAGAGTGTAGGGTATAGAGTGTAGAGTGTAGGGTATAGAGTGTATGGTATAGAGTGTAGGGTATAGAGTTTAGGGTGTAGAGTGTAGGGTATAGAGTGTAGGGTATAGAGTGTAGGGTATAGAGTGTAGGGAATAGAGTGTAGAATGTAAGGAATAGAGTGTAGACTGTAGGGTATAGAGTGTAGGGTATAGAGTGTAGAGTGTTGGGATTAGAGTGTAGGGTATAGAGTGTAGGGTGTAGAGTGTAGGGTATAGAGTGTAGAGTGTAGGGTATAGAGTATATGGTATAGAGTGTAGGGTATAGAGTGTAGGGTGTAGAGTGTAGGGTACAGAGTGTAGGGTATAGAGTGTAGGGTATAGAGTGTAATGCATAAAGTGTAGAGTGTAGGGTATAGAGTGTAGGGTATAGAGTGAAGGGTATAGAGTGTAGAGTGTAGGGTATAGAGTGTAGGGTATAGAGTGTAGGGTATACAGTGTAGGGTATAGAGTGTAGGGTATAGAGTGTAGGGTATAGAGTGTAGGGTATAGAGTGTAGGGTATAGAGTGTAGAGTGTAGGGTATAGAGTTTAGAGTGTAGGGTATAGAGTGTAGGGTATAGAGTGTAAGGTATAGAGTGTAGGGTGTAGAGTGTAGGGTATAGAGTGTAGGGTATAGAGTGTAGGGTATAGAGTGTACGGTATAGAGTGTAGGGTATAGAGTGTATGGTATAGAGTGTAGGGTATAGAGTGTAGGGTATAGAGTGTAGGGTATAGAGTGTATGGTATAGATTGTAGGGTATAGAGTGTAGGGTATAGAGTGTAGGGTATAGAGTGTAGAGTGTAGGGTATAGAGTGTAGAGTGTAGGGTATAGAGTGTAGAGTGTAGGGTATAGATTGTATGGTATAGAGTGTAGGGTATAGAGTGTAGGGTGTAGAGTGTTGGGTATAGAGTGTAGGGTATAGAGTGTAGGGTATAGAGTGTAGGGTATAGAGTGTAGGGTATAGAGTGTAGGGAATAGAGTGTAGAGTGTAAGGTATAGAGTGTAGAGTGTAGGGTATAGAGTGTAGTGTATAGAGTGTAGAGTGTAGGGATTAGAGTGTAGGGTATAGAGTGTAGGGTATAGAGTGTAGGGTATAGAGTGTAGGGTATAGAGTGTAGAGTGTAGGGTATAGAGTGTAGAGTGTAGGGTATAGAGTGTAGGGTATAGAGTGTAGGGTATAGAGTGTAGGGTAGAGTGTGTAGAGTGTAGGGTATAGAGTGTAGGGTATAGAGTGTAGGGTATAGAGTGTAGAGTGTAGGGATTAGAATGTAGGGTATAGAGTGTAGGGTGTAGAGTGTAGGGTATAGAGTGTAGAGTGTAGGGTATAGAGTGTATGGTATAGAGTGTAGGGTATAGAGTGTAGGGTGTAGAGTGTAGGGTACAGAGTGTAGGGTATAGAGTGTAGGGTATAGAGTGTAGAGTGTAAGGTATAGAGTGTAGAGTGTAGGGTATAGAGTGTAGGGTATAGAGTGTAGAGTGAAGGGATTAGAGTGTAGGGTATAGAGTGTAGGGTGTAGAGTGTAGGGTATAGAGTGTAGAGTGTAGGGTATAGAGTGTATGGTATAGAGTGTAGGGTATAGAGTGTAGGGTGTAGAGTGTAGGGTATAGAGTGTAGGGTATAGAGTTTAGGGTATAGAGTGTAGGGTATAGAGTGTAGGGAATAGAGTGTAGAGTGTAAGGTATAGAGTGTAGAGTGTAGGGTATAGAGTGTAGGGTATAGACTGTAGGGTATAGAGTGTATGGTATAGAGTGTAGGGTATAGATTGTAGAGTGTAGGCTATAGAGTGTAGGTTATAGAGTGTAGAGTGTAGGGTATAGAGTGCAGGGTGTAGAGTGTAGGGTATAGAGTGTAGGGTATAGAGTGTAGAGTGTAGGGTATAGAGTGTATGCTATAGAGTGTATGGTGTAGAGTGTATGGTATAGAGTGTAGGGTATAGATTGTAGAGTGTATGGTATAGAGTGTAGGGTATAGAGTGTAGGGTATAGAGTGTATGTTATAGAGTGTAGGGTATAGAGTGTAGGGTAGTGAGTGTAGAGTGTAAGATATAGAGTGTAGGGTATAGAGTGTAGAGTGTCGGGATTAGAGTGTAGGGTATAGAGTGTAGGATGCAGAGTGTAGGGTATAGAGTGTAGAGTGTAGGGTATAGAGTGTATGGTATAGAGTGTAGGGTATAGAGTGTAGGGTGTAGAGTGTAGGGTATAGAGTGTAGGGTATAGAGTGTAGGGTATAGAGTGTAGGGTGTAGAGTGTAGGGTATAGAGTGTATGGTATAGAGTGTAGGGTATAGAATGTATGGTATAGAGTGTAGAGTGTAGGATATAGAGTGTAGGGTATAGAGTGTAGAGTGTAGGGTATAGAGTGTAGGGTATAGAGTGTAGGGTATAGAGTGTAGAGTGTAGGGATTAGAGTGTAGGGTATAAAGTGTAGGGTATAGAGTGTAGAGTGTAGGGTAGAGAGTGTAGGATATAGAGTGTAGAGTGTAGGGTATAGAGTGTAGGGTATAGAGTGTAGGGTATAGAGTGTAGGGTATAGAGTGTAGAGCGTAGGGTATAGAGTGTAGGGTATAGAGTGTAGGGTATAGAGTGTAGGGTATAGAGTGTAGGGTGTAGAGTGTAGGGTATAGAGTGTAGGGTATAGAGTGTAGGGTATAGAGTGTAGGGTGTAGAGTGTAGGGTATAGAGTGTATGGTATAGAGTGTAGGGTATAGAATGTATGGTATAGAGTGTAGAGTGTAGGATATAGAGTGTAGGGTATAGAGTGTAGAGTGTAGGGATTAGAGTGTAGGGTATAGAGTGTAGGGTATAGAGTGTAGAGTGTAGGGTAGAGAGTGTAGGATATAGAGTGTAGAGTGTAGGGTATAGAGTGTAGGGTATAGAGTGTAGGGTATAGAGTGTAGGGTATAGAGTGTAGAGTGTAGGGTATAGAGTGTATGATATAGAGTGTAGGGTATAGAGTGTAGGGTGTAGAGTGTAGGGTATAGAGTGTTGGGCATAGAGTGTAGGGTATAGAGTGTAGGGAATAGAGTGTAGAGTGTAAGGTATAGAGTGTAGAGTGTAGGGTATAGAGTGTAGGGTATAGAGTGTAGAGTGAAGGGATTAGAGTGTAGGGTATAGAGTGTAGGGTGTAAAGTGTAGGGTATAGAGTGTAGAGTGTAGGGTATAGAGTGTATGGTATAGAGTGTAGGGTATAGAGTGTAGGGTGTAGAGTGTAGGGTATAGAGTGTAGGGTATAGAGTTTAGGGTATAGAGTGTAGGGTATAGAGTGTAGGGAATAGAGTGTAGAGTGTAAGGTATAGAGTGTAGAGTGTAGGGTATAGAGTGTAGGTTATAGAGTGTAGAGTGTAGGGTATAGAGTGCAGGGTGTAGAGTGTAGGGTATAGAGTGTAGGGTATAGAGTGTAGAGTGTAGGGTATAGAGTGTATGCTATAGAGTGTATGGTGTAGAGTGTATGGTATAGAGTGTAGGGTATAGATTGTAGAGTGTATGGTATAGAGTGTAGGGTATAGAGTGTAGGGTATAGAGTGTATGTTATAGAGTGTAGGGTATAGAGTGTAGGGTAGCGAGTGTAGAGTGTAAGGTATAGAGTGTAGGGTATAGAGTGTAGAGTGTCGGGATTAGAGTGTAGGGTATAGAGTGTAGGATGTAGAGTGTAGGGTATAGAGTGTAGAGTGTAGGGTATAGAGTGTATGGTATAGAGTGTAGGGTATAGAGTGTAGGGTGTAGAGTGTAGGGTATAGAGTGTAGGGTATAGAGTGTAGGGTATAGAGTGTAGGGTATAGAGTGTAGGGTGTAGAGTGTAGGGTATAGAGTGTATGGTATAGAGTGTAGGGTATAGAATGTATGGTATAGAGTGTAGAGTGTAGGATATAGAGTGTAGGGTATAGAGTGTAGAGTGTAGGGTATAGAGTGTAGGGTATAGAGTGTAGGGTATAGAGTGTAGAGTGTAGGGATTAGAGTGTAGGGTATAAAGTGTAGGGTATAGAGTGTAGAGTGTAGGGTAGAGAGTGTAGGATATAGAGTGTAGAGTGTAGGGTATAGAGTGTAGGGTATAGAGTGTAGGGTATAGAGTGTAGGGTATAGAGTGTAGAGCGTAGGGTATAGAGTGTAGGGTATAGAGTGTAGGGTATAGAGTGTAGGGTATAGAGTGTAGGGTGTAGAGTGTAGGGTATAGAGTGTAGGGTATAGAGTGTAGGGTATAGAGTGTAGGGTGTAGAGTGTAGGGTATAGAGTGTATGGTATAGAGTGTAGGGTATAGAATGTATGGTATAGAGTGTAGAGTGTAGGATATAGAGTGTAGGGTATAGAGTGTAGAGTGTAGGGATTAGAGTGTAGGGTATAGAGTGTAGGGTATAGAGTGTAGAGTGTAGGGTAGAGAGTGTAGGATATAGAGTGTAGAGTGTAGGGTATAGAGTGTAGGGTATAGAGTGTAGGGTATAGAGTGTAGGGTATAGAGTGTAGAGTGTAGGGTATAGAGTGTATGATATAGAGTGTAGGGTATAGAGTGTAGGGTGTAGAGTGTAGGGTATAGAGTGTTGGGCATAGAGTGTAGGGTATAGAGTGTAGGGTATAGAGTGTAGAGTGTAGGGTATAGAGTGTAAGGTATAGAGTGTAGGGTATAGAGTGTAGGGTATAGAGTGTAGGGCAAAGAGTGTAGGGTATAGAGTGTAGGGTATAGAGTGTAGGGTATAGAGTGTAGGGTATAGAGTGTAGGGTGTATAGTGTAGAGTGTAGGGTATAGAGTGTAGGGTATAGAGTGTAGGGTATAGAGTGCAGGGTATAGAGTGTAGAGTGTAGGGTATAGAGTGTAGAGTGTAGGGTATAGAGTGTAGGGTATAGAGTGTAGGGTATAGAGTGTAGGGTATAGAGTGTAGAGTGTAGGGTATAGAGTGTAGGGTATAGAGTGTAGGGAGTAGAGTGTAGGGTATAGAGTGTAGGGTTCAGAGTGTAGGGTATAGAGTGTAGGGTATAGAGTGTATGGTATAGAGTGTAGGGTATAGAGTGTAGGGTATAGAGTGTAGAGTGTAGGGTAGAGAGTGTAGGGTATAGAGTGTAGGGTAGAGAGTGTAGAGTGTAGGGTATAGAGTGTAGGGTATAGAGTGTAGGGTATAGAGTGTAGGGTGTAGAGTGTAGGGTATAGAGTGTAGGGTATAGAGTGTAGTGTATAGAGTGTAGGGTATAGAGTGTAGGGAATAGAGTGTAGAGTGTAAGGTATAGAGTGTAGGGTATAGAGTGTACGGTATAGAGTGTAGGGTATAGAGTGTATGGTATAGAGTGTAGGGTATAGAGTGTAGAGTGTAGGGTATAGAGTGTAGGGATTAGAGTGTAGGGTATAGAGTGTAGGGTGTAGAGTGTAGGGTATAGAGTGTAGAGTGTAGGGTATAGAGTGTATGGTATAGAGTGTAGGGTATAGAGTGTAGGGTGTAGCGTGTAGGGTACAGAGTGTAGGGTATAGAGTGTAGGGAATAGAGTGTAGAGTGTAAGGTATAGAGTGTAGAGTGTAGGGTATAGAGTGTAGGGTATAGAGTGTAGAGTGTTGGGATTAGAGTGTAGGGTATAGAGTGTAGGGTGTAGAGTGTAGGATATAGAGTGTAGAGTGTAGGGTATAGAGTATATGGTATAGAGTGTAGGGTATAGAGTGTAGGGTGTAGAGTATAGGGTATAGAGTGTAGGGTATAGAGTGTAGGGAATAGAGTGTAGAGTGTAAGGTTTAGAGTGTAGAGTGTAGGGTATAGAGTGTAGGGTATAGACTGTAGGGTATAGAGTGTAGGGTATAGAGTGTAGGGTATAGATTGTAGAGTGTAGGCTATAGAGTGTAGGGTATAGAGTGTAGAGTGTAGGGTATAGAGTGTAGGGTATAGAGTGTAGGGTACAGAGTGTAGAGTGTAGGGTATAGTGTGTAGGATAGAGTGTAGGGTATAGAGTGTAGGGTATAGAGTGTATGGTATAGAGTGTAGGGTATAGAGTGTAGGGTATAGAGTGTAGGGTATAGAGTGTAGGGTATAGAGTGTAGAGTGTAGGGTATAGAGTGTAGAGTGTAGGGTATAGAGTGTAGGGTATAGAGTGTAGGGTAGAGAGTGTAGAGTGTAGGGTATAGAGTGTAGGGTATAGAGTGTAGGGTATAGAGTGTAGGGTAGAGAGTGTAGAGTGTAGGGTATAGAGTGTAGGGTATAGAGTGTAGGGTATAGAGTGTAGAGTGTAGGGATTAGAGTGTAGGGTATAGAGTGTAGGGTGTAGAGTGTAGGGTATAGAGTGTAGAGTGTAGGGTATAGAGTGTATGGTATAGAGTGTAGGGTATAGAGTGTAGGGTGTAGAGTGTAGGGTATAGAGTGTAGGGTATAGAGTGTAGGGTATAGAGTGTAGGGAATAGAGTGTAGAGTGTAAGGTATAGAGTGTAGACTGTAGGGTATAGAGTGTAGGGTATAGAGTGTAGAGTGTTGGGATTAGAGTGTAGGGTATAGAGTGTAGGGTGTAGAGTGTAGGGTATAGAGTGTAGAGTGTAGGGTATAGAGTATATGGTATAGAGTGTAGGGTATAGAGTGTAGGGTGTAGAGTGTAGGGTACAGAGTGTAGGGTATAGAGTGTAGGGTATAGAGTGTAGGGTAGAGAGTGTAGAGTGTAGGGTATAGAGTGTAGGGTATAGAGTGTAGGGTATAGAGTGTAGAGTGTAGGGATTAGAGTGTAGGGTATAGAGTGTAGGGTGTAGAGTGTAGGGTATAGAGTGTAGAGTGTAGGGTATAGAGTGTATGGTATAGAGTGTAGGGTATAGAGTGTAGGGTGTAGAGTGTAGGGTATAGAGTGTAGGGTATAGAGTGTAGGGTATAGAGTGTAGGGAATAGAGTGTAGAGTGTAAGGTATAGAGTGTAGACTGTAGGGTATAGAGTGTAGGGTATAGAGTGTAGAGTGTTGGGATTAGAGTGTAGGGTATAGAGTGTAGGGTGTAGAGTGTAGGGTATAGAGTGTAGAGTGTAGAGTATAGAGTATATGGTATAGAGTGTAGGGTATAGAGTGTAGGGTGTAGAGTGTAGGGTACAGAGTGTAGGGTATAGAGTGTAGGGTATAGAGTGTATTGTATAAAGTGTAGAGTGTAGGGTATAGAGTGTAGGGTATAGAGTGTAGGGTATAGAGTGTAGAGTGTAGGGTATAGAGTGTAGGGTATAGAGTGTAGGGTATACAGTGTAGGGTATAGAGTGTAGGGTATAGAGTGTAGGGTATAGAGTGTAGGGTATAGAGTGTAGAGTGTAGGGTATAGAGTTTAGAGTGTAGGGTATAGAGTGTAGGGTATAGAGTGTAAGGTATAGAGTGTAGGGTGTAGAGTGTAGGGTATAGAGTGTAGGGTATAGAGTGTAGGGTATAGAGTGTACGGTATAGAGTGTAGGGTATAGAGTGTATGGTATAGAGTGTAGGGTATAGAGTGTAGGGTATAGAGTGTAGGGTATAGAGTGTATGGTATAGATTGTAGGGTATAGAGTGTAGGGTATAGAGTGTAGGGTATAGAGTGTAGAGTGTAGGGTATAGAGTGTAGAGTGTAGGGTATAGAGTGTAGAGTGTAGGGTATAGATTGTATGGTATAGAGTGTAGGGTATAGAGTGTAGGGTGTAGAGTGTTGGGTATAGAGTGTAGGGTATATAGTGTAGGGTATAGAGTGTAGGGTATAGAGTGTAGGGTATAGAGTGTAGGGAATAGAGTGTAGAGTGTAAGGTATAGAGTGTAGAGTGTAGGGTATAGAGTGTAGGGTATAGAGTGTAGAGTGTAGGGATTAGAGTGTAGGGTATAGAGTGTAGGGTATAGAGTGTAGAGTGTAGGGTATAGAGTGTAGAGTGTAGGGTATAGAGTGTAGGGTATAGAGTGTAGGGTATAGAGTGTAGGGTAGAGTGTGTAGAGTGTAGGGTATAGAGTGTAGGGTATAGAGTGTAGAGTGTAGGGATTAGAGTGTAGGGTATAGAGTGTAGGGTGTAGGGTATAGAGTGTAGAGTGTAGGGTATAGAGTGTATGGTATAGAGTGTAGGGTATAGAGTGTAGGGTGTAGAGTGTAGGGTATAGAGTGTAGGGTATAGAGTGTAGGGTATAGAGTGTAGGGAATAGAGTGTAGAGTGTAAGGTATAGAGTGTAGAGTGTAGGGTATAGAGTGTAGGGTATAGAGTGTAGAGTGAAGGGATTAGAGTGTAGGGTATAGAGTGTAGGGTGTAGAGTGTAGGGTATAGAGTGTAGAGTGTAGGGTATAGAGTGTATGGTGTAGAGTGTAGGGTATAGAGTGTAGGGTGTAGAGTATAGGGTATAGAGTGTAGGGTATAGAGTGTAGGGTATAGAGTGTAGGGTATAGAGTGTAGGGAATAGAGTGTAGAGTGTAAGGTATAGAGTGTAGAGTGTAGGGTATAGAGTGTAGGGTATAGACTGTAGGGTATAGAGTGTATGGTATAGAGTGTAGGGTATAGATTGTAGAGTGTAGGCTATAGAGTGTAGGTTATAGAGTGTAGAGTGTAGGGTATAGAGTGTAGGGTATAGAGTGCAGGGTATAGAGTGTAGGGTATAGAGTGTAGAGTGTAGGGTATAGTGTGTAGGGTATAGAGTGCAGGGTGTAGAGTGTAGGGTATAGAGTGTAGGGTATAGAGTGTAGAGTGTAGGGTATAGAGTGTATGCTATAGAGTGTATGGTGTAGAGTGTATGGTATAGAGTGTAGGGTATAGATTGTAGAGTGTATGGTATAGAGTGTAGGGTATAGAGTGTAGGGTATAGAGTGTATGTTATAGAGTGTAGGGTATAGAGTGTAGGGTAGAGAGTGTAGAGTGTAAGGTATAGAGTGTAGGGTATAGAGTGTAGAGTGTCGGGATTAGAGTGTAGGGTATAGAGTGTAGGATGTAGAGTGTAGGGTATAGAGTGTAGAGTGTAGGGTATAGAGTGTATGGTATAGAGTGTAGGGTATAGAGTGTAGGGTGTAGAGTGTAGGGTATAGAGTGTAGGGTATAGAGTGTAGGGTATAGAGTGTAGGGTATAGAGTGTAGGGTGTAGAGTGTAGGGTATAGAGTGTATGGTATAGAGTGTAGGGTATAGAATGTATGGTATAGAGTGTAGAGTGTAGGATATAGAGTGTAGGGTATAGAGTGTAGAGTGTAGGGTATAGAGTGTAGGGTATAGAGTGTAGGGTATAGAGTGTAGAGTGTAGGGATTAGAGTGTAGGGTATAAAGTGTAGGGTATAGAGTGTAGAGTGTAGGGTAGAGAGTGTAGGATATAGAGTGTAGAGTGTAGGGTATAGAGTGTAGGGTATAGAGTGTAGGGTATAGAGTGTAGGGTATAGAGTGTAGAGCGTAGGGTATAGAGTGTAGGGTATAGAGTGTAGGGTATAGAGTGTAGGGTGTAGAGTGTAGGGTATAGAGTGTAGGGTATAGAGTGTAGGGTATGAAGTGTAGGGTGTAGAGTGTAGGGTATAGAGTGTATGGTATAGAGTGTAGGGTATAGAATGTATGGTATAGAGTGTAGAGTGTAGGATATAGAGTGTAGGGTATAGAGTGTAGAGTGTAGGGATTAGAGTGTAGGGTATAGAGTGTAGGGTATACAGTGTAGGGTATAGAGTGTAGGGTATAGAGTGTAGGGTATAGAGTGTAGGGTATAGAGTGTAGAGTGTAGGGTATAGAGTTTAGAGTGTAGGGTATAGAGTGTAGGGTATAGAGTGTAAGGTATAGAGTGTAGGGTGTAGAGTGTAGGGTATAGAGTGTAGGGTATAGAGTGTAGGGTATAGAGTGTACGGTATAGAGTGTAGGGTATAGAGTGTATGGTATAGAGTGTAGGGTATAGAGTGTAGGGTATAGAGTGTAGGGTATAGAGTGTATGGTATAGATTGTAGGGTATAGAGTGTAGGGTATAGAGTGTAGGGTATAGAGTGTAGAGTGTAGGGTATAGAGTGTAGAGTGTAGGGTATAGAGTGTAGAGTGTAGGGTATAGATTGTATGGTATAGAGTGTAGGGTATAGAGTGTAGGGTGTAGAGTGTTGGGTATAGAGTGTAGGGTATAGAGTGTAGGGTATAGAGTGTAGGGTATAGAGTGTAGGGAATAGAGTGTAGAGTGTAAGGTATAGAGTGTAGAGTGTAGGGTATAAAGTGTAGGGTATAGAGTGTAGAGTGTAGGGATTAGAGTGTAGGGTATAGAGTGTAGGGTATAGAGTGTAGGGTATAGAGTGTAGGGTATAGAGTGTAGAGTGTAGGGTATAGAGTGTAGAGTGTAGGGTATAGAGTGTAGGGTATAGAGTGTAGGGTATAGAGTGTAGGGTAGAGTGTGTAGAGTGTAGGGTATAGAGTGTAGGGTATAGAGTGTAGGGTATAGAGTGTAGAGTGTAGGGATTAGAGTGTAGGGTATAGAGTGTAGGGTGTAGGGTATAGAGTGTAGAGTGTAGGGTATAGAGTGTATGGTATAGAGTGTAGGGTATAGAGTGTAGGGTGTAGAGTGTAGGGTATAGAGTGTAGGGTATAGAGTGTAGGGTATATAGTGTAGGGAATAGAGTGTAGAGTGTAAGGTATAGAGTGTAGAGTGTAGGGTATAGAATGTAGAGTGAAGGGATTAGAGTGTAGGGTATAGAGTGTAGGGTGTAGAGTGTAGGGTATTGAGTGTAGAGTGTAGGGTATAGAGTGTATGGTATAGAGTGTAGGGTATAGAGTGTAGGGTGTAGAGTGTAGGGTATAGAGTGTAGGGTATAGAGTGTAGGGTATAGAGTGTAGGGAATAGAGTGTAGAGTGTAAGGTATAGAGTGTAGAGTGTAGGGTATAGAGTGTAGGGTATAGACTGTAGGGTATAGATTGTAGAGTGTAGGCTATAGAGTGTAGGTTATAGAGTGTAGAGTGTAGGGTATAGAGTGTAGGGTATAGAGTGTAGGGTATAGAGTGTAGAGTGTAGGGTATAGTGTGTAAGGTATAGAGTGCAGGGTGTAGAGTGTAGGGTATAGAGTGTAGGGTATAGAGTGTAGAGTGTAGGGTATAGAGTGTATGCTATAGAGTGTATGGTGTAGAGTGTATGGTATAGAGTGTAGGGTATAGATTGTAGAGTGTATGGTATAGAGTGTAGGGTATAGAGTGTAGGGTATAGAGTGTATGTTATAGAGTGTAGGGTATAGAGTGTAGGGTAGAGAGTGTAGAGTGTAAGGTATAGAGTGTAGGGTATAGAGTGTAGAGTGTCGGGATTAGAGTGTAGGGTATAGAGTGTAGGATGTAGAGTGTAGGGTATAGAGTGTAGAGTGTAGGGTATAGAGTGTATGGTATAGAGTGTAGGGTATAGAGTGTAGGGTGTAGAGTGTAGGGTATAGAGTGTAGGGTATAGAGTGTAGGGTATAGAGTGTAGGGTATAGAGTGTAGGGTGTAGAGTGTAGGGTATAGAGTGTAGGGTATAGAGTGTAGGGTATAGAATGTATGGTATAGAGTGTAGAGTGTAGGGTATAGAGTGTAGGGTATAGAGTGTAGGGTATAGAGTGTAGAGTGTAGGGATTAAAGTGTAGGGTATAGAGTGTAGGGTATAGAGTGTAGAGTGTAGGGTAGAGAGTGTAGGATATAGAGTGTAGAGTGTAGGGTATAGAGTGTAGGGTATAGAGTGTAGGGTATAGAGTGTAGAGCGTAGGGTATAGAGTGTAGGGTATAGAGTGTAGGGTATAGAGTGTAGGGTGTAGAGTGTAGGGTATAGAGTGTAGGGTATAGAGTGTAGGGTGTAGAGTGTAGGGTATAGAGTGTATGGTATAGAGTGTAGGGTATAGTATGTATGGTATAGAGTGTAGAGTGTAGGATATAGAGTGTAGGGTATAGAGTGTAGAGTGTAGGGATTAGAGTGTAGGGTATAGAGTGTAGGGTATAGAGTGTAGAGTGTAGGGTAGAGAGTGTAGGATATAGAGTGTAGAGTGTAGGGTATAGAGTGTAGGGTATAGAGTGTAGGGTATAGAGTGTAGGGTATAGATTGTAGAGTGTATGGTATAGAGTGTATGGTATAGATTGTAGGGTATAGAGTGTAGGGTGAAGAGTGTAGGGTATAGAGTGTAGGGTATAGAGTGTAGGGTATAGAGTGTAGGGTATAGAGTGTAGGGTGTAGAGTGTAGGGTATAGAGTGTATGGTATAGAGTGTAGGGTATAGAATGTATGGTATAGAGTGTAGAGTGTAGGATATAGAGTGTAGGGTATAGAGTGTAGAGTGTAGGGTATTGAGTGTAGGGTATAGAGTGTAGGGTATAGAGTGTAGAGTGTAGGGATTAGAGTGTAGGGTATAGAGTGTAGGGTATAGAGTGTAGAGTGTAGGGTAGAGAGTGTAGGGTATAGAGTGTAGGGTATAGAGTGTAGGGTATAGAGTGTAGGGTGTAGAGTGTAGGGTATAGAGTGTAGGGTATAGAGTGTAGAGTGTAGGGTATAGAGTGTAGGGTATAGAGTGTAGGTTATAGAGTGTAGGGTATAGAGTGTAGGGTATAGAGTGTAGAGTGTAGGGTATAGCGTGTAGAGTGTCGGGTATAGAGTGTAGGGTATAGAGTGTAGGGTATAGAGTGTAGGGTGTAGAGTGTTGGGTATAGAGTGTAGGGTATAGAGTGTAGGGTATAGAGTGTAGGGTATAGAGTGTAGGGAATAGAGTGTAGAGTGTAAGGTATAGAATGTAGAGTGTAGGGTATAGAGTGTAGGGTATAGAGTGTAGAGTGTAGGGATTAGAGTGTAGGGTATAGAGTGTAGGGTATAGAGTGTAGGGTATAGAGTGTAGAGTGTAGGGTATAGAGTGTAGAGTGTAGGGTATAGAGTGTAGGGTATAGAGTGTAGGGTAGAGTGTGTAGAGTGTAGGGTATAGAGTGTAGGGTATAGAGTGTAGGGTATAGAGTGTAGAGTGTAGGGATTAGAGTGTAGGGTATAGAGTGTAGGGTGTAGAGTGTAGGGTATAGAGTGTAGAGTGTAGGGTATAGAGTGTATGGTATAGAGTGTAGGGTGTAGAGTGTAGGGTATAGAGTGTAGGGTATAGAGTGTAGGGTATATAGTGTAGGGAATAGAGTGTAGAGTGTAAGATATAGAGTGTAGAGTGTAGGGTATAGAGTGTAGGGTATAGAGTGTAGAGTGAAGGGATTAGAGTGTAGGGTATAGAGTGTAGGGTGTAGAGTGTAGGGTATAGAGTGTAGAGTGTAGGGTATAGAGTGTATGGTATAGAGTGTAGGGTATAGAGTGTAGGGTGTAGAGTGTAGGGTATAGAGTGTAGGGTATAGAGTGTAGGGTATAGAGTGTAGGGTATAGAGTGTAGGGAATAGAGTGTAGAGTGTAAGGTATAGAGTGTAGAGTGTAGGGTATAGAGTGTAGGGTATAGACTGTAGGGTATAGAGTGTGGGTATAGAGTGTAGGGTATAGATTGTAGAGTGTAGGCTATAGAGTGTAGGGTATAGAGTGTAGAGTGTAGGGTATAGAGTGTAGGGTATAGAGTGTAGGGTATAGAGTGTAGGGTATAGAGTGTAGAGTGTAGGGTATAGTGTGTAGGGTATAGAGTGCAGGGTGTAGAGTGTAGGGTATAGAGTGTACGGTATAGAGTGTAGAGTGTAGGGTATAGAGTGTAGGTTATAGAGTGTAGGGTATAGAGTGTAGGGTATAGAGTGTAGAGTGTAGGGTATAGCGTGTAGAGTGTCGGGTATAGAGTGTAGGGTATAGAGTGTAGGGTATAGAGTGTAGGGTGTAGAGTGTTGGGTATAGAGTGTAGGGTATAGAGTGTAGGGTATAGAGTGTAGGGTATAGAGTGTAGGGAATAGAGTGTAGAGTGTAAGGTATAGAATGTAGAGTGTAGGGTATAGAGTGTAGGGTATAGAGTGTAGAGTGTAGGGATTAGAGTGTAGGGTATAGAGTGTAGGGTATAGAGTGTAGGGTATAGAGTGTAGAGTGTAGGGTATAGAGTGTAGAGTGTAGGGTATAGAGTGTAGGGTATAGAGTGTAGGGTATAGAGTGTAGGGTAGAGTGTGTAGAGTGTAGGGTATAGAGTGTAGGGTATAGAGTGTAGGGTATAGAGTGTAGAGTGTAGGCATTAGAGTGTAGGGTATAGAGTGTAGGGTGTAGAGTGTAGGGTATAGAGTGTAGAGTGTAGGGTATAGAGTGTATGGTATAGAGTGTAGGGTGTAGAGTGTAGGGTATAGAGTGTAGGGTATAGAGTGTAGGGTATATAGTGTAGGGAATAGAGTGTAGAGTGTAAGATATAGAGTGTAGAGTGTAGGGTATAGAGTGTAGGGTATAGAGTGTAGAGTGAAGGGATTAGAGTGTAGGGTATAGAGTGTAGGGTGTAGAGTGTAGGGTATAGAGTGTAGAGTGTAGGGTATAGAGTGTATGGTATAGAGTGTAGGGTATAGAGTGTAGGGTGTAGAGTGTAGGGTATAGAGTGTAGGGTATAGAGTGTAGGGTATAGAGTGTAGGGTATAGAGTGTAGGGAATAGAGTGTAGAGTGTAAGGTATAGAGTGTAGAGTGTAGGGTATAGAGTGTAGGGTATAGACTGTAGGGTATAGAGTGTGGGTATAGAGTGTAGGGTATAGATTGTAGAGTGTAGGCTATAGAGTGTAGGGTATAGAGTGCAGAGTGTAGGGTATAGAGTGTAGGGTATAGAGTGTAGGGTATAGAGTGTACGGTATAGAGTGTAGAGTGTAGGGTATAGAGTGTATGCTATAGAGTGTATGGTGTAGAGTGTATGGTATAGAGTGTAGGGTATAGATTGTAGAGTGTATGGTATAGAGTGTAGGGTATAGAGTGTAGGGTATAGAGTGTATGTTATAGAGTGTAGGGTATAGAGTGTAGGGTAGAGAGTGTAGAGTGTAGGGTATAGAGTGTAGGGTATAGAGTGTAGGGTATAGAGTGTAGAGTGTCGGGATTAGAGTGTAGGGTATAGAGTGTAGGATGTAGAGTGTAGGGTATAGAGTGTAGAGTGTAGGGTATAGAGTGTATGGTATAGAGTGTGGGGTATAGAGTGTAGGGTGTAGAGTGTAGGGTATAGAGTGTAGGGTATAGAGTGTAGGGTATAGAGTGTAGGGTATAGAGTGTAGGGTGTAGAGTGTAGGGTATAGAGTGTATGGTATAGAGTGTAGGGTATAGAATGTATGGTATAGAGTGTAGAGTGTAGGATATAGAGTGTAGGGTATAGAGTGTAGAGTGTAGGGTATAGAGTGTAGGGTATAGAGTGTAGGGTATAGAGTGTAGAGTGTAGGGATTAGAGTGTAGGGTATAGAGTGTAGGGTATAGAGTGTAGAGTGTAGGGTAGAGAGTGTAGGATATAGAGTGTAGAGTGTAGGGTATAGAGTGTAGGGTATAGAGTGTATGGTATAGAGTGTAGGGTATAGAGTGTAGTGTGTAGGGTATAGAGTGTAGGGTATAGAGTGTAGGGTATAGAGTGTAGAGTGTAGGGTATAGAGTGTAGGGTATAGAGTGTAGGGCATAGAGTGTGGGGCATAGAGTGTAGGGTATAGAGTGTAGGGTGTAGTGTAGGGTATAGAGTGTAGGGTATAGAGTGTAGAGTGTAGGGTATAGAGTGTAGGGTATAGAGTGTAGGGTATAGAGTGTAGGGTATAGAGTGTAGAGTGTAGGGTATAGCGTGTAGAGTGTCGGGTATAGAGTGTAGGGTATAGAGTGTAGGGTATAGAGTGTAGGGTATAGAGTGTAGAGTGTAGGGTATAGAGTGTAGAGTGTAGGGTATAGAGTGTATGGTATAGAGTGTAGGGTATAGAGTGTAGGGTGTAGAGTGTTGGGTATAGAGTGTAGGGTATAGAGTGTAGGGTAGAGAGTGTAGGGTATAGAGTGTAGGGAATAGAGTGTAGAGTGTAAGGTATAGAGTGTAGAGTGTAGGGTATAGAGTGTAGGGTATAGAGTGTAGAGTGTAGGGATTAGAGTGTAGGGTATAGAGTGGAGGGTATAGTGTGTAGGGTATAGAGTGTAGGGTATAGAGTGTAGGGCATAGAGTGTAGGGTATAGAGTGTAGGGTATAGAGTGTAGAGTGTAGGGTATAGAGTGTAGAGTGTAGGGTATAGAGTGTAGGGTATAGAGTGTAGGGTATAGAGTGTAGGGCATAGAGTGTAGGGTATAGAGTGTAGGGTATAGAGTGTAGAGTGTAGGGTATAGAGTGTAGGGTATAGAGTGTAGGGAATAGAGTGTAGAGTGTAGGGTATAGAGTGTAGGGTATAGAGTGTAGGGTATAGAGTGTAGGGTATAGAGTGTAGGGCATAGAGTGTAGGGTATAGAGTGTAGGGTTTAGAGTGTAGAGTGTAGGGTATAGAGTGTAGGGTATAGAGTGTAGGGTATAGAGTGTAGAGTGTAGGGCATAGAGTGTAGAGTGTAGGGTATAGAGTGTAGGGTATAGAGTGTAGGGTAGAGAGTGTAGGGTAGAGAGTGTAGAGTGTAGGGATTAGAGTGTAGGGTATAGAGTGTAGGGTGTAGAGTGTAGGGCATAGAGTGTAGAGTGTAGGGTATAGAGTGTACGGTATAGAGTGTAGGGTATAGAGTGTAGGGTGTAGAGTGTAGGGTATAGAGTGTAGGGTATAGAGTGTAGGGTATAGAGTGTAGGGAATAGAGTGTTGAGTGTAAGGTATAGAGTGTAGAGTGTAGGGCATAGAGTGTAGAGTGTAGGGTATAGAGTGTAGGGTATAGAGTGTAGGGTATAGAGTGTAGGGTATACAGTGTAGGGTATAGAGTGTAGAGTGTAGGGTATAGAGTGTAGAGTGTAGGGTATAGAGTGTAGAGTGTAGGGCATAGAGTGTAGATTGTAGGGTATAGAGTGTAGGGTATAGAGTGTAGGGTATACAGTGTAGGGTATAGAGTGTAGAGTGTAGGGTAGAGAGTGTAGAGTGTAGGGTATAGAGTGTAGGGTATAGAGTGTAGAGTGTAGGGATTAGAGTGTAGGGTATAGAGTGTAGGGTGTGGAGTGTAGGGTATAGAGTGTAGAGTGTAGGGTATAGAGTGTATGGTATAGAGTGTAGGGTATAGAGTGTAGGGTGTAGAGTGTAGGGTATATAGTGTAGGGTATAGAGTGTAGGGAATAGAGTGTAGGGAATAAAGTGTAGAGTGTAGGGATTAGAGTGTAGGGTATAGAGTGTAGGGTGTGGAGTGTAGGGTATAGAGTGTAGAGTGTAGGGTATAGAGTGTATGGTATAGAGTGTAGGGTATAGAGTGTAGGGTGTAGGGTGTAGAGTGTAGGGTACATAGTGTAGGGTATAGAGTGTAGGGAATAGAGTGTAGGGAATAGAGTGTAGAGTGTAGGGTATAGAGTGTAGAGTGTAGGGATTAGAGTGTAGGGTATAGAGTGTAGGGTGTAGAGTGTAGGGTACAGAGTGTAGAGTGTAGGGTATAGAGTGTATGGTATAGAGTGTAGGGTATAGAATGTAGGGTGTAGAGTGTAGGGTATAGAGTGTAGGGTATAGAGTGTAGGGTATAGAGTGTAGGGTATAGAGTGTAGGGAATAGAGTGTGGAGTGTAAGGTATAGAGTGTAGAGTGTAGGGTATAGAGTGTAGGGTATAGCCTGTAGGGTATAGAGTGTAGGGTATAGAGTGTAGGGTATAGATTGTAGAGTGTAGGCTATAGAGTGTAGGGTATAGAGTGTAGAGTGTAGGGTATAGAGTGTAGGGTATAGAGTGTAGGGTATAGAGTGTAGGGTATAGAGTGTAGAGTGTAGGGTATAGTGTGTAGGGTATAGAGTGCAGGGTGTAGAGTGTAGGGTATAGAGTGTAGGGTATAGAGTGTAGAGTGTAGGGTATAGAGTGTATGCTATAGAGTGTATGGTGTAGAGTGTATGGTATAGAGTGTAGGGTATAGAGTGTAGAGTGTATGGTATAGAGTGTAGGGTGTAGAGTGTAGGGTATAGAGTGTATGTTATAGAGTGTAGGGTATAGAGTGTAGGGTAGAGAGTGTAGAGTGTAGGGTATAGAGTGTAGGGTATGGAGTGTAGGGTATAGAGTGTAGAGTGTAGGGATTAGAGTGTAGGGTATAGAGTGTAGTGTGTAGAGTGTAGGGTATAGAGTGTAGAGTGTAGGGTATAGAGTGTATGGTATAGAGTGTAGGGTATAGAGTGTAGGGTGTAGGGTATAGAGTGTAGGGTATAGAGTGTAGGGTATAGAGTGTAGGGAATAGAGTGTAGAGTGTAAGGTATAGAGTGTAGAGTATAGGGTATAGAGTGTAGGGTATAGAGTGTAGAGTGTAGGGATTAGAGTGTAGGGTATAGAGTGTAGGGTGTAGAGTGTAGGGTATAGAGTGTAGAGTGTAGGGTATAGAGTGTATGGTATAGAGTGTAGGGTATAGAGTGTAGGGTGTAGAGTGTAGGGTATAGAGTGTAGGGTATAGAGTGTAGGGTATAGAGTGTAGGGTATAGAGTGTAGGGAATAGAGTGTAGAGTGTAAGGTATAGAGTGTAGAGTGTAGGGTATATAGTGTAGGGTATAGACTGTAGGGTATAGAGTGTAGGGTATAGATTGTAGGCTATAGAGTGTAGGGTATAGAGTGTAGGGTATAGAGTGTAGGGTATAGAGTGTAGGGTATAGAGTGTAGAGTGTAGGGTATAGTGTGTAGGGTATAGAGTGCAGGGTGTAGAGTGTAGGGTATAGAGTGTAGGGTATAGAGTGTAGAGTGTAGGGTATAGAGTGTATGCTATAGAGTGTATGGTGTAGAGTGTATGGTATAGAGTGTAGGGTATAGAGTGTAGAGTGTAGGGTATAGAGTGTAGGGTATAGAGTGTAGGGTATAGAGTGTATGTTATAGAGTGTAGGGTATAGAGTGTAGAGTGTAGGGTATAGAGTTTAGAGTGTAGGGTATAGAGTGTAGGGTATAGAGTGTAAGGTATAGAGTGTAGGGTGTAGAGTGTAGGGTATAGATTGTAGGGTATAGAGTGTAGGGTATAGAGTGTACGGTATAGAGTGTAGGGTATGGAGTGTATGGTATAGAGTGTAGGGTATAGAGTGTAGAGTGTAGGGTATAGAGTGTAGGGTATAGAGTGTAGGGTATAGAGTGTAGGGTATAGAGTGTTGGGTATAGAGTGTAGGGTATAGAGTGTAGGGAATAGAGTGTAGAGTGTAAGGTATAGAGTGTAGAGTGTAGGGTATAGAGTGTAGGGTATAGAGTGTAGAGTGTAGGGCATAGAGTGTAGAGTGTAGGGTATAGAGTGTAGGGTATAGAGTGTAGGGTAGAGAGTGTAGGGTAGAGAGTGTAGAGTGTAGGGATTAGAGTGTAGGGTATAGAGTGTAGGGTGTAGAGTGTAGGGCATAGAGTGTAGAGTGTAGGGTATAGAGTGTACGGTATAGAGTGTAGGGTATAGAGTGTAGGGTGTAGAGTGTAGGGTATAGAGTGTAGGGTATAGAGTGTAGGGTATAGAGTGTAGGGAATAGAGTGTTGAGTGTAAGGTATAGAGTGTAGAGTGTAGGGCATAGAGTGTAGAGTGTAGGGTATAGAGTGTAGGGTATAGAGTGTAGGGTATAGAGTGTAGGGTATACAGTGTAGGGTATAGAGTGTAGAGTGTAGGGTATAGAGTGTAGAGTGTAGGGTATAGAGTGTAGAGTGTAGGGCATAGAGTGTAGATTGTAGGGTATAGAGTGTAGGGTATAGAGTGTAGGGTATACAGTGTAGGGTATAGAGTGTAGAGTGTAGGGTAGAGAGTGTAGAGTGTAGGGTATAGAGTGTAGGGTATAGAGTGTAGAGTGTAGGGATTAGAGTGTAGGGTATAGAGTGTAGGGTGTGGAGTGTAGGGTATAGAGTGTAGAGTGTAGGGTATAGAGTGTATGGTATAGAGTGTAGGGTATAGAGTGTAGGGTGTAGAGTGTAGGGTATATAGTGTAGGGTATAGAGTGTAGGGAATAGAGTGTAGGGAATAAAGTGTAGAGTGTAGGGATTAGAGTGTAGAGTGTAGGGATTAGAGTGTAGGGTATAGAGTGTAGGGTGTAGAGTGTAGGGTACAGAGTGTAGAGTGTAGGGTATAGAGTGTATGGTATAGAGTGTAGGGTATAGAATGTAGGGTGTAGAGTGTAGGGTATAGAGTGTAGGGTATAGAGTGTAGGGTATAGAGTGTAGGGTATAGAGTGTAGGGAATAGAGTGTGGAGTGTAAGGTATAGAGTGTAGAGTGTAGGGTATAGAGTGTAGGGTATAGCCTGTAGGGTATAGAGTGTAGGGTATAGAGTGTAGGGTATAGATTGTAGAGTGTAGGCTATAGAGTGTAGGGTATAGAGTGTAGAGTGTTGGGTATAGAGTGTAGGGTATAGAGTGTAGGGTATAGAGTGTAGGGTATAGAGTGTAGAGTGTAGGGTATAGTGTGTAGGGTATAGAGTGCAGGGTGTAGAGTGTAGGGTATAGAGTGTAGGGTATAGAGTGTAGAGTGTAGGGTATAGAGTGTATGCTATAGAGTGTATGGTGTAGAGTGTATGGTATAGAGTGTAGGGTATAGAGTGTAGAGTGTATGGTATAGAGTGTAGGGTGTAGAGTGTAGGGTATAGAGTGTATGTTATAGAGTGTAGGGTATAGAGTGTAGGGTAGAGAGTGTAGAGTGTAGGGTATAGAGTGTAGGGTATGGAGTGTAGGGTATAGAGTGTAGAGTGTAGGGATTAGAGTGTAGGGTATAGAGTGTAGTGTGTAGAGTGTAGGGTATAGAGTGTAGAGTGTAGGGTATAGAGTGTAGAGTGTAGGGTATAGAGTGTAGGGTATAGAGTGTAGGGTATAGAGTGTAGGGTATACAGTGTAGGGTATAGAGTGTAGAGTGTAGGGTATAGAGTGTAGAGTGTAGGGTATAGAGTGTAGAGTGTAGGGCATAGAGTGTAGATTGTAGGGTATAGAGTGTAGGGTATAGAGTGTAGGGTATACAGTGTAGGGTATAGAGTGTAGAGTGTAGGGTAGAGAGTGTAGAGTGTAGGGTATAGAGTGTAGGGTATAGAGTGTAGAGTGTAGGGATTAGAGTGTAGGGTATAGAGTGTAGGGTGTGGAGTGTAGGGTATAGAGTGTAGAGTGTAGGGTATAGAGTGTATGGTATAGAGTGTAGGGTATAGAGTGTAGGGTGTAGAGTGTAGGGTATATAGTGTAGGGTATAGAGTGTAGGGAATAGAGTGTAGGGAATAAAGTGTAGAGTGTAGGGATTAGAGTGTAGGGTATAGAGTGTAGGGTGTGGAGTGTAGGGTATAGAGTGTAGAGTGTAGGGTATAGAGTGTATGGTATAGAGTGTAGGGTATAGAGTGTAGGGTGTAGAGTGTAGGGTACATAGTGTAGGGTATAGAGTGTAGGGAATAGAGTGTAGGGAATAGAGTGTAGAGTGTAGGGTATAGAGTGTAGAGTGTAGGGATTAGAGTGTAGGGTATAGAGTGTAGGGTGTAGAGTGTAGGGTACAGAGTGTAGAGTGTAGGGTATAGAGTGTATGGTATAGAGTGTAGGGTATAGAATGTAGGGTGTAGAGTGTAGGGTATAGAGTGTAGGGTATAGAGTGTAGGGTATAGAGTGTAGGGTATAGAGTGTAGGGAATAGAGTGTGGAGTGTAAGGTATAGAGTGTAGAGTGTAGGGTATAGAGTGTAGGGTATAGCCTGTAGGGTATAGAGTGTAGGGTATAGAGTGTAGGGTATAGATTGTAGAGTGTAGGCTATAGAGTGTAGGGTATAGAGTGTAGAGTGTTGGGTATAGAGTGTAGGGTATAGAGTGTAGGGTATAGAGTGTAGGGTATAGAGTGTAGAGTGTAGGGTATAGTGTGTAGGGTATAGAGTGCAGGGTGTAGAGTGTAGGGTATAGAGTGTAGGGTATAGAGTGTAGAGTGTAGGGTATAGAGTGTATGCTATAGAGTGTATGGTGTAGAGTGTATGGTATAGAGTGTAGGGTATAGAGTGTAGAGTGTATGGTATAGAGTGTAGGGTGTAGAGTGTAGGGTATAGAGTGTATGTTATAGAGTGTAGGGTATAGAGTGTAGGGTAGAGAGTGTAGAGTGTAGGGTATAGAGTGTAGGGTATGGAGTGTAGGGTATAGAGTGTAGAGTGTAGGGATTAGAGTGTAGGGTATAGAGTGTAGTGTGTAGAGTGTAGGGTATAGAGTGTAGAGTGTAGGGTATAGAGTGTATGGTATAGAGTGTAGGGTATAGAGTGTAGGGTGTAGGGTATAGAGTGTAGGGTATAGAGTGTAGGGTATAGAGTGTAGGGAATAGAGTGTAGAGTGTAAGGTATAGAGTGTAGAGTATAGGGTATAGAGTGTAGGGTATAGAGTGTAGAGTGTAGGGATTAGAGTGTAGGGTATAGAGTGTAGGGTGTAGAGTGTAGGGTATAGAGTGTAGAGTGTAGGGTATAGAGTGTATGGTATAGAGTGTAGGGTATAGAGTGTAGGGTGTAGAGTGTAGGGTATAGAGTGTAGGGTATAGAGTGTAGGGTATAGAGTGTAGGGTATAGAGTGTAGGGAATAGAGTGTAGAGTGTAAGGTATAGAGTGTAGAGTGTAGGGTATATAGTGTAGGGTATAGACTGTAGGGTATAGAGTGTAGGGTATAGATTGTAGGCTATAGAGTGTAGGGTATAGAGTGTAGGGTATAGAGTGTAGGGTATAGAGTGTAGGGTATAGAGTGTAGAGTGTAGGGTATAGTGTGTAGGGTATAGAGTGCAGGGTGTAGAGTGTAGGGTATAGAGTGTAGGGTATAGAGTGTAGAGTGTAGGGTATAGAGTGTATGCTATAGAGTGTATGGTGTAGAGTGTATGGTATAGAGTGTAGGGTATAGAGTGTAGAGTGTAGGGTATAGAGTGTAGGGTATAGAGTGTAGGGTATAGAGTGTATGTTATAGAGTGTAGGGTATAGAGTGTAGAGTGTAGGATATAGAGTTTAGAGTGTAGGGTATAGAGTGTAGGGTATAGAGTGTAAGGTATAGAGTGTAGGGTGTAGAGTGTAGGGTATAGATTGTAGGGTATAGAGTGTAGGGTATAGAGTGTACGGTATAGAGTGTAGGGTATGGAGTGTATGGTATAGAGTGTAGGGTATAGAGTGTAGAGTGTAGGGTATAGAGTGTAGGGTATAGAGTGTAGGGTATAGAGTGTAGGGTATAGAGTGTTGGGTATAGAGTGTAGGGTATAGAGTGTAGGGAATAGAGTGTAGAGTGTAAGGTATAGAGTGTAGAGTGTAGGGTATAGAGTGTAGGGTATAGAGTGTAGAGTGTAGGGATTAGAGTGTAGGGTATAGAGTGGAGGGTATAGTGTGTAGGGTATAGAGTGTAGAGTGTAGGGTATAGAGTGTAGAGTGTAGGGTATAGAGTGTAGGGTATAGAGTGTAGGGTATAGAGTGTAGGGCATAGAGTGTAGGGTATAGAGTGTAGGGTATAGAGTGTAGAGTGTAGGGTATAGAGTGTAGGGTATAGAGTGTAGGGTATAGAGTGTAGAGTGTAGGGTATAGAGTGTAGGGTATAGAGTGTAGGGTATAGAGTGTAGGGCATAGAGTGTAGGGTATAGAGTGTAGGGTATAGAGTGTAGAGTGTAGGGTATAGAGTGTAGGGTATAGAGTGTAGGGTATAGAGTGTAGAGTGTAGGGCATAGAGTGTAGAGTGTAGGGTATAGAGTGTAGGGTATAGAGTGTAGGGTAGAGAGTGTAGGGTAGAGAGTGTAGAGTGTAGGGATTAGAGTGTAGGGTATAGAGTGTAGGGTGTAGAGTGTAGGGCATAGAGTGTAGAGTGTAGGGTATAGAGTGTATGGTATAGAGTGTAGGGTATAGAGTGTAGGGTGTAGAGTGTAGGGTATAGAGTGTAGGGTATAGAGTGTAGGGTATAGAGTGTAGGGAATAGAGTGTTGAGTGTAAGGTATAGAGTGTAGAGTGTAGGGCATAGAGTGTAGAGTGTAGGGTATAGAGTGTAGGGTATAGAGTGTAGGGTATAGAGTGTAGGGTATACAGTGTAGGGTATAGAGTGTAGAGTGTAGGGTATAGAGTGTAGAGTGTAGGGTATAGAGTGTAGGGTATAGAGTGTAGGGTATAGAGTGTATGTTATAGAGTGTAGGGTATAGAGTGTAGAGTGTAGGGTATAGAGTTTAGAGTGTAGGGTATAGAGTGTAGGGTATAGAGTGTAAGGTATAGAGTGTAGGGTGTAGAGTGTAGGGTATAGAGTGTAGGGTAGAGAGTGTAGAGTGTAGGGTATAGAGTGTAGGGTATAGAGTGTAGAGTGTAGGGATTAGAGTGTAGGGTATAGAGTGTAGGGTGTGGAGTGTAGGGTATAGAGTGTAGAGTGTAGGGTGTAGAGTGTATGGTATAGAGTGTAGGGTATAGAGTGTAGGGTGTAGAGTGTAGGGTATAGAGTGTAGGGTATAGAGTGTAGGGAATAGAGTGTAGGGAATAGAGTGTAGAGTGTAAGGTATAGAGTGTAGAGTGTAGGGTATAGAGTGTAGGGTATAGAGTGTAGAGTGTAGGGATTAGAGTGTAGGGTATAGAGTGTAGGGTGTAGAGTGTAGGGTACAGAGTGTAGAGTGTAGGGTATAGAGTGTATGGTATAGAGTGTAGGGTATAGAGTGTAGGGTGTAGAGTGTAGGGTATAGAGTGTAGGGTATAGAGTGTAGGGTATAGAGTGTAGGGTATAGAGTGTAGGGAATAGAGTGTGGAGTGTAAGGTATAGAGTGTAGAGTGTAGGGTATAGAGTGTAGGGTATAGCCTGTAGGGTATAGAGTGTAGGGTATAGAGTGTAGGGTATAGATTGTAGAGTGTAGGCTATAGAGTGTAGGGTATAGAGTGTAGAGTATAGAGTGTAGAGTGTAGGGTATAGTGTGTAGGGTATAGAGTGCAGGGTGTAGAGTGTAGGGTATAGAGTGTAGGGTATAGAGTGTAGAGTGTAGGGTATAGAGTGTATGCTATAGAGTGTATGGTGTAGAGTGTATGGTATAGAGTGTAGGGTATAGAGTGTAGAGTGTATGGTATAGAGTGTAGGGTGTAGAGTGTAGGGTATAGAGTGTATGTTATAGAGTGTAGGGTATAGAGTGTAGGGTAGAGAGTGTAGAGTGTAGGGTATAGAGTGTAGGGTATAGAGTGTAGGGTATAGAGTGTAGAGTGTAGGGATTAGAGTGTAGGGTATAGAGTGTAGTGTGTAGAGTGTAGGGTATAGAGTGTAGAGTGTAGGGTATAGAGTGTATGGTATAGAGTGCAGGGTATAGATTGTAGGGTGTAGAGTGTAGGGTATAGAGTGTAGGGTATAGAGTGTAGGGTATAGAGTGTAGGGAATAGAGTGTAGAGTGTAAGGTATAGAGTGTAGAGTATAGGGTATAGAGTGTAGGGTATAGAGTGTAGAGTGTAGGGATTAGAGTGTAGGGTATAGAGTGTAGGGTGTAGAGTTTAGGGTATAGAGTGTAGAGTGTAGGGTATAGAGTGTATGGTATAGAGTGTAGGGTATAGAGTGTAGGGTGTAGAGTGTAGGTTATAGAGTGTAGGGTATAGAGTGTAGGGTATAGAGTGTAGGGTATAGAGTGTAGGGAATAGAGTGTAGAGTGTAAGGTATAGAGTGTAGAGTGTAGGGTACATAGTGTAGGGTATAGACTGTAGGGTATAGAGTGTAGGGTATAGATTGTAGGCTATAGAGTGTAGGGTATAGAGTGTAGGGTATAGAGTGTAGGGT
This sequence comes from Ranitomeya imitator, assembly GCF_032444005.1. Classification (NCBI taxonomy): domain Eukaryota; kingdom Metazoa; phylum Chordata; class Amphibia; order Anura; family Dendrobatidae; genus Ranitomeya; species Ranitomeya imitator. The sequence continues at coordinate 196,962 of NW_027194416.1, read as the reverse complement.
ATAGAGTGTAGGGTATAGAGTGTAGAGTGTAGGGTATAGTGTGTAGGGTATAGAGTGCAGGGTGTAGAGTGTAGGGTATAGAGTGTAGGGTATAGAGTGTAGAGTGTAGGGTATAGAGTGTATGCTATAGAGTGTATGGTGTAGAGTGTATGGTATAGAGTGTAGGGTATAGAGTGTAGAGTGTAGGGTATAGAGTGTAGGGTATAGAGTGTAGGGTATAGAGTGTATGTTATAGAGTGTAGGGTATAGAGTGTAGAGTGTAGGGTATAGAGTTTAGAGTGTAGGGTATAGAGTGTAGGGTATAGAGTGTAAGGTATAGAGTGTAGGGTGTAGAGTGTACGGTATAGATTGTAGGGTATAGAGTGTAGGGTATAGAGTGTAGGGTATACAGTGTAGGGTATAGAGTGTAGAGTGTAGGGTATAGAGTGTAGAGTGTAGGGCATAGAGTGTAGATTGTAGGGTATAGAGTGTAGGGTATAGAGTGTAGGGTATACAGTGTAGGGTATAGAGTGTAGAGTGTAGGGTATAGAGTGTAGAGTGTAGGGTATAGAGTGTAGGGTACAGAGTGTAGGGTATAGAGTGTAGGGTAGAGAGTGTAGAGTGTAGGGTATAGAGTGTAGGGTATAGAGTGTAGAGTGTAGGGATTAGAGTGTAGGGTATAGAGTGTAGGGTGTGGAGTGTAGGGTATAGAGTGTAGAGTGTAGGGTATAGAGTGTATGGTATAGAGTGTAGGGTATAGAGTGTAGGGAATAGAGTGTAGGGAATAGAGTGTAGAGTGTAAGGTACAGAGTGTAAAGTGTAGGGTATAGAGTGTAGGGTATAGAGTGTAGACTGTAGGGATTAGAGTGTAGGGTATAGAGTGTAGGGTGTAGAGTGTAAGGTATAGAGTGTAGGGTGTAGAGTGTAGGGTATAGATTGTAGGGTATAGAGTGTAGGGTATAGAGTGTAGGGTATACAGTGTAGGGTATAGAGTGTAGAGTGTAGGGTATAGAGTGTAGAGTGTAGGGCATAGAGTGTAGATTGTAGGGTATAGAGTGTAGGGTATAGAGTGTAGGGTATACAGTGTAGGGTATAGAGTGTAGAGTGTAGGGTATAGAGTGTATAGTGTAGGGTATAGAGTGTAGGGTACAGAGTGTAGGGTATAGAGTGTAGGGTAGAGAGTGTAGAGTGTAGGGTATAGAGTGTAGGGTATAGAGTGTAGAGTGTAGGGATTAGAGTGTAGGGTATAGAGTGTAGGGTGTGGAGTGTAGGGTATAGAGTGTAGAGTGTAGGGTATAGAGTGTATGGTATAGAGTGTAGGGTATAGAGTGTAGGGTGTAGAGTGTAGGGTATAGAGTGTAGGGTATAGAGTGTAGGGAATAGAGTGTAGGGAATAGAGTGTAGAGTGTAAGGTATAGAGTGTAAAGTGTAGGGTATAGAGTGTAGGGTATAGAGTGTAGACTGTAGGGATTAGAGTGTAGGGTGTAAAGTGTAGTGTACAGAGTGTAGAGTGTAGGGTATAGAGTGTATGGTATAGAGTGTAGGGTATAGAGTGTAGGGTATAGAGTGTAGGGTATAGAGTGTAGGGAATAGAGTGTGGAGTGTAAGGTATAGAGTGTAGAGTGTAGGGTATAGAGTGTAGGGTATAGCATGTAGGGTATACAGTGTAGAGTATAGAGTGTAGGGTATAGATTGTAGAGTGTAGGCTATAGAGTGTAGGGTATAGAGTGTAGGGAATAGAGTGTAGGGAATAGAGTGTAGAGTGTAAGGTATAGAGTGTAAAGTGTAGGGTATAGAGTGTAGGGTATAGAGTGTAGACTGTAGGGATTAGAGTGTAGGGTATAGAGTGCAGGGTGTAGAGTGTAGGGTACAGAGTGTAGAGTGTAGGGTATAGAGTGTATGGTATAGAGTGTAGGGTATAGAGTGTAGGGTATAGAGTGTAGGGTATAGAGTGTAGGGAATAGAGTGTGGAGTGTAAGGTATAGAGTGTAGAGTGTAGGGTATAGAGTGTAGGGTATAGCCTGTAGGGTATAGAGTGTAGGGTATAGAGTGTAGGGTATAGATTGTAAAGTGTAGGCTATAGAGTGTAGGGTATAGAGTGTAGAGTGTAGGGTATAGAGTGTAGGGTATAGAGTGTAGGGTATAGAGTGTAGGGTATAGAGTGTAGAGTGTAGGGTATAGTGTGTAGGGTATAGAGTGCAGGGTGTAGAGTGTAGGGTATAGAGTGTAGGGTATAGAGTGTAGAGTGTAGGGTATAGAGTGTATGCTATAGAGTGTATGGTGTAGAGTGTATGGTATAGAGTGTAGGGTATAGAGTGTAGAGTGTATGGTATAGAGTGTAGGGTGTAGAGTGTAGGGTATAGAGTGTATGTTATAGAGTGTAGGGTATAGAGTGTAGGGTAGAGAGTGTAGAGTGTAGGGTATAGAGTGTAGGGTATAGAGTGTAGGGTATAGAGTGTAGAGTGTAGGGATTAGAGTGTAGGGTATAGAGTGTAGTGTGTAGAGTGTAGGGTATAGAGTGTAGAGTGTAGGGTATAGAGTGTATGGTATAGAGTGTAGGGTAGAGAGTGTAGGGTGTAGAGTGTAGGGTATAGAGTGTAGGGTATAGAGTGTAGGGTATAGAGTGTAGGGAATAGAGTGTAGAGTGTAAGGTATAGAGTGTAGAGTATAGGGTATAGAGTGTAGGGTATAGAGTGTAGAGTGTAGGGATTAGAGTGTAGGGTATAGAGTGTAGGGTGTAGAGTGTAGGGTATAGAGTGTAGAGTGTAGGGTATAGAGTGTATGGTATAGAGTGTAGGGTATAGAGTGTAGGGTGTAGAGTGTAGGGTATAGAGTGTAGGGTATAGAGTGTAGGGTATAGAGTGTAGGGTATAGAGTGTAGGGAATAGAGTGTAGAGTGTAAGGTATAGAGTGTAGAGTGTAGGGTATATAGTGTAGGGTATAGACTGTAGGGTATAGAGTGTAGGGTATAGATTGTAGGCTATAGAGTGTAGGGTATAGAGTGTAGGGTATAGAGTGTAGGGTATAGAGTGTAGGGTATAGAGTGTAGAGTGTAGGGTATAGTGTGTAGGGTATAGAGTGCAGGGTGTAGAGTGTAGGGTATAGAGTGTAGGGTATAGAGTGTAGAGTGTAGGGTATAGAGTGTATGCTATAGAGTGTATGGTGTAGAGTGTATGGTATAGAGTGTAGGGTATAGAGTGTAGAGTGTAGGGTATAGAGTGTAGGGTATAGAGTGTAGGGTATAGAGTGTATGTTATAGAGTGTAGGGTATAGAGTGTAGAGTGTAGGGTATAGAGTTTAGAGTGTAGGGTATAGAGTGTAGGGTATAGAGTGTAAGGTATAGAGTGTAGGGTGTAGAGTGTAGGGTATAGATTGTAGGGTATAGAGTGTAGGGTATAGAGTGTACGGTATAGAGTGTAGGGTATGGAGTGTATGGTATAGAGTGTAGGGTATAGAGTGTAGAGTGTAGGGTATAGAGTGTAGGGTATAGAGTGTAGGGTATAGAGTGTAGGGTATAGAGTGTTGGTTATAGAGTGTAGGGTATAGAGTGTAGGGTAGAGAGTGTAGGGTATAGAGTGTAGGGAATAGAGTGTAGAGTGTAAGGTATAGAGTGTAGAGTGTAGGGTATAGAGTGTAGGGTATAGAGTGTAGAGTGTAGGGATTAGAGTGTAGGGTATAGAGTGTAAGGTATAGAGTGTAGGGTGTAGAGTGTAGGGTATAGATTGTAGGGTATAGAGTGTAGGGTATAGAGTGTACGGTATAGAGTGTAGGGTATGGAGTGTATGGTATAGAGTGTAGGGTATAGAGTGTAGAGTGTAGGGTATAGAGTGTAGGGTATAGAGTGTAGGGTATAGAGTGTAGGGTATAGAGTGTTGGTTATAGAGTGTAGGGTATAGAGTGTAGGGTAGAGAGTGTAGGGTATAGAGTGTAGGGAATAGAGTGTAGAGTGTAAGGTATAGAGTGTAGAGTGTAGGGTATAGAGTGTAGGGTATAGAGTGTAGAGTGTAGGGATTAGAGTGTAGGGTATAGAGTGGAGGGTATAGTGTGTTGGGTATAGAGTGTAGAGTGTAGGGTATAGAGTGTAGGGAATAGAGTGTAGAGTGTAAGGTATAGAGTGTAGAGTGTAGGGTATAGAGTGTAGGGTATAGAGTGTAGAGTGTAGGGATTAGAGTGTAGGGTATAGAGTGGAGGGTATAGTGTGTTGGGTATAGAGTGTAGAGTGTAGGGTATAGAGTGTAGAGTGTAGGGTATAGAGTGTAGGGTATAGAGTGTAGGGTATAGAGTGTAGGGCATAGAGTGTAGGGTATAGAGTGTAGGGTATAGAGTGTAGAGTGTAGGGTATAGAGTGTAGGGTATAGAGTGTAGGGTATAGAGTGTAGAGTGTAGGGTATAGAGTGTAGGGTATAGAGTGTAGGGTATAGAGTGTAGGGCATAGAGTGTAGGGTATAGAGTGTAGGGTATAGAGTGTAGAGTGTAGGGTATAGAGTGTAGGGTATAGAGTGTAGGGTATAGAGTGTAGAGTGTAGGGCATAGAGTGTAGAGTGTAGGGTATAGAGTGTAGGGTATAGAGTGTAGGGTAGAAAGTGTAGGGTAGAGAGTGTAGAGTGTAGGGATTAGAGTGTAGGGTATAGAGTGTAGGGTGTAGAGTGTAGGGCATAGAGTGTAGAGTGTAGGGTATAGAGTGTATGGTATAGAGTGTAGGGTATAGAGTGTAGGGTGTAGAGTGTAGGGTATAGAGTGTAGGGTATAGAGTGTAGGGTATAGAGTGTAGGGAATAGAGTGTTGAGTGTAAGGTATAGAGTGTAGAGTGTAGGGCATAGAGTGTAGAGTGTAGGGTATAGAGTGTAGGGTATAGAGTGTAGGGTATAGAGTGTAGGGTATACAGTGTAGGGTATAGAGTGTAGAGTGTAGGGTATAGAGTGTAGAGTGTAGGGTATAGAGTGTAGAGTGTAGGGCATAGAGTGTAGATTGTAGGGTATAGAGTGTAGGGTATAGAGTGTAGGGTATACAGTGTAGGGTATAGAGTGTAGAGTGTAGGGTATAGAGTGTAGAGTGTAGGGTATAGAGTGTAGGGTACAGAGTGTAGGGTATAGAGTGTAGGGTAGAGAGTGTAGAGTGTAGGGTATAGAGTGTAGGGTATAGAGTGTAGAGTGTAGGGATTAGAGTGTAGGGTATAGAGTGTAGGGTGTGGAGTGTAGGGTATAGAGTGTAGAGTGTAGGGTATAGAGTGTATGGTATAGAGTGTAGGGTATAGAGTGTAGGGTGTAGAGTGTAGGGTATAGAGTGTAGGGTATAGAGTGTAGGGAATAGAGTGTAGGGAATAGAGTGTAGAGTGTAAGGTATAGAGTGTAGAGTGTAGGGTATAGAGTGTAGGGTATAGAGTGTAGGGATTAGAGTGTAGGGTATAGAATGTAGGGTGTAGAGTGTAGGGTACAGAGTGTAGAGTGTAGGGTATAGAGTGTATGGTATAGAGTGTAGGGTATAGAGTGTAGGGTGTAGAGTGTAGGGTATAGAGTGTAGGGTATAGAGTGTAGGGTATAGAGTGTAGGGTATAGAGTGTAGGGAATAGAGTGTGGAGTGTAAGGTATAGAGTGTAGAGTGTAGGGTATAGAGTGTAGGGTATAGCCTGTAGGGTATAGAGTGTAGGGTATAGAGTGTAGGGTATAGATTGTAGAGTGTAGGCTATAGAGTGTAGGTTATAGAGTGTAGAGTGTAGGGTATAGAGTGTAGGGTATAGAGTGTAGGGTATAGAGTGTAGGGTATAGAGTGTAGAGTGTAGGGTATAGTGTGTAGGGTATAAAGTGCAGGGTGTAGAGTGTAGGGTATAGAGTGTAGGGTATAGAGTGTAGAGTGTAGGGTATAGAGTGTATGCTATAGAGTGCATGGTGTAGAGTGTATGGTATAGAGTGTAGGGTATAGAGTGTAGAGTGTATGGTATAGAGTGTAGGGTGTAGAGTGTAGGGTATAGAGTGTATGTTATAGAGTGTAGGGTATAGAGTGTAGGGTAGAGAGTGTAGAGTGTAGGGTATAGAGTGTAGGGTATAGAGTGTAGGGTATAGAGTGTAGAGTGTAGGGATTAGAGTGTAGAGTATAGAGTGTAGTGTGTAGAGTGTAGGGTATAGAGTGTAGAGTGTAGGGTATAGAGTGTATGGTATAGAGTGTAGGGTATAGAGTGTAGGTTGTAGAGTGTAGGGTATAGAGTGTAGGGTATAGAGTGTAGGGAATAGAGTGTAGAGTGTAAGGTATAGAGTGTAGAGTATAGGGTATAGAGTGTAGGGTATAGAGTGTAGAGTGTAGGGATTAGAGTGTAGGGTATAGAGTGTAGGGTGTAGAGTGTAGGGTGTAGAGTGTAGGGTATAGAGTGTATGGTATAGAGTGTAGGGTATAGAGTGTAGGGTGTAGAGTGTAGGGTATAGAGTGTAGGGTATAGAGTGTAGGGTATAGAGTGTAGGGTATAGAGTGTAGGGAATAGAGTGTAGAGTGTAAGGTATAGAGTGTAGAGTGTAGGGTATATAGTGTAGGGTATAGACTGTAGGGTATAGAGTGTAGGGTATAGATTGTAGGCTATAGAGTGTAGGGTATAGAGTGTAGGGTATAGAGTGTAGGGTATAGAGTGTAGGGTATAGAGTGTAGAGTGTAGGGTATAGTGTGTAGGGTATAGAGTGCAGGGTGTAGAGTGTAGGGTATAGAGTGTAGGGTATAGAGTGTAGAGTGTAGGGTATAGAGTGTATGCTATAGAGTGTATGGTGTAGAGTGTATGGTATAGAGTGTAGGGTATAGAGTGTAGAGTGTAGGGTATAGAGTGTAGGGTATAGAGTGTAGGGTATAGAGTGTATGTTATAGAGTGTAGGGTATAGAGTGTAGAGTGTAGGGTATAGAGTTTAGAGTGTAGGGTATAGAGTGTAGGGTATAGAGTGTAAGGTATAGAGTGTAGGGTGTAGAGTGTAGGGTATAGATTGTAGGGTATAGAGTGTAGGGTATAGAGTGTACGGTATAGAGTGTAGGGTATGGAGTGTATGGTATAGAGTGTAGGGTATAGAGTGTAGAGTGTAGGGTATAGAGTGTAGGGTATAGAGTGTAGGGTATAGAGTGTAGGGTATAGAGTGTAGGGTATAGAGTGTAGAGTGCAGGGTATAGAGTTTAGAGTGTAGGGTATAGAGTGTAGGGTATAGAGTGTAAGGTATAGAGTGTAGGGTGTAGAGTGTAGGGTATAGAGTGTAGGGTATAGAGTGTAGGGTATAGAGTGTAGGGTACAGAGTGTATGGTATAGAGTGTAGGGTATAGAGTGTAGGGTATAGAGTGTATGGTATAGAGTGTAGGGTATAGAGTGTAGGGTATAGAGTGTATGTTATAGAGTGTAGGGTATAGAGTGTAGAGTGTAGGGTATAGAGTGTAGAGTGTAGGGTATAGAGTGTAGAGTGTAGGGTATAGAGTGTAGAGTGTACGGTATAGAGTTTAGAGTGTAGGGTATAGAGTGTAGGGTATAGAGTGTAAGGTGTAGAGTGTAGGGTATAGAGTGTAGGGTATAGAGTGTAGGGTATAGAGTGTAGGGTATAGAGTGTAGAGTGTAGGGTATAGAGTTTAGAGTGTAGGGTATAGAGTGTAGGGTATAGAGTGTAAGGTATAGAGTGTAGGGTGTAGAGTGTAGGGTATAGAGTGTAGGGTATAGAGTGTAGGGTATAGAGTGTACGGTATAGAGTGTAGGGTATAGAGAGTATGGTATAGAGTGTAGGGTATAGAGTGTAGGGTATAGAGTGTAGGGTATAGAGTGTATGGTATAGATTGTAGGGTACAGAGTGTAGGGTATAGAGTGTATGTTATAGAGTGTAGGGTATAGAGTGTAGGGTATAGAGTTTAGAGTGTAGGGTATAGAGAGTAGGGTATAGAGTGTAAGGTATAGAGTGTAGGGTATAGAGTGTAGGGTATAGAGTGTAGAGTGTAGGGATTAAAGTGTAGGGTATAGAGTGTAGGGTATAGAGTGTAGGGTATAGAGTGTAGAGTGTAGGGTATAGAGTGTATGGTATAGAGTGTAGGGTATAGAATGTAGGGTATAGAGTGTAGGGCAAAGAGTGTAGGGTATAGAGTGTAGGGTATAGAGTGTAGGGTATAGAGTGTAGGATATAGAGTGTAGGGTATATAGTGTAGAGTGTAGGGTATAGAGTGTAGGGTATAGAGTGTAGGGTATAGAGTGTAGGGTATAGAGTGCAGGGTATAGAGTGTAGAGTGTAGGGTATAGAGTGTAGGGTATAGAGTGTAGGGTATAGAGTGTAGGGTATAGAGTGTAGAGTGTAGGGTATAGAGTGTAGGGTATAGAGTGTAGGGAGTAGAGTGTAGGGTATAGAGTGTAGAGTTCAGAGTGTAGGGCATAGAGTGTAGGGTATAGAGTGTATGGTATAGAGTGTAGGGTATAGAGTGTAGGGTATAGAGTGTAGGGTATAGAGTGTAGGGTATAGAGTGTAGAGTGTAGGGTATAGAGTGTAGGGTATAGAGTGTAGGGTAGAGAGTGTAGAGTGTAGGGTATAGAGTGTAGGGTATAGAGTGTAGGGTATAGAGTGTAGGGTATAGAGTGTAGGGTGTAGAGTGTAGGGTATAGAGTGTAGGGTATAGAGTGTAGGGTATAGAGTGTAGGGAATAGAGTGTAGAGTGTAAGGTATAGAGTGTAGGGTATAGAGTGTACGGTATAGAGTGTAGGGTATAGAGTGTATGGTATAGAGTGTAGGGTATAGAGTGTAGAGTGTAGGGTATAGAGTGTAGGGATTAGAGTGTAGGGTATAGAGTGTAGGGTGTAGAGTGTAGGGTATAGAGTGTAGAGTGTAGGGTATAGAGTGTATGGTATAGAGTGTAGGGTGTAGAGTGTAGGGTATAGAGTGTAGGGTATAGAGTGTAGGGTATAGAGTGTAGGGTATAGAGTGTAGGGAATAGAGTGTAGAGTGTAAGGTATAGAGTGTAGAGTGTAGGGTATAGAGTGTAGGGTATAGAGTGTAGAGTGTTGGGATTAGAGTGTAGGGTATAGAGTGTAGGGTGTAGAGTGTAGGGTATAGAGTGTAGGGTATAGAGTATATGGTATAGAGTGTAGGGTATAGAGTGTAGGGTGTAGAGTATAGGGTATAGAGTGTAGGGTATAGAGTGTAGGGTATAGAGTGTAGGGAATAGAGTGTAGAGTGTAAGGTATAGAGTGTAGAGTGTAGGGTATAGAGTGTAGGGTATAGACTGTAGGGTATAGAGTGTAGGGTATAGAGTTTAGGGTATAGATTGTAGAGTGTAGGCTATAGAGTGTAGGGCATAGAGTGTAGAGTGTAGGGTATAGAGTGTAGGGTATAGAGTGTAGGGTATAGAGTGTAGAGTGTAGGGTATAGTGTGTAGGGTATATAGTGTAGGGTATAGAGTGTATGGTATAGAGTGTAGGGTATAGAGTGTAGGGTATAGAGTGTAGGGTATAGAGTGTAGAGTGTAGGGTATAGAGTGTAGAGTGTAGGGTATAGAGTGTAGGGTATAGAGTGTAGGGTAGAGAGTGTAGAGTGTAGGGTATAGAGTGTAGGGTATAGAGTGTAGGGTATAGAGTGTAGAGTTTAGGGATTAGAGTGTAGGGTATAGAGTGTAGGGTATAGAGTGTATAGTGTAGGGTATAGAGTGTATGGTATAGAGTGTAGGGTATAGAGTGTAGGGTGTAGAGTGTAGGGTATAGAGTGTAGGGTATAGAGTGTAGGGTATAGAGTGTAGGGTATAGAGTGTAGGGAATAGAGTGTAGAGTGTAAGGTATAGAGTGTAGAGTGTAGGGTATAGAGTGTAGGGTATAGAGTGTAGAGTGTTGGGATTAGAGTGTAGGGTATAGAGTGTAGGGTGTAGAGTGTAGGGTATAGAGTGTAGAGTGTAGGGTATAGAGTATATGGTATAGAGTGTAGGGTATAAAGTGTAGGGTGTAGAGTATAGGGTATAGAGTGTAGGGTATAGAGTGTAGGGTATAGAGTGTAGGGAATAGAGTGTAGAGTGTAAGGTATAGAGTGTAGAGTGTAGGGTATAGAGTGTAGGGTATAGACTGTAGGGTATAGAGTGTAGGGTATAGAGTTTAGGGTATAGATTGTAGAGTGTAGGCTATAGAGTGTAGGGCATAGAGTGTAGAGTGTAGGGTATAGAGTGTAGGGTATAGAGTGTAGGGTATAGAGTGTAGAGTGTAGGGTATAGTGTGTAGGGTATATAGTGTAGGGTATAGAGTGTATGGTATAGAGTGTAGGGTATAGAGTGTAGGGTATAGAGTGTAGGGTATAGAGTGTAGGGTATAGAGTGTAGAGTGTAGGGTATAGAGTGTAGAGTGTAGGGTATAGAGTGTAGGGTATAGAGTGTAGGGTAGAGAGTGTAGAGTGTAGGGTATAGAGTGTAGGGTATAGAGTGTAGGGTATAGAGTGTAGAGTTTAGGGATTAGAGTGTAGGGTATAGAGTGTAGGGTATAGAGTGTATAGTGTAGGGTATAGAGTGTATGGTATAGAGTGTAGGGTATAGAGTGTAGGGTATAGAGTGTAGGGTATAGAGTGTAGGGTATAGAGTGTAGGGTATAGAGTGTAGGGAATAGAGTGTAGAGTGTAAGGTATAGAGTGTAGACTGTAGGGTATAGAGTGTAGGGTATAGAGTGTAGAGTGTTGGGATTAGAGTGTAGGGTATAGAGTGTAGGGTGTAGAGTGTAGGGTATAGAGTGTAGAGTGTAGGGTATAGAGTATATGGTATAGAGTGTAGGGTATAGAGTGTAGGGTGTAGAGTGTAGGGTATAGAGTGTAGGGTATAGAGTGTAGGGTATAGAGTGTAGTGCATAAAGTGTAGAGTGTAGGGTATAGAGTGTAGGGTATAGAGTGTAGGGTATAGAGTGTAGAGTGTAGGGTATAGAGTGTAGGGTATAGAGTGTAGGGTATACAGTGTAGGGTATAGAGTGTAGGGTATAGAGTGTAGGGTATAGAGTGTAGGGTATAGAGTGTAGGGTATAGAGTGTAAAGTGTAGGGTATAGAGTTTAGAGTGTAGGGTATAGAGTGTAGGGTATAGAGTGTAAGGTATAGAGTGTAGGGTGTAGAATGTAGGGTATAGAGTGTAGGGTATAGAGTGTAGGGTATAGATAGTACGGTATAGAGTGTAGGGTATAGAGTGTATGGTATAGAGTGTAGGGTATAGAGTGTAGGGTATAGAGTGTAGGGTATAGAGTGTAGGGTATAGAGTGTATGGTATAGATTGTAGGGTATAGAGTGTAGGGTATAGAGTGTAGGGTATAGAGTGTAGAGTGTAGGGTATAGAGTGTAGAGTGTAGGGTATAGAGTGTATGGTATAGAGTGTAGGGTATAGAGTGTAGGGTGTAGAGTGTTGGGTATAGAGTGTAGGGTATAGAGTGTAGGGTATAGAGTGTAGGGTATAGAGTGTAGGGAATAGAGTGTAGAGTGTAAGGTATAGAGTGTAGAGTGTAGGGTATAGAGTGTAGGGTATAGAGTGTAGAGTGTAGGGATTAGAGTGTAGGGTACAGAGTGTAGGGTATAGAGTGTACGGTATAGAGTGTAGGGTATAGAGTGTAGAGTGTAGGGTATAGAGTGTAGAGTGTAGGGTATAGAGTGTAGGGTATAGAGTGTAGGGTATAGAGTGTAGGGTATACAGTGTAGGGTATAGAGTGTAGAGTGTAGGGTATAGAGTGTAGAGTGTAGGGTATAGAGTGTAGAGTGTAGGGCATAGAGTGTAGATTGTAGGGTATAGAGTGTAGGGTATAGAGTGTAGGGTATACAGTGTAGGGTATAGAGTGTAGAGTGTAGGGTATAGAGTGTAGAGTGTAGGGTATAGAGTGTAGGGTACAGAGTGTAGGGTATAGAGTGTAGGGTAGAGAGTGTAGAGTGTAGGGTATAGAGTGTAGGGTATAGAGTGTAGAGTGTAGGGATTAGAGTGTAGGGTATAGAGTGTAGGGTGTGGAGTGTAGGGTATAGAGTGTAGAGTGTAGGGTATAGAGTGTATGGTATAGAGTGTAGGGTATAGAGTGTAGGGTGTAGAGTGTAGGGTATAGAGTGTAGGGTATAGAGTGTAGGGAATAGAGTGTAGGGAATAGAGTGTAGAGTGTAAGGTATAGAGTGTAGAGTGTAGGGTATAGAGTGTAGGGTATAGAGTGTAGAGTGTAGGGATTAGAGTGTAGGGTATAGAGTGTAGGGTGTAGAGTGTAGGGTACAGAGTGTAGAGTGTAGGGTATAGAGTGTATGGTATAGAGTGTAGGGTATAGAGTGTAGGGTGTAGAGTGTAGGGTATAGAGTGTAGGGTATAGAGTGTAGGGTATAGAGTGTAGGGTATAGAGTGTAGGGAATAGAGTGTGGAGTGTAAGGTATAGAGTGTAGAGTGTAGGGTATAGAGTGTAGGGTATAGCCTGTAGGGTATAGAGTGTAGGGTATAGAGTGTAGGGTATAGATTGTAGAGTGTAGGCTATAGAGTGTAGGTTATAGAGTGTAGAGTGTAGGGTATAGATTGTAGGGTATAGAGTGTAGGGTATAGAGTGTAGGGTATAGAGTGTAGAGTGTAGGGTATAGTGTGTAGGGTATAGAGTGCAGGGTGTAGAGTGTAGGGTATAGAGTGTAGGGTATAGAGTGTATGCTATAGAGTGCATGGTGTAGACTGTATGGTATAGAGTGTAGGGTATAGAGTGTAGAGTGTATGGTATAGAGTGTAGGGTGTAGAGTGTAGGGTATAGAGTGTATGTTATAGAGTGTAGGGTATAGAGTGTAGGGTAGAGAGTGTAGAGTGTAGGGTATAGAGTGTAGGGTATAGAGTGTAGAGTGTAGGGATTAGAGTGTAGAGTATAGAGTGTAGTGTGTAGAGTGTAGGGTATAGAGTGTAGAGTGTAGGGTATAGAGTGTATGGTATAGAGTGTAGGGTATAGAGTGTAGGGTGTAGAGTGTAGGGTATAGAGTGTAGGGTATAGAGTGTAGGGTATAGAGTGTAGGGAATAGAGTGTAGAGTGTAAGGTATAGAGTGTAGAGTATAGGGTATAGAGTGTAGGGTATAGAGTGTAGAGTGTAGGGATTAGAGTGTAGGGTATAGAGTGTAGGGTGTAGAGTGTAGGGTGTAGAGTGTAGGGTATAGAGTGTAGGGTATAGAGTGTAGGGTATAGAGTGTAGGGTGTAGAGTGTAGGGTATAGAGTGTAGGGTATAGAGTGTAGGGTATAGAGTGTAGGGTATAGAGTGTAGGGAATAGAGTGTAGAGTGTAAGGTATAGAGTGTAGAGTGTAGGGTATATAGTGTAGGGTATAGACTATAGGGTATAGAGTGTAGGGTATAGATTGTAGGCTATAGAGTGTAGGGTATAGAGTGTAGGGTATAGAGTGTAGGGTATAGAGTGTAGGGTATAGAGTGTAGAGTGTAGGGTATAGTGTGTAGGGTATAGAGTGCAGGGTGTAGAGTGTAGGGTATAGAGTGTAGGGTATATAGTGTAGAGTGTAGGGTATAGAGTGTATGCTATAGAGTGTATGGTGTAGAGTGTATGGTATAGAGTGTAGGGTATAGAGTGTAGAGTGTAGGGTATAGAGTGTAGGGTATAGAGTGTAGGGTATAGAGTGTATGTAATAGAGTGTAGGGTATAGAGTGTAGAGTGTAGGGTATAGAGTTTAGAGTGTAGGGTATAGAGTGTAGGGTATAGAGTGTAAGGTATAGAGTGTAGGGTGTAGAGTGTAGGGTATAGATTGTAGGGTATAGAGTGTAGGGTATAGAGTGTACGGTATAGAGTGTAGGGTATGGAGTGTATGGTATAGAGTGAAGGGTATAGAGTGTAGAGTGTAGGGTATAGAGTGTAGGGTATAGAGTGTAGGGTATAGAGTGTAGGGTATAGAGTGTAGGGTATAGAGTGTAGAGTGCAGGGTATAGAGTTTAGAGTGTAGGGTATAGAGTGTAGGGTATAGAGTGTAAGGTATAGAGTGTAGGGTGTAGAGTGTAGGGTATAGAGTGTAGGGTATAGAGTGTAGGGTATAGAGTGTAGGGTACAGAGTGTATGGTATAGAGTGTAGGGTATAGAGTGTAGGGTATAGAGTGTATGTTATAGAGTGTAGGGTATAGAGTGTAGAGTGTAGGGTATAGAGTGTAGAGTGTAGGGTATAGAGTGTAGAGTGTAGGGTATAGAGTGTAGAGTGTACGGTATAGAGTTTAGAGTGTAGGGTATAGAGTGTAGGGTATAGAGTGTAAGGTGTAGAGTGTAGGGTATAGAGTGTAGGGTATAGAGTGTAGGGTATAGAGTGTAGGGTATAGAGTGTAGAGTGTAGGGTATAGAGTTTAGAGTGTAGGGTATAGAGTGTAGGGTATAGAGTGTAAGGTATAGAGTGTAGGGTGTAGAGTGTAGGGTATAGAGTGTAGAGTGTAGGGTATAGAGTGTAGGGATTAGAGTGTAGGGTATAGAGTGTAGGGTGTAGAGTGTAGGGTATAGAGTGTAGAGTGTAGGGTATAGAGTGTATGGTATAGAGTGTAGGGTATAGAGTGTAGGGTGTAGAGTGTAGGGTATAGAGTGTACGGTATAGAGTGTAGGGTATAGAGAGTATGGTATAGAGTGTAGGGTATAGAGTGTAGGGTATAGAGTGTAGGGTATAGAGTGTATGGTATAGATTGTAGGGTACAGAGTGTAGGGTATAGAGTGTATGTTATAGAGTGTAGGGTATAGAGTGTAGGGTATAGAGTTTAGAGTGTAGGGTATAGAGAGTAGGGTATAGAGTGTAAGGTATAGAGTGCAGGGTGTAGAGTGTAGGGTATAGAATGTAGGGCATAGGGTGTAGGGTATAGAGTGTAGGGTATGGAGTGTAGAGTGTAGGATATAGAGTGTAGGGTATAGAGTGTAGGGTATAGAGTGTAGAGTGTAGGGTATAGAGTGTAGAGTGTAGGGTATAGAGTGTAGGGTATAGAGTGTAGGGTAGAGAGTGTAGAGTGTAGGGTATAGAGTGTAGGGTATAGAGTGTAGAGTGTAGGGATTAAAGTGTAGGGTATAGAGTGTAGGGTGTAGAGTGTAGGGTATAGAGTGCAGAGTGTAGGGTATAGAGTGTATGGTATAGAGTGTAGGGTATAGAGTGTAGGGTGTAGAGTGTAGGGTATAGAGTGTTGGGCATAGAGTGTAGGGTATAGAGTGTAGGGTATAGAGTGTAGAGTGTAGGGTATAGAGTGTATGGTATAGAGTGTAGGGTATAGAGTGTAGGGTATAGAGTGTAGGGCAAAGAGTGTAGGGTATAGAGTGTAGGGTATAGAGTGTAGGGTATAGAGTGTAGGGTATATAGTGTAGAGTGTAGGGTATAGAGTGTAGGGTATAGAGTGTAGGGTATAGAGTGTAGGGTATAGAGTGTAGGGTATAGAGTGCAGGGTATAGAGTGTAGAGTGTAGGGTATAGAGTGTAGGGTATAGAGTGTAGGGTATAGAGTGTAGGGTATAGAGTGTAGAGTGTAGGGTATAGAGTGTAGGGTATAGAGTGTAGGGAGTAGAGTGTAGGGTATAGAGTGTAGGGTTCAGAGTGTAGGGCATAGAGTGTAGGGTATAGAGTGTATGGTATAGAGTGTAGGGTATAGAGTGTAGGGTATAGAGTGTAGGGTATAGAGTGTAGAGTGTAGGGTATAGAGTGTAGGGTATAGAGTGTAGGGTAGAGAGTGTAGAGTGTAGGGTATAGAGTGTAGGGTATAGAGTGTAGGGTATAGAGTGTAGGGTATAGAGTGTAGGGTGTAGAGTGTAGGGTATAGAGTGTAGGGTATAGAGTGTAGGGTATAGAGTGTAGGGAATAGAGTGTAGAGTGTAAGGTATAGAGTGTAGGGTATAGAGTGTACGGTATAGAGTGTAGGGTATAGAGTGTATGGTATAGAGTGTAGGGTATAGAGTGTAGAGTGTAGGGTATAGAGTGTAGGGATTAGAGTGTAGGGTATAGAGTGTAGGGTGTAGAGTGTAGGGTATAGAGTGTAGAGTGTAGGGTATAGAGTGTATGGTATAGAGTGTAGGGTATAGAGTGTAGGGTGTAGAGTGTAGGGTATAGAGTGTAGGGTATAGAGTGTAGGGTATAGAGTGTAGGGAATAGAGTGTAGAGTGTAAGGTATAGAGTGTAGAGTGTAGGGTATAGAGTGTAGGGTATAGAGTGTAGAGTGTTGGGATTAGAGTGTAGGGTATAGAGTGTAGGGTGTAGAGTGTAGGGTATAGAGTGTAGAGTGTAGGGTATAGAGTATATGGTATAGAGTGTAGGGTGTAGAGTATAGGGTATAGAGTGTAGGGTATAGAGTGTAGGGTATAGAGTGTAGGGAATAGAGTGTAGAGTGTAAGGTATAGAGTGTAGAGTGTAGGGTATAGAGTGTAGGGTATAGACTGTAGGGTATAGAGTGTAGGGTATAGAGTTTAGGGTATAGATTGTAGAGTGTAGGCTATAGAGTGTAGGGCATAGAGTGTAGAGTGTAGGGTATAGAGTGTAGGGTATAGAGTGTAGGGTATAGAGTGTAGAGTGTAGGGTATAGTGTGTAGGGTATATAGTGTAGGGTATAGAGTGTATGGTATAGAGTGTAGGGTATAGAGTGTAGGGTATAGAGTGTAGGGTATAGAGTGTAGGGTATAGAGTGTAGAGTGTAGGGTATAGAGTGTAGAGTGTAGGGTATAGAGTGTAGGGTATAGAGTGTAGGGTAGAGAGTGTAGAGTGTAGGGTATAGAGTGTAGGGTATAGAGTGTAGGGTATAGAGTGTAGAGTTTAGGGATTAGAGTGTAGGGTATAGAGTGTAGGGTATAGAGTGTATAGTGTAGGGTATAGAGTGTATGGTATAGAGTGTAGGGTATAGAGTGTAGGGTATAGAGTGTAGGGTATAGAGTGTAGGGTATAGAGTGTAGGGTATAGAGTGTAGGGAATAGAGTGTAGAGTGTAAGGTATAGAGTGTAGACTGTAGGGTATAGAGTGTAGGGTATAGAGTGTAGAGTGTTGGGATTAGAGTGTAGGGTATAGAGTGTAGGGTGTAGAGTGTAGGGTATAGAGTGTAGAGTGTAGGGTATAGAGTATATGGTATAGAGTGTAGGGTATAGAGTGTAGGGTGTAGAGTGTAGGGTATAGAGTGTAGGGTATAGAGTGTAGGGTATAGAGTGTAGTGCATAAAGTGTAGAGTGTAGGGTATAGAGTGTAGGGTATAGAGTGTAGGGTATAGAGTGTAGAGTGTAGGGTATAGAGTGTAGGGTATAGAGTGTAGGGTATACAGTGTAGGGTATAGAGTGTAGGGTATAGAGTGTAGGGTATGGAGTGTAGGGTATAGAGTGTAGGGTATAGAGTGTAAAGTGTAGGGTATAGAGTTTAGAGTGTAGGGTATAGAGTGTAGGGTATAGAGTGTAAGGTATAGAGTGTAGGGTGTAGAATGTAGGGTATAGAGTGTAGGGTATAGAGTGTAGGGTATAGATAGTACGGTATAGAGTGTAGGGTATAGAGTGTATGGTATAGAGTGTAGGGTATAGAGTGTAGGGTATAGAGTGTAGGGTATAGAGTGTAGGGTATAGAGTGTATGGTATAGATTGTAGGGTATAGAGTGTAGGGTATAGAGTGTAGGGTATAGAGTGTAGAGTGTAGGGTATAGAGTGTAGAGTGTAGGGTATAGAGTGTATGGTATAGAGTGTAGGGTATAGAGTGTAGGGTGTAGAGTGTTGGGTATAGAGTGTAGGGTATAGAGTGTAGGGTATAGAGTGTAGGGTATAGAGTGTAGGGAATAGAGTGTAGAGTGTAAGGTATAGAGTGTAGAGTGTAGGGTATAGAGTGTAGGGTATAGAGTGTAGAGTGTAGGGATTAGAGTGTAGGGTATAGAGTGTAGGGTATAGAGTGTACGGTATAGAGTGTAGGGTATAGAGTGTAGAGTGTAGGGTATAGAGTGTAGAGTGTAGGGTATAGAGTGTAGGGTATAGAGTGTATAGTGTAGGGTATAGAGTGTATGGTATAGAGTGTAGGGTATAGAGTGTAGGGTATAGAGTGTAGGGTATAGAGTGTAGGGTATAGAGTGTAGGGTATAGAGTGTAGGGAATAGAGTGTAGAGTGTAAGGTATAGAGTGTAGACTGTAGGGTATAGAGTGTAGGGTATAGAGTGTAGAGTGTTGGGATTAGAGTGTAGGGTATAGAGTGTAGGGTGTAGAGTGTAGGGTATAGAGTGTAGAGTGTAGGGTATAGAGTATATGGTATAGAGTGTAGGGTATAGAGTGTAGGGTGTAGAGTGTAGGGTATAGAGTGTAGGGTATAGAGTGTAGGGTATAGAGTGTAGTGCATAAAGTGTAGAGTGTAGGGTATAGAGTGTAGGGTATAGAGTGTAGGGTATAGAGTGTAGAGTGTAGGGTATAGAGTGTAGGGTATAGAGTGTAGGGTATACAGTGTAGGGTATAGAGTGTAGGGTATAGAGTGTAGGGTATGGAGTGTAGGGTATAGAGTGTAGGGTATAGAGTGTAAAGTGTAGGGTATAGAGTTTAGAGTGTAGGGTATAGAGTGTAGGGTATAGAGTGTAAGGTATAGAGTGTAGGGTGTAGAATGTAGGGTATAGAGTGTAGGGTATAGAGTGTAGGGTATAGATAGTACGGTATAGAGTGTAGGGTATAGAGTGTATGGTATAGAGTGTAGGGTATAGAGTGTAGGGTATAGAGTGTAGGGTATAGAGTGTAGGGTATAGAGTGTATGGTATAGATTGTAGGGTATAGAGTGTAGGGTATAGAGTGTAGGGTATAGAGTGTAGAGTGTAGGGTATAGAGTGTAGAGTGTAGGGTATAGAGTGTATGGTATAGAGTGTAGGGTATAGAGTGTAGGGTGTAGAGTGTTGGGTATAGAGTGTAGGGTATAGAGTGTAGGGTATAGAGTGTAGGGTATAGAGTGTAGGGAATAGAGTGTAGAGTGTAAGGTATAGAGTGTAGAGTGTAGGGTATAGAGTGTAGGGTATAGAGTGTAGAGTGTAGGGATTAGAGTGTAGGGTATAGAGTGTAGGGTATAGAGTGTACGGTATAGAGTGTAGGGTATAGAGTGTAGAGTGTAGGGTATAGAGTGTAGAGTGTAGGGTATAGAGTGTAGGGTATAGAGTGTAGGGTATACAGTGTAGGGTATAGAGTGTAGAGTGTAGGGTATAGAGTGTAGAGTGTAGGGTATAGAGTGTAGAGTGTAGGGCATAGAGTGTAGATTGTAGGGTATAGAGTGTAGGGTATAGAGTGTAGGGTATACAGTGTAGGGTATAGAGTGTAGAGTGTAGGGTATAGAGTGTAGAGTGTAGGGTATAGAGTGTAGGGTACAGAGTGTAGGGTATAGAGTGTAGGGTAGAGAGTGTAGAGTGTAGGGTATAGAGTGTAGGGTATAGAGTGTAGAGTGTAGGGATTAGAGTGTAGGGTATAGAGTGTAGGGTGTGGAGTGTAGGGTATAGAGTGTAGAGTGTAGGGTATAGAGTGTATGGTATAGAGTGTAGGGTATAGAGTGTAGGGTGTAGAGTGTAGGGTATAGAGTGTAGGGTATAGAGTGTAGGGAATAGAGTGTAGGGAATAGAGTGTAGAGTGTAAGGTATAGAGTGTAGAGTGTAGGGTATAGAGTGTAGGGTATAGAGTGTAGAGTGTAGGGATTAGAGTGTAGGGTATAGAGTGTAGGGTGTAGAGTGTAGGGTACAGAGTGTAGAGTGTAGGGTATAGAGTGTATGGTATAGAGTGTAGGGTATAGAGTGTAGGGTGTAGAGTGTAGGGTATAGAGTGTAGGGTATAGAGTGTAGGGTATAGAGTGTAGGGTATAGAGTGTAGGGAATAGAGTGTGGAGTGTAAGGTATAGAGTGTAGAGTGTAGGGTATAGAGTGTAGGGTATAGCCTGTAGGGTATAGAGTGTAGGGTATAGAGTGTAGGGTATAGATTGTAGAGTGTAGGCTATAGAGTGTAGGTTATAGAGTGTAGAGTGTAGGGTATAGATTGTAGGGTATAGAGTGTAGGGTATAGAGTGTAGGGTATAGAGTGTAGAGTGTAGGGTATAGTGTGTAGGGTATAGAGTGCAGGGTGTAGAGTGTAGGGTATAGAGTGTAGGGTATAGAGTGTAGAGTGTAGGGTATAGAGTGTATGCTATAGAGTGCATGGTGTAGAGTGTATGGTATAGAGTGTAGGGTATAGAGTGTAGAGTGTATGGTATAGAGTGTAGGGTGTAGAGTGTAGGGTATAGAGTGTATGTTATAGAGTGTAGGGTATAGAGTGTAGGGTAGAGAGTGTAGAGTGTAAGGTATAGAGTGTAGAGTGTAGGGTATAGAGTGTAGGGTATAGAGTGTAGAGTGTAGGGATTAGAGTGTAGGGTATAGAGTGTAGGGTATAGAGTGTACGGTATAGAGTGTAGGGTATAGAGTGTAGAGTGTAGGGTATAGAGTGTAGAGTGTAGGGTATAGAGTGTAGGGTATAGAGTGTAGGGTATAGAGTGTAGGGTATACAGTGTAGGGTATAGAGTGTAGAGTGTAGGGTATAGAGTGTAGAGTGTAGGGTATAGAGTGTAGAGTGTAGGGCATAGAGTGTAGATTGTAGGGTATAGAGTGTAGGGTATAGAGTGTAGGGTATACAGTGTAGGGTATAGAGTGTAGAGTGTAGGGTATAGAGTGTAGAGTGTAGGGTATAGAGTGTAGGGTACAGAGTGTAGGGTATAGAGTGTAGGGTAGAGAGTGTAGAGTGTAGGGTATAGAGTGTAGGGTATAGAGTGTAGAGTGTAGGGATTAGAGTGTAGGGTATAGAGTGTAGGGTGTGGAGTGTAGGGTATAGAGTGTAGAGTGTAGGGTATAGAGTGTATGGTATAGAGTGCAGGGTATAGAGTGTAGGGTGTAGAGTGTAGGGTATAGAGTGTAGGGTATAGAGTGTAGGGAATAGAGTGTAGGGAATAGAGTGTAGAGTGTAAGGTATAGAGTGTAGAGTGTAGGGTATAGAGTGTAGGGTATAGAGTGTAGAGTGTAGGGATTAGAGTGTAGGGTATAGAGTGTAGGGTGTAGAGTGTAGGGTACAGAGTGTAGAGTGTAGGGTATAGAGTGTATGGTATAGAGTGTAGGGTATAGAGTGTAGGGTGTAGAGTGTAGGGTATAGAGTGTAGGGTATAGAGTGTAGGGTATAGAGTGTAGGGTATAGAGTGTAGGGAATAGAGTGTGGAGTGTAAGGTATGGAGTGTAGAGTGTAGGGTATAGAGTGTAGGGTATAGCCTGTAGGGTATAGAGTGTAGGGTATAGAGTGTAGAGTGTAGGGTATAGTGTGTAGGGTATAGAGTGCAGGGTGTAGAGTGTAGGGTATAGAGTGTAGGGTATAGAGTGTAGAGTGTAGGGTATAGAGTGTATGCTATAGAGTGCATGGTGTAGAGTGTATGGTATAGAGTGTAGGGTATAGAGTGTAGAGTGTATGGTATAGAGTGTAGGGTGTAGAGTGTAGGGTATAGAGTGTATGTTATAGAGTGTAGGGTATAGAGTGTAGGGTAGAGAGTGTAGAGTGTAGGGTATAGAGTGTAGGGTATAGAGTGTAGGGTATAGAGTGTAGGGTATAGATTGTAGAGTGTAGGCTATAGAGTGTAGGTTATAGAGTGTAGAGTGTAGGGTATAGATTGTAGGGTATAGAGTGTAGGGTATAGAGTGTAGGGTATAGAGTGTAGAGTGTAGGGTATAGTGTGTAGGGTATAGAGTGCAGGGTGTAGAGTGTAGGGTATAGAGTGTAGGGTATAGAGTGTAGAGTGTAGGGTATAGAGTGTATGCTATAGAGTGCATGGTGTAGAGTGTATGGTATAGAGTGTAGGGTATAGAGTGTAGAGTGTATGGTATAGAGTGTAGGGTGTAGAGTGTAGGGTATAGAGTGTATGTTATAGAGTGTAGGGTATAGAGTGTAGGGTAGAGAGTGTAGAGTGTAGGGTATAGAGTGTAGGGTATAGAGTGTAGGGTATAGAGTGTAGAGTGTAGGGATTAGAGTGTAGAGTATAGAGTGTAGTGTGTAGAGTGTAGGGTATAGAGTGTAGAGTGTAGGGTATAGAGTGTATGGTATAGAGTGTAGGGTATAGAGTGTAGGGTGTAGAGTGTAGGGTATAGAGTGTAGGGTATAGAGTGTAGGGTATAGAGTGTAGGGAATAGAGTGTAGAGTGTAAGGTATAGAGTGTAGAGTATAGGGTATAGAGTGTAGGGTATAGAGTGTAGAGTGTAGGGATTAGAGTGTAGGGTATAGAGTGTAGGGTGTAGAGTGTAGGGTGTAGAGTGTAGGGTATAGAGTGTAGGGTATAGAGTGTAGGGTATAGAGTGTAGGGTGTAGAGTGTAGGGTATAGAGTGTAGGGTATAGAGTGTAGGGTATAGAGTGTAGGGTATAGAGTGTAGGGAATAGAGTGTAGAGTGTAAGGTATAGAGTGTAGAGTGTAGGGTATATAGTGTAGGGTATAGACTGTAGGGTATAGAGTGTAGGGTATAGATTGTAGGCTATAGAGTGTAGGGTATAGAGTGTAGGGTATAGAGTGTAGGGTATAGAGTGTAGGGTATAGAGTGTAGAGTGTAGGGTATAGTGTGTAGGGTATAGAGTGCAGGGTGTAGAGTGTAGGGTATAGAGTGTAGGGTATATAGTGTAGAGTGTAGGGTATAGAGTGTATGCTATAGAGTGTATGGTGTAGAGTGTATGGTATAGAGTGTAGGGTATAGAGTGTAGAGTGTAGGGTATAGAGTGTAGGGTATAGAGTGTAGGGTATAGAGTGTATGTAATAGAGTGTAGGGTATAGAGTGTAGAGTGTAGGGTATAGAGTTTAGAGTGTAGGGTATAGAGTGTAGGGTATAGAGTGTAAGGTATAGAGTGTAGGGTGTAGAGTGTAGGGTATAGATTGTAGGGTATAGAGTGTAGGGTATAGAGTGTACGGTATAGAGTGTAGGGTATGGAGTGTATGGTATAGAGTGTAGGGTATAGAGTGTAGAGTGTAGGGTATAGAGTGTAGGGTATAGAGTGTAGGGTATAGAGTGTAGGGTATAGAGTGTAGGGTATAGAGTGTAGAGTGCAGGGTATAGAGTTTAGAGTGTAGGGTATAGAGTGTAGGGTATAGAGTGTAAGGTATAGAGTGTAGGGTATAGAGTGTAGGGTATAGAGTGTAGGGTATAGAGTGTAGGGTACAGAGTGTATGGTATAGAGTGTAGGGTATAGAGTGTAGGGTATAGAGTGTATGTTATAGAGTGTAGGGTATAGAGTGTAGAGTGTAGGGTATAGAGTGTAGAGTGTAGAGTGTAGGGTATAGAGTGTAGAGTGTAGGGTATAGAGTGTAGAGTGTACGGTATAGAGTTTAGAGTGTAGGGTATAGAGTGTAGGGTATAGAGTGTAAGGTGTAGAGTGTAGGGTATAGAGTGTAGGGTATAGAGTGTAGGGTATAGAGTGTAGGGTATAGAGTGTAGAGTGTAGGGTATAGAGTTTAGAGTGTAGGGTATAGAGTGTAGGGTATAGAGTGTAAGGTATAGAGTGTAGGGTGTAGAGTGTAGGGTATAGAGTGTAGGGTATAGAATGTAGGGTATAGAGTGTACGGTATAGAGTGTAGGGTATAGAGAGTATGGTATAGAGTGTAGGGTATAGAGTGTAGGGTATAGAGTGTAGGGTATAGAGTGTATGGTATAGATTGTAGGGTACAGAGTGTAGGGTATAGAGTGTATGTTATAGAGTGTAGGGTATAGAGTGTAGGGTATAGAGTTTAGAGTGTAGGGTATAGAGAGTAGGGTATAGAGTGTAAGGTATAGAGTGTAGGGTGTAGAGTGTAGGGTATAGAATGTAGGGCATAGGGTGTAGGGTATAGAGTGTAGGGTATGGAGTGTAGAGTGTAGGATATAGAGTGTAGGGTATAGAGTGTAGGGTATAGAGTGTAGAGTGTAGGGTATAGAGTGTAGAGTGTAGGGTATAGAGTGTAGGGTATAGAGTGTAGGGTAGAGAGTGTAGAGTGTAGGGTATAGAGTGTAGGGTATAGAGTGTAGAGTGTAGGGATTAAAGTGTAGGGTATAGAGTGTAGGGTGTAGAGTGTAGGGTATAGAGTGCAGAGTGTAGGGTATAGAGTGTATGGTATAGAGTGTAGGGTATAGAGTGTAGGGTGTAGAGTGTAGGGTATAGAGTGTTGGGCATAGAGTGTAGGGTATAGAGTGTAGGGTATAGAGTGTAGAGTGTAGGGTATAGAGTGTATGGTATAGAGTGTAGGGTATAGAGTGTAGGGTATAGAGTGTAGGGCAAAGAGTGTAGGGTATAGAGTGTAGGGTATAGAGTGTAGGGTATAGAGTGTAGGGTATATAGTGTAGAGTGTAGGGTATAGAGTGTAGGGTATAGAGTGTAGGGTATAGAGTGTAGGGTATAGAGTGTAGGGTATAGAGTGCAGGGTATAGAGTGTAGAGTGTAGGGTATAGAGTGTAGGGTATAGAGTGTAGGGTATAGAGTGTAGGGTATAGAGTGTAGAGTGTAGGGTATAGAGTGTAGGGTATAGAGTGTAGGGAGTAGAGTGTAGGGTATAGAGTGTAGGGTTCAGAGTGTAGGGCATAGAGTGTAGGGTATAGAGTGTATGGTATAGAGTGTAGGGTATAGAGTGTAGGGTATAGAGTGTAGGGTATAGAGTGTAGGGTATAGAGTGTAGAGTGTAGGGTATAGAGTGTAGGGTATAGAGTGTAGGGTAGAGAGTGTAGAGTGTAGGGTATAGAGTGTAGGGTATAGAGTGTAGGGTATAGAGTGTAATGTATAGAGTGTAGGGTGTAGAGTGTAGGGTATAGAGTGTAGGGTATAGAGTGTAGGGTATAGAGTGTAGGGAATAGAGTGTAGAGTGTAAGGTATAGAGTGTAGGGTATAGAGTGTACGGTATAGAGTGTAGGGTATAGAGTGTATGGTATAGAGTGTAGGGTATAGAGTGTAGAGTGTAGGGTATAGAGTGTAGGGATTAGAGTGTAGGGAATAGAGTGTAGGGTGTAGAGTGTAGGGTATAGAGTGTAGAGTGTAGGGTATAGAGTGTATGGTATAGAGTGTAGGGTATAGAGTGTAGGGTGTAGAGTGTAGGGTATAGAGTGTAGGGTATAGAGTGTAGGGTATAGAGTGTAGGGTATAGAGTGTAGGGAATAGAGTGTAGAGTGTAAGGTATAGAGTGTAGAGTGTAGGGTATAGAGTGTAGGGTATAGAGTGTAGAGTTTTGGGATTAGAGTGTAGGGTATAGAGTGTAGGGTGTAGAGTGTAGGGTATAGAGTGTAGAGTGTAGGGTATAGAGTATATGGTATAGAGTGTAGGGTATAGAGTGTAGGGTGTAGAGTATAGGGTATAGAGTGTAGGGTATAGAGTGTAGGGTATAGAGTGTAGGGAATAGAGTGTAGAGTGTAAGGTATAGAGTGTAGAGTGTAGGGTATAGAGTGTAGGGTATAGACTGTAGGGTATAGAGTGTAGGGTATAGAGTTTAGGGTATAGATTGTAGAGTGTAGGCTATAGAGTGTAGGGCATAGAGTGTAGAGTGTAGGGTATAGAGTGTAGGGTATAGAGTGTAGGGTATAGAGTGTAGAGTGTAGGGTATAGTGTGTAGGGTATATAGTGTAGGGTATAGAGTGTATGGTATAGAGTGTAGGGTATAGAGTGTATGGTATAGAGTGTAGGGTATAGAGTGTAGGGTATAGAGTGTAGAGTGTAGGGTATAGAGTGTAGAGTGTAGGGTATAGAGTGTAGGGTATAGAGTGTAGGGTAGAGAGTGTAGAGTGTAGGGTATAGAGTGTAGGGTATAGAGTGTAGGGTATAGAGTGTAGAGTTTAGGGATTAGAGTGTAGGGTATAGAGTGTAGGGTATAGAGTGTATAGTGTAGGGTATAGAGTGTATGGTATAGAGTGTAGGGTATAGAGTGTAGGGTGTAGAGTGTAGGGTATAGAGTGTAGGGTATAGAGTGTAGGGTATAGAGTGTAGGGAATAGAGTGTAGAGTGTAAGGTATAGAGTGTAGACTGTAGGGTATAGAGTGTAGGGTATAGAGTGTAGAGTGTTGGGATTAGAGTGTAGGGTATAGAGTGTAGGGTGTAGAGTGTAGGGTATAGAGTGTAGAGTGTAGGGTATAGAGTATATGGTATAGAGTGTAGGGTATAGAGTGTAGGGTGTAGAGTGTAGGGTATAGAGTGTAGGGTATAGAGTGTAGGGTATAGAGTGTAGAGTGTAGGGTATGGAGTGTAGGGTATAGAGTGTAGGGTATACAGTGTAGGGTATAGAGTGTAGGGTATAGAGTGTAGGGTATAGAGTGTAGGGTATAGAGTGTAGGGTATAGAGTGTAAAGTGTAGGGTATAGAGTTTAGAGTGTAGGGTATAGAGTGTAGGGTATAGAGTGTAAGGTATAGAGTGTAGGGTGTAGAATGTAGGTTATAGAGTGTAGGGTATAGAGTGTAGGGTATAGATAGTACGGTATAGAGTGTAGGGTATAGAGTGTATGGTATAGAGTGTAGGGTATAGAGTGTAGGGTATAGAGTGTAGGGTATAGAGTGTATGGTATAGATTGTAGGGTATAGAGTGTAGGGTATAGAGTGTAGGGTATAGAGTGTAGAGTGTAGGGTATAGAGTGTAGAGTGTAGGGTATAGAGTGTATGGTATAGAGTGTAGGGTATAGAGTGTAGGGTGTAGAGTGTTGGGTATAGAGTGTAGGGTATAGAGTGTAGGGTATAGAGTGTAGGGTATAGAGTGTAGGGTATAGAGTGTAGGGAATAGAGTGTAGAGTGTAAGGTATAGAGTGTAGAGTGTAGGGTATAGAGTGTAGGGTATAGAGTGTAGAGTGTAGGGATTAGAGTGTAGGGTATAGAGTGTAGGGTATAGAGTGTACGGTATAGAGTGTAGGGTATAGAGTGTAGAGTGTAGGGTATAGAGTGTAGAGTGTAGGGTATAGAGTGTAGGGTATAGAGTGTAGGGTATAGAGTGTAGGGTAGAGTGTGTAGAGTGTAGGGTATAGAGTGTAGGGTATAGAGTGTAGGGTATAGAGTGTAGAGTGTAGGGATTAGAGTGTAGGGTATAGAGTGTAGGGTGTAGAGTGTAGGGTATAGAGTGTAGAGTTTAGGGAATAGAGTGTATGGTATAGAGTGTAGGGTATAGAGTGTAGGGTGTAGAGTGTAGGGTATAGAGTGTAGGGTATAGAGTGTAGGGTATAGAGTGTAGGGAATAGAGTGTAGAGTGTAAGGAATAGAGTGTAGAGTGTAGGGTATAGAGTGTAGGGTATAGAGTGTAGAGTGAAGGGATTAGAGTGTAGGGTATAGAGTGTAGGGTGTAGAGTGTAGGGTATAGAGTGTAGAGTGTAGGGTATAGAGTGTATGGTATAGAGTGTAGGGTATAGAGTGTAGGGTGTAGAGTGTAGGGTATAGAGTGTAGGGTATAGAGTGTAGGGTATAGAGTGTAGGGTATAGAGTGTAGGGAATAGAGTGTAGAGTGTAAGATATAGAGTGTAGAGTGTAGAGTATAGAGTGTAGGGTATAGACTGTAGGGTATAGAGTGTAGGGTATAGAGTGTAGGGTATAGATTGTAGAGTGTAGGCTATAGAGTGTAGGGTATAGAGTGTAGAGTGTAGGGTATAGAGTGTAGGGTATAGAGTGTAGGGTATAGAGTGTAGGGTATAGTGTGTAGAGTGTAGGGTATAGTGTGTAGGGTATAGAGTGCAGGGTGTAGAGTGTAGGGTATAGAGTGTAGGGTATAGAGTGTAGAGTGTAGGGTATAGAGTGTATGCTATAGAGTGTATGGTGTAGAGTGTATGGTATAGAGTGTAGGGTATAGATTGTAGAGTGTATGGTATAGAGTGTAGGGTATAGAGTGTAGGGTATAGAGTGTATGTTATAGAGTGTAGGGTATAGAGTGTAGGGTAGAGAGTGTAGAGTGTAGGGTATAGAGTGTATGGTATAGAGTGTAGGGTATAGAGTGTAGGGTGTAGAGTGTAGGGTATAGAGTGTAGGGTATAGAGTGTAGGGTATAGAGTGTAGGGAATAGAGTGTAGAGTGTAAGGAATAGAGTGTAGAGTGTAGGGTATAGAGTGTAGGGTATAGAGTGTAGAGTGAAGGGATTAGAGTGTAGGGTATAGAGTGTAGGGTGTAGAGTGTAGGGTATAGAGTGTAGAGTGTAGGGTATAGAGTGTATGGTATAGAGTGTAGGGTATAGAGTGTAGGGTGTAGAGT
This sequence comes from Ranitomeya imitator, assembly GCF_032444005.1. Taxonomy (NCBI): domain Eukaryota; kingdom Metazoa; phylum Chordata; class Amphibia; order Anura; family Dendrobatidae; genus Ranitomeya; species Ranitomeya imitator. Next base: position 168,913 of record NW_027194416.1, on the reverse strand, counting down.
GTAGGGTATAGAGTGTAGGGTATAGAGTGTAGGGTATAGAGTGTAGGGTATAGAGTGTAGGGAATAGAGTGTAGAGTGTAAGATATAGAGTGTAGAGTGTAGAGTATAGAGTGTAGGGTATAGACTGTAGGGTATAGAGTGTAGGGTGTAGAGTGTAGGGTATAGAGTGTAGGGTATAGAGTGTAGGGTATAGAGTGTATGGTATAGAGTGTAGGGTATAGAATGTATGGTATAGAGTGTAGGGTATAGAGTGTAGAGTGTATGGTATAGAGTGTAGGGTATAGAGTGTAGGGTATAGAGTGTAGGGAATAGAGTGTAGAGTGTAAGGTATAGAGTGTAGAGTGTAGGGTATAGAGTGTAGGGTATAGAGTGTAGAGTGTAGGGATTAGAGTGTAGGGTATAGAGTGTAGGGTGTAGAGTGTAGCGTATAGAGTGTAAAGTGTAGGGTATAGAGTGTATGGTATAGAGTGTAGGGTATAGAGTGTAGGGTGTAGAGTGTAGGGTATAGAGTGTAGGGTATAGAGTGTAGGGTATAGAGTGTAGGGTATAGAGTGTAGAGTGTAGGGTATAGAGTGTAGGGTATAGAGTGTAGGGTATAGAGTGTAGGGTAGAGAGTGTAGAATGTAGGGATTAGAGTGTAGGGTATAGAGTGTAGGGTGTAGAGTGTAGGGTATAGAGTGTAGAGTGTAGGGTATAGAGTGTATGGTATAGAGTGTAGGGTTATAGAGTGTAGGGTGTAGAGTGTAGGGTATAAAGTGTAGAGTGTAGGGTATAGAGTGTAGAGTGTAGGGTATAGAGTGTAGGGTATAGAGTGTAGGGTATAGAGTGTAGGGCATAGAGTGTAGGGTATAGAGTGTAGGGTATAGAGTGTAGAGTGTAGAGTATAGAGTGTAGGGTATAGATTGTAGAGTGTAGGGTATAGAGTGTAGGGTATAGAGTGTAGGGTATAGAGTGTAGGGTATAGAGTGTAGAGTGTAGGGTATAGAGTGTAGGGTATAGAGTGTAGGGTATAGAGTGTAGGGTAGAGAGTGTAGAATGTAGGGATTAGAGTGTAGGGTATAGAGTGTAGGGTGTAGAGTGTAGGGTATAGAGTGTAGAGTGTAGGGTATAGAGTGTATGGTATAGAGTGTAGGGTATAGAGTGTAGGGTGTAGAGTGTAGGGTATAAAGTGTAGAGTGTAGGGTATAGAGTGTATGGTATAGAGTGTAGGGTATAGAGTGTAGAGTGTAGGGTATAGAGTGTAGGGTATAGAGTGTAGGGTATAGAGTGTAGGGCATAGAGTGTAGGGTATAGAGTGTAGGGTATAGAGTGTAGAGTGTAGGGTATAGAGTGTAGGGTATAGATTGTAGAGTGTAGGGTATAGAGTGTAGGGAATAGAGTGTAGGGTATAGAGTGTAGGGTATAGAGTGTAGAGTGTAGGGTATAGAGTGTAGAGTGTAGGGTATAGAGTGTAGAGTGTAGGGTATAGAGTGTAGGGTATAGAGTGTAGGGTATAGAGTGTAGGGTATAGAGTGTAGGGTATAGAGTGTAGAGTGTAGGGTATAGAGTGTATGGTATAGAGTGTAGGGTATAGAGTGTAGGGTGTAGAGTGTAGGGTATAGAGTGTAGGGTATAGAGTGTAGGGTATAGAGTGTAGGGAATAGAGTGTATAGTGTAAGGTATAGAGTGTAGGGTATAGAGTGTAGGGTATAGAGTGTAGGGTAGAGAGTGTAGAATGTAGGGATTAGAGTGTAGGGTATAGAGTGTAGGGTGTAGAGTGTAGGGTATAGAGTGTAGAGTGTAGGGTATAGAGTGTATGGTATAGAGTGTAGGGTATAGAGTGTAGGGTGTAGAGTGTAGGGTATAAAGTGTAGAGTGTAGGGTATAGAGTGTATGGTATAGAGTGTAGGGTATAGAGTGTAGAGTGTAGGGTATAGAGTGTAGGGTATAGAGTGTAGGGTATAGAGTGTAGGGCATAGAGTGTAGGGTATAGAGTGTAGGGTATAGAGTGTAGAGTGTAGGGTATAGAGTGTAGGGTATAGATTGTAGAGTGTAGGGTATAGAGTGTAGGGTATAGAGTGTAGGGTATAGAGTGTAGGGTATAGAGTGTAGGGTATAGAGTGTAGAGTGTAGGGTATAGAGTGTAGAGTGTAAGGTATAGAGTGTAGAGTGTAGGGTATAGAGTGTAGGGTATAGAGTGCAGGGTATAGAGTGTAGGGTATAGAGTGTAGGGTATAGAGTGTAGAGTGTAGGGTATAGAGTGTATGGTATAGAGTGTAGGGTATAGAGTGTAGGGTGTAGAGTGTAGGGTATAGAGTGTAGGGTATAGAGTGTAGGGTATAGAGTGTAGGGAATAGAGTGTAGAGTGTAAGGTATAGAGTGTAGAGTGTAGGGTATAGAGTGTAGGGTATAGAGTGTAGAGTGTAGGGATTAGAGTGTAGGGTATAGAGTGTAGGGTATAGAGTGTAGAGTGTAAGGTATAGAGTCTAGGGTATAGAGTGTAGGGTATAGAGTGTAGGGCATAGAGTGTAGGGTATAGAGTGTAGGGTATAGAGTGTAGAGTGTAGGGTATAGAGTGTAGGGTATAGAGTGTAGGGTGTAGAGTGTAGGGTATAGAGTGTAGGGTATAGAGTGTAGAGTGTAGGGTATAGAGTGTAGAGTGTAGGGAATAGAGAGTAGAGTGTAAGGTATAGAGTGTAGAGTGTAGGGTATAGAGTGTAGGGTATAGACTGTAGAGTGTAGGGATTAGAGTGTAGGGTATAGAGTGTAGGGTATAGAGTGTAGAGTGTAAGGTATAGAGTGTAGGGTATAGAGTGTAGAGTGTAGGGTATAGAGTGTAGGGTATAGAGTGTAGGGTATAGAGTGTAGGGTATAGAGTGTAGAGTGTAGGGTATAGAGTGTATGCTATAGAGTGTATGGTGTAGAGTGTATGGTATAGAGTGTAGGGTATAGATTGTAGAGTGTATGGTATAGAGTGTAGGGTATAGAGTGTATGGTATAGAGTGTATGTTATAGATTGTAGGGTATAGAGTGTAGGGTAGCGAGTGTAGAGTGTAAGGTATAGAGTGTAGGGTATAGAGTGTAGAGTGTCGGGATTAGAGTGTAGGGTATAGAGTGTAGGATGTAGAGTGTAGGGTATAGAGTGTAGAGTGTAGGGTATAGAGTGTATGGTATAGAGTGTAGGGTATAGAGTGTAGGGTGTAGAGTGTAGGGTATAGAGTGTAGGGTATAGAGTGTAGGGTATAGAGTGTAGGGTATAGAGTGTAGGGTGTAGAGTGTAGGGTATAGAGTGTATGGTATAGAGTGTAGGGTATAGAATGTATGGTATAGAGTGTAGAGTGTAGGATATAGAGTGTAGGGTATAGAGTGTAGAGTGTAGGGTATAGAGTGTAGGGTATAGAGTGTAGAGTGTAGGGATTAGAGTGTAGGGTATAAAGTGTAGGGTATAGAGTGTAGAGTGTAGGGTAGAGAGTGTAGGATATAGAGTGTAGAGTGTAGGGTATAGAGTGTAGGGTATAGAGTGTAGGGTATAGAGTGTAGGGTATAGAGTGTAGAGCGTAGGGTATAGAGTGTAGGGTATAGAGTGTAGGGTATAGAGTGTAGGGTATAGAGTGTAGGGTGTAGATTGTAGGGTATAGAGTGTAGGGTATAGAGTGTAGAGTATAGAGTGTAGGGTGTAGAGTGTAGGGTATAGAGTGTATGGTATAGAGTGTAGGGTATAGAATGTATGGTATAGAGTGTAGAGTGTAGGATATAGAGTGTAGGGTATAGAGTGTAGAGTGTAGGGATTAGAGTGTAGGGTATAGAGTGTAGGGTATAGAGTGTAGAGTGTAGGGTAGAGAGTGTAGGATATAGAGTGTAGAGTGTAGGGTATAGAGTGTAGGGTATAGAGTGTAGGGTATAGAGTGTAGGGTATAGAGTGTAGAGTGTAGGGTATAGAGTGTATGATATAGAGTGTAGGGTATAGAGTGTAGGGTGTAGAGTGTAGGGTATAGAGTGTTTGGCATAGAGTGTAGGGTATAGAGTGTAGGGTATAGAGTGTAGAGTGTAGGGTATAGAGTGTATGGTATAGAGTGTAGGGTATAGAGTGTAGGGTATAGAGTGTAGGGCAAAGAGTGTAGGGTATAGAGTGTAGGGTATAGAGTGTAGGGTATAGAGTGTAGGGTATAGAGTGTAGGGTGTATAGTGTAGAGTGTAGGGTATAGAGTGTAGGGTATAGAGTGTAGGGTATAGAGTGTAGGGTATAGAGTGCAGGGTATAGAGTGTAGAGTGTAGGGTATAGAGTGTAGAGTGTAGGGTATAGAGTGTAGGGTATAGAGTGTAGGGTATAGAGTGTAGAGTGTAGGGTATAGAGTGTAGGGTATAGAGTGTAGGGAGTAGAGTGTAGGGTATAGAGTGTAGGGTTCAGAGTGTAGGGTATAGAGTGTAGGGTATAGAGTGTATGGTATAGAGTGTAGGGTATAGAGTGTAGGGTATAGAGTGTAGAGTGTAGGGTATAGAGTGTAGGGTATAGAGTGTAGGGTAGAGAGTGTAGAGTGTAGGGTATAGAGTGTAGGGTATAGAGTGTAGGGTATAGAGTGTAGGGTGTAGAGTGTAGGGTATAGAGTGTAGGGTATAGAGTGTAGTGTATAGAGTGTAGGGTATAGAGTGTAGGGAATAGAGTGTAGAGTGTAAGATATAGAGTGTAGGGTATAGAGTGTACGGTATAGAGTGTAGGGTATAGAGTGTATGGTATAGAGTGTAGGGTATAGAGTGTAGAGTGTAGGGTATAGAGTGTAGGGATTAGAGTGTAGGGTATAGAGTGTAGGGTGTAGAGTGTAGGGTATAGAGTGTAGAGTGTTGGGTATAGAGTGTATGGTATAGAGTGTAGGGTATAGAGTGTAGGGTGTAGCGTGTAGGGTATAGAGTGTAGGGAATAGAGTGTAGGGAATAGAGTGTAGAGTGTAAGGTATAGAGTGTAGAGTGCAGGGTATAGAGTGTAGGGTATAGAGTGTAGAGTGTTGGGATTAGAGTGTAGGGTATAGAGTGTAGGGTGTAGAGTGTAGGATATAGAGTGTAGAGTGTAGGGTATAGAGTATATGGTATAGAGTGTAGGGTATAGAGTGTAGGGTGTAGAGTATAGGGTATAGAGTGTAGGGTATAGAGTGTAGGGAATAGAGTGTAGAGTGTAAGGTTTAGAGTGTAGAGTGTAGGGTATAGAGTGTAGGGTATAGACTGTAGGGTATAGAGTGTAGGGTATAGAGTGTAGGGTATAGATTGTAGAGTGTAGGCTATAGAGTGTAGGGTATAGAGTGTAGAGTGTAGGGTATAGAGTGTAGGGTATAGAGTGTAGGGTACAGAGTGTAGAGTGTAGGGTATAGTGTGTAGGATAGAGTGTAGGGTATAGAGTGTAGGGTATAGAGTGTATGGTATAGAGTGTAGGGTATAGAGTGTAGGGTATAGAGTGTAGGGTATAGAGTGTAGGGTATAGAGTGTAGAGTGTAGGGTATAGAGTGTAGGGTATAGAGTGTAGGGTAGAGAGTGTAGAGTGTAGGGTATAGAGTGTAGGGTATAGAATGTAGGGTAGAGAGTGTAGAGTGTAGGGTATAGAGTGTAGGGTATAGAGTGTAGGGTATAGAGTGTAGAGTGTAGGGTATAGTGTGTAGGATAGAGTGTAGGGTATAGAGTGTAGGGTATAGAGTGTATGGTATAGAGTGTAGGGTATAGAGTGTAGGGTATAGAGTGTAGGGTATAGAGTGTAGGGTATAGAGTGTAGAGTGTAGGGTATAGAGTGTAGGGTATAGAGTGTAGGGTAGAGAGTGTAGAGTGTAGGGTATAGAGTGTAGGGTATAGAATGTAGGGTAGAGAGTGTAGAGTGTAGGGTATAGAGTGTAGGGTATAGAGTGTAGGGAATAGAGTGTAGAGTGTAAGGTATAGAGTGTAGACTGTAGGGTATAGAGTGTAGGGTATAGAGTGTAGAGTGTTGGGATTAGAGTGTAGGGTATAGAGTGTAGGGTGTAGAGTGTAGGGTATAGAGTGTAGAGTGTAGGGTATAGAGTATATGGTATAGAGTGTAGGGTATAGAGTGTAGGGTGTAGAGTGTAGGGTATAGAGTGTAGGGTATAGAGTGTAGGGTATAGAGTGTAGTGCATAAAGTGTAGAGTGTAGGGTATAGAGTGTAGGGTATAGAGTGTAGGGTATAGAGTGTAGAGTGTAGGGTATGGAGTGTAGGGTATAGAGTGTAGGGTATACAGTGTAGGGTATAGAGTGTAGGGTATAGAGTGTAGGGTATAGAGTGTAGGGTATAGAGTGTAGGGTATAGAGTGTAAAGTGTAGGGTATAGAGTTTAGAGTGTAGGGTATAGAGTGTAGGGTATAGAGTGTAAGGTATAGAGTGTAGGGTGTAGAATGTAGGTTATAGAGTGTAGGGTATAGAGTGTAGGGTATAGATAGTACGGTATAGAGTGTAGGGTATAGAGTGTATGGTATAGAGTGTAGGGTATAGAGTGTAGGGTATAGAGTGTAGGGTATAGAGTGTATGGTATAGATTGTAGGGTATAGAGTGTAGGGTATAGAGTGTAGGGTATAGAGTGTAGAGTGTAGGGTATAGAGTGTAGAGTGTAGGGTATAGAGTGTATGGTATAGAGTGTAGGGTATAGAGTGTAGGGTGTAGAGTGTTGGGTATAGAGTGTAGGGTATAGAGTGTAGGGTATAGAGTGTAGGGTATAGAGTGTAGGGTATAGAGTGTAGGGAATAGAGTGTAGAGTGTAAGGTATAGAGTGTAGAGTGTAGGGTATAGAGTGTAGGGTATAGAGTGTAGAGTGTAGGGTTTAGAGTGTAGGGTATAGAGTGTAGGGTATAGAGTGTACGGTATAGAGTGTAGGGTATAGAGTGTAGAGTGTAGGGTATAGAGTGTAGAGTGTAGGGTATAGAGTGTAGGGTATAGAGTGTAGGGTATAGAGTGTAGGGTAGAGTGTGTAGAGTGTAGGGTATAGAGTGTAGGGTATAGAGTGTAGGGTATAGAGTGTAGAGTGTAGGGATTAGAGTGTAGGGTATAGAGTGTAGGGTGTAGAGTGTAGGGTATAGAGTGTAGAGTTTAGGGAATAGAGTGTATGGTATAGAGTGTAGGGTATAGAGTGTAGGGTGTAGAGTGTAGGGTATAGAGTGTAGGGTATAGAGTGTAGGGTATAGAGTGTAGGGAATAGAGTGTAGAGTGTAAGGAATAGAGTGTAGAGTGTAGGGTATAGAGTGTAGGGTATAGAGTGTAGAGTGAAGGGATTAGAGTGTAGGGTATAGAGTGTAGGGTGTAGAGTGTAGGGTATAGAGTGTAGAGTGTAGGGTATAGAGTGTATGGTATAGAGTGTAGGGTATAGAGTGTAGGGTGTAGAGTGTAGGGTATAGAGTGTAGGGTATAGAGTGTAGGGTATAGAGTGTAGGGTATAGAGTGTAGGGAATAGAGTGTAGAGTGTAAGATATAGAGTGTAGAGTGTAGAGTATAGAGTGTAGGGTATAGACTGTAGGGTATAGAGTGTAGGGTATAGAGTGTAGGGTATAGATTGTAGAGTGTAGGCTATAGAGTGTAGGGTATAGAGTGTAGAGTGTAGGGTATAGAGTGTAGGGTATAGAGTGTAGGGTATAGAGTGTAGGGTATAGTGTGTAGAGTGTAGGGTATAGTGTGTAGGGTATAGAGTGCAGGGTGTAGAGTGTAGGGTATAGAGTGTAGGGTATAGAGTGTAGAGTGTAGGGTATAGAGTGTATGCTATAGAGTGTATGGTGTAGAGTGTATGGTATAGAGTGTAGGGTATAGATTGTAGAGTGTATGGTATAGAGTGTAGGGTATAGAGTGTAGGGTATAGAGTGTATGTTATAGAGTGTAGGGTATAGAGTGTAGGGTAGAGAGTGTAGAGTGTAGGGTATAGAGTGTATGGTATAGAGTGTAGGGTATAGAGTGTAGGGTGTAGAGTGTAGGGTATAGAGTGTAGGGTATAGAGTGTAGGGTATAGAGTGTAGGGAATAGAGTGTAGAGTGTAAGGAATAGAGTGTAGAGTGTAGGGTATAGAGTGTAGGGTATAGAGTGTAGAGTGAAGGGATTAGAGTGTAGGGTATAGAGTGTAGGGTGTAGAGTGTAGGGTATAGAGTGTAGAGTGTAGGGTATAGAGTGTATGGTATAGAGTGTAGGGTATAGAGTGTAGGGTGTAGAGTGTAGGGTATAGAGTGTAGGGTATAGAGTGTAGGGTATAGAGTGTAGGGTATAGAGTGTAGGGAATAGAGTGTAGAGTGTAAGATATAGAGTGTAGAGTGTAGAGTATAGAGTGTAGGGTATAGACTGTAGGGTATAGAGTGTAGGGTGTAGAGTGTAGGGTATAGAGTGTAGGGTATAGAGTGTAGGGTATAGAGTGTATGGTATAGAGTGTAGGGTATAGAATGTATGGTATAGAGTGTAGGGTATAGAGTGTAGAGTGTATGGTATAGAGTGTAGGGTATAGAGTGTAGGGTATAGAGTGTAGGGAATAGAGTGTAGAGTGTAAGGTATAGAGTGTAGAGTGTAGGGTATAGAGTGTAGGGTATAGAGTGTAGAGTGTAGGGATTAGAGTGTAGGGTATAGAGTGTAGGGTGTAGAGTGTAGCGTATAGAGTGTAAAGTGTAGGGTATAGAGTGTATGGTATAGAGTGTAGGGTATAGAGTGTAGGGTGTAGAGTGTAGGGTATAGAGTGTAGGGTATAGAGTGTAGGGTATAGAGTGTAGGGTATAGAGTGTAGAGTGTAGGGTATAGAGTGTAGGGTATAGAGTGTAGGGTATAGAGTGTAGGGTAGAGAGTGTAGAATGTAGGGATTAGAGTGTAGGGTATAGAGTGTAGGGTGTAGAGTGTAGGGTATAGAGTGTAGAGTGTAGGGTATAGAGTGTATGGTATAGAGTGTAGGGTTATAGAGTGTAGGGTGTAGAGTGTAGGGTATAAAGTGTAGAGTGTAGGGTATAGAGTGTAGAGTGTAGGGTATAGAGTGTAGGGTATAGAGTGTAGGGTATAGAGTGTAGGGCATAGAGTGTAGGGTATAGAGTGTAGGGTATAGAGTGTAGAGTGTAGAGTATAGAGTGTAGGGTATAGATTGTAGAGTGTAGGGTATAGAGTGTAGGGTATAGAGTGTAGGGTATAGAGTGTAGGGTATAGAGTGTAGAGTGTAGGGTATAGAGTGTAGGGTATAGAGTGTAGGGTATAGAGTGTAGGGTAGAGAGTGTAGAATGTAGGGATTAGAGTGTAGGGTATAGAGTGTAGGGTGTAGAGTGTAGGGTATAGAGTGTAGAGTGTAGGGTATAGAGTGTATGGTATAGAGTGTAGGGTATAGAGTGTAGGGTGTAGAGTGTAGGGTATAAAGTGTAGAGTGTAGGGTATAGAGTGTATGGTATAGAGTGTAGGGTATAGAGTGTAGAGTGTAGGGTATAGAGTGTAGGGTATAGAGTGTAGGGTATAGAGTGTAGGGCATAGAGTGTAGGGTATAGAGTGTAGGGTATAGAGTGTAGAGTGTAGGGTATAGAGTGTAGGGTATAGATTGTAGAGTGTAGGGTATAGAGTGTAGGGTATAGAGTGTAGGGTATAGAGTGTAGGGTATAGAGTGTAGAGTGTAGGGTATAGAGTGTAGAGTGTAGGGTATAGAGTGTAGAGTGTAGGGTATAGAGTGTAGGGTATAGAGTGTAGGGTATAGAGTGTAGGGTATAGAGTGTAGGGTATAGAGTGTAGAGTGTAGGGTATAGAGTGTATGGTATAGAGTGTAGGGTATAGAGTGTAGGGTGTAGAGTGTAGGGTATAGAGTGTAGGGTATAGAGTGTAGGGTATAGAGTGTAGGGAATAGAGTGTATAGTGTAAGGTATAGAGTGTAGGGTATAGAGTGTAGGGTATAGAGTGTAGGGTAGAGAGTGTAGAATGTAGGGATTAGAGTGTAGGGTATAGAGTGTAGGGTGTAGAGTGTAGGGTATAGAGTGTAGAGTGTAGGGTATAGAGTGTATGGTATAGAGTGTAGGGTATAGAGTGTAGGGTGTAGAGTGTAGGGTATAAAGTGTAGAGTGTAGGGTATAGAGTGTATGGTATAGAGTGTAGGGTATAGAGTGTAGAGTGTAGGGTATAGAGTGTAGGGTATAGAGTGTAGGGTATAGAGTGTAGGGCATAGAGTGTAGGGTATAGAGTGTAGGGTATAGAGTGTAGAGTGTAGGGTATAGAGTGTAGGGTATAGATTGTAGAGTGTAGGGTATAGAGTGTAGGGTATAGAGTGTAGGGTATAGAGTGTAGGGTATAGAGTGTAGGGTATAGAGTGTAGAGTGTAGGGTATAGAGTGTAGAGTGTAAGGTATAGAGTGTAGAGTGTAGGGTATAGAGTGTAGGGTATAGAGTGCAGGGTATAGAGTGTAGGGTATAGAGTGTAGGGTATAGAGTGTAGAGTGTAGGGTATAGAGTGTATGGTATAGAGTGTAGGGTATAGAGTGTAGGGTGTAGAGTGTAGGGTATAGAGTGTAGGGTATAGAGTGTAGGGTATAGAGTGTAGGGAATAGAGTGTAGAGTGTAAGGTATAGAGTGTAGAGTGTAGGGTATAGAGTGTAGGGTATAGAGTGTAGAGTGTAGGGATTAGAGTGTAGGGTATAGAGTGTAGGGTATAGAGTGTAGAGTGTAAGGTATAGAGTCTAGGGTATAGAGTGTAGGGTATAGAGTGTAGGGCATAGAGTGTAGGGTATAGAGTGTAGGGTATAGAGTGTAGAGTGTAGGGTATAGAGTGTAGGGTATAGAGTGTAGGGTGTAGAGTGTAGGGTATAGAGTGTAGGGTATAGAGTGTAGAGTGTAGGGTATAGAGTGTAGAGTGTAGGGAATAGAGAGTAGAGTGTAAGGTATAGAGTGTAGAGTGTAGGGTATAGAGTGTAGGGTATAGACTGTAGAGTGTAGGGATTAGAGTGTAGGGTATAGAGTGTAGGGTATAGAGTGTAGAGTGTAAGGTATAGAGTGTAGGGTATAGAGTGTAGAGTGTAGGGTATAGAGTGTAGGGTATAGAGTGTAGGGTATAGAGTGTAGGGTATAGAGTGTAGAGTGTAGGGTATAGAGTGTATGCTATAGAGTGTATGGTGTAGAGTGTATGGTATAGAGTGTAGGGTATAGATTGTAGAGTGTATGGTATAGAGTGTAGGGTATAGAGTGTATGGTATAGAGTGTATGTTATAGATTGTAGGGTATAGAGTGTAGGGTAGCGAGTGTAGAGTGTAAGGTATAGAGTGTAGGGTATAGAGTGTAGAGTGTCGGGATTAGAGTGTAGGGTATAGAGTGTAGGATGTAGAGTGTAGGGTATAGAGTGTAGAGTGTAGGGTATAGAGTGTATGGTATAGAGTGTAGGGTATAGAGTGTAGGGTGTAGAGTGTAGGGTATAGAGTGTAGGGTATAGAGTGTAGGGTATAGAGTGTAGGGTATAGAGTGTAGGGTGTAGAGTGTAGGGTATAGAGTGTATGGTATAGAGTGTAGGGTATAGAATGTATGGTATAGAGTGTAGAGTGTAGGATATAGAGTGTAGGGTATAGAGTGTAGAGTGTAGGGTATAGAGTGTAGGGTATAGAGTGTAGAGTGTAGGGATTAGAGTGTAGGGTATAAAGTGTAGGGTATAGAGTGTAGAGTGTAGGGTAGAGAGTGTAGGATATAGAGTGTAGAGTGTAGGGTATAGAGTGTAGGGTATAGAGTGTAGGGTATAGAGTGTAGGGTATAGAGTGTAGAGCGTAGGGTATAGAGTGTAGGGTATAGAGTGTAGGGTATAGAGTGTAGGGTATAGAGTGTAGGGTGTAGATTGTAGGGTATAGAGTGTAGGGTATAGAGTGTAGAGTATAGAGTGTAGGGTGTAGAGTGTAGGGTATAGAGTGTATGGTATAGAGTGTAGGGTATAGAATGTATGGTATAGAGTGTAGAGTGTAGGATATAGAGTGTAGGGTATAGAGTGTAGAGTGTAGGGATTAGAGTGTAGGGTATAGAGTGTAGGGCATAGAGTGTAGAGTGTAGGGTAGAGAGTGTAGGATATAGAGTGTAGAGTGTAGGGTATAGAGTGTAGGGTATAGAGTGTAGGGTATAGAGTGTAGGGTATAGAGTGTAGAGTGTAGGGTATAGAGTGTATGATATAGAGTGTAGGGTATAGAGTGTAGGGTGTAGAGTGTAGGGTATAGAGTGTTGGGCATAGAGTGTAGGGTATAGAGTGTAGGGTATAGAGTGTAGAGTGTAGGGTATAGAGTGTATGGTATAGAGTGTAGGGTATAGAGTGTAGGGTATAGAGTGTAGGGCAAAGAGTGTAGGGTATAGAGTGTAGGGTATAGAGTGTAGGGTATAGAGTGTAGGGTATAGAGTGTAGGGTGTATAGTGTAGAGTGTAGGGTATAGAGTGTAGGGTATAGAGTGTAGGGTATAGAGTGTAGGGTATAGAGTGCAGGGTATAGAGTGTAGAGTGTAGGGTATAGAGTGTAGAGTGTAGGGTATAGAGTGTAGGGTATAGAGTGTAGGGTATAGAGTGTAGAGTGTAGGGTATAGAGTGTAGGGTATAGAGTATAGGGAGTAGAGTGTAGGGTATAGAGTGTAGGGTTCAGAGTGTAGGGTATAGAGTGTAGGGTATAGAGTGTATGGTATAGAGTGTAGGGTATAGAGTGTAGGGTATAGAGTGTAGAGTGTAGGGTATAGAGTGTAGGGTATAGAGTGTAGGGTAGAGAGTGTAGAGTGTAGGGTATAGAGTGTAGGGTATAGAGTGTAGGGTATAGAGTGTAGGGTGTAGAGTGTAGGGTATAGAGTGTAGGGTATAGAGTGTAGTGTATAGAGTGTAGGGTATAGAGTGTAGGGAATAGAGTGTAGAGTGTAAGATATAGAGTGTAGGGTATAGAGTGTACGGTATAGAGTGTAGGGTATAGAGTGTATGGTATAGAGTGTAGGGTATAGAGTGTAGAGTGTAGGGTATAGAGTGTAGGGATTAGAGTGTAGGGTATAGAGTGTAGGGTGTAGAGTGTAGGGTATAGAGTGTAGAGTGTTGGGTATAGAGTGTATGGTATAGAGTGTAGGGTATAGAGTGTAGGGTGTAGCGTGTAGGGTATAGAGTGTAGGGAATAGAGTGTAGGGAATAGAGTGTAGAGTGTAAGGTATAGAGTGTAGAGTGCAGGGTATAGAGTGTAGGGTATAGAGTGTAGAGTGTTGGGATTAGAGTGTAGGGTATAGAGTGTAGGGTGTAGAGTGTAGGATATAGAGTGTAGAGTGTAGGGTATAGAGTATATGGTATAGAGTGTAGGGTATAGAGTGTAGGGTGTAGAGTATAGGGTATAGAGTGTAGGGTATAGAGTGTAGGGAATAGAGTGTAGAGTGTAAGGTTTAGAGTGTAGAGTGTAGGGTATAGAGTGTAGGGTATAGACTGTAGGGTATAGAGTGTAGGGTATAGAGTGTAGGGTATAGATTGTAGAGTGTAGGCTATAGAGTGTAGGGTATAGATTGTAGAGTGTAGGGTATAGAGTGTAGGGTATAGAGTGTAGGGTACAGAGTGTAGAGTGTAGGGTATAGTGTGTAGGATAGAGTGTAGGGTATAGAGTGTAGGGTATAGAGTGTATGGTATAGAGTGTAGGGTATAGAGTGTAGGGTATAGAGTGTAGGGTATAGAGTGTAGGGTATAGAGTGTAGAGTGTAGGGTATAGAGTGTAGGGTATAGAGTGTAGGGTAGAGAGTGTAGAGTGTAGGGTATAGAGTGTAGGGTATAGAATGTAGGGTAGAGAGTGTAGAGTGTAGGGTATAGAGTGTAGGGTATAGAGTGTAGGGTATAGAGTGTAGAGTGTAGGGATTAGAGTGTAGGGTATAGAGTGTAGGGTGTAGAGTGTAGGGTATAGAGTGTAGAGTGTAGGGTATAGAGTGTATGGTATAGAGTGTAGGGTATAGAGTGTAGGGTGTAGAGTGTAGGGTATAGAGTGTAGGGTATAGAGTGTAGGGTATAGAGTGTAGGGAATAGAGTGTAGAGTGTAAGGTATAGAGTGTAGACTGTAGGGTATAGAGTGTAGGGTATAGAGTGTAGAGTGTTGGGATTAGAGTGTAGGGTATAGAGTGTAGGGTGTAGAGTGTAGGGTATAGAGTGTAGAGTGTAGGGTATAGAGTATATGGTATAGAGTGTAGGGTATAGAGTGTAGGGTGTAGAGTGTAGGGTACAGAGTGTAGGGTATAGAGTGTAGGGTATAGATTGTAGGGTAGAGAGTGTAGAGTGTAGGGTATAGAGTGTAGGGTATAGAGTGTAGGGTATAGAGTGTAGAGTGTAGGGATTAGAGTGTAGGGTATAGAGTGTAGGGTGTAGAGTGTAGGGTATAGAGTGTAGAGTGTAGGGTATAGAGTGTATGGTATAGAGTGTAGGGTATAGAGTGTAGGGTGTAGAGTGTAGGGTATAGAGTGTAGGGTATAGAGTGTAGAGTGTTGGGATTAGAGTGTAGGGTATAGAGTGTAGGGTGTAGAGTGTAGGGTATAGAGTGTAGAGTGTAGGGTATAGAGTATATGGTATAGAGTGTAGGGTATAGAGTGTAGGGTGTAGAGTGTAGGGTACAGAGTGTAGGGTATAGAGTGTAGGGTATAGAGTGTAGTGCATAAAGTGTAGAGTGTAGGGTATAGAGTGTAGGGTATAGAGTGTAGGGTATAGAGTGTAGAGTGTAGGGTATAGAGTGTAGGGTATAGAGTGTAGGGTATACAGTGTAGGGTATAGAGTGTAGGGTATAGAGTGTAGGGTATAGAGTGTAGGGTATAGAGTGTAGGGTATAGAGTGTAGAGTGTATGGTATAGAGTTTAGAGTGTAGGGTATAGAGTGTAGGGTATAGAGTGTAAGGTATAGAGTGTAGGGTGTAGAGTGTAGGGTATAGAGTGTGGGGTATAGAGTGTAGGGTATAGAGTGTACGGTATAGAGTGTAGGGTATAGAGTGTATGGTATAGAGTGTAGGGTATAGAGTGTAGGGTATAGAGTGTAGGGTATAGAGTGTATGGTATAGATTGTAGGGTATAGATTGTATGTTATAGAGTGTAGGGTATAGAGTGTAGGGTGTAGAGTGTTGGGTATAGAGTGTAGGGTATAGAGTGTAGGGTATAGAGTGTAGGGTATAGAGTGTAGGGTATAGAGTGTAGGGAATAGAGTGTAGAGTGTAAGGTATAGAGTGTAGAGTGTAGGGTATAGAGTGTAGGGTATAGAGTGTAGAGTGTAGGGATTAGAGTGTAGGGTATAGAGTGTAGGGTATAGAGTGTAGGGTATAGAGTGTAGGGTATAGAGTGTAGAGTGTAGGGTATAGAGTGTAGAGTGTAGGGTATAGAGTGTAGGGTATAGAGTGTAGGGTAGAGTGTGTAGAGTGTAGGGTATAGAGTGTAGGGTATAGAGTGTAGGGTATAGAGTGTAGAGTGTAGGGATTAGAGTGTAGGGTATAGAGTGTAGGGTGTAGGGTATAGAGTGTAGAGTGTAGGGTATAGAGTGTATGGTATAGAGTGTAGGGTATAGAGTGTAGGGTGTAGAGTGTAGGGTATAGAGTGTAGGGTATAGAGTGTAGGGTATAGAGTGTAGGGAATAGAGTGTAGAGTGTAAGGTATAGAGTGTAGAGTGTAGGGTATAGAGTGTAGGGTATAGAGTGTAGAGTGAAGGGATTAGAGTGTAGGGTATAGAGTGTAGAGTGTAGGGTATAGAGTGTAGGGTATAGAGTGTAGGGTATAGAGTGTAGGGAATAGAGTGTAGAGTGTAAGGTATAGAGTGTAGAGTGTAGGGTACATAGTGTAGGGTATAGACTGTAGGGTATAGAGTGTAGGGTATAGATTGTAGGCTATAGAGTGTAGGGTATAGAGTGTAGGGTATAGAGTGTAGGGTATAGAGTGTAGGGTATAGAGTGTAGAGTGTAGGGTATAGTGTGTAGGGTATAGAGTGCAGGGTGTAGAGTGTAGGGTATAGAGTGTAGGGTATAGAGAGTAGAGTGTAGGGTATAGAGTGTATGCTATAGAGTGTATGGTGTAGAGTGTATGGTATAGAGTGTAGGGTATAGAGTGTAGAGTGTAGGGTATAGAGTGTAGGGTATAGAGTGTAGGGTATAGAGTGTATGTTATAGAGTGTAGGGTATAGAGTGTAGAGTGTAGGGTATAGAGTTTAGAGTGTAGGGTATAGAGTGTAGGGTATAGAGTGTAAGGTATAGAGTGTAGGGTGTAGAGTGTACGGTATAGATTGTAGGGTATAGAGTGTAGGGTATAGAGTGTAGGGTATACAGTGTAGGGTATAGAGTGTAGAGTGTAGGGTATAGAGTGTAGAGTGTAGGGCATAGAGTGTAGATTGTAGGGTATAGAGTGTAGGGTATAGAGTGTAGGGTATACAGTGTAGGGTATAGAGTGTAGAGTGTAGGGTATAGAGTGTAGAGTGTAGGGTATAGAGTGTAGGGTACAGAGTGTATGGTATAGAGTGTAGGGTAGAGAGTGTAGAGTGTAGGGTATAGAGTGTAGGGTATAGAGTGTAGAGTGTAGGGATTAGAGTGTAGGGTATAGAGTGTAGGGTGTGGAGTGTAGGGTATAGAGTGTAGAGTGTAGGGTATAGAGTGTATGGTATAGAGTGTAGGGTATAGAGTGTAGGGTGTAGAGTGTAGGGTATAGAGTGTAGGGTATAGAGTGTAGGGAATAGAGTGTAGGGAATAGAGTGTAGAGTGTAAGGTACAGAGTGTAAAGTGTAGGGTATAGAGTGTAGGGTATAGAGTGTAGACTGTAGGGATTAGAGTGTAGGGTATAGAGTGTAGGGTGTAGAGTGTAAGGTATAGAGTGTAGGGTGTAGAGTGTAGGGTATAGATTGTAGGGTATAGAGTGTAGGGTATAGAGTGTAGGGTATACAGTGTAGGGTATAGAGTGTAGAGTGTAGGGTATAGAGTGTAGAGTGTAGGGCATAGAGTGTAGATTGTAGGGTATAGAGTGTAGGGTATAGAGTGTAGGGTATACAGTGTAGGGTATAGAGTGTAGAGTGTAGGGTATAGAGTGTAGAGTGTAGGGTATAGAGTGTAGGGTACAGAGTGTAGGGTATAGAGTGTAGGGTAGAGAGTGTAGAGTGTAGGGTATAGAGTGTAGGGTATAGAGTGTAGAGTGTAGGGATTAGAGTGTAGGGTATAGAGTGTAGGGTGTGGAGTGTAGGGTATAGAGTGTAGAGTGTAGGGTATAGAGTGTATGGTATAGAGTGTAGGGTATAGAGTGTAGGGTGTAGAGTGTAGGGTATAGAGTGTAGGGTATAGAGTGTAGGGAATAGAGTGTAGGGAATAGAGTGTAGAGTGTAAGGTATAGAGTGTAAAGTGTAGGGTATAGAGTGTAGGGTATAGAGTGTAGACTGTAGGGATTAGAGTGTAGGGTGTAAAGTGTAGTGTACAGAGTGTAGAGTGTAGGGTATAGAGTGTATGGTATAGAGTGTAGGGTATAGAGTGTAGGGTATAGAGTGTAGGGTATAGAGTGTAGGGAATAGAGTGTGGAGTGTAAGGTATAGAGTGTAGAGTGTAGGGTATAGAGTGTAGGGTATAGCATGTAGGGTATAGAGTGTAGAGTATAGAGTGTAGGGTATAGATTGTAGAGTGTAGGCTATAGAGTGTAGGGTATAGAGTGTAGGGAATAGAGTGTAGGGAATAGAGTGTAGAGTGTAAGGTATAGAGTGTAAAGTGTAGGGTATAGAGTGTAGGGTATAGAGTGTAGACTGTAGGGATTAGAGTGTAGGGTATAGAGTGTAGGGTGTAGAGTGTAGGGTACAGAGTGTAGAGTGTAAGGTATAGAGTGTATGGTATAGAGTGTAGGGTATAGAGTGTAGGGTATAGAGTGTAGGGTATAGAGTGTAGGGAATAGAGTGTGGAGTGTAAGGTATAGAGTGTAGAGTGTAGGGTATAGAGTGTAGGGTATAGCCTGTAGGGTATAGAGTGTAGGGTACAGAGTGTAGGGTATAGATTGTAAAGTGTAGGCTATAGAGTGTAGGGTATAGAGTGTAGAGTGTAGGGTATAGAGTGTAGGGTATAGAGTGTAGGGTATAGAGTGTAGGGTATAGAGTGTAGAGTGTAGGGTATAGTGTGTAGGGTATAGAGTGCAGGGTGTAGAGTGTAGGGTATAGAGTGTAGGGTATAGAGTGTAGAGTGTAGGGTATAGAGTGTATGCTATAGAGTGTATGGTGTAGAGTGTATGGTATAGAGTGTAGGGTATAGAGTGTAGAGTGTATGGTATAGAGTGTAGGGTGTAGAGTGTAGGGTATAGAGTGTATGTTATAGAGTGTAGGGTATAGAGTGTAGGGTAGAGAGTGTAGAGTGTAGGGTATAGAGTGTAGGGTATAGAGTGTAGGGTATAGAGTGTAGAGTGTAGGGATTAGAGTGTAGGGTATAGAGTGTAGTGTGTAGAGTGTAGGGTATAGAGTGTAGAGTGTAGGGTATAGAGTGTATGGTATAGAGTGTAGGGTAGAGAGTGTAGGGTGTAGAGTGTAGGGTATAGAGTGTAGGGTATAGAGTGTAGGGTATAGAGTGTAGGGAATAGAGTGTAGAGTGTAAGGTATAGAGTGTAGAGTATAGGGTATAGAGTGTAGGGTATAGAGTGTAGAGTGTAGGGATTAGAGTGTAGGGTATAGAGTGTAGGGTGTAGAGTGTAGGGTATAGAGTGTAGAGTGTAGGGTATAGAGTGTATGGTATAGAGTGTAGGGTATAGAGTGTAGGGTGTAGAGTGTAGGGTATAGAGTGTAGGGTATAGAGTGTAGGGTATAGAGTGTAGGGTATAGAGTGTAGGGAATAGAGTGTAGAGTGTAAGGTATAGAGTGTAGAGTGTAGGGTATATAGTGTAGGGTATAGACTGTAGGGTATAGAGTGTAGGGTATAGATTGTAGGCTATAGAGTGTAGGGTATAGAGTGTAGGGTATAGAGTGTAGGGTATAGAGTGTAGGGTATAGAGTGTAGACTGTAGGGTATAGTGTGTAGGGTATAGAGTGCAGGGTGTAGAGTGTAGGGTATAGAGTGTAGGGTATAGAGTGTAGAGTGTAGGGTATAGAGTGTATGCTATAGAGTGTATGGTGTAGAGTGTATGGTATAGAGTGTAGGGTATAGAGTGTAGAGTGTAGGGTATAGAGTGTAGGGTATAGAGTGTAGGGTATAGAGTGTATGTTATAGAGTGTAGGGTATAGAGTGTAGAGTGTAGGGTATAGAGTTTAGAGTGTAGGGTATAGAGTGTAGGGTATAGAGTGTAAGGTATAGAGTGTAGGGTGTAGAGTGTAGGGTATAGATTGTAGGGTATAGAGTGTAGGGTATAGAGTGTACGGTATAGAGTGTAGGGTATGGAGTGTATGGTATAGAGTGTAGGGTATAGAGTGTAGAGTGTAGGGTATAGAGTGTAGGGTATAGAGTGTAGGGTATAGAGTGTAGGGTATAGAGTGTTGGTTATAGAGTGTAGGGTATAGAGTGTAGGGTAGAGAGTGTAGGGTATAGAGTGTAGGGAATAGAGTGTAGAGTGTAAGGTATAGAGTGTAGAGCGTAGGGTATAGAGTGTAGGGTATAGAGTGTAGAGTGTAGGGATTAGAGTGTAGGGTATAGAGTGGAGGGTATAGTGTGTTGGGTATAGAGTGTAGAGTGTAGGGTATAGAGTGTAGAGTGTAGGGTATAGAGTGTAGGGTATAGAGTGTAGGGTATAGAGTGTAGGGCATAGAGTGTAGGGTATAGAGTGTAGGGTATAGAGTGTAGGGTATAGAGTGTAGGGTATAGAGTGTAGAGTGTAGGGTATAGAGTGTAGGGTATAGAGTGTAGGGTATAGAGTGTAGGGCATAGAGTGTAGGGTATAGAGTGTAGGGTATAGAGTGTAGAGTGTAGGGTATAGAGTGTAGGGTATAGAGTGTAGGGTATAGAGTGTAGAGTGTAGGGCATAGAGTGTAGAGTGTAGGGTATAGAGTGTAGGGTATAGAGTGTAGGGTAGAAAGTGTAGGGTAGAGAGTGTAGAGTGTAGGGATTAGAGTGTAGGGTATAGAGTGTAGGGTGTAGAGTGTAGGGCATAGAGTGTAGAGTGTAGGGTATAGAGTGTATGGTATAGAGTGTAGGGTATAGAGTGTAGGGTGTAGAGTGTAGGGTATAGAGTGTAGGGTATAGAGTGTAGGGTATAGAGTGTAGGGTATAGAGTGTAGGGAATAGAGTGTAGAGTGTAAGGTATAGAGTGTAGAGTGTAGGGTATATAGTGTAGGGTATAGACTGTAGGGTATAGAGTGTAGGGTATAGATTGTAGGCTATAGAGTGTAGGGTATAGAGTGTAGGGTATAGAGTGTAGGGTATAGAGTGTAGGGTATAGAGTGTAGAGTGTATGGTATAGTGTGTAGGGTATAGAGTGCAGGGTGTAGAGTGTAGGGTATAGAGTGTAGGGTATAGAGTGTAGAGTGTAGGGTATAGAGTGTATGCTATAGAGTGTATGGTGTAGAGTGTATGGTATAGAGTGTAGGGTATAGAGTGTAGAGTGTAGGGTATAGAGTGTAGGGTATAGAGTGTAGGGTATAGAGTGTATGTTATAGAGTGTAGGGTATAGAGTGTAGAGTGTAGGGTATAGAGTTTAGAGTGTAGGGTATAGAGTGTAGGGTATAGAGTGTAAGGTATAGAGTGTAGGGTGTAGAGTGTAGGGTATAGATTGTAGGGTATAGAGTGTAGGGTATAGAGTGTACGGTATAGAGTGTAGGGTATGGAGTGTATGGTATAGAGTGTAGGGTATAGAGTGTAGAGTGTAGGGTATAGAGTGTAGGGTATAGAGTGTAGGGTATAGAGTGTAGGGTATAGAGTGTTGGGTATAGAGTGTAGGGTATAGAGTGTAGGGTAGAGAGTGTAGGGTATAGAGTGTAGGGAATAGAGTGTAGAGTGTAAGGTATAGAGTGTAGAGTGTAGGGTATAGAGTGCAGGGTATAGAGTGTAGAGTGTAGGGATTAGAGTGTAGGGTATAGAGTGGAGGGTATAGTGTGTTGGGTATAGAGTGTAGAGTGTAGGGTATAGAGTGTAGAGTGTAGGGTATAGAGTGTAGGGTATAGAGTGTAGGGTATAGAGTGTAGGGCATAGAGTGTAGGGTATAGAGTGTAGGGTATAGAGTGTAGAGTGTAGGGTATAGAGTGTAGGGTATAGAGTGTAGGGTATAGAGTGTAGAGTGTAGGGTATAGAGTGTAGGGTATAGAGTGTAGGGTATAGAGTGTAGGGCATAGAGTGTAGGGTATAGAGTGTAGGGTATAGAGTGTAGAGTGTAGGGTATAGAGTGTAGGGTATAGAGTGTAGGGTATAGAGTGTAGAGTGTAGGGCATAGAGTGTAGAGTGTAGGGATTAGAGTGTAGGGTATAGAGTGTAGGGTGTGGAGTGTAGGGTATAGAGTGTAGAGTGTAGGGTATAGAGTGTATGGTATAGAGTGTAGGGTATAGAGTGTAGGGTGTAGAGTGTAGGGTATAGAGTGTAGGGTATAGAGTGTAGGGAATAGAGTGTAGGGAATAGAGTGTAGAGTGTAAGGTATAGAGTGTAGAGTGTAGGGTATAGAGTGTAGGGTATAGAGTGTAGAGTGTAGGGATTAGAGTGTAGGGTATAGAATGTAGGGTGTAGAGTGTAGGGTACAGAGTGTAGAGTGTAGGGTATAGAGTGTATGGTATAGAGTGTAGGGTATAGAGTGTAGGGTGTAGAGTGTAGGGTATAGAGTGTAGGGTATAGAGTGTAGGGTATAGAGTGTAGAGTATAGAGTGTAGGGAATAGAGTGTGGAGTGTAAGGTATAGAGTGTAGAGTGTAGGGTATAGAGTGTAGGGTATAGCCTGTAGGGTATAGAGTGTAGGGTATAGAGTGTAGGGTATAGATTGTAGAGTGTAGGCTATAGAGTGTAGGTTATAGAGTGTAGAGTGTAGGGTATAGAGTGTAGGGTATAGAGTGTAGGGTATAGAGTGTAGGGTATAGAGTGTAGAGTGTAGGGTATAGTGTGTAGGGTATAAAGTGCAGGGTGTAGAGTGTAGGGTATAGAGTGTAGGGTATAGAGTGTAGAGTGTAGGGTATAGAGTGTATGCTATAGAGTGCATGGTGTAGAGTGTATGGTATAGAGTGTAGGGTATAGAGTGTAGAGTGTATGGTATAGAGTGTAGGGTGTAGAGTGTAGGGTATAGAGTGTATGTTATAGAGTGTAGGGTATAGAGTGTAGGGTAGAGAGTGTAGAGTGTAGGGTATAGAGTGTAGGGTATAGAGTGTAGGGTATAGAGTGTAGAGTGTAGGGATTAGAGTGTAGAGTATAGAGTGTAGTGTGTAGAGTGTAGGGTATAGAGTGTAGAGTGTAGGGTATAGAGTGTATGGTATAGAGTGTAGGGTATAGAGTGTAGGTTGTAGAGTGTAGGGTATAGAGTGTAGGGTATAGAGTGTAGGGTATAGAGTGTAGGGAATAGAGTGTAGAGTGTAAGGTATAGAGTGTAGAGTATAGGGTATAGAGTGTAGGGTATAGAGTGTAGAGTGTAGGGATTAGAGTGTAGGGTATAGAGTGTAGGGTGTAGAGTGTAGGGTGTAGAGTGTAGGGTATAGAGTGTATGGTATAGAGTGTAGGGTATAGAGTGTAGGGTGTAGAGTGTAGGGTATAGAGTGTAGGGTATAGAGTGTAGGGTATAGAGTGTAGGGTATAGAGTGTAGGGAATAGAGTGTAGAGTGTAAGGTATAGAGTGTAGAGTGTAGGGTATATAGTGTAGGGTATAGACTGTAGGGTATAGAGTGTAGGGTATAGATTGTAGGCTATAGAGTGTAGGGTATAGAGTGTAGGGTATAGAGTGTAGGGTATAGAGTGTAGGGTATAGAGTGTAGAGTGTAGGGTATAGTGTGTAGGGTATAGAGTGCAGGGTGTAGAGTGTAGGGTATAGAGTGTAGGGTATATAGTGTAGAGTGTAGGGTATAGAGTGTATGCTATAGAGTGTATGGTGTAGAGTGTATGGTATAGAGTGTAGGGTATAGAGTGTAGAGTGTAGGGTATAGAGTGTAGGGTATAGAGTGTAGGGTATAGAGTGTATGTTATAGAGTGTAGGGTATAGAGTGTAGAGTGTAGGGTATAGAGTTTAGAGTGTAGGGTATAGAGTGTAGGGTATAGAGTGTAAGGTATAGAGTGTAGGGTGTAGAGTGTAGGGTATAGATTGTAGGGTATAGAGTGTAGGGTATAGAGTGTACGGTATAGAGTGTAGGGTATGGAGTGTATGGTATAGAGTGTAGGGTATAGAGTGTAGAGTGTAGGGTATAGAGTGTAGGGTATAGAGTGTAGGGTATAGAGTGTAGGGTATAGAGTGTAGGGTATAGAGTGTAGAGTGCAGGGTATAGAGTTTAGAGTGTAGGGTATAGAGTGTAGGGTATAGAGTGTAAGGTATAGAGTGTAGGGTGTAGAGTGTAGGGTATAGAGTGTAGGGTATAGAGTGTAGGGTATAGAGTGTAGGGTACAGAGTGTATGGTATAGAGTGTAGGGTATAGAGTGTAGGGTATAGAGTGTATGGTATAGAGTGTAGGGTATAGAGTGTAGGGTATAGAGTGTATGTTATAGAGTGTAGGGTATAGAGTGTAGAGTGTAGGGTATAGAGTGTAGAGTGTAGGGTATAGAGTGTAGAGTGTAGGGTATAGAGTGTAGAGTGTACGGTATAGAGTTTAGAGTGTAGGGTATAGAGTGTAGGGTATAGAGTGTAAGGTGTAGAGTGTAGGGTATAGAGTGTAGGGTATAGAGTGTAGGGTATAGAGTGTAGGGTATAGAGTGTAGAGTGTAGGGTATAGAGTTTAGAGTGTAGGGTATAGAGTGTAGGGTATAGAGTGTAAGGTATAGAGTGTAGGGTGTAGAGTGTAGGGTATAGAGTGTAGGGTATAGAGTGTAGGGTATAGAGTGTACGGTATAGAGTGTAGGGTATAGAGAGTATGGTATAGAGTGTAGGGTATAGAGTGTAGGGTATAGAGTGTAGGGTATAGAGTGTATGGTATAGATTGTAGGGTACAGAGTGTAGGGTATAGAGTGTATGTTATAGAGTGTAGGGTATAGAGTGTAGGGTATAGAGTTTAGAGTGTAGGGTATAGAGAGTAGGGTATAGAGTGTAAGGTATAGAGTGTAGGGTGTAGAGTGTAGGGTATAGAATGTAGGGCATAGGGTGTAGGGTATAGAGTGTAGGGTATGGAGTGTAGAGTGTAGGATATAGAGTGTAGGGTATAGAGTGTAGGGTATAGAGTGTAGAGTGTAGGGTATAGAGTGTAGAGTGTAGGGTATAGAGTGTAGGGTATAGAGTGTAGGGTAGAGAGTGTAGAGTGTAGGGTATAGAGTGTAGGGTATAGAGTGTAGGGTATAGAGTGTAGAGTGTAGGGATTAAAGTGTAGGGTATAGAGTGTAGGGTGTAGAGTGTAGGGTATAGAGTGCAGAGTGTAGGGTATAGAGTGTATGGTATAGAGTGTAGGGTATAGAGTGTAGGGTGTAGAGTGTAGGGTATAGAGTGTTGGGCATAGAGTGTAGGGTATAGAGTGTAGGGTATAGAGTGTAGAGTGTAGGGTATAGAGTGTATGGTATAGAGTGTAGGGTATAGAATGTAGGGTATAGAGTGTAGGGCAAAGAGTGTAGGGTATAGAGTGTAGGGTATAGAGTGTAGGGTATAGAGTGTAGGATATAGAGTGTAGGGTATATAGTGTAGAGTGTAGGGTATAGAGTGTAGGGTATAGAGTGTAGGGTATAGAGTGTAGGGTATAGAGTGCAGGGTATAGAGTGTAGAGTGTAGGGTATAGAGTGTAGGGTATAGAGTGTAGGGTATAGAGTGTAGGGTATAGAGTGTAGAGTGTAGGGTATAGAGTGTAGGGTATAGAGTGTAGGGAGTAGAGTGTAGGGTATAGAGTGTAGGGTTCAGAGTGTAGGGCATAGAGTGTAGGGTATAGAGTGTATGGTATAGAGTGTAGGGTATAGAGTGTAGGGTATAGAGTGTAGGGTATAGAGTGTAGGGTATAGAGTGTAGAGTGTAGGGTATAGAGTGTAGGGTATAGAGTGTAGGGTAGAGAGTGTAGAGTGTAGGGTATAGAGTGTAGGGTATAGAGTGTAGGGTATAGAGTGTAGGGTATAGAGTGTAGGGTGTAGAGTGTAGGGTATAGAGT
Source organism: Ranitomeya imitator (assembly GCF_032444005.1). Classification (NCBI taxonomy): domain Eukaryota; kingdom Metazoa; phylum Chordata; class Amphibia; order Anura; family Dendrobatidae; genus Ranitomeya; species Ranitomeya imitator. The sequence continues at coordinate 143,871 of NW_027194416.1, read as the reverse complement.
GTAGGGTATAGAGTGTAGGGTATAGAGTGTAGGGAATAGAGTGTAGAGTGTAAGGTATAGAGTGTAGGGTATAGAGTGTACGGTATAGAGTGTAGGGTATAGAGTGTATGGTATAGAGTGTAGGGTATAGAGTGTAGAGTGTAGGGTATAGAGTGTAGGGATTAGAGTGTAGGGTATAGAGTGTAGGGTGTAGAGTGTAGGGTATAGAGTGTAGAGTGTAGGGTATAGAGTGTATGGTATAGAGTGTAGGGTATAGAGTGTAGGGTGTAGAGTGTAGGGTATAGAGTGTAGGGTATAGAGTGTAGGGTATAGAGTGTAGGGTATAGAGTGTAGGGAATAGAGTGTAGAGTGTAAGGTATAGAGTGTAGAGTGTAGGGTATAGAGTGTAGAGTGTTGGGATTAGAGTGTAGGGTATAGAGTGTAGGGTGTAGAGTGTAGGGTATAGAGTGTAGAGTGTAGGGTATAGAGTATATGGTATAGAGTGTAGGGTATAGAGTGTAGGGTGTAGAGTATAGGGTATAGAGTGTAGGGTATAGAGTGTAGGGTATAGAGTGTAGGGAATAGAGTGTAGAGTGTAAGGTATAGAGTGTAGAGTGTAGGGTATAGAGTGTAGGGTATAGACTGTAGGGTATAGAGTGTAGGGTATAGAGTTTAGGGTATAGATTGTAGAGTGTAGGCTATAGAGTGTAGGGCATAGAGTGTAGAGTGTAGGGTATAGAGTGTAGGGTATAGAGTGTAGGGTATAGAGTGTAGAGTGTAGGGTATAGTGTGTAGGGTATATAGTGTAGGGTATAGAGTGTATGGTATAGAGTGTAGGGTATAGAGTGTAGGGTATAGAGTGTAGGGTATAGAGTGTAGAGTGTAGGGTATAGAGTGTAGAGTGTAGGGTATAGAGTGTAGGGTATAGAGTGTAGGGTAGAGAGTGTAGAGTGTAGGGTATAGAGTGTAGGGTATAGAGTGTAGGGTATAGAGTGTAGAGTTTAGGGATTAGAGTGTAGGGTATAGAGTGTAGGGTATAGAGTGTATAGTGTAGGGTATAGAGTGTATGGTATAGAGTGTAGGGTATAGAGTGTAGGGTGTAGAGTGTAGGGTATAGAGTGTAGGGTATAGAGTGTAGGGTATAGAGTGTAGGGTATAGAGTGTAGGGAATAGAGTGTAGAGTGTAAGGTATAGAGTGTAGAGTGTAGGGTATAGAGTGTAGGGTATAGAGTGTAGAGTGTTGGGATTAGAGTGTAGGGTATAGAGTGTAGGGTGTAGAGTATAGGGTATAGAGTGTAGGGTATAGAGTGTAGGGTATAGAGTGTAGGGAATAGAGTGTAGAGTGTAAGGTATAGAGTGTAGAGTGTAGGGTATAGAGTGTAGGGTATAGACTGTAGGGTATAGAGTGTAGGGTATAGAGTTTAGGGTATAGATTGTAGAGTGTAGGCTATAGAGTGTAGGGCATAGAGTGTAGAGTGTAGGGTATAGAGTGTAGGGTATAGAGTGTAGGGTATAGAGTGTAGAGTGTAGGGTATAGTGTGTAGGGTATATAGTGTAGGGTATAGAGTGTATGGTATAGAGTGTAGGGTATAGAGTGTAGGGTATAGAGTGTAGGGTATAGAGTGTAGAGTGTAGGGTATAGAGTGTAGAGTGTAGGGTATAGAGTGTAGGGTATAGAGTGTAGGGTAGAGAGTGTAGAGTGTAGGGTATAGAGTGTAGGGTATAGAGTGTAGGGTATAGAGTGTAGAGTTTAGGGATTAGAGTGTAGGGTATAGAGTGTAGGGTATAGAGTGTATAGTGTAGGGTATAGAGTGTATGGTATAGAGTGTAGGGTATAGAGTGTAGGGTGTAGAGTGTAGGGTATAGAGTGTAGGGTATAGAGTGTAGGGAATAGAGTGTAGGGTATAGAGTGTAGGGAATAGAGTGTAGAGTGTAAGGTATAGAGTGTAGAGTGTAGGGTATAGAGTGTAGGGTATAGAGTGTAGAGTGTTGGGATTAGAGTGTAGGGTATAGAGTGTAGGGTGTAGAGTGTAGGGTATAGAGTGTAGAGTGTAGGGTATAGAGTATATGGTATAGAGTGTAGGGTATAAAGTGTAGGGTGTAGAGTATAGGGTATAGAGTGTAGGGTATAGAGTGTAGGGTATAGAGTGTAGGGAATAGAGTGTAGAGTGTAAGGTATAGAGTGTAGAGTGTAGGGTATAGAGTGTAGGGTATAGACTGTAGGGTATAGAGTGTAGGGTATAGAGTTTAGGGTATAGATTGTAGAGTGTAGGCTATAGAGTGTAGGGCATAGAGTGTAGAGTGTAGGGTATAGAGTGTAGGGTATAGAGTGTAGAGTGTAGGGTATAGTGTGTAGGGTATATAGTGTAGGGTATAGAGTGTATGGCATAGAGTGTAGGGTATAGAGTGTAGGGTATAGAGTGTAGGGTATAGAGTGTAGGGTATAGAGTGTAGAGTGTAGGGTATAGAGTGTAGAGTGTAGGGTATAGAGTGTAGGGTATAGAGTGTAGGGTAGAGAGTGTAGAGTGTAGGGTATAGAGTGTAGGGTATAGAGTGTAGGGTATAGAGTGTAGAGTTTAGGGATTAGAGTGTAGGGTATAGAGTGTAGGGTATAGAGTGTATAGTGTAGGGTATAGAGTGTATGGTATAGAGTGTAGGGTATAGAGTGTAGGGTATAGAGTGTAGGGTATAGAGTGTAGGGTATAGAGTGTAGGGTATAGAGTGTAGGGAATAGAGTGTAGAGTGTAAGGTATAGAGTGTAGACTGTAGGGTATAGAGTGTAGGGTATAGAGTGTAGAGTGTTGGGATTAGAGTGTAGGGTATAGAGTGTAGGGTGTAGAGTGTAGGGTATAGAGTGTAGAGTGTAGGGTATAGAGTATATGGTATAGAGTGTAGGGTATAGAGTGTAGGGTGTAGAGTGTAGGGTATAGAGTGTAGGGTATAGAGTGTAGGGTATAGAGTGTAGTGCATAAAGTGTAGAGTGTAGGGTATAGAGTGTAGGGTATAGAGTGTAGGGTATAGAGTGTAGAGTGTAGGGTATAGAGTGTAGGGTATAGAGTGTAGGGTATACAGTGTAGGGTATAGAGTGTAGGGTATAGAGTGTAGGGTATAGAGTGTAGGGTATAGAGTGTAGGGTATAGAGTGTAAAGTGTAGGGTATAGAGTTTAGAGTGTAGGGTATAGAGTGTAGGGTATAGAGTGTAAGGTATAGAGTGTAGGGTGTAGAATGTAGGGTATAGAGTGTAGGGTATAGAGTGTAGGGTATAGATAGTACGGTATAGAGTGTAGGGTATAGAGTGTATGGTATAGAGTGTAGGGTATAGAGTGTAGGGTATAGAGTGTAGGGTATAGAGTGTAGGGTATAGAGTGTATGGTATAGATTGTAGGGTATAGAGTGTAGGGTATAGAGTGTAGGGTATAGAGTGTAGAGTGTAGGGTATAGAGTGTAGAGTGTAGGGTATAGAGTGTATGGTATAGAGTGTAGGGTATAGAGTGTAGGGTGTAGAGTGTTGGGTATAGAGTGTAGGGTATAGAGTGTAGGGTATAGAGTGTAGGGTATAGAGTGTAGGGAATAGAGTGTAGAGTGTAAGGTATAGAGTGTAGAGTGTAGGGTATAGAGTGTAGGGTATAGAGTGTAGAGTGTAGGGATTAGAGTGTAGGGTATAGAGTGTAGGGTATAGAGTGTACGGTATAGAGTGTAGGGTATAGAGTGTAGAGTGTAGGGTATAGAGTGTAGAGTGTAGGGTATAGAGTGTAGGGTATAGAGTGTAGGGTATAGAGTGTAGGGTATACAGTGTAGGGTATAGAGTGTAGAGTGTAGGGTATAGAGTGTAGAGTGTAGGGTATAGAGTGTAGAGTGTAGGGCATAGAGTGTAGATTGTAGGGTATAGAGTGTAGGGTATAGAGTGTAGGGTATACAGTGTAGGGTATAGAGTGTAGAGTGTAGGGTATAGAGTGTAGAGTGTAGGGTATAGAGTGTAGGGTACAGAGTGTAGGGTATAGAGTGTAGGGTAGAGAGTGTAGAGTGTAGGGTATAGAGTGTAGGGTATAGAGTGTAGAGTGTAGGGATTAGAGTGTAGGGTATAGAGTGTAGGGTGTGGAGTGTAGGGTATAGAGTGTAGAGTGTAGGGTATAGAGTGTATGGTATAGAGTGTAGGGTATAGAGTGTAGGGTGTAGAGTGTAGGGTATAGAGTGTAGGGTATAGAGTGTAGGGAATAGAGTGTAGGGAATAGAGTGTAGAGTGTAAGGTATAGAGTGTAGAGTGTAGGGTATAGAGTGTAGGGTATAGAGTGTAGAGTGTAGGGATTAGAGTGTAGGGTATAGAGTGTAGGGTGTAGAGTGTAGGGTACAGAGTGTAGAGTGTAGGGTATAGAGTGTATGGTATAGAGTGTAGGGTATAGAGTGTAGGGTGTAGAGTGTAGGGTATAGAGTGTAGGGTATAGAGTGTAGGGTATAGAGTGTAGGGTATAGAGTGTAGGGAATAGAGTGTGGAGTGTAAGGTATAGAGTGTAGAGTGTAGGGTATAGAGTGTAGGGTATAGCCTGTAGGGTATAGAGTGTAGGGTATAGAGTGTAGGGTATAGATTGTAGAGTGTAGGCTATAGAGTGTAGGTTATAGAGTGTAGAGTGTAGGGTATAGATTGTAGGGTATAGAGTGTAGGGTATAGAGTGTAGGGTATAGAGTGTAGAGTGTAGGGTATAGTGTGTAGGGTATAGAGTGCAGGGTGTAGAGTGTAGGGTATAGAGTGTAGGGTATAGAGTGTAGAGTGTAGGGTATAGAGTGTATGCTATAGAGTGCATGGTGTAGAGTGTATGGTATAGAGTGTAGGGTATAGAGTGTAGAGTGTATGGTATAGAGTGTAGGGTGTAGAGTGTAGGGTATAGAGTGTATGTTATAGAGTGTAGGGTATAGAGTGTAGGGTAGAGAGTGTAGAGTGTAGGGTATAGAGTGTAGGGTATAGAGTGTAGGGTATAGAGTGTAGAGTGTAGGGATTAGAGTGTAGAGTATAGAGTGTAGTGTGTAGAGTGTAGGGTATAGAGTGTAGAGTGTAGGGTATAGAGTGTATGGTATAGAGTGTAGGGTATAGAGTGTAGGGTGTAGAGTGTAGGGTATAGAGTGTAGGGTATAGAGTGTAGGGTATAGAGTGTAGGGAATAGAGTGTAGAGTGTAAGGTATAGAGTGTAGAGTATAGGGTATAGAGTGTAGGGTATAGAGTGTAGAGTGTAGGGATTAGAGTGTAGGGTATAGAGTGTAGGGTGTAGAGTGTAGGGTGTAGAGTGTAGGGTATAGAGTGTAGGGTATAGAGTGTAGGGTATAGAGTGTAGGGTGTAGAGTGTAGGGTATAGAGTGTAGGGTATAGAGTGTAGGGTATAGAGTGTAGGGTATAGAGTGTAGGGAATAGAGTGTAGAGTGTAAGGTATAGAGTGTAGAGTGTAGGGTATATAGTGTAGGGTATAGACTGTAGGGTATAGAGTGTAGGGTATAGATTGTAGGCTATAGAGTGTAGGGTATAGAGTGTAGGGTATAGAGTGTAGGGTATAGAGTGTAGGGTATAGAGTGTAGAGTGTAGGGTATAGTGTGTAGGGTATAGAGTGCAGGGTGTAGAGTGTAGGGTATAGAGTGTAGGGTATATAGTGTAGAGTGTAGGGTATAGAGTGTATGCTATAGAGTGTATGGTGTAGAGTGTATGGTATAGAGTGTAGGGTATAGAGTGTAGAGTGTAGAACATCCTAAATAGGCAGTGTAAGCGGTTTATACCTTGTGGGAATAAAAGGACTAGAAATAGAAAAAACCCAATGTGGCTAAACAAAGAAGTAAGACAGGCAATTAACAGTAAAAAGAAAGCATTTGCACTACTAAAGCAGGATGGCACCATTGAAGCTCTAAAAAACTATAGGGAGAAAAATACTTTATCTAAAAAACTAATTAAAGCTGCCAAAAAGGAAACAGAGAAGCACATTGCTAAGGAGAGTAAAACTAATCCCAAACTGTTCTTCAACTATATCAATAGTAAAAGAATAAAAACTGAAAATGTAGGCCCCTTAAAAAATAGTGAGGAAAGAATGGTTGTAGATGACGAGGAAAAAGCTAACATATTAAACACCTTCTTCTCCACGGTATTCACGGTGGAAAATGAAATGCTAGGTGAAATCCCAAGAAACAATGAAAACCCTATATTAAGGGTCACCAATCTAACCCAAGAAGAGGTGCGAAACCGGCTAAATAAGATTAAAATAGATAAATCTCCGGGTCCGGATGGCATACACCCACGAGTACTAAGAGAACTAAGTAATGTAATAGATAAACCATTATTTCTTATTTTTAGTGACTCTATAGCGACAGGGTCTGTTCCGCAGGACTGGCGCATAGCAAATGTGGTGCCAATATTCAAAAAGGGCTCTAAAAGTGAACCTGGAAATTATAGGCCAGTAAGTCTAACCTCTATTGTTGGTAAAATATTTGAAGGGTTTCTGAGGGATGTTATTCTGGATTATCTCAATGAGAATAACTGTTTAACTCCATATCAGCATGGGTTTATGAGAAATCGCTCCTGTCAAACCAATCTAATCAGTTTTTATGAAGAGGTAAGCTATAGGCTGGACCACGGTGAGTCATTGGACGTGGTATATCTCGATTTTTCCAAAGCGTTTGATACCGTGCCGCACAAGAGGTTGGTACACAAAATGAGAATGCTTGGTCTGGGGGAAAATGTGTGCAAATGGGTTAGTAACTGGCTTAGTGATAGAAAGCAGAGGGTGGTTATAAATGGTATAGTCTCTAACTGGGTCGCTGTGACCAGTGGGGTACCGCAGGGGTCAGTATTGGGACCTGTTCTCTTCAACATATTCATTAATGATCTGGTAGAAGGTTTACACAGTAAAATATCGATATTTGCAGATGATACAAAACTATGTAAAGCAGTTAATACAAGAGAAGATAGTATTCTGCTACAGATGGATCTGGATAAGTTGGAAACTTGGGCTGAAAGGTGGCAGATGAGGTTTAACAATGATAAATGTAAGGTTATACACATGGGAAGAGGGAATCAATATCACCATTACACACTGAACGGGAAACCACTGGGTAAATCTGACAGGGAGAAGGACTTGGGGATCCTAGTTAATGATAAACTTACCTGGAGCAGCCAGTGCCAGGCAGCAGCTGCCAAGGCAAACAGGATCATGGGGTGCATTAAAAGAGGTCTGGATACACATGATGAGAGCATTATACTGCCTCTGTACAAATCCCTAGTTAGACCGCACATGGAGTACTGTGTCCAGTTTTGGGCACCGGTGCTCAGGAAGGATATAATGGAACTAGAGAGAGTACAAAGGAGGGCAACAAAATTAATAAAGGGGATGGGAGAACTACAATACCCAGATAGATTAGCGAAATTAGGATTATTTAGTCTAGAAAAAAGACGACTGAGGGGCGATCTAATAACCATGTATAAGTATATAAGGGGACAATACAAATATCTCGCTGAGGATCTGTTTATACCAAGGAAGGTGACGGGCACAAGGGGGCATTCTTTGCGTCTGGAGGAGAGAAGGTTTTTCCACCAACATAGAAGAGGATTCTTTACTGTTAGGGCAGTGAGAATCTGGAATTGCTTGCCTGAGAAGGTGGTGATGGCGAACTCAGTCGAGGGGTTCAAGAGAGGCCTGGATGTCTTCCTGGAGCAGAACAATATTGTATCATACAATTATTAGGTTCTGTAGAAGGACGTAGATCTGGGTATTTATTATAATGGAATATAGGCTGAACTGGATGGACAAATGTCTTTTTTCGGCCTTACTAACTATGTTACTATGTTACTATGTTACTATGTATAGAGTGTAGGGTATAGAGTGTAGGGTATAGAGTGTATGTAATAGAGTGTAGGGTATAGAGTGTAGAGTGTAGGGTATAGAGTTTAGAGTGTAGGGTATAGAGTGTAGGGTATAGAGTGTAAGGTATAGAGTGTAGGGTGTAGAGTGTAGGGTATAGATTGTAGGGTATAGAGTGTAGGGTATAGAGTGTACGGTATAGAGTGTAGGGTATGGAGTGTATGGTATAGAGTGTAGGGTATAGAGTGTAGAGTGTAGGGTATAGAGTGTAGGGTATAGAGTGTAGGGTATAGAGTGTAGGGTATAGAGTGTAGGGTATAGAGTGTAGAGTGCAGGGTATAGAGTTTAGAGTGTAGGGTATAGAGTGTAGGGTATAGAGTGTAAGGTATAGAGTGTAGGGTGTAGAGTGTAGGGTATAGAGTGTAGGGTATAGAGTGTAGGGTATAGAGTGTAGGGTACAGAGTGTATGGTATAGAGTGTAGGGTATAGAGTGTAGGGTATAGAGTGTATGTTATAGAGTGTAGGGTATAGAGTGTAGAGTGTAGGGTATAGAGTGTAGAGTGTAGAGTGTAGGGTATAGAGTGTAGAGTGTAGGGTATAGAGTGTAGAGTGTACGGTATAGAGTTTAGAGTGTAGGGTATAGAGTGTAGGGTATAGAGTGTAAGGTGTAGAGTGTAGGGTATAGAGTGTAGGGTATAGAGTGTAGGGTATAGAGTGTAGGGTATAGAGTGTAGAGTGTAGGGTATAGAGTTTAGAGTGTAGGGTATAGAGTGTAGGGTATAGAGTGTAAGGTATAGAGTGTAGGGTGTAGAGTGTAGGGTATAGAGTGTAGGGTATAGAGTGTAGGGTATAGAGTGTACGGTATAGAGTGTAGGGTATAGAGAGTATGGTATAGAGTGTAGGGTATAGAGTGTAGGGTATAGAGTGTAGGGTATAGAGTGTATGGTATAGATTGTAGGGTACAGAGTGTAGGGTATAGAGAGTAGGGTAAAGAGTGTAAGGTATAGAGTGTAGGGTGTAGAGTGTAGGGTATAGAATGTAGGGCATAGGGTGTAGGGTATAGAGTGTAGGGTATGGAGTGTAGAGTGTAGGATATAGAGTGTAGGGTATAGAGTGTAGGGTATAGAGTGTAGAGTGTAGGGTATAGAGTGTAGAGTGTAGGGTATAGAGTGTAGGGTATAGAGTGTAGGGTAGAGAGTGTAGAGTGTAGGGTATAGAGTGTAGGGTATAGAGTGTAGAGTGTAGGGATTAAAGTGTAGGGTACAGAGTGTAGGGTGTAGAGTGTAGGGTATAGAGTGCAGAGTGTAGGGTATAGAGTGTATGGTATAGAGTGTAGGGTATAGAGTGTAGGGTGTAGAGTGTAGGGTATAGAGTGTTGGGCATAGAGTGTAGGGTATAGAGTGTAGGGTATAGAGTGTAGAGTGTAGGGTATAGAGTGTATGGTATAGAGTGTAGGGTATAGAGTGTAGGGTATAGAGTGTAGGGCAAAGAGTGTAGGGTATAGAGTGTAGGGTATAGAGTGTAGGGTATAGAGTGTAGGGTATATAGTGTAGAGTGTAGGGTATAGAGTGTAGGGTATAGAGTGTAAGGTATAGAGTGTAGGGTATAGAGTGTAGGGTATAGAGTGCAGGGTATAGAGTGTAGAGTGTAGGGTATAGAGTGTAGGGTATAGAGTGTAGGGTATAGAGTGTAGGGTATAGAGTGTAGAGTGTAGGGTATAGAGTGTAGGGTATAGAGTGTAGGGAGTAGAGTGTAGGGTATAGAGTGTAGGGTTCAGAGTGTAGGGCATAGAGTGTAGGGTATAGAGTGTATGGTATAGAGTGTAGGGTATAGAGTGTAGGGTATAGAGTGTAGGGTATAGAGTGTAGGGTATAGAGTGTAGAGTGTAGGGTATAGAGTGTAGGGTATAGAGTGTAGGGTAGAGAGTGTAGAGTGTAGGGTATAGAGTGTAGGGTATAGAGTGTAGGGTATAGAGTGTAGGGTATAGAGTGTAGGGTGTAGAGTGTAGGGTATAGAGTGTAGGGTATAGAGTGTAGGGTATAGAGTGTAGGGAATAGAGTGTAGAGTGTAAGGTATAGAGTGTAGGGTATAGAGTGTACGGTATAGAGTGTAGGGTATAGAGTGTAGGGTAGAGAGTGTAGAGTGTAGGGTATAGAGTGTAGGGTATAGAGTGTAGGGTATAGAGTGTAGGGTATAGAGTGTAGGGTGTAGAGTGTAGGGTATAGAGTGTAGGGTATAGAGTGTAGGGTATAGAGTGTAGGGAATAGAGTGTAGAGTGTATGGTATAGAGTGTAGGGTATAGAGTGTAGAGTGTAGGGTATAGAGTGTAGGGATTAGAGTGTAGGGTATAGAGTGTAGGGTGTAGAGTGTAGGGTATAGAGTGTAGAGTGTAGGGTATAGAGTGTATGGTATAGAGTGTAGGGTATAGAGTGTAGGGTGTAGAGTGTAGGGTATAGAGTGTAGGGTATAGAGTGTAGGGTATAGAGTGTAGGGTATAGAGTGTAGGGAATAGAGTGTAGAGTGTAAGGTATAGAGTGTAGAGTGTAGGGTATAGAGTGTAGGGTATAGAGTGTAGAGTGTTGGGATTAGAGTGTAGGGTATAGAGTGTAGGGTGTAGAGTGTAGGGTATAGAGTGTAGAGTGTAGGGTATAGAGTATATGGTATAGAGTGTAGGGTATAGAGTGTAGGGTGTAGAGTATAGGGTATAGAGTGTAGGGTATAGAGTGTAGGGTATAGAGTGTAGGGAATAGAGTGTAGAGTGTAAGGTATAGAGTGTAGAGTGTAGGGTATAGAGTGTAGGGTATAGACTGTAGGGTATAGAGTGTAGGGTATAGAGTTTAGGGTATAGATTGTAGAGTGTAGGCTATAGAGTGTAGGGCATAGAGTGTAGAGTGTAGGGTATAGAGTGTAGGGTATAGAGTGTAGGGTATAGAGTGTAGAGTGTAGGGTATAGTGTGTAGGGTATATAGTGTAGGGTATAGAGTGTATGGTATAGAGTGTAGGGTATAGAGTGTAGGGTATAGAGTGTAGGGTATAGAGTGTAGGGTATAGAGTGTAGAGTGTAGGGTATAGAGTGTAGAGTGTAGGGTATAGAGTGTAGGGTATAGAGTGTAGGGTAGAGAGTGTAGAGTGTAGGGTATAGAGTGTAGGGTATAGAGTGTAGGGTATAGAGTGTAGAGTTTAGGGATTAGAGTGTAGGGTATAGAGTGTAGGGTATAGAGTGTATAGTGTAGGGTATAGAGTGTATGGTATAGAGTGTAGGGTATAGAGTGTAGGGTATAGAGTGTAGGGTATAGAGTGTAGGGTATAGAGTGTAGGGTATAGAGTGTAGGGAATAGAGTGTAGAGTGTAAGGTATAGAGTGTAGACTGTAGGGTATAGAGTGTAGGGTATAGAGTGTAGAGTGTTGGGATTAGAGTGTAGGGTATAGAGTGTAGGGTGTAGAGTGTAGGGTATAGAGTGTAGAGTGTAGGGTATAGAGTATATGGTATAGAGTGTAGGGTATAGAGTGTAGGGTGTAGAGTGTAGGGTATAGAGTGTAGGGTATAGAGTGTAGGGTATAGAGTGTAGTGCATAAAGTGTAGAGTGTAGGGTATAGAGTGTAGGGTATAGAGTGTAGGGTATAGAGTGTAGAGTGTAGGGTATAGAGTGTAGGGTATAGAGTGTAGGGTATACAGTGTAGGGTATAGAGTGTAGGGTATAGAGTGTAGGGTATAGAGTGTAGGGTATAGAGTGTAGGGTATAGAGTGTAAAGTGTAGGGTATAGAGTTTAGAGTGTAGGGTATAGAGTGTAGGGTATAGAGTGTAAGGTATAGAGTGTAGGGTGTAGAATGTAGGGTATAGAGTGTAGGGTATAGAGTGTAGGGTATAGATAGTACGGTATAGAGTGTAGGGTATAGAGTGTATGGTATAGAGTGTAGGGTATAGAGTGTAGGGTATAGAGTGTAGGGTATAGAGTGTAGGGTATAGAGTGTATGGTATAGATTGTAGGGTATAGAGTGTAGGGTATAGAGTGTAGGGTATAGAGTGTAGAGTGTAGGGTATAGAGTGTAGAGTGTAGGGTATAGAGTGTATGGTATAGAGTGTAGGGTATAGAGTGTAGGGTGTAGAGTGTTGGGTATAGAGTGTAGGGTATAGAGTGTAGGGTATAGAGTGTAGGGTATAGAGTGTAGGGAATAGAGTGTAGAGTGTAAGGTATAGAGTGTAGAGTGTAGGGTATAGAGTGTAGGGTATAGAGTGTAGAGTGTAGGGATTAGAGTGTAGGGTATAGAGTGTAGGGTATAGAGTGTACGGTATAGAGTGTAGGGTATAGAGTGTAGAGTGTAGGGTATAGAGTGTAGAGTGTAGGGTATAGAGTGTAGGGTATAGAGTGTAGGGTATAGAGTGTAGGGTATACAGTGTAGGGTATAGAGTGTAGAGTGTAGGGTATAGAGTGTAGAGTGTAGGGTATAGAGTGTAGAGTGTAGGGCATAGAGTGTAGATTGTAGGGTATAGAGTGTAGGGTATAGAGTGTAGGGTATACAGTGTAGGGTATAGAGTGTAGAGTGTAGGGTATAGAGTGTAGGGTACAGAGTGTAGGGTATAGAGTGTAGGGTAGAGAGTGTAGAGTGTAGGGTATAGAGTGTAGGGTATAGAGTGTAGAGTGTAGGGATTAGAGTGTAGGGTATAGAGTGTAGGGTGTGGAGTGTAGGGTATAGAGTGTAGAGTGTAGGGTATAGAGTGTATGGTATAGAGTGTAGGGTATAGAGTGTAGGGTGTAGAGTGTAGGGTATAGAGTGTAGGGTATAGAGTGTAGGGAATAGAGTGTAGGGAATAGAGTGTAGAGTGTAAGGTATAGAGTGTAGAGTGTAGGGTATAGAGTGTAGGGTATAGAGTGTAGAGTGTAGGGATTAGAATGTAGGGTATAGAGTGTAGGGTGTAGAGTGTAGGGTACAGAGTGTAGAGTGTAGGGTATAGAGTGTATGGTATAGAGTGTAGGGTATAGAGTGTAGGGTGTAGAGTGTAGGGTATAGAGTGTAGGGTATAGAGTGTAGGGTATAGAGTGTAGGGTATAGAGTGTAGGGAATAGAGTGTGGAGTGTAAGGTATAGAGTGTAGAGTGTAGGGTATAGAGTGTAGGGTATAGCCTGTAGGGTATAGAGTGTAGGGTATAGAGTGTAGGGTATAGATTGTAGAGTGTAGGCTATAGAGTGTAGGTTATAGAGTGTAGAGTGTAGGGTATAGATTGTAGGGTATAGAGTGTAGGGTATAGAGTGTAGGGTATAGAGTGTAGAGTGTAGGGTATAGTGTGTAGGGTATAGAGTGCAGGGTGTAGAGTGTAGGGTATAGAGTGTAGGGTATAGAGTGTAGAGTGTAGGGTATAGAGTGTATGCTATAGAGTGCATGGTGTAGAGTGTATGGTATAGAGTGTAGGGTATAGAGTGTAGAGTGTATGGTATAGAGTGTAGGGTGTAGAGTGTAGGGTATAGAGTGTATGTTATAGAGTGTAGGGTATAGAGTGTAGGGTAGAGAGTGTAGAGTGTAGGGTATAGAGTGTAGGGTATAGAGTGTAGGGTATAGAGTGTAGAGTGTAGGGATTAGAGTGTAGAGTATAGAGTGTAGTGTGTAGAGTGTAGGGTATAGAGTGTAGAGTGTAGGGTATAGAGTGTATGGTATAGAGTGTAGGGTATAGAGTGTAGGGTGTAGAGTGTAGGGTATAGAGTGTAGGGTATAGAGTGTAGGGTATAGAGTGTAGGGAATAGAGTGTAGAGTGTAAGGTATAGAGTGTAGAGTATAGGGTATAGAGTGTAGGGTATAGAGTGTAGAGTGTAGGGATTAGAGTGTAGGGTATAGAGTGTAGGGTGTAGAGTGTAGGGTGTAGAGTGTAGGGTATAGAGTGTAGGGTATAGAGTGTAGGGTATAGAGTGTAGGGTGTAGAGTGTAGGGTATAGAGTGTAGGGTATAGAGTGTAGGGTATAGAGTGTAGGGTATAGAGTGTAGGGAATAGAGTGTAGAGTGTAAGGTATAGAGTGTAGAGTGTAGGGTATATAGTGTAGGGTATAGACTGTAGGGTATAGAGTGTAGGGTATAGATTGTAGGCTATAGAGTGTAGGGTATAGAGTGTAGGGTATAGAGTGTAGGGTATAGAGTGTAGGGTATAGAGTGTAGAGTGTAGGGTATAGTGTGTAGGGTATAGAGTGCAGGGTGTAGAGTGTAGGGTATAGAGTGTAGGGTATATAGTGTAGAGTGTAGGGTATAGAGTGTATGCTATAGAGTGTATGGTGTAGAGTGTATGGTATAGAGTGTAGGGTATAGAGTGTAGAGTGTAGGGTATAGAGTGTAGGGTATAGAGTGTATGTAATAGAGTGTAGGGTATAGAGTGTAGAGTGTAGGGTATAGAGTTTAGAGTGCAGGGTATAGAGTGTAGGGTATAGAGTGTAAGGTATAGAGTGTAGGGTGTAGAGTGTAGGGTATAGATTGTAGGGTATAGAGTGTAGGGTATAGAGTGTACGGTATAGAGTGTAGGGTATGGAGTGTATGGTATAGAGTGTAGGGTATAGAGTGTAGAGTGTAGGGTATAGAGTGTAGGGTATAGAGTGTAGGGTATAGAGTGTAGGGTATAGAGTGTAGGGTATAGAGTGTAGAGTGCAGGGTATAGAGTTTAGAGTGTAGGGTATAGAGTGTAGGGTATAGAGTGTAAGGTATAGAGTGTAGGGTGTAGAGTGTAGGGTATAGAGTGTAGGGTATAGAGTGTAGGGTATAGAGTGTAGGGTACAGAGTGTATGGTATAGAGTGTAGGGTATAGAGTGTAGGGTATAGAGTGTATGTTATAGAGTGTAGGGTATAGAGTGTAGAGTGTAGGGTATAGAGTGTAGAGTGTAGAGTGTAGGGTATAGAGTGTAGAGTGTAGGGTATAGAGTGTAGAGTGTACGGTATAGAGTTTAGAGTGTAGGGTATAGAGTGTAGGGTATAGAGTGTAAGGTGTAGAGTGTAGGGTATAGAGTGTAGGGTATAGAGTGTAGGGTATAGAGTGTAGGGTATAGAGTGTAGAGTGTAGGGTATAGAGTTTAGAGTGTAGGGTATAGAGTGTAGGGTATAGAGTGTAAGGTATAGAGTGTAGGGTGTAGAGTGTAGGGTATAGAGTGTAGGGTATAGAGTGTAGGGTATAGAGTGTACGGTATAGAGTGTAGGGTATAGAGAGTATGGTATAGAGTGTAGGGTATAGAGTGTAGGGTATAGAGTGTAGGGTATATAGTGTAGAGTGTAGGGTATAGAGTGTAGGGTATAGAGTGTAGGGTATAGAGTGTAGGGTATAGAGTGTAGGGTATAGAGTGTAGAGTGTAGGGTATAGAGTGTAGGGTATAGAGTGTAGGGTATAGAGTGTAGGGTATAGAGTGTAGGGTATAGAGTGTAGAGTGCAGGGTATAGAGTTTAGAGTGTAGGGTATAGAGTGTAGGGTATAGAGTGTAAGGTATAGAGTGTAGGGTGTAGAGTGTAGGGTATAGAGTGTAGGGTATAGAGTGTAGGGTATAGAGTGTAGGGTACAGAGTGTATGGTATAGAGTGTAGGGTATAGAGTGTAGGGTATAGAGTGTATGTTATAGAGTGTAGGGTATAGAGTGTAGAGTGTAGGGTATAGAGTGTAGAGTGTAGAGTGTAGGGTATAGAGTGTAGAGTGTAGGGTATAGAGTGTAGAGTGTACGGTATAGAGTTTAGAGTGTAGGGTATAGAGTGTAGGGTATAGAGTGTAAGGTGTAGAGTGTAGGGTATAGAGTGTAGGGTATAGAGTGTAGGGTATAGAGTGTAGGGTATAGAGTGTAGAGTGTAGGGTATAGAGTTTAGAGTGTAGGGTATAGAGTGTAGGGTATAGAGTGTAAGGTATAGAGTGTAGGGTGTAGAGTGTAGGGTATAGAGTGTAGGGTATAGAGTGTAGGGTATAGAGTGTACGGTATAGAGTGTAGGGTATAGAGAGTATGGTATAGAGTGTAGGGTATAGAGTGTAGGGTATAGAGTGTAGGGTATAGAGTGTATGGTATAGATTGTAGGGTACAGAGTGTAGGGTATAGAGTGTATGTTATAGAGTGTAGGGTATAGAGTGTAGGGTATAGAGTTTAGAGTGTAGGGTATAGAGAGTAGGGTATAGAGTGTAAGGTATAGAGTGTAGGGTGTAGAGTGTAGGGTATAGAATGTAGGGCATAGGGTGTAGGGTATAGAGTGTAGGGTATGGAGTGTAGAGTGTAGGATATAGAGTGTAGGGTATAGAGTGTAGGGTATAGAGTGTAGAGTGTAGGGTATAGAGTGTAGAGTGTAGGGTATAGAGTGTAGGGTATAGAGTGTAGGGTAGAGAGTGTAGAGTGTAGGGTATAGAGTGTAGGGTATAGAGTGTAGAGTGTAGGGATTAAAGTGTAGGGTATAGAGTGTAGGGTGTAGAGTGTAGGGTATAGAGTGCAGAGTGTAGGGTATAGAGTGTATGGTATAGAGTGTAGGGTATAGAGTGTAGGGTGTAGAGTGTAGGGTATAGAGTGTTGGGCATAGAGTGTAGGGTATAGAGTGTAGGGTATAGAGTGTAGAGTGTAGGGTATAGAGTGTATGGTATAGAGTGTAGGGTATAGAGTGTAGGGTATAGAGTGTAGGGCAAAGAGTGTAGGGTATAGAGTGTAGGGTATAGAGTGTAGGGTATAGAGTGTAGGGTATATAGTGTAGAGTGTAGGGTATAGAGTGTAGGGTATAGAGTGTAGGGTATAGAGTGTAGGGTGTAGGGTATAGAGTGCAGGGTATAGAGTGTAGAGTGTAGGGTATAGAGTGTAGGGTATAGAGTGTAGGGTATAGAGTGTAGGGTATAGAGTGTAGAGTGTAGGGTATAGAGTGTAGGGTATAGAGTGTAGGGAGTAGAGTGTAGGGTATAGAGTGTAGGGTTCAGAGTGTAGGGCATAGAGTGTAGGGTATAGAGTGTATGGTATAGAGTGTAGGGTATAGAGTGTAGGGTATAGAGTGTAGGGTATAGAGTGTAGAGTGTAGGGTATAGAGTGTAGGGTATAGAGTGTAGGGTAGAGAGTGTAGAGTGTAGGGTATAGAGTGTAGGGTATAGAGTGTAGGGTATAGAGTGTAGGGTACAGAGTGTAGGGTGTAGAGTGTAGGGTATAGAGTGTAGGGTATAGAGTGTAGGGTATAGAGTGTAGGGAATAGAGTGTAGAGTGTAAGGTATAGAGTGTAGGGTATAGAGTGTACGGTATAGAGTGTAGGGTATAGAGTGTATGGTATAGAGTGTAGGGTATAATGTGTAGAGTGTAGGGTATAGAGTGTAGGGATTAGAGTGTAGGGTATAGAGTGTAGGGTGTAGAGTGTAGGGTATAGAGTGTAGAGTGTAGGGTATAGAGTGTATGATATAGAGTGTAGGGTATAGAGTGTAGGGTGTAGAGTGTAGGGTATAGAGTGTAGGGTATAGAGTGTAGGGTATAGAGTGTAGGGTATAGAGTGTAGGGAATAGAGTGTAGAGTGTAAGGTATAGAGTGTAGAGTGTAGGGTATAGAGTGTAGGGTATAGAGTGTAGAGTGTTGGGATTAGAGTGTAGGGTATAGAGTGTAGGGTGTAGAGTGTAGGGTATAGAGTGTAGAGTGTAGGGTATAGAGTATATGGTATAGAGTGTAGGGTATAGAGTGTAGGGTGTAGAGTATAGGGTATAGAGTGTAGGGTATAGAGTGTAGGGAATAGAGTGTAGAGTGTAAGGTATAGAGTGTAGAGTGTAGGGTATAGAGTGTAGGGTATAGACTGTAGGGTATAGAGTGTAGGGTATAGAGTTTAGGGTATAGATTGTAGAGTGTAGGCTATAGAGTGTAGGGCATAGAGTGTAGAGTGTAGGGTATAGAGTGTAGGGTATAGAGTGTAGGGTATAGAGTGTAGAGTGTAGGGTATAGTGTGTAGGGTATATAGTGTAGGGTATAGAGTGTATGGTATAGAGTGTAGGGTATAGAGTGTATGGTATAGAGTGTAGGGTATAGAGTGTAGGGTATAGAGTGTAGAGTGTAGGGTATAGAGTGTAAGGTATAGAGTGTAGGGTGTAGAGTGTAGGGTATAGAGTGTAGGGTATAGAGTGTAGGGTATAGAGTGTAGGGTACAGAGTGTATGGTATAGAGTGTAGGGTATAGAGTGTAGGGTATAGAGTGTATGTTATAGAGTGTAGGGTATAGAGTGTAGAGTGTAGGGTATAGAGTGTAGAGTGTAGAGTGTAGGGTATAGAGTGTAGAGTGTAGGGTATAGAGTGTAGAGTGTACGGTATAGAGTTTAGAGTGTAGGGTATAGAGTGTAGGGTATAGAGTGTAAGGTGTAGAGTGTAGGGTATAGAGTGTAGGGTATAGAGTGTAGGGTATAGAGTGTAGGGTATAGAGTGTAGAGTGTAGGGTATAGAGTTTAGAGTGTAGGGTATAGAGTGTAGGGTATAGAGTGTAGAGTGTAGGGTATAGAGTTTAGAGTGTAGGGTATAGAGTGTAGGGTATAGAGTGTAAGGTATAGAGTGTAGGGTGTAGAGTGTAGGGTATAGAGTGTAGGGTATAGAGTGTAGGGTATAGAGTGTACGGTATAGAGTGTAGGGTATAGAGAGTATGGTATAGAGTGTAGGGTATAGAGTGTAGGGTATAGAGTGTAGGGTATAGAGTGTATGGTATAGATTGTAGGGTACAGAGTGTAGGGTATAGAGTGTATGTTATAGAGTGTAGGGTATAGAGTGTAGGGTATAGAGTTTAGAGTGTAGGGTATAGAGAGTAGGGTATAGAGTGTAAGGTATAGAGTGTAGGGTGTAGAGTGTAGGGTATAGAATGTAGGGCATAGGGTGTAGGGTATAGAGTGTAGGGTATGGAGTGTAGAGTGTAGGATATAGAGTGTAGGGTATAGAGTGTAGGGTATAGAGTGTAGAGTGTAGGGTATAGAGTGTAGAGTGTAGGGTATAGAGTGTAGGGTATAGAGTGTAGGGTAGAGAGTGTAGAGTGTAGGGTATAGAGTGTAGGGTATAGAGTGTAGAGTGTAGGGATTAAAGTGTAGGGTATAGAGTGTAGGGTGTAGAGTGTAGGGTATAGAGTGCAGAGTGTAGGGTATAGAGTGTATGGTATAGAGTGTAGGGTATAGAGTGTAGGGTGTAGAGTGTAGGGTATAGAGTGTTGGGCATAGAGTGTAGGGTATAGAGTGTAGGGTATAGAGTGTAGAGTGTAGGGTATAGAGTGTATGGTATAGAGTGTAGGGTATAGAGTGTAGGGTATAGAGTGTAGGGCAAAGAGTGTAGGGTATAGAGTGTAGGGTATAGAGTGTAGGGTATAGAGTGTAGGGTATATAGTGTAGAGTGTAGGGTATAGAGTGTAGGGTATAGAGTGTAGGGTATAGAGTGTAGGGTATAGAGTGTAGGGTATAGAGTGCAGGGTATAGAGTGTAGAGTGTAGGGTATAGAGTGTAGGGTATAGAGTGTAGGGTATAGAGTGTAGGGTATAGAGTGTAGAGTGTAGGGTATAGAGTGTAGGGTATAGAGTGTAGGGAGTAGAGTGTAGGGTATAGAGTGTAGGGTTCAGAGTGTAGGGCATAGAGTGTAGGGTATAGAGTGTATGGTATAGAGTGTAGGGTATAGAGTGTAGGGTATAGAGTGTAGGGTATAGAGTGTAGGGTATAGAGTGTAGAGTGTAGGGTATAGAGTGTAGGGTATAGAGTGTAGGGTAGAGAGTGTAGAGTGTAGGGTATAGAGTGTAGGGTATAGAGTGTAGGGTATAGAGTGTAGGGTATAGAGTGTAGGGTGTAGAGTGTAGGGTATAGAGTGTAGGGTATAGAGTGTAGGGTATAGAGTGTAGGGAATAGAGTGTAGAGTGTAAGGTATAGAGTGTAGGGTATAGAGTGTACGGTATAGAGTGTAGGGTATAGAGTGTATGGTATAGAGTGTAGGGTATAGAGTGTAGAGTGTAGGGTATAGAGTGTAGGGATTAGAGTGTAGGGTATAGAGTGTAGGGTGTAGAGTGTAGGGTATAGAGTGTAGAGTGTAGGGTATAGAGTGTATGGTATAGAGTGTAGGGTATAGAGTGTAGGGTGTAGAGTGTAGGGTATAGAGTGTAGGGTATAGAGTGTAGGGTATAGAGTGTAGGGTATAGAGTGTAGGGAATAGAGTGTAGAGTGTAAGGTATAGAGTGTAGAGTGTAGGGTATAGAGTGTAGGGTATAGAGTGTAGAGTGTTGGGATTAGAGTGTAGGGTATAGAGTGTAGGGTGTAGAGTGTAGGGTATAGAGTGTAGAGTGTAGGGTATAGAGTATATGGTATAGAGTGTAGGGTATAGAGTGTAGGGTGTAGAGTATAGGGTATAGAGTGTAGGGTATAGAGTGTAGGGTATAGAGTGTAGGGAATAGAGTGTAGAGTGTAAGGTATAGAGTGTAGAGTGTAGGGTATAGAGTGTAGGGTATAGACTGTAGGGTATAGAGTGTAGGGTATAGAGTTTAGGGTATAGATTGTAGAGTGTAGGCTATAGAGTGTAGGGCATAGAGTGTAGAGTGTAGGGTATAGAGTGTAGGGTATAGAGTGTAGGGTATAGAGTGTAGAGTGTAGGGTATAGTGTGTAGGGTATATAGTGTAGGGTATAGAGTGTATGGTATAGAGTGTAGGGTATAGAGTGTATGGTATAGAGTGTAGGGTATAGAGTGTAGGGTATAGAGTGTAGAGTGTAGGGTATAGAGTGTAGAGTGTAGGGTATAGAGTGTAGGGTATAGAGTGTAGGGTAGAGAGTGTAGAGTGTAGGGTATAGAGTGTAGGGTATAGAGTGTAGGGTATAGAGTGTAGAGTTTAGGGATTAGAGTGTAGGGTATAGAGTGTAGGGTATAGAGTGTATAGTGTAGGGTATAGAGTGTATGGTATAGAGTGTAGGGTATAGAGTGTAGGGTGTAGAGTGTAGGGTATAGAGTGTAGGGTATAGAGTGTAGGGTATAGAGTGTAGGGAATAGAGTGTAGAGTGTAAGGTATAGAGTGTAGACTGTAGGGTATAGAGTGTAGGGTATAGAGTGTAGAGTGTTGGGATTAGAGTGTAGGGTATAGAGTGTAGGGTGTAGAGTGTAGGGTATAGAGTGTAGAGTGTAGGGTATAGAGTATATGGTATAGAGTGTAGGGTATAGAGTGTAGGGTGTAGAGTGTAGGGTATAGAGTGTAGGGTATAGAGTGTAGGGTATAGAGTGTAGTGCATAAAGTGTAGAGTGTAGGGTATAGAGTGTAGGGTATAGAGTGTAGGGTATAGAGTGTAGAGTGTAGGGTATGGAGTGTAGGGTATAGAGTGTAGGGTATACAGTGTAGGGTATAGAGTGTAGGGTATAGAGTGTAGGGTATAGAGTGTAGGGTATAGAGTGTAGGGTATAGAGTGTAAAGTGTAGGGTATAGAGTTTAGAGTGTAGGGTATAGAGTGTAGGGTATAGAGTGTAAGGTATAGAGTGTAGGGTGTAGAATGTAGGTTATAGAGTGTAGGGTATAGAGTGTAGGGTATAGATAGTACGGTATAGAGTGTAGGGTATAGAGTGTATGGTATAGAGTGTAGGGTATAGAGTGTAGGGTATAGAGTGTAGGGTATAGAGTGTATGGTATAGATTGTAGGGTATAGAGTGTAGGGTATAGAGTGTAGGGTATAGAGTGTAGAGTGTAGGGTATAGAGTGTAGAGTGTAGGGTATAGAGTGTATGGTATAGAGTGTAGGGTATAGAGTGTAGGGTGTAGAGTGTTGGGTATAGAGTGTAGGGTATAGAGTGTAGGGTATAGAGTGTAGGGTATAGAGTGTAGGGTATAGAGTGTAGGGAATAGAGTGTAGAGTGTAAGGTATAGAGTGTAGAGTGTAGGGTATAGAGTGTAGGGTATAGAGTGTAGAGTGTAGGAATTAGAGTGTAGGGTATAGAGTGTAGGGTATAGAGTGTACGGTATAGAGTGTAGGGTATAGAGTGTAGAGTGTAGGGTATAGAGTGTAGAGTGTAGGGTATAGAGTGTAGGGTATAGAGTGTAGGGTATAGAGTGTAGGGTAGAGTGTGTAGAGTGTAGGGTATAGAGTGTAGGGTATAGAGTGTAGGGTATAGAGTGTAGAGTGTAGGGATTAGAGTGTAGGGTATAGAGTGTAGGGTGTAGAGTGTAGGGTATAGAGTGTAGAGTTTAGGGAATAGAGTGTATGGTATAGAGTGTAGGGTATAGAGTGTAGGGTGTAGAGTGTAGGGTATAGAGTGTAGGGTATAGAGTGTAGGGTATAGAGTGTAGGGAATAGAGTGTAGAGTGTAAGGAATAGAGTGTAGAGTGTAGGGTATAGAGTGTAGGGTATAGAGTGTAGAGTGAAGGGATTAGAGTGTAGGGTATAGAGTGTAGGGTGTAGAGTGTAGGGTATAGAGTGTAGAGTGTAGGGTATAGAGTGTATGGTATAGAGTGTAGGGTATAGAGTGTAGGGTGTAGAGTGTAGGGTATAGAGTGTAGGGTATAGAGTGTAGGGTATAGAGTGTAGGGTATAGAGTGTAGTGTATAGAGTGTAGGGTATAGAGTGTAGGGAATAGAGTGTAGAGTGTAAGATATAGAGTGTAGGGTATAGAGTGTACGGTATAGAGTGTAGGGTATAGAGTGTATCCCTACACTCTACACTCTATACCCTACACTCTATACCCTACACTCTACACTCTATACCTTACACTCTACACTCTATTCCCTACACTCTATACCCTACACTCTATACCCTACACTCTATACCCTACACTCTACACTCTATACCCTACACTCTATACCCTACACTCTATACCCTGCACTCTATACCCTACACTCTATACCCTACACTCTACACTCTATACCTTACACTCTACACTCTATACCCTACACTCTACACTCTATACCCTACACTCTATACCCTACACTCTATACCCTACACTCTATACCCTACACTCTATACCCTACACTCTACAATCTATACCCTACACTCTATACCCTACACTCTACACTCTATACCCTACACTCTATACCCTACACTCTATGCCCTACACTCTATACCCTACACTCTATACCCTACACTCTATACCCTACACTCTACACTCTATACCCTACACTCTATACCATACACTCTACACTCTATTCCTTACACTCTACACTCTATTCCCTACACTCTATACCCTACACTCTATACCCTACACTCTACACCCTACACTCTATACCCTACACTCTATACCATACACTCTATACCCTACACTCTATACCCTACACTCTACACTCTCTACCCTACACTCTATACCCTACACTCTATACCCTACACTCTACACTCTATACCCTACACTCTATACCCTACACTCTATACCATACACTCTATACCCTGCACTCTATACCCTACACTCTATACCCTACACTCTATACCCTACACTCTATACCCTACACTCTATACCCTACACTCTACACTATATACCCTACACTCTATACCCTACACTCTATACCCTACACTCTATACCCTACACTCTTTGCCCTACACTCTAAACCCTACACTCTATACCCTACACTCTATACCATACACTCTATACCCTACACTCTACACTCTATACCCTACACTCTATACCCTACACTCTATGCCCAACACTCTATACCCTACACTCTACACCCTACACTCTATACCCTACACTCTATACCATACACTCTATACCCTACACTCTGCACTCTATACCCTACACTCTACACCCTACACTCTATACCCTACACTTTAATCCCTACACTCTACACTCTATACCCTACACTCTATACCCTACACTCTACACTCTCTACCCTACACTCTATACCCTACACTCTATACCCTACACTCTACACTCTATACCCTACACTCTACACTCTATACCCTACACTCTATACCCTACACTCTATATCCTACACTCTACACTCCATACCCTACACTCTATACCCTACACCCTATGCCCTACATTCTATACCCTACACTCTACACCCTACACTCTATACCTTACACTCTATACCCTACTCTCTATACCCTACACTCTAAACTCTATACCCTACACTCTATACCCTACACTCTATAACATACACTCTATACCCTACACTCTGTACCCTACAATCTATACCATACACTCTATACCCTACACTCTATACCCTACACTCTATACCCTACACTCTATACCATACTCTCTATACCCTACACTCTATACCGTACACTCTATACCCTACACTCTATACCCTACACTCTATACCCTACACTCTACACCCTACACTCTATACCTTACACTCTATACCCTACACTCTATACCCTACACTCTAAACTCTATACCCTACACTCTACACTCTATACCCTACACTCTATACCCTACACTCTAAACTCTATACCCTACACTCTACACTCTATACCCTACACTCTATACCCTACACTCTATACCCTACACTCTATACCCTACACTCTACACCTTACACTCTATACCCTACACTCTATACCCTACACTCTAAACTCTATACCGTACACTCTACACTCTATACCCTACACTCTACACTCTATACCCTACACTCTACACTCTACACTCTATACCCTACACTCTACACTCTATACCCTACACTCTATAACATACACTCTATACCCTACACTCTATACCCTACACTCTATACCATACACTCTGTACCCTACACTCTATACCCTACACTCTATACCCTACACTCTATACCCTACACTCTACACCCTACACTCTATACCTTACACTCTATACCCTACACTCTACACTCTATACCCTACACTCTATACCCTACACTCTATACCATACACTCTATACCCTACACTCTATACCATACACTCTATACCCTACACTATATACCCTACACACTATACCCTACACTCTACACTCTATACCCTACACTCTATACCCTACACTCTATACCCTACACTCTATACCCTACACTCTACACTCTATGCCCTACACTCTATAGCCTACACTCTACAATCTATACCCTAAACTCTATACCCTACACTCTATACCCTACAGTCTATACCCTACACTCTATACCCTACACTCTACACTCTATACCTTACACTCTACACTCTATTCCCTACACTCTCTACCCTACACTCTATACCCTACACTCTATACCCTATACTCTACACCCTACACTCTATACCCTACACTCTATACCATATACTCTATACCCTACACTCTACACTCTATACCCTACACTCTACACCCTACACTCTATACCCTACACTCTAATCCCAACACTCTACACTCTATACCCTACACTCTACACTCTATACCTTACACTCTACACTCTATTCCCTACACTCTATACCCTACACTCTATACCCTACACTCTATACCCTACACTCTATACCCTACACTCTACACCCTACACTCTATACCCTACACTCTATATCATACACTCTATACCCTACACTCTACACTCTATACCCTACACTCTACACCCTACACTCTATACCCTACACTCTAATCCCTACACTCTATACCCTACACTCTACACTTTATACCCTACACTCTATACCATACACTCTATACCCTACACTCTATACCGTACACTCTATACCCTACACTCTATACCTTACACTCTACACTCTATTCCCTACACTCTATACCCTACACTCTATACCCTACACTCTATACCCTACACTCTACACCCTACACTCTATACCCTACACTCTATACCCTACACTCTATACCCTACACTCTATACCCTACACTCTACACTCTCTACCCTACACTCTATACCCTACACTCTATACCCTACACTCTACACTCTATACCCTACACTCTATACCCTACACTCTATACCCTACACTCTATACCCTACACTCTATACCATACACTCTATACCCTACACTCTATGCCCTACACTCTGAACCCTACACTCTATACCCTACACTCTACTCCCTACACTCTATACCCTACACTCTATACCCTACACTCTACACTCTATACCCTACACTCTATACCCTACACTCTATACCCTACACTCTATACCCTACACTCTACACTCTATACCCTGCACTCTATACCCTACACTCTATACCCTACACTCTATACCCTACACTCTATACCCTACACTCTATACCCTACACTCTACACTATATACCCTACACTCTATACCCTACACTCTATACCCTACACTCTATACCCTACACTCTTTGCCCTACACTCTATACCCTACACTCTATACCCTACACTCTATACCATACACTCTATACCCTACACTCTACACTCTATACCCTACACTCTATACCCTACACTCTATGCCCAACACTCTATACCCTACACTCTACACCCTACACTCTATACCCTACACTCTATACCATACACTCTATACCCTACACTCTGCACTCTATACCCTACACTCTACACCCTACACTCTATACCCTACACTTTAATCCCTACACTCTACACTCTATACCCTACACTCTATACCCTACACTCTACACTCTCTACCCTACACTCTATACCCTACACTCTATACCCTACACTCTATACCCTACACTCTACACTCTATACCCTACACTCTATACCCTACACTCTATATCCTACACTCTACACTCCATACCCTACACTCTATACCCTACACCCTATGCCCTACATTCTATACCCTACACTCTACACCCTACACTCTATACCTTACACTCTATACCCTACTCTCTATACCCTACACTCTAAACTCTATACCCTACACTCTATACCCTACACTCTATAACATACACTCTATACCCTACACTCTGTACCCTACAATCTATACCATACACTCTATACCCTACACTCTATACCCTACACTCTATACCCTACACTCTATACCATACTCTCTATACCCTACACTCTATACCGTACACTCTATACCCTACACTCTATACCCTACACTCTATACCCTACACTCTACACCCTAAACTCTATACCTTACACTCTATACCCTACACTCTATACCCTACACTCTAAACTCTATACCCTACACTCTACACTCTATACCCTACACTCTATACCCTACACTCTATACCCTACACTCTATACCCTACACTCTACACCTTACACTCTATACCCTACACTCTATACCCTACACTCTAAACTCTATACCGTACACTCTACACTCTATACCCTACACTCTACACTCTATTCCCTACACTCTACACTCTACACTCTATACCCTACACTCTACACTCTATACCCTACACTCTATAACATACACTCTATACCCTACACTCTATACCCTACACTCTATACCATACACTCTGTACCCTACACTCTATACCCTACACTCTATACCCTACACTCTATACCCTACACTCTACACCCTACACTCTATACCTTACACTCTATACCCTACACTCTATACCCTACACTCTAAACTCTATACCCTGCACTCTACACTCTATACCCTACACTCTATACCCTACACTCTATACCCTACACTCTATACCCTACACTCTATACCCTACACTCTACACTCTATACCCTACACTCTATACCCTACACTCTATACCCTACACTCTATACCCTACACTCTATACCCTACACTCTACACTATATACCCTACACTCTATACCCTACACTCTATACCCTACACTCTATACCATACTCTCTATACCCTACACTCTATACCGTACACTCTATACCCTACACTCTATACCCTACACTCTATACCCTACACTCTACACCCTACACTCTATACCTTACACTCTATACCCTACACTCTATACCCTACACTCTAAACTCTATACCCTTCACTCTACACTCTATACCCTACACTCTATACCCTACACTCTATACCCTACACTCTATACCCTACACTCTACACCTTACACTCTATACCCTACACTCTATACCCTACACTCTAAACTCTATACCGTACACTCTACACTCTATACCCTACACTCTACACTCTATACCCTACACTCTACACTCTACACTCTATACCCTACACTCTACACTCTATACCCTACACTCTATAACATACACTCTATACCCTACACTCTATACCCTACACTCTATACCATACACTCTGTACCCTACACTCTATACCCTACACTCTATACCCTACACTCTATACCCTACACTCTACACCCTACACTCTATACCTTACACTCTATACCCTACACTCTATACCCTACACTCTAAACTCTATACCCTGCACTCTACACTCTATACCCTACACTCTATACCCTACACTCTATACCCTACACTCTATACCCTACACTCTATACCCTACACTCTACACTCTATACCCTACACTCTATACCATACACTCCATACCCTACACTCTATACCGTACACTCTATACCCTACACTCTATACCCTACAATCTATACCCTACACTCTACACCCTACACTCTATACCTTACACTCTATACCCTACACTCTATACCCTACACTCTAAACTCTATACCCTACACTCTACACTCTATACCCTACACTCTATTACATACACTCTATACCCTACACTCTATACCCTACACTCTACACTCTATACCCTACACTCTATACCATACACTCTACACCATACACTCTATAGCATACACTCTATACCCTACACTCTACACTATATACCCTACACTCTATACCCTACACTCTACACCCTGCACTCTATACCCTACACACTATACCCTACACTCTACACTCTATACCCTACACTCTATACCCTACACTCTATACCCTACACTCTATACCCTACACTCTATAGCCTACAATCTATACCCTACACTCTATACCCTACAGTCTATACCCTACACTATATACCCTACACTCTACACTCTATACCTTACACTCTACACTCTATTCCCTACACTCTATACCCTACACTCTATACCCTACACTCTATACCCTACACTCTATACCCTACACTCTACACCCTACACTCTATACCCTACACTCTATACCCTACACTCTACACCCTACACTCTACACCCTACACTCTATACCCTACACTCTAATCCCTACACTCTACACTCTATACCCCACACTCTATACCCTATACTCTACACTCTATACCTTACACTCTACACTCTATTCCCTACACTCTATACCCTACACTCTATACCCTACACTCTATACCCTACACTCTACACCCTACACTCTATACCCTACACTCTATACCATACACTCTATACCCTACACTCTACACTCTATACCCTACACTCTACACACTACACTCTATACTCTACACTCTAATCCCTACACTCTACACTCTATACCCTACACTCTATACCCTACACTCTATACCCTACACTCTACACTCTCTACCCTACACTCTATACCCTACACTCTATAACATACACTCTATACCCTACACTCTACACCCTACACTCTATACCATACACTCTACACTCTATACCCTACACTCTATACCATACACTCTACACCATGCACTCTATAGCATACACTCTATACCCTACACTCTACACTCTATACCCTACACTCTATACCCTACACTCTACACCCTGCACTCTATACCCTACACACTATACCCTACACTCTACACTCTATACCCTACACTCTATACCCTACACTCTATACCCTACAATCTATACCCTACACTCTACACTCTATAACCTACACTCTATAGCCTACACTCTACAATCTATACCCTACACTCTATACCCTACACTCTATACCCTACAGGCTATACCCTACACTCTATACCCTACACTCTACACTCTATACCTTACACTCCACACTCTATTCCCTACACTCTATACCCTACACTCTATACCCTACACTCTATACCCTACACTCTATACCCTACACTCTACACCCTACACTCTATACCCTACACTCTATACCATACACTCTATACCCTACACTCTACACTCTGTACCCTACACTCTACACCCTACACTCTATACCCTACATTCTAATCCCTACACTCTACACTCTATACCCTACACTCTATACCCTACACTCTACACTCTATACCTTACACTCTACACTCTATTCCCTACACTCTATTCCCTACACTCTATACCCTACACTCTATACCCTACACTCTACACCCTACACTCTATACCCTACACTCTATACCATACACTCTATACCCTACACTCTACACTCTATACCCTACACTCCACACCCTACACTCTATACCCTACACTCTAATCCCTACACTCTACACTCTATACCCTACACTCTATACCCTACACTCTACACTCTCTACCCTACACTCTATACCCTACACTCTGTACCCTACACTCTATACCCTACACTCTACACTCTATACCCTACACTGTATACCCTACACTCTATACCCTACACTCTATACCCTACAATCTACACTCTATGCCCTACACTCTACACTCTATACCCTACACTCTACACTCTATACCCTACACTCTACACTCTATACCCTACACTGTATACCCTACACTCTATACCCTACACTCTATACCCTACACTCTATACCCTACACTCTACACTCTATACCCTACACTCTACACTCTATACCCTACACTCTATACCGTACACTCTATACCCTACACTCTATACCCTACACTCTAATCCCTACACTCTACACTCTATACCCTACACTCTATACCCTACACTCTACACTCTATACCTTACACTCTACACTCTATTCCCTACACTCTATACCCTACACTCTATACCCTACACTCTATACCCTACACTCTATACCCAACACTCTACACCCTACACTCTATACCCTACACTCTATACCATACACTCTATACCCTACACTCTACACTCTATACCCTACACTCTACACTCTATACCCTACACTCTATACCCTACACTCTATACCCTACAATCTATACCATACACTCTATACCCTACACTCTATACCCTACACTCTATACCCTACACTCTATACCCTACACTCTATACCATACACTCTATACCCTACACTCTATACCGTACTATCTATACCCTACACTCTATACCCTACACTCTATACCCTACATTCTACACCCTACACTCTATACCTTACACTCTATACCCTACACTCTATACCCTACACTCTAAACTCTATACCCTACACTTTACACTCTATACCCTACACTCTATACCCTACACTCTATACCCTACACTCTATACCCTACACTGTATACCCTACACTCTATACCCTACACTCTATACCCTACACTCTACACTCTATACCCTACACTCTATACCCTACACTCTATACCCTACACTCTACACTTTATGCACTACACTCTATACCCTACACTCTATACCCTACACTCTATACCCTACACTCTACACCCTACACTCTATACCCTACACTCTATACCATATACTCTATACCCTACACTCTACACTCTATACCCTACACTCTACACCCTACACTCTATACCCTACACTCTAATCCCAACACTCTACACTCTATACCCTACACTCTATACCCTACAGTCTACACTCTATACCTTACACTCTACACTCTATTCCCTACACTCTATACCCTACACTCTATACCCTACACTCTATACCCTACACTCTATACCCTACACTCTATACCCTACACTCTATACCATACACTCTATACCCTACACTATACACTCTATACCCTACACTCTATACCCTACACTCTAATCCCTAAACTCTACACTCTATACCCTACACTCTATACCCTACACTCTATACCCTACACTCTACACTCTCTACCCTACACTCTATACCCTACACTCTATACCCTACACTCTACACTCTATACCCTACACTCTACACTCTATACCCTACACTCTATACCCTACACTCTATACCCTACACTCTATACCCTACACTCTATACCATACACTCTATACCCTACACTATATACCCTACACACTATACCCTACACTCTACACTCTATACCCTACACTCTATACCCTACACTCTATACCCTACACTCTACACTCTATGCCCTACACTCTATAGCCTACACTCTACAATCTATACCCTAAACTCTATACCCTACACTCTATACCCTACAGTCTATACCCTACACTCTATACCCTACACTCTACACTCTATACCTTACACTCTACACTCTATTCCCTACACTCTATACCCTACACTCTATACCCTACACTCTATACCCTATACTCTACACCCTACACTCTATACCCTACACTCTATACCATATACTCTATACCCTACACTCTACACTCTATACCCTACACTCTACACCCTACACTCTATACCCTACACTCTAATCCCAACACTCTACACTCTATACCCTACACTCTATACCCTACACTCTACACTCTATACCTTACACTCTACACTCTATTCCCTACACTCTATACCCTACACTCTATACCCTACACTCTATACCCTACACTCTATACCCTACACTCTACACCCTACACTCTATACCCTACACTCTATACCATACACTCTATACCCTACACTCTACACTCTATACCCTACACTCTACACCCTACACTCTATACCCTACACTCTAATCCCTACACTCTATACCCTACACTCTACACTCTATACCCTACACTCTATACCATACACTCTACACTCTATTCCCTACACTCTATACCCTACACTCTATACCCTACACTCTATACCCTACACTCTACACCCTACACTCTATACCCTACACTCTATACCCTACACTCTATACCCTACACTCTATACCCTACACTCTACACTCTCTACCCTACACTCTATACCCTACACTCTATACCGTACACTCTATACCCTACACTCTATACCTTACACTCTACACTCTATTCCCTACACTCTATACCCTACACTCTATACCCTACACTCTATACCCTACACTCTACACCCTACACTCTATACCCTACACTCTATACCCTACACTCTATACCCTACACTCTATACCCTACACTCTACACTCTCTACCCTACACTCTATACCCTACACTCTATACCCTACACTCTACACTCTATACCCTACACTCTATACCCTACACTCTATACCCTACACTCTATACCCTACACTCTATACCATACACTCTATACCCTACACTCTATGCCCTACACTCTGAACCCTACACTCTATACCCTACACTCTACTCCCTACACTCTATACCCTACACTCTATACCCTACACTCTACACTCTATACCCTACACTCTATACCCTACACTCTATACCCTACACTCTATACCCTACACTCTACACTCTATACCCTGCACTCTATACCCTACACTCTATACCCTACACTCTATACCCTACACTCTATACCCTACACTCTATACCCTACACTCTACACTATATACCCTACACTCTATACCCTACACTCTATACCCTACACTCTATACCCTACACTCTTTGCCCTACACTCTATACCCTACACTCTATACCCTACACTCTATACCATACACTCTATACCCTACACTCTACACTCTATACCCTACACTCTATACCCTACACTCTATGCCCAACACTCTATACCCTACACTCTACACCCTACACTCTATACCCTACACTCTATACCATACACTCTATACCCTACACTCTGCACTCTATACCCTACACTCTACACCCTACACTCTATACCCTACACTTTAATCCCTACACTCTACACTCTATACCCTACACTCTATACCCTACACTCTACACTCTCTACCCTACACTCTATACCCTACACTCTATACCCTACACTCTACACTCTATACCCTACACTCTACACTCTATACCCTACACTCTATACCCTACACTCTATATCCTACACTCTACACTCCATACCCTACACTCTATACCCTACACCCTATGCCCTACATTCTATACCCTACACTCTACACCCTACACTCTATACCTTACACTCTTTACCCTACTCTCTATACCCTACACTCTAAACTCTATACCCTACACTCTATACCCTACACTCTATAACATACACTCTATACCCTACACTCTGTACCCTACAATCTATACCATACACTCTATACCCTACACTCTATACCCTACACTCTATACCCTACACTCTATACCATACTCTCTATACCCTACACTCTATACCGTACACTCTATACCCTACACTCTATACCCTACACTCTATACCCTACACTCTACACCCTACACTCTATACCTTACACTCTATACCCTACACTCTATACCCTACACTCTAAACTCTATACCCTACACTCTACACTCTATACCCTACACTCTATACCCTACACTCTATACCCTACACTCTATACCCTACACTCTACACCTTACACTCTATACCCTACACTCTATACCCTACACTCTAAACTCTATACCGTACACTCTACACTCTATACCCTACACTCTACACTCTATACCCTACACTCTACACTCTACACTCTATACCCTACACTCTACACTCTATACCCTACACTCTATAACATACACTCTATACCCTACACTCTATACCCTACACTCTATACCATACACTCTGTACCCTACACTCTATACCCTACACTCTATACCCTACACTCTATACCCTACACTCTACACCCTACACTCTATACCTTACACTCTATACCCTACACTCTATACCCTACACTCTAAACTCTATACCCTGCACTCTACACTCTATACCCTACACTCTATACCCTACACTCTATACCCTACACTCTATACCCTACACTCTATACCCTACACTCTACACTCTATACCCTACACTCTATACCATACACTCCATACCCTACACTCTATACCGTACACTCTATACCCTACACTCTATACCCTACAATCTATACCCTACACTCTACACCCTACACTCTATACCTTACACTCTATACCCTACACTCTATACCCTACACTCTAAACTCTATACCCTACACTCTACACTCTATACCCTACACTCTATTACATACACTCTATACCCTACACTCTATACCCTACACTCTATACCCTACACTCTATACTCTCTACCCTACACTCTATACCATACACTCTACACCATACACTCTATAGCATACACTCTATACCCTACACTCTACACTATATACCCTACACTCTATACCCTACACTCTACACCCTGCACTCTATACCCTACACACTATACCCTACACTCTACACTCTATACCCTACACTCTATACCCTACACTCTATACCCTACACTCTATACCCTACACTCTATAGCCTACAATCTATACCCTACACTCTATACCCTACAGTCTATACCCTACACTATATACCCTACACTCTACACTCTATACCTTACACTCTACACTCTATTCCCTACACTCTATACCCTACACTCTATACCCTACACTCTATACCCTACACTCTATACCCTACACTCTACACCCTACACTCTATACCCTACACTCTATACCCTACACTCTATACCCTACACTCTACACCCTACACTCTACACCCTACACTCTATACCCTACACTCTAATCCCTACACTCTACACTCTATACCCTACACTCTATACCCTATACTCTACACTCTATACCTTACACTCTACACTCTATTCCCTACACTCTATACCCTACACTCTATACCCTACACTCTATACCCTACACTCTACACCCTACACTCTATACCCTACACTCTATACCATACACTCTATACCCTACACTCTACACTCTATACCCTACACTCTACACACTACACTCTATACTCTACACTCTAATCCCTACACTCTACACTCTATACCCTACACTCTATACCCTACACTCTATACCCTACACTCTACACTCTCTACCCTACACTCTATACCCTACACTCTATAACATACACTCTATACCCTACACTCTACACCCTACACTCTATACCATACACTCTACACTCTATACCCTACACTCTATACCATACACTCTACACCATGCACTCTATAGCATACACTCTATACCCTACACTCTACACTCTATACCCTACACTCTATACCCTACACTCTACACCCTGCACTCTATACCCTACACACTATACCCTACACTCTACACTCTATACCCTACACTCTATACCCTACACTCTATACCCTACAATCTATACCCTACACTCTACACTCTATAACCTACACTCTATAGCCTACACTCTACAATCTATACCCTACACTCTATACCCTACACTCTATACCCTACAGGCTATACCCTACACTCTATACCCTACACTCTACACTCTATACCTTACACTCCACACTCTATTCCCTACACTCTATACCCTACACTCTATACCCTACACTCTATACCCTACACTCTATACCCTACACTCTACACCCTACACTCTATACCCTACACTCTATACCATACACTCTATACCCTACACTCTACACTCTATACCCTACACTCCACACCCTACACTCTATACCCTACACTCTAATCCCTACACTCTACACTCTATACCCTACACTCTATACCCTACACTCTACACTCTCTACCCTACACTCTATACCCTACACTCTGTACCCTACACTCTATACCCTACACTCTACACTCTATACCCTACACTCTACACTCTATACCCTACACTGTATACCCTACACTCTATACCCTACACTCTATACCCTACAATCTACACTCTATGCCCTACACTCTACACTCTATACCCTACACTCTACACTCTATACCCTACACTCTACACTCTATACCCTACACTGTATACCCTACACTCTATACCCTACACTCTATACCCTACACTCTATACCCTACACTCTACACTCTATACCCTACACTCTACACTCTATACCCTACACTCTATACCGTACACTCTATACCCTACACTCTATACCCTACACTCTAATCCCTACACTCTACACTCTATACCCTACACTCTATACCCTACACTCTACACTCTATACCTTACACTCTACACTCTATTCCCTACACTCTATACCCTACACTCTATACCCTACACTCTATACCCTACACTCTATACCCAACACTCTACACCCTACACTCTATACCCTACACTCTATACCATACACTCTATACCCTACACTCTACACTCTATACCCTACACTCTACACTCTATACCCTACACTCTATACCCTACACTCTATACCCTACAATCTATACCATACACTCTATACCCTACACTCTATACCCTACACTCTATACCCTACACTCTATACCCTACACTCTATACCATACACTCTATACCCTACACTCTATACCGTACTATCTATACCCTACACTCTATACCCTACACTCTATACCCTACATTCTACACCCTACACTCTATACCTTACACTCTATACCCTACACTCTATACCCTACACTCTAAACTCTATACCCTACACTTTACACTCTATACCCTACACTCTATACCCTACACTCTATACCCTACACTCTATACCCTACACTCTATACCCTACACTGTATACCCTACACTCTATACCCTACACTCTATACCCTACACTCTACACTCTATACCCTACACTCTATACCCTACACTCTATACCCTACACTCTACACTTTATGCACTACACTCTATACCCTACACTCTATACCCTACACTCTATACCCTACACTCTACACCCTACACTCTATACCCTACACTCTATACCATATACTCTATACCCTACACTCTACACTCTATACCCTACACTCTACACCCTACACTCTATACCCTACACTCTAATCCCAACACTCTACACTCTATACCCTACACTCTATACCCTACAGTCTACACTCTATACCTTACACTCTACACTCTATTCCCTACACTCTATACCCTACACTCTATACCCTACACTCTATACCCTACACTCTATACCCTACACTCTATACCCTACACTCTATACCATACACTCTATACCCTACACTATACACTCTATACCCTACACTCTATACCCTACACTCTAATCCCTAAACTCTACACTCTATACCCTACACTCTATACCCTGCACTCTATACCCTACACTCTACACTCTCTACCCTACACTCTATACCCTACACTCTATACCCTACACTCTACACTCTATACCCTACACTCTACACTCTATACCCTACACTCTATACCCTACACTCTATACCCTACACTCTATACCCTACACTCTATGCCATATACTCTATACCCTACACTATATACCCTACACACTATACCCTACACTCTACACTCTATACCCTACACTCTATACCCTACACTCTATACCCTACACTCTACACTCTATGCCCTACACTCTATAGCCTACACTCTACAATCTATACCCTAAACTCTATACCCTACACTCTATACCCTACAGTCTATACCCTACACTCTATACCCTACACTCTACACTCTATACCTTACACTCTACACTCTATTCCCTACACTCTATACCCTACACTCTATACCCTACACTCTATACCCTATACTCTACACCCTACACTTTATACCCTACACTCTATACCATATACTCTATACCCTACACTCTACACTCTATACCCTACACTCTACACCCTACACTCTATACCCTACACTCTAATCCCAACACTCTACACTCTATACCCTACACTCTATACCCTACACTCTACACTCTATACCTTACACTCTACACTCTATTCCCTACACTCTATACCCTACACTCTATACCCTACACTCTATACCCTACACTCTATACCCTACACTCTACACCCTACACTCTATACCCTACACTCTATACCATACACTCTATACCCTACACTATACACTCTATACCCTACACTCTATACCCTACACTCTAATCCCTAAACTCTACACTCTATACCCTACACTCTATACCCTACACTCTATACCCTACACTCTACACTCTCTACCCTACACTCTATACCCTACACTCTATACCCTACACTCTACACTCTATACCCTACACTCTACACTCTATACCCTACACTCTATACCCTACACTCTATACCCTACACTCTATACCATACACTCTATACCCTACACTATATACCCTACACACTATACCCTACACTCTACACTCTATACCCTACACTCTATACCCTACACTCTATACCCTACACTCTACACTCTATGCCCTACACTCTATAGCCTACACTCTACAATCTATACCCTAAACTCTATACCCTACACTCTATACCCTACAGTCTATACCCTACACTCTATACCCTACACTCTACACTCTATACCTTACACTCTACACTCTATTCCCTACACTCTATACCCTACACTCTATACCCTACACTCTATACCCTATACTCTACACCCTACACTCTATACCCTACACTCTAATCCCAACACTCTACACTCTATACCCTACACTCTATACCCTACACTCTACACTCTATACCTTACACTCTACACTCTATTCCCTACACTCTATACCCTACACTCTATACCCTACACTCTATACCCTACACTCTATACCCTACACTCTACACCCTACACTCTATACCCTACACTCTATACCCTACACTCTACACTCTATACCTTACACTCTACACTCTATTCCCTACACTCTATACCCTACACTCTATACCCTACACTCTATACCCTACACTCTATACCCTACACTCTACACCCTACACTCTATACCCTACACTCTATACCATACACTCTATACCCTACACTATACACTCTATACCCTACACTCTATACCCTACACTCTAATCCCTAAACTCTACACTCTATACCCTACACTCTATACCCTACACTCTATACCCTACACTCTACACTCTCTACCCTACACTCTATACCCTACACTCTATACCCTACACTCTACACTCTATACCCTACACTCTACACTCTATACCCTACACTCTATACCCTACACTCTATACCCTACACTCTATACCATACACTCTATACCCTACACTATATACCCTACACACTATACCCTACACTCTACACTCTATACCCTACACTCTATACCCTACACTCTATACCCTACACTCTACACTCTATGCCCTACACTCTATAGCCTACACTCTACAATCTATACCCTAAACTCTATACCCTACACTCTATACCCTACAGTCTATACCCTACACTCTATACCCTACACTCTACACTCTATACCTTACACTCTACACTCTATTCCCTACACTCTATACCCTACACTCTATACCCTACACTCTATACCCTATACTCTACACCCTACACTCTATACCCTACACTCTATACCATATACTCTATACCCTACACTCTACACTCTATACCCTACACTCTACACCCTACACTCTATACCCTACACTCTAATCCCAACACTCTACACTCTATACCCTACACTCTATACCCTACACTCTACACTCTATACCTTACACTCTACACTCTATTCCCTGCACTCTATACCCTACACTCTATACCCTACACTCTATACCCTACACTCTATACCCTACACTCTACACCCTACACTCTATACCCTACACTCTATACCATACACTCTATACCCTACACTCTACACTCTATACCCTACACTCTACACCCTACACTCTATACCCTACACTCTAATCCCTACACTCTATACCCTACACTCTACACTCTATACCCTACACTCTATACCATACACTCTATACCCTACACTCTATACCGTACACTCTATACCCTACACTCTATACCTTACACTCTACACTCTATTCCCTACACTCTATACCCTACACTCTATACCCTACACTCTATACCCTACACTCTACACCCTACACTCTATACCCTACACTCTATACCCTACACTCTATACCCTACACTCTATACCCTACACTCTACACTCTCTACCCTACACTCTATACCCTACACTCTATACCCTACACTCTACACTCTATACCCTACACTCTATACCCTACACTCTATACCCTACACTCTATACCCTACACTCTATACCATACACTCTATACCCTACACTCTATGCCCTACACTCTGAACCCTACACTCTATACCCTACACTCTACTCCCTACACTCTATACCCTACACTCTATACCCTACACTCTACACTCTATACCCTACACTCTATACCCTACACTCTATACCCTACACTCTATACCCTACACTCTACACTCTATACCCTGCACTCTATACCCTACACTCTATACCCTACACTCTATACCCTACACTCTATACCCTACACTCTACACTATATACCCTACACTCTATATCCTACACTCTATACCCTACACTCTATACCCTACACTCTATACCCTACACTCTTTGCCCTACACTCTATACCCTACATTCTATACCCTACACTCTATACCATACACTCTATACCCTACACTCTACACTCTATATCCTACACTCTATACCCTACACTCTATGCCCAACACTCTATACCCTACACTCTACACCCTACACTCTATACCCTACACTCTATACCATACACTCTATACCCTACACTCTGCACTCTATACCCTACACTCTACACCCTACACTCTATACCCTACACTTTAATCCCTACACTCTACACTCTATACCCTACACTCTATACCCTACACTCTACACTCTCTACCCTACACTCTATACCCTACACTCTATACCCTACACTCTACACTCTATACCCTACACTCTACACTCTATACCCTACACTCTATACCCTACACTCTATATCCTACACTCTACACTCCATACCCTACACTCTATACCCTACACCCTATGCCCTACATTCTATACCCTACACTCTACACCCTACACTCTATACCTTACACTCTATACCCTACTCTCTATACCCTACACTCTAAACTCTATACCCTACACTCTATACCCTACACTCTATAACATACACTCTATACCCTACACTCTGTACCCTACAATCTATACCATACACTCTATACCCTACACTCTATACCCTACACTCTATACCCTACACTCTATACCATACTCTCTATACCCTACACTCTATACCGTACACTCTATACCCTACACTCTATACCCTACACTCTATACCCTACACTCTACACCCTACACTCTATACCTTACACTCTATACCCTACACTCTATACCCTACACTCTAAACTCTATACCCTACACTCTACACTCTATACCCTACACTC
The DNA here is from genome assembly GCF_032444005.1 of Ranitomeya imitator. NCBI lineage: Eukaryota > Metazoa > Chordata > Amphibia > Anura > Dendrobatidae > Ranitomeya > Ranitomeya imitator. The sequence continues at coordinate 102,314 of NW_027194416.1, read as the reverse complement.
TATACCCTACACTCTATACCCTACACTCTATACCCTACACTCTACACCTTACACTCTATACCCTACACTCTATACCCTACACTCTAAACTCTATACCGTACACTCTACACTCTATACCCTACACTCTACACTCTATACCCTACACTCTACACTCTATACCCTACACTCTACACTCTATACCCTACACTCTATAACATACACTCTATACCCTACACTCTATACCCTACACTCTATACCATACACTCTATACCCTACACTCTATACCCTACACTCTATACCATACACTCTGTACCCTACACTCTATACCCTACACTCTATACCCTACACTCTATACCCTACACTCTACACCCTACACTCTATACCTTACACTCTATACCCTACACTCTATACCCTACACTCTAAACTCTATACCCTGCACTCTACACTCTATACCCTACACTCTATACCCTACACTCTATACCCTACACTCTATACCCTACACTCTATACCCTACACTCTACACTCTATACCCTACACTCTATACCATACACTCCATACCCTACACTCTATACCGTACACTCTATACCCTACACTCTATACCCTACAATCTATACCCTACACTCTACACCCTACACTCTATACCTTACACTCTATACCCTACACTCTATACCCTACACTCTAAACTCTATACCCTACACTCTACACTCTATACCCTACACTCTATAACATACACTCTATACCCTACACTCTATACCCTACACTCTATACCCTACACTCTACACTCTATACCCTACACTATATACCATACACTCTACACCATACACTCTATAGCATACACTCTATACCCTACACTCTACACTATATACCCTACACTCTATACCCTACACTCTACACCCTGCACTCTATACCCTACACACTATACCCTACACTCTACACTCTATACCCTACACTCTATACCCTACACTCTATACCCTACACTCTATACCCTACACTCTATAGCCTACAATCTATACCCTACACTCTATACCCTACAGTCTATACCCTACACTATATACCCTACACTCTACACTCTATACCTTACACTCTACACTCTATTCCCTACACTCTATACCCTACACTCTATACCCTACACTCTATACCCTACACTCTATACCCTACACTCTACACCCTACACTCTATACCCTACACTCTATACCATACACTCTATACCCTACACTCTACACCCTACACTCTACACCCTACACTCTATACCCTACACTCTAATCCCTACACTCTACACTCTATACCCTACACTCTATACCCTATACTCTACACTCTATACCTTACACTCTACACTCTATTCCCTACACTCTATACCCTACACTCTATACCCTACACTCTATACCCTACACTCTACAACCTACACTCTATACCCTACACTCTATACCATACACTCTATACCCTACACTCTACACTCTATACCCTACACTCTACACACTACACTCTATACTCTACACTCTAATCCCTACACTCTACACTCTATACCCTACACTCTATACCCTACACTCTATACCCTACACTCTACACTCTCTACCCTACACTCTATACCCTACACTCTATAACATACACTCTATACCCTACACTCTACACCCTACACTCTATACCATACACTCTACACTCTATACCCTACACTCTATACCATACACTCTACACCATGCACTCTATAGCATACACTCTATACCCTACACTCTACACTCTATACCCTACACTCTATACCCTACACTCTACACCCTGCACTTTATACCCTACACACTATACCCTACACTCTACACTCTATACCCTACACTCTATACCCTACACTCTATACCCTACACTCTATACCCTACACTCTACACTCTATAACCTACACTCTATAGCCTACACTCTACAATCTATACCCTACACTCTATACCCTACACTCTATACCCTACAGGCTATACCCTACACTCTATACCCTACACTCTACACTCTATACCTTACACTCCACACTCTATTCCCTACACTCTATACCCTACACTCTATACCCTACACTCTATACCCTACACTCTATACCCTACACTCTACACCCTACACTCTATACCCTACACTCTATACCATACACTCTATACCCTACACTCTACACTCTGTACCCTACACTCTACACCCTACATTCTATACCCTACACTCTAATCCCTACACTCTACACTCTATACCCTACACTCTATACCCTACACTCTACACTCTATACCTTACACTCTACACTCTATTCCCTACACTCTATTCCCTACACTCTATACCCTACACTCTATACCCTACACTCTACACCCTACACTCTATACCCTACACTCTATACCATACACTCTATACCCTACACTCTACACTCTATACCCTACACTCCACACCCTACACTCTATACCCTACACTCTAATCCCTACACTCTACACTCTATACCCTACACTCTATACCCTACACTCTACACTCTCTACCCTACACTCTATACCCTACACTCTGTACCCTACACTCTATACCCTACACTCTACACTCTATACCCTACACTCTACACTCTATACCCTACACTGTATACCCTACACTCTATACCCTACACTCTATACCCTACAATCTACACTCTATGCCCTACACTCTACACTCTATACCCTACACTCTACACTCTATACCCTACACTCTACACTCTATACCCTACACTGTATACCCTACACTCTATACCCTACACTCTATACCCTACACTCTATACCCTACACTCTACACTCTATGCCCTACACTCTACACTCTATACCTTACACTCAACACTCTATTCCCTACACTCTATACCCTACACTCTATACCCTACACTCTATACCCTACACTCTACACCCTACACTCTATACCCTACACTCTATACCATACACTCTATACCCTACACTCTACACTCTATGCCCTACACTCTACACCCTACACTCTATACCCTACACTCTAATCCCTACACTCTACACTCTCTACCCTACACTTTCTACCCTACACTCTATACCCTACACTCTATACCCTACACTCTACACTCTATGCCCTACACTCTACACTCTATACCCTACACTCTATACCCTACACTCTATACCCTACACTCTACACTCTATACCCTACACTCTATACCCTACACTCTATGCCCTACACTCTATACCCTACACTCTATACCCTACACTCTATACCCTACACTCTACACTCTATACCCTACACTCTATACCCTACACTCTATACCCTACACTCTACACTCTATACCCTACACTCTATACCCTACACTCTATGCCCTACACTCTATACCCTACACTCTATACCCTACACTCTATACCCTACACTCTACACTCTATACCCTACACTCTACACTCTATACCCAACACACTATACCCTCCACTCTATACCCTACACTCTAATCCCTACACTCTACACCCTACACTCTATACCCTACACTCTACACTCTATACCTTACACTCTACACTCTATTCCCTACACTCTATACCCTACACTCTCTACCCTACACTCTATACCCTACACTCTATACCCAACACTCTATACCCTACACTCTATACCCTACACTCTATACCCTACACTCTATACCCTACACTCTACACTCTATACCCTACACTCTATACCATACACTCCATACCCTACACTCTATACCGTACACTCTATACCCTACACTCTATACCCTACAATCTATACCCTACACTCTACACCCTACACTCTATACCTTACACTCTATACCCTACACTCTATACCCTACACTCTAAACTCTATACCCTACACTCTACACTCTATACCCTACACTCTATAACATACACTCTATACCCTACACTCTATACCCTACACTCTATACCCTACACTCTACACTCTATACCCTACACTCTATACCATACACTCTACACCATACACTCTATAGCATACACTCTATACCCTACACTCTACACTCTATACCCTACACTCTATACCCTACACTCTACACCCTGCACTCTATACCCTACACACTATACCATACACTCTACACTCTATACCCTACACTCTATACCCTATACTCTACACTCTATACCTTACACTCTACACTCTATTCCCTACACTCTATACCCTACACTCTATACCCTACACTCTATACCCTACACTCTACAACCTACACTCTATACCCTACACTCTATACCATACACTCTATACCCTACACTCTACACTCTATACCCTACACTCTACACACTACACTCTATACTCTACACTCTAATCCCTACACTCTACACTCTATACCCTACACTCTATACCCTACACTCTATACCCTACACTCTACACTCTCTACCCTACACTCTATACCCTACACTCTATAACATACACTCTATACCCTACACTCTACACCCTACACTCTATACCATACACTCTACACTCTATACCCTACACTCTATACCATACACTCTACACCATGCACTCTATAGCATACACTCTATACCCTACACTCTACACTCTATACCCTACACTCTATACCCTACACTCTACACCCTGCACTTTATACCCTACACACTATACCCTACACTCTACACTCTATACCCTACACTCTATACCCTACACTCTATACCCTACACTCTATACCCTACACTCTACACTCTATAACCTACACTCTATAGCCTACACTCTACAATCTATACCCTACACTCTATACCCTACACTCTATACCCTACAGGCTATACCCTACACTCTATACCCTACACTCTACACTCTATACCTTACACTCCACACTCTATTCCCTACACTCTATACCCTACACTCTATACCCTACACTCTATACCCTACACTCTATACCCTACACTCTACACCCTACACTCTATACCCTACACTCTATACCATACACTCTATACCCTACACTCTACACTCTGTACCCTACACTCTACACCCTACATTCTATACCCTACACTCTAATCCCTACACTCTACACTCTATACCCTACACTCTATACCCTACACTCTACACTCTATACCTTACACTCTACACTCTATTCCCTACACTCTATTCCCTACACTCTATACCCTACACTCTATACCCTACACTCTACACCCTACACTCTATACCCTACACTCTATACCATACACTCTATACCCTACACTCTACACTCTATACCCTACACTCCACACCCTACACTCTATACCCTACACTCTAATCCCTACACTCTACACTCTATACCCTACACTCTATACCCTACACTCTACACTCTCTACCCTACACTCTATACCCTACACTCTGTACCCTACACTCTATACCCTACACTCTACACTCTATACCCTACACTCTACACTCTATACCCTACACTGTATACCCTACACTCTATACCCTACACTCTATACCCTACAATCTACACTCTATGCCCTACACTCTACACTCTATACCCTACACTCTACACTCTATACCCTACACTCTACACTCTATACCCTACACTGTATACCCTACACTCTATACCCTACACTCTATACCCTACACTCTATACCCTACACTCTACACTCTATGCCCTACACTCTACACTCTATACCTTACACTCAACACTCTATTCCCTACACTCTATACCCTACACTCTATACCCTACACTCTATACCCTACACTCTACACCCTACACTCTATACCCTACACTCTATACCATACACTCTATACCCTACACTCTACACTCTATGCCCTACACTCTACACCCTACACTCTATACCCTACACTCTAATCCCTACACTCTACACTCTCTACCCTACACTTTCTACCCTACACTCTATACCCTACACTCTATACCCTACACTCTACACTCTATGCCCTACACTCTACACTCTATACCCTACACTCTATACCCTACACTCTATACCCTACACTCTACACTCTATACCCTACACTCTATACCCTACACTCTATGCCCTACACTCTATACCCTACACTCTATACCCTACACTCTATACCCTACACTCTACACTCTATACCCTACACTCTATACCCTACACTCTATACCCTACACTCTACACTCTATACCCTACACTCTATACCCTACACTCTATGCCCTACACTCTATACCCTACACTCTATACCCTACACTCTATACCCTACACTCTACACTCTATACCCTACACTCTACACTCTATACCCAACACACTATACCCTCCACTCTATACCCTACACTCTAATCCCTACACTCTACACCCTACACTCTATACCCTACACTCTACACTCTATACCTTACACTCTACACTCTATTCCCTACACTCTATACCCTACACTCTCTACCCTACACTCTATACCCTACACTCTATACCCAACACTCTATACCCTACACTCTATACCCTACACTCTATACCCTACACTCTATACCCTACACTCTACACTCTATACCCTACACTCTATACCATACACTCCATACCCTACACTCTATACCGTACACTCTATACCCTACACTCTATACCCTACAATCTATACCCTACACTCTACACCCTACACTCTATACCTTACACTCTATACCCTACACTCTATACCCTACACTCTAAACTCTATACCCTACACTCTACACTCTATACCCTACACTCTATAACATACACTCTATACCCTACACTCTATACCCTACACTCTATACCCTACACTCTACACTCTATACCCTACACTCTATACCATACACTCTACACCATACACTCTATAGCATACACTCTATACCCTACACTCTACACTCTATACCCTACACTCTATACCCTACACTCTACACCCTGCACTCTATACCCTACACACTATACCATACACTCTACACTCTATACCCTACACTCTATACCCTACACTCTATACCCTACACTCTATACCCTACACTCTATAGCCTACAATCTATACCCTACACTCTATACCCTACAGTCTATACCCTACACTATATACCCTACACTCTACACTCTATACCTTACACTCTACACTCTATTCCCTACACTCTATACCCTACACTCTATACCCTACACTCTATACCCTACACTCTATACCCTACACTCTACACCCTACACTCTATACCCTACACTCTATACCATACACTCTATACCCTACACTCTACACTCTATGCCCTACACTCTACACCCTACACTCTATACCCTACACTCTAATCCCTACACTCTACACTCTCTACCCTACACTTTCTACCCTACACTCTATACCCTACACTCTATACCCTACACTCTACACTCTATGCCCTACACTCTACACTCTATACCCTACACTCTATACCCTACACTCTATACCCTACACTCTACACTCTATACCCTACACTCTATACCCTACACTCTATGCCCTACACTCTATACCCTACACTCTATACCCTACACTCTATACCCTACACTCTACACTCTATACCCTACACTCTATACCCTACACTCTATACCCTACACTCTACACTCTATACCCTACACTCTATACCCTACACTCTATGCCCTACACTCTATACCCTACACTCTATACCCTACACTCTATACCCTACACTCTACACTCTATACCCTACACTCTACACTCTATACCCAACACACTATACCCTCCACTCTATACCCTACACTCTAATCCCTACACTCTACACTCTATACCCTACACTCTATACCCTACACTCTACACTCTATACCTTACACTCTACACTCTATTCCCTACACTCTATACCCTACACTCTCTACCCTACACTCTATACCCTACACTCTATAACCAACACTCTATACCCTACACTCTATACCCTACACTCTATACCCTACACTCTATACCCTACACTCTACACTCTATACCCTACACTCTATACCATACACTCCATACCCTACACTCTATACCGTACACTCTATACCCTACACTCTATACCCTACAATCTATACCCTACACTCTACACCCTACACTCTATACCTTACACTCTATACCCTACACTCTATACCCTACACTCTAAACTCTATACCCTACACTCTACACTCTATACCCTACACTCTATAACATACACTCTATACCCTACACTCTATACCCTACACTCTATACCCTACACTCTACACTCTATACCCTACACTCTATACCATACACTCTACACCATACACTCTATAGCATACACTCTATACCCTACACTCTACACTCTATACCCTACACTCTATACCCTACACTCTACACCCTGCACTCTATACCCTACACACTATACCCTACACTCTACACTCTATACCCTACACTCTATACCCTACACTCTATACCCTACACTCTATACCCTACACTCTATAGCCTACAATCTATACCCTACACTCTATACCCTACAGTCTATACCCTACACTATATACCCTACACTCTACACTCTATACCTTACACTCTACACTCTATTCCCTACACTCTATACCCTACACTCTATACCCTACACTCTATACCCTACACTCTATACCCTACACTCTACACCCTACACTCTATACCCTACACTCTATACCATACACTCTATACCCTACACTCTACACTCTATACCCTACACTCTACACCCTACACTCTATACCCTACACTCTAATCCCTACACTCTACACTCTATACCCTACACTCTATACCCTATACTCTACACTCTATACCTTACACTCTACACTCTATTCCCTACACTCTATACCCTACACTCTATACCCTACACTCTATACCCTACACTCTACACCCTACACTCTCTACCCTACACTCTATACCATACACTCTATACCCTACACTCTACACTCTATACCCTACACTCTACACACTACACTCTATACCCTACACTCTAATCCCTACACTCTACACTCTATACCCTACACTCTATACCCTACACTCTATACCCTACACTCTACACTCTCTACCCTACACTCTATACCCTACACTCTATAACATACACTCTATACCCTACACTCTACACCCTACACTCTATACCATACACTCTACACTCTATACCCTACACTCTATACCATACACTCTACACCATACACTCTATAGCATACACTCTATACCCTACACTCTACACTCTATACCCTACACTCTATACCCTACACTCTACACCCTGCACTCTATACCCTACACACTATACCCTACACTCTACACTCTATACCCTACACTCTATACCCTACACTCTATACCCTACACTCTATACCCTACACTCTACACTCTATACCCTACACTCTATAGCCTACACTTTACAATCTATACCCTACACTCTATACCCTACACTCTATACCCTACAGGCTATACCCTACACTCTATACCCTACACTCTACACTCTATACCTTACACTCCACACTCTATTCCCTACACTCTATACCCTACACTCTATACCCTACACTCTATACCCTACACTCTATACCATACACTCTATACCCTACACTCTACACTCTGTACCCTACACTCTACACCCTACACTCTATACCCTACACTCTAATCCCTACAGTCTACACTCTATACCATACACTCTATACCCTACACTTTACACTCTATACCTTTCACTCTACACTCTATTCCCTACACTCTATTCCCTACACTCTATACCCTACACTCTATAGCCTACACTCTACAATCTATACCCTACACTCTATACTCTACACTCTATACCCTACATGCTATACCCTACACTCTATACCCTACACTCTACACTCTATACCTTACACTCCACACTCTATTCCCTACACTCTATACCCTACACTCTATACCCTACACTCTATACCCTACACTCTATACCATACACTCTATACCCTACACTCTACACTCTGTACACTACACTTTACACCCTACACTCTAATCCCTACAGTCTACACTCTATACCCTACACTCTATACCCTACACTTTACACTCTATACCTTACACTCTACACTCTATTCCCTACACTCTATTCCCTACACTCTATACCCTACACTCTATACCCTACACTCTACACCCTACACTCTATACCCTACACTCTATACCATACACTCTATACCCTACACTCTACACTCTATACCCTACACTCCACACCCTACACTCTATACCCTACACTCTAATCCCTACACTCTACACTCTATACCCTACACTCTATACCCTACACTCTACACTCTCTACCCTACACTCTATACCCTACACTCTGTACCCTACACTCTATACCCTACACTCTACACTCTATACCCTACACTCTACACTCTATACCCTACACTGTATACCCTACACTCTATACCCTACACTCTATACCCTACAATCTACACTCTATGCCCTACACTCTACACTCTATACCCTACACTCTACACTCTATACCCTACACTGTATACCCTACACTCTATACCCTACACTCTATACCCTACAATCTATACCCTACACTCTACACCCTACACTCTATACCTTACACTCTACACCCTACACTCTATACCCTACACTCTAATCCCTACAGTCTACACTCTATACCCTACACTCTATACCCTACACTTTACACTCTGTACCTTACACTCTACACTCTATTCCCTACACTCTATTCCCTACACTCTATACCCTACACTCTATACCCTACACTCTACACCCTACACTCTATACCCTACACTCTATACCATACACTCTATACCCTACACTCTACACTCTATACCCTACACTCCACACCCTACACTCTATACCCTACACTCTAATCCCTACACTCTACACTCTATACCCTACACTCTATACCCTACACTCTACATTCTCTACCCTACACTCTATACCATACACTCTGTACCCTACACTCTATACCCTACACTCTACACTCTATACCCTACACTCTACACTCTATACCCTACACTGTATACCCTACACTCTATACCCTACACTCTATACCCTACAATCTACACTCTATGCCCTACACTCTACACTCTATACCCTACACTCTACACTCTATACCCTACACTGTATACCCTACACTCTATACCCTACACTCTATACCCTACAATCTATACCGTACACTCTACACCCTACACTCTATACCTTACACTCTATACCCTACACTCTATACCCTACACTCTAAACTCTATACCCTACACTCTACACTCTATACCCTACACTCTATAACATACACTCTATACCCTACACTCTATACCCTACACTCTATACCCTACACTCTACACTCTATACCCTACACTCTATACCATACACTCTACACCATACACTCTATAGCATACACTCTATACCCTACACTCTACACTCTATACCCTACACTCTATACCCTACACTCTACACCCTGCACTCTATACCCTACACACTATACCCTACACTCTACACTCTATACCCTACACTCTATACCCTACACTCTATACCCTACACTCTATACCCTACACTCTATAGCCTACAATCTATACCCTACACTCTATACCCTACAGTCTATACCCTACACTATGTACCCTACACTCTACACTCTATACCTTACACTCTACACTCTATTCCCTACACTCTATACCCTACACTCTATACCCTACACTCTATACCCTACACTCTACACTCTATACCCTACACTCTAATCCCTTCACTCTACACTCTATACCCTACACTCTATACCCTACACTCTACACTCTATACCTTACACTCTACACTCTATTCCCTACACTCTATACCCTACACTCTATACCCTACACTCTATACCCTACACTCTACACCCTACACTCTATACCCTACACTCTATACCATACACTCTATACCCTACACTCTACACTCTATACCCTACACCCTACACTCTATACCCTACACTCTAATCCCTACACTCTACACTCTATACCCTACACTCTATACCCTACACTCTATACCCTACACTCTACACACTCTACCCTACACTCTATACCCTACACTCTATACCCTACACTCTATACCCTACACTCTACACTCTATACCCTACACTCTACACTCTATACCCTACACTCTATACCCTACACTCTATACCCTACACTCTATACCCTACACTCTAATCCCTACACTCTACACTCTATACCCTACACTCTATACCCTACACTCTACACTCTATACCTTACACTCTACACTCTATTCCCTACACTCTATACCCTACACTCTATACCCTACACTCTATACCCTACACTCTATACCCTACACTCTATACCCAACACTCTACACCCTACACTCTATACCCTACACTCTATAACATACAATCTATACCCTACACTCTACACTCTATACCCTACACTCTACACTCTATACCCTACACTCTACACTCTATACCCTACACTCTATACCCTACACTCTATACCCTACAATCTATACCATACACTCTATACCCTACACTCTATACCCTACACTCTATACCCTACACTCTATACCATACACTCTATACCCTACACTCTATACCGTACACTCTATACCCTACACTCTATACCCCACACTCTATACCCTACACTCTACACCCTACACTCTATACCTTACACTCTATACCCTACACTCTATACCCTACACTCTAAACTCTATACCATACACTCTACACTCTATACCCTACACTCTATACCCTACACTCTATACCCTACACTCTATACCCTACACTCTATACCCTACACTGTATACCCTACACTCTATACCCTACACTCTATACCCTACACTCTACACTCTATACCCTACACTCTATACCCTACACTCTATACCCTACACTCTACACTTTATGCACTACACTCTATACCCTACACTCTATACCCTACACTCTGTACCCTACACTCTACACCCTACACTCTATACCCTACACTCTATACCATATACTCTATACCCTACACTCTACACTCTATACCCTACACTCTACACCCTACACTCTATACCCTACACTCTAATCCCAACACTCTACACTCTATACCCTACACTCTATACCCTACACTCTACACCCTACACTCTATACCCTACACTCTATACCATACACTCTATACCCTACACTCTACACTCTATACCCTACACTCTACACCCTACACTCTATACCCTACACTCTAATCCCTACACTCTACACTCTATACCCTACACTCTATACCCTACACTCTATACCCTACACTCTACACTCTCTACCCTACACTCTATACCCTACACTCTATACCCTACACTCTGTACCCTACACTCTACACCCTACACTCTATACCCTACACTCTATACCATATACTCTATACCCTACACTCTACACTCTATACCCTACACTCTACACCCTACACTCTATACCCTACACTCTAATCCCAACACTCTACACTCTATACCCTACACTCTATACCCTACAGTCTACACTCTATACCTTACACTCTACACTCTATTCCCTACACTCTATACCCTACACTCTGTACCCTACACTCTATACCCTACACTCTACACCCTACACTCTATACCCTACACTCTATACCATACACTCTATACCCTACACTCTACACTCTATACCCTACACTCTACACCCTACACTCTATACCCTACACTCTAATCCCTACACTCTACACTCTATACCCTACACTCTATACCCTACACTCTATACCCTACACTCTACACTCTCTACCCTACATTCTATACCCTACACTCTATACCCTACACTCTACACTCTCTACCCTACACTCTATACCCTACACTCTATACCCTACACTCTACACTCTATACCCTACACTCTATACCCTACACTCTATACCCTACACTCTATACCCTACACTCTATACCATACACTCTATACCCTACACTCTATACCCTACACTCTATCCTACACACTATACCCTACACTCTACACTCTGTACCCTACACTCTATACCCTACACTCTATACCCTACACTCTACACTCTATACCCTACACTCTATAGCCTACACTCTACAATCTATACCCTACACTCTATACCCTACACTCTATACCCTACAGTCTATACCCTACACTCTATACCCTACACTCTACACTCTAAACCTTACATTCTACACTCTATTCCCTACACTCTATACCCTACACTCTATACCCTATACTCTACACCCTACACTCTATACCCTACACTCTATACCATATACTCTATACCCTACACTCTACACTCTATATCCTACACTCTACACCCTACACTCTATACCCTACACTCTAATCCCAACACTCTACACTCTATACCCTACACTCTATACCCTGCACTCTACACTCTATACCTTACACTCTACACTCTATTCCCTACACTCTATTCCCTACACTCTATACCCTACACGCTACACCCTACACTCTATACCCTACACTCTATACCATACACTCTATACCCAACACTCTACACTCTATACCCTACACTCTACACCCTACACTCTATACCCTACACTCTAATCCCTACACTCTATACCCTACACTCTACACTCTATACCCTACACTCTATACCATACACTCTATACCCTACACTCTATACCGTACACTCTATACCCTACACTCTATATCTTACACTCTACACTCTATTCCCTACACTCTATACCCTACACTCTATACACTACACTCTATACCCTACACTCTATACCCTACACTCTACACCCTACACTCTATACCCTACACTCTATACCCTACACTCTATACCCTACACTCTACACTCTCTACCCTACACTCTATACCCTACACTCTATACCCTACACTCTACACTCTATACCCTACACTCTATACCCTACACTCTATACCATACACTCTATACCCTACACTCTATACCCTACACTCTGAACCCTACACTCTATACCCTACACTCTACTCCCTACACTCTATACCCTACACTCTATACCCTACACTCTACACTCTATACCCTACACTCTATACCCTACACTCTATACCCTACACTCTACACTCTATACCCTACACTCTACACTCTATACCCTGCACTCTATACCCTACACTCTATACCCTACACTCTATACCCTACACTCTATACCCTACACTCTACACTATACACCCTACACTCTATACCCTACACTCTATACCCTACACTCTATACCCTACACTCTATACCCTACACTCTTTGCCCTACACTCTATACTCTACACTCTATACCCTACACTCTATACCATACACTCTATACCCTACACTCTACACTCTATACCCTACACTCTATACCCTACACTCTATGCCCAACACTCTATACCCTACACTCTACACCCTACACTCTATACCCTACACTCTATATCATACACTCTATACCCTACACTCTACACTCTATACCCTACACTCTATACCCTACACTCTATACCCTACACTCTATACCCTACACTCTACACTCTATATCCTACACTCTCTACCCTACACTCTACACTCTATACCCTACACTATATACCCTACACTCTAATCCCTACACTCTACACTCTATACCCTACACTCTATATCCTACACTCTACACTCTATACCATACATTCTATACCCTACACTCTATACCATACACTCTATACCCTACACTCTACACCCTACACTCTATACTCTACACTCTATACCCTACACTCTATACCCTACAATCTACACCCTACACTCTATACCCTACACTCTATACCCTACACTCTATACCCTACACTCTATACCCTACGCTCTACACTCTATACCCTACACTCTATACCCTACACTCTATACCCTACACTCTATACCCTACACTCTACACTCTATATCCTACACTCTCTACCCTACACTCTACACTCTATACCCTACACTTTATACCCTACACTCTAATCCCTACACTCTACACTCTATACCCTACACTCTATACCCTACACTCTACACTCTATACCCTACACTCTATATCCTACACTCTACACTCTATACCATACATTCTATACCCTACACTCTATACCATACACTCTATACCCTACACTCTACACCCTACACTCTATACCCTACACTCTATACCCTACACTCTATACCCTACACTCTATACCCTACACTCTACACCCTACACTCTATACCCTACACTCTATACCATACACTCTATACCCTACACTCTACACTCTATACCCTACACTCTACATCCTACACTCTATACCCTACACTCTAATCCCGACACTCTACACTCTATACCCTACACTCTATACCTTACACTCTACACTCGCTACCCTACACTCTATACCCTACAATCTATAACATACACTCTATACCATACACTCTATACCCTACACTCTATACCATACACTCTACAATCTATACCCTACACTCTATACCATACACTCTACACCATACACTCTATAGCATACACTCTATACCCTACACTCTACACTCTATACCCTACACTCTATACCCTACACTCTATACCCTACACTCTATACCCTACACTCTACACTCTATACCCTACACTCTATACCTTACACTCTACACTCTATACCCTACACTCTATACCCTACACTCTAATCCCTACACTCTACAGTCTATACCCTACACTCTATACCCTACACTCTACACTCTATACCTTACACTCTACTCTCTATTCCCTACACTCTACACTCTATACCCTACACTCTACACTCTATACCCTACACTCTATACCCTACACTCTACACCCTACACTCTATACCCTACACTCTATACCCTACACTCTACACTCTATACCCTACACTCTATACCCTACACTCTATGCCCTACACTCTATACCCTACACTCTATACCCTAGACTCTATACCTTACACTCTACACTCTATACCCTACACTCTATACCCTACACTCTAATCCCTACACTCTACACTCTATACCCTACACTCTATACCCTACACTCTACACTCTATACCTTACACTCTACACTCTATTCCCTACACTCTATACCCTACACTCTATACCCTACACTCTATACCCTACACTCTACACCCTACACTCTATACCCTACACTCTATACCATACACTCTATACCCTACACTCTACACTCTATACCCTACACTCTATACCCTACACTCTATACCCTGCACTCTATACCCTACACTCTATACCCTACACTCTACACTCTATACCTTACACTCTACACTCTATACCCTACACTCTACACTCTATACCCTACACTCTATACCCTACACTCTATACCCTACACTCTATACCCTACACTCTATACCCTACACTCTACAATCTATACCCTACACTCTATACCCTACACTCTACACTCTATACCCTACACTCTATACCCTACACTCTATGCCCTACACTCTATACCCTACACTCTATACCCTACACTCTATACCCTACACTCTACACTCTATACCCTACACTCTATACCATACACTCTATACCCTACACTCTACACTTTATACCCTACACTCTACACCCTACACTCTATACCCTACACTCTATACCATACACTCTATACCCTACACTCTACACTCTATACCCTACACTCTACACCCTACACTCTATACCCTACACTCTAATCCCTACATTCTACACTCTCTACCCTACACTCTATACCCTACACTCTATACCCTACACTCTATACCTTACACTATACACTCTATTCCCTACACTCTATACCCTACACTCTATACCCTACACTCTATACCCTACACTCTACACCCTACACTCTATACCCTACACTCTATACCATACACTCTATACCCTACACTCTACACTCTATACCCTACACTCTATACCCTACACTCTATACCCTACACTCTATACCCTACACTCTATACCCTACACTCTACACTCTATACCCTACACTCTACACTCTATACCCTACACTCTACACTCTATACCCTACACTCTATACCCTACACTCTATACCCTACACTCTATACCCTACACTCTACAATCTATACCCTACACTCTATACCCTACACTCTACACTCTATACCCTACACTCTATACCCTACACTCTATGCCCTACACTCTATACCCTACACTCTATACCCTACACTCTATACCCTACACTCTACACTCTATACCCTACACTCTATACCATACACTCTATACCCTACACTCTACACTTTATACCCTACACTCTACACCCTACACTCTATACCCTACACTCTATACCATACACTCTATACCCTACACTCTACACTCTATACCCTACACTCTACACCCTACACTCTATACCCTACACTCTAATCCCTACATTCTACACTCTCTACCCTACACTCTATACCCTACACTCTATACCCTACACTCTATACCCTACACTCTACACTCTATACCCTACACTCTATACCCTACACTCTATACCCTACACTCTATACCCTACACTCTACAATCTATACCCTACACTCTATACTCTACACTCTACACTCTATACCCTACACTCTATACCCTACACTCTATGCCCTACACTCTATACCCTACACTCTATACCCTACACTCTATACCCTACACTCTACACTCTATACCCTACACTCTACACTTTATACCCTACACTCTACACCCTACACTCTATAACCCTACACTCTATACCATACACTCTATACCCTACACTCTACACTCTATACCCTACACTCTACACCCTACACTCTATACCCTACACTCTAATCCCTACATTCTACACTCTCTACCCTACACTCTATACCCTACACTCTATACCCTACACTCTATACCCTACACTCTACACTCTATACCCTACACTCTATACCCTACACTCTATACCCTACACTCTATACCCTACACTCTACACCCTACACTCTATACCCTACACTCTATACCATACACTCTATACCCTACACTTTACACTCTATACGCTACACTCTACACCCTACACTCTATACCCTACACTCTAATCCCTACACTCTACACTCTATACCCTACACTCTATACCCTACACTCTACACTCTATACCTTACACTCTACACTCTATTCCCTACACTCTATACCCTACACTCTATACCCTACACTCTATACCATACACTCTACACTCTATACCCTACACTCTATACCATACATTCTATACCCTACACTCTATACCATACACTCTATACCCTACACTCTATACCCTACACTCTATACCCTACACTCTACACCCTACACTCTATACCCTACAGTCTATACCCTACACTCTATACTCTACACTCTACACTCTATATCTTACACTCTACACTCTATTCCCTACACTCTATACCCTACACTCTATACCCTACACTCTATACCCTACACTCTATACCCTACACTCTACACCCTACACTCTATACCCTACACTCTATACCATACACTCTATACCCTACACTCTACACTCTATACCCTACACTCTACACCCTACACTCTATACCCTACACTCTAATCCCTTCACTCTACACTCTATACCCTACACTCTATACCCTACACTCTACACTCTATTCCTTACACTCTACACTCTATTCCCTACACTCTATACCCTACACTCTATACCCTACACTCTATACCCTACACTCTACACCCTACACTCTATACCCTACACTCTATACCATACACTCTATACCCTACACTCTACACTCTCTACCCTACACTCTATACCCTACACTCTATAACATACACTCTATACCCTACACTCTATACCCTACACTCTATACCATACACTCTACAATCTATACCCTACACTCTATACCATACACTCTACACCATACACTCTATAGCATACACTCTATACCCTACACTCTACACTCTATACCCTACACTCTATACCCTACACTCTACACCCTGCACTCTATACCCTACACACTATACCCTACACTCTACACACTATACCCTACACTCTATACCCTACACTCTATACCCTACACTCTATACCCTACACTCTACACTCTATACCCTACACTCTATAGCCTACACTCTACAATCTATACCCTACACTCTATACCCTACACTCTATACCCTACAGTCTATACCCTACACTCTATACTCTACACTCTACACTCTATATCTTACACTCTACACTCTATTCCCTACACTCTATACCCTACACTCTATACCCTACACTCTATACCCTACACTCTATACCCTACACTCTACACCCTACACTCTATACCCTACACTCTATACCATACACTCTATACCCTACACTCTACACTCTATACCCTACACTCTACACCCTACACTCTATACCCTACACTCTAATCCCTTCACTCTACACTCTATACCCTACACTCTATACCCTACACTCTACACTCTATTCCTTACACTCTACACTCTATTCCCTACACTCTATACCCTACACTCTATACCCTACACTCTATACCCTACACTCTACACCCTACACTCTATACCCTACACTCTATACCATACACTCTATTCCCTAAACTCTACACTCTATACCCTACACTCTACACCCTACACTCTATACCCTACACTCTAATCCCTACACTCTACACTCTATACCCTACACTCTATACCCTACACTCTATACCCTACACTCTACACACTCTACCCTACACTCTATACCCTACACTCTATACCCTACACTCTATACCCTACACTTTACACTCTATACCCTACACTCTACACTCTATACCCTACACTCTATACCGTACACTCTATACCCTACACTCTATACCCTACACTCTAATCCCTACACTCTACACTCTATACCCTACACTCTATACCCTACACTCTACACTCTATACCTTACACTCTACACTCTATTCCCTACACTCTATACCCTACACTCTATACCCTACACTCTATACCCTACACTCTATACCCTACACTCTATACCCAACACTCTACACCCTACACTCTATACCCTACACTCTATACCATACACTCTATACCCTACACTCTACACTCTATACCCTACACTCTACACTCTATACCCTACACTCTATACCCTACACTCTATACCCTACAATCTATACCATACACTCTATACCCTACACTCTATACCCTACACTCTATACCCTACACTCTATACCATACACTCTATACCCTACACTCTATACCGTACTATCTATACCCTACACTCTATACCCTACACTCTATAACCTACATTCTACACCCTACACTCTATACCTTACACTCTATACCCTACACTCTATACCCTACACTCTAAACTCTATACCCTACACTTTACACTCTATACCCTACACTCTATACCCTACACTCTATACCCTACACTCTATACCCTACACTCTATACCCTACACTGTATACCCTACACTCTATACCCTACACTCCATACCCTACACTCTACACTCTATACCCTACACTCTATACCCTACACTCTATACCCTACACTCTACACTTTATGCACTACACTCTATACCCTACACTCTATACCCTACACTCTATACCCTACACTCTACACCCTACACTCTATACCCTACACTCTATACCATATACTCTATACCCTACACTCTACACTCTATACCCTACACTCTACACCCTACACTCTATACCCTACACTCTAATCCCAACACTCTACACTCTATACCCTACACTCTATACCCTACAGTCTACACTCTATACCTTACACTCTACACTCTATTCCCTACACTCTATACCCTACACTCTATACCCTACACTCTATACCCTACACTCTACACCCTACACTCTATACCCTACACTCTATACCATACACTCTATACCCTACACTATACACTCTATACCCTACACTCTATACCCTACACTCTAATCCCTAAACTCTACACTCTATACCCTACACTCTATACCCTACACTCTATACCCTACACTCTACACTCTCTACCCTACACTCTATACCCTACACTCTATACCCTACACTCTACACTCTATACCCTACACTCTACACTCTATACCCTACACTCTATACCCTACACTCTATACCATACACTCTATACCCTACACTCTATACCATACACTCTATACCCTACACTATATACCCTACACACTATACCCTACACTCTACACTCTATACCCTACACTCTATACCCTACACTCTATACCCTACACTCTACACTCTATGCCCTACACTCTATAGCCTACACTCTACAATCTATACCCTAAACTCTATACCCTACACTCTATACCCTACAGTCTATACCCTACACTCTATACCCTACACTCTACACTCTATACCTTACACTCTACACTCTATTCCCTACACTCTATACCCTACACTCTATACCCTACACTCTATACCCTATACTCTACACCCTACACTCTATACCCTACACTCTATACCATATACTCTATACCCTACACTCTACACTCTATACCCTACACTCTACACCCTACACTCTATACCCTACACTCTAATCCCAACACTCTACACTCTATACCCTACACTCTATACCCTACACTCTACACTCTATACCTTACACTCTACACTCTATTCCCTACACTCTATACCCTACACTCTATACCCTACACTCTATACCCTACACTCTATACCCTACACTCTACACCCTACACTCTATACCCTACACTCTATACCATACACTCTATACCCTACACTCTACACTCTATACCCTACACTCTACACCCTACACTCTATACCCTACACTCTAATCCCTACACTCTATACCCTACACTCTACACTCTATACCCTACACTCTATACCATACACTCTATACCCTACACTCTATACCGTACACTCTATACCCTACACTCTATACCTTACACTCTACACTCTATTCCCTACACTCTATACCCTACACTCTATACCCTACACTCTATACCCTACACTCTACACCCTACACTCTATACCCTACACTCTATACCCTACACTCTATACCCTACACTCTATACCCTACACTCTACACTCTCTACCCTACACTCTATACCCTACACTCTATACCCTACACTCTACACTCTATACCCTACACTCTATACCCTACACTCTATACCCTACACTCTATACCCTACACTCTATACCATACACTCTATACCCTACACTCTATGCCCTACACTCTGAACCCTACACTCTATACCCTACACTCTACTCCCTACACTCTATACCCTACACTCTATACCCTACACTCTACACTCTATACCCTACACTCTATACCCTACACTCTATACCCTACACTCTATACCCTACACTCTACACTCTATACCCTGCACTCTATACCCTACACTCTATACCCTACACTCTATACCCTACACTCTATACCCTACACTCTATACCCTACACTCTACACTATATACCCTACACTCTATACCCTACACTCTATACCCTACACTCTATACCCTACACTCTTTGCCCTACACTCTATACCCTACACTCTATACCCTACACTCTATACCATACACTCTATACCCTACACTCTACACTCTATACCCTACACTCTATACCCTACACTCTATGCCCAACACTCTATACCCTACACTCTACACCCTACACTCTATACCCTACACTCTATACCATACACTCTATACCCTACACTCTGCACTCTATACCCTACACTCTACACCCTACACTCTATACCCTACACTTTAATCCCTACACTCTACACTCTATACCCTACACTCTATACCCTACACTCTACACTCTCTACCCTACACTCTATACCCTACACTCTATACCCTACACTCTACACTCTATACCCTACACTCTACACTCTATACCCTACACTCTATACCCTACACTCTATATCCTACACTCTACACTCCATACCCTACACTCTATACCCTACACCCTATGCCCTACATTCTATACCCTACACTCTACACCCTACACTCTATACCTTACACTCTATACCCTACTCTCTATACCCTACACTCTAAACTCTATACCCTACACTCTATACCCTACACTCTATAACATACACTCTATACCCTACACTCTGTACCCTACAATCTATACCATACACTCTATACCCTACACTCTATACCCTACACTCTATACCCTACACTCTATACCATACTCTCTATACCCTACACTCTATACCGTACACTCTATACCCTACATTCTATACCCTACACTCTATACCCTACACTCTACACCCTACACTCTATACCTTACACTCTATACCCTACACTCTATACCCTACACTCTAAACTCTATACCCTACACTCTACACTCTATACCCTACACTCTATACCCTACACTCTATACCCTACACTCTATACCCTACACTCTACACCTTACACTCTATACCCTACACTCTATACCCTACACTCTAAACTCTATACCGTACACTCTACACTCTATACCCTACACTCTACACTCTATACCCTACACTCTACACTCTACACTCTATACCCTACACTCTACACTCTATACCCTACACTCTATAACATACACTCTATACCCTACACTCTATACCCTACACTCTATACCATACACTCTGTACCCTACACTCTATACCCTACACTCTATACCCTACACTCTATACCCTACACTCTATACCTTACACTCTATACCCTACACTCTATACCCTACACTCTAAACTCTATACCCTGCACTCTACACTCTATACCCTACACTCTATACCCTACACTCTATACCCTACACTCTATACCCTACACTCTATACCCTACACTCTACACGCTATACCCTACACTCTATACCATACACTCCATACCCTACACTCTATACCGTACACTCTATACCCTACACTCTATACCCTACAATCTATACCCTACAGTCTACACTCTATACCCTACACTCTATACCCTACACTTTACACTCTGTACCTTACACTCTACACTCTATTCCCTACACTCTATTCCCTACACTCTATACCCTACACTCTATACCCTACACTCTACACCCTACACTCTATACCCTACACTCTATACCATACACTCTATACCCTACACTCTACACTCTATACCCTACACTCCACACCCTACACTCTATACCCTACACTCTAATCCCTACACTCTACACTCTATACCCTACACTCTATACCCTACACTCTACATTCTCTACCCTACACTCTATACCATACACTCTGTACCCTACACTCTATACCCTACACTCTACACTCTATACCCTACACTCTACACTCTATACCCTACACTGTATACCCTACACTCTATACCCTACACTCTATACCCTACAATCTACACTCTATGCCCTACACTCTACACTCTATACCCTACACTCTACACTCTATACCCTACACTGTATACCCTACACTCTATACCCTACACTCTATACCCTACAATCTATACCGTACACTCTACACCCTACACTCTATACCTTACACTCTATACCCTACACTCTATACCCTACACTCTAAACTCTATACCCTACACTCTACACTCTATACCCTACACTCTATAACATACACTCTATACCCTACACTCTATACCCTACACTCTATACCCTACACTCTACACTCTATACCCTACACTCTATACCATACACTCTACACCATACACTCTATAGCATACACTCTATACCCTACACTCTACACTCTATACCCTACACTCTATACCCTACACTCTACACCCTGCACTCTATACCCTACACACTATACCCTACACTCTACACTCTATACCCTACACTCTATACCCTACACTCTATACCCTACACTCTATACCCTACACTCTATAGCCTACAATCTATACCCTACACTCTATACCCTACAGTCTATACCCTACACTATGTACCCTACACTCTACACTCTATACCTTACACTCTACACTCTATTCCCTACACTCTATACCCTACACTCTATACCCTACACTCTATACCCTACACTCTACACTCTATACCCTACACTCTAATCCCTTCACTCTACACTCTATACCCTACACTCTATACCCTACACTCTACACTCTATACCTTACACTCTACACTCTATTCCCTACACTCTATACCCTACACTCTATACCCTACACTCTATACCCTACACTCTACACCCTACACTCTATACCCTACACTCTATACCATACACTCTATACCCTACACTCTACACTCTATACCCTACACCCTACACTCTATACCCTACACTCTAATCCCTACACTCTACACTCTATACCCTACACTCTATACCCTACACTCTATACCCTACACTCTACACACTCTACCCTACACTCTATACCCTACACTCTATACCCTACACTCTATACCCTACACTCTACACTCTATACCCTACACTCTACACTCTATACCCTACACTCTATACCCTACACTCTATACCCTACACTCTATACCCTACACTCTAATCCCTACACTCTACACTCTATACCCTACACTCTATACCCTACACTCTACACTCTATACCTTACACTCTACACTCTATTCCCTACACTCTATACCCTACACTCTATACCCTACACTCTATACCCTACACTCTATACCCTACACTCTATACCCAACACTCTACACCCTACACTCTATACCCTACACTCTATAACATACAATCTATACCCTACACTCTACACTCTATACCCTACACTCTACACTCTATACCCTACACTCTACACTCTATACCCTACACTCTATACCCTACACTCTATACCCTACAATCTATACCATACACTCTATACCCTACACTCTATACCCTACACTCTATACCCTACACTCTATACCATACACTCTATACCCTACACTCTATACCGTACACTCTATACCCTACACTCTATACCCCACACTCTATACCCTACACTCTACACCCTACACTCTATACCTTACACTCTATACCCTACACTCTATACCCTACACTCTAAACTCTATACCATACACTCTACACTCTATACCCTACACTCTATACCCTACACTCTATACCCTACACTCTATACCCTACACTCTATACCCTACACTGTATACCCTACACTCTATACCCTACACTCTATACCCTACACTCTACACTCTATACCCTACACTCTATACCCTACACTCTATACCCTACACTCTACACTTTATGCACTACACTCTATACCCTACACTCTATACCCTACACTCTGTACCCTACACTCTACACCCTACACTCTATACCCTACACTCTATACCATATACTCTATACCCTACACTCTACACTCTATACCCTACACTCTACACCCTACACTCTATACCCTACACTCTAATCCCAACACTCTACACTCTATACCCTACACTCTATACCCTACACTCTACACCCTACACTCTATACCCTACACTCTATACCATACACTCTATACCCTACACTCTACACTCTATACCCTACACTCTACACCCTACACTCTATACCCTACACTCTAATCCCTACACTCTACACTCTATACCCTACACTCTATACCCTACACTCTATACCCTACACTCTACACTCTCTACCCTACACTCTATACCCTACACTCTATACCCTACACTCTGTACCCTACACTCTACACCCTACACTCTATACCCTACACTCTATACCATATACTCTATACCCTACACTCTACACTCTATACCCTACACTCTACACCCTACACTCTATACCCTACACTCTAATCCCAACACTCTACACTCTATACCCTACACTCTATACCCTACAGTCTACACTCTATACCTTACACTCTACACTCTATTCCCTACACTCTATACCCTACACTCTGTACCCTACACTCTATACCCTACACTCTACACCCTACACTCTATACCCTACACTCTATACCATACACTCTATACCCTACACTCTACACTCTATACCCTACACTCTACACCCTACACTCTATACCCTACACTCTAATCCCTACACTCTACACTCTATACCCTACACTCTATACCCTACACTCTATACCCTACACTCTACACTCTCTACCCTACATTCTATACCCTACACTCTATACCCTACACTCTACACTCTCTACCCTACACTCTATACCCTACACTCTATACCCTACACTCTACACTCTATACCCTACACTCTATACCCTACACTCTATACCCTACACTCTATACCCTACACTCTATACCATACACTCTATACCCTACACTCTATACCCTACACTCTATCCTACACACTATACCCTACACTCTACACTCTGTACCCTACACTCTATACCCTACACTCTATACCCTACACTCTACACTCTATACCCTACACTCTATAGCCTACACTCTACAATCTATACCCTACACTCTATACCCTACACTCTATACCCTACAGTCTATACCCTACACTCTATACCCTACACTCTACACTCTAAACCTTACATTCTACACTCTATTCCCTACACTCTATACCCTACACTCTATACCCTATACTCTACACCCTACACTCTATACCCTACACTCTATACCATATACTCTATACCCTACACTCTACACTCTATATCCTACACTCTACACCCTACACTCTATACCCTACACTCTAATCCCAACACTCTACACTCTATACCCTACACTCTATACCCTGCACTCTACACTCTATACCTTACACTCTACACTCTATTCCCTACACTCTATTCCCTACACTCTATACCCTACACGCTACACCCTACACTCTATACCCTACACTCTATACCATACACTCTATACCCAACACTCTACACTCTATACCCTACACTCTACACCCTACACTCTATACCCTACACTCTAATCCCTACACTCTATACCCTACACTCTACACTCTATACCCTACACTCTATACCATACACTCTATACCCTACACTCTATACCGTACACTCTATACCCTACACTCTATATCTTACACTCTACACTCTATTCCCTACACTCTATACCCTACACTCTATACACTACACTCTATACCCTACACTCTATACCCTACACTCTACACCCTACACTCTATACCCTACACTCTATACCCTACACTCTATACCCTACACTCTACACTCTCTACCCTACACTCTATACCCTACACTCTATACCCTACACTCTACACTCTATACCCTACACTCTATACCCTACACTCTATACCATACACTCTATACCCTACACTCTATACCCTACACTCTGAACCCTACACTCTATACCCTACACTCTACTCCCTACACTCTATACCCTACACTCTATACCCTACACTCTACACTCTATACCCTACACTCTATACCCTACACTCTATACCCTACACTCTACACTCTATACCCTACACTCTACACTCTATACCCTGCACTCTATACCCTACACTCTATACCCTACACTCTATACCCTACACTCTATACCCTACACTCTACACTATACACCCTACACTCTATACCCTACACTCTATACCCTACACTCTATACCCTACACTCTATACCCTACACTCTTTGCCCTACACTCTATACTCTACACTCTATACCCTACACTCTATACCATACACTCTATACCCTACACTCTACACTCTATACCCTACACTCTATACCCTACACTCTATGCCCAACACTCTATACCCTACACTCTACACCCTACACTCTATACCCTACACTCTATATCATACACTCTATACCCTACACTCTACACTCTATACCCTACACTCTATACCCTACACTCTATACCCTACACTCTATACCCTACACTCTACACTCTATATCCTACACTCTCTACCCTACACTCTACACTCTATACCCTACACTATATACCCTACACTCTAATCCCTACACTCTACACTCTATACCCTACACTCTATATCCTACACTCTACACTCTATACCATACATTCTATACCCTACACTCTATACCATACACTCTATACCCTACACTCTACACCCTACACTCTATACTCTACACTCTATACCCTACACTCTATACCCTACAATCTACACCCTACACTCTATACCCTACACTCTATACCCTACACTCTATACCCTACACTCTATACCCTACGCTCTACACTCTATACCCTACACTCTATACCCTACACTCTATACCCTACACTCTATACCCTACACTCTACACTCTATATCCTACACTCTCTACCCTACACTCTACACTCTATACCCTACACTTTATACCCTACACTCTAATCCCTACACTCTACACTCTATACCCTACACTCTATACCCTACACTCTACACTCTATACCCTACACTCTATATCCTACACTCTACACTCTATACCATACATTCTATACCCTACACTCTATACCATACACTCTATACCCTACACTCTACACCCTACACTCTATACCCTACACTCTATACCCTACACTCTATACCCTACACTCTATACCCTACACTCTACACCCTACACTCTATACCCTACACTCTATACCATACACTCTATACCCTACACTCTACACTCTATACCCTACACTCTACATCCTACACTCTATACCCTACACTCTAATCCCGACACTCTACACTCTATACCCTACACTCTATACCTTACACTCTACACTCGCTACCCTACACTCTATACCCTACAATCTATAACATACACTCTATACCATACACTCTATACCCTACACTCTATACCATACACTCTACAATCTATACCCTACACTCTATACCATACACTCTACACCATACACTCTATAGCATACACTCTATACCCTACACTCTACACTCTATACCCTACACTCTATACCCTACACTCTATACCCTACACTCTATACCCTACACTCTACACTCTATACCCTACACTCTATACCTTACACTCTACACTCTATACCCTACACTCTATACCCTACACTCTAATCCCTACACTCTACAGTCTATACCCTACACTCTATACCCTACACTCTACACTCTATACCTTACACTCTACTCTCTATTCCCTACACTCTACACTCTATACCCTACACTCTACACTCTATACCCTACACTCTATACCCTACACTCTACACCCTACACTCTATACCCTACACTCTATACCCTACACTCTACACTCTATACCCTACACTCTATACCCTACACTCTATGCCCTACACTCTATACCCTACACTCTATACCCTAGACTCTATACCTTACACTCTACACTCTATACCCTACACTCTATACCCTACACTCTAATCCCTACACTCTACACTCTATACCCTACACTCTATACCCTACACTCTACACTCTATACCTTACACTCTACACTCTATTCCCTACACTCTATACCCTACACTCTATACCCTACACTCTATACCCTACACTCTACACCCTACACTCTATACCCTACACTCTATACCATACACTCTATACCCTACACTCTACACTCTATACCCTACACTCTATACCCTACACTCTATACCCTGCACTCTATACCCTACACTCTATACCCTACACTCTACACTCTATACCTTACACTCTACACTCTATACCCTACACTCTACACTCTATACCCTACACTCTATACCCTACACTCTATACCCTACACTCTATACCCTACACTCTATACCCTACACTCTACAATCTATACCCTACACTCTATACCCTACACTCTACACTCTATACCCTACACTCTATACCCTACACTCTATGCCCTACACTCTATACCCTACACTCTATACCCTACACTCTATACCCTACACTCTACACTCTATACCCTACACTCTATACCATACACTCTATACCCTACACTCTACACTTTATACCCTACACTCTACACCCTACACTCTATACCCTACACTCTATACCATACACTCTATACCCTACACTCTACACTCTATACCCTACACTCTACACCCTACACTCTATACCCTACACTCTAATCCCTACATTCTACACTCTCTACCCTACACTCTATACCCTACACTCTATACCCTACACTCTATACCTTACACTATACACTCTATTCCCTACACTCTATACCCTACACTCTATACCCTACACTCTATACCCTACACTCTACACCCTACACTCTATACCCTACACTCTATACCATACACTCTATACCCTACACTCTACACTCTATACCCTACACTCTATACCCTACACTCTATACCCTACACTCTATACCCTACACTCTATACCCTACACTCTACACTCTATACCCTACACTCTACACTCTATACCCTACACTCTACACTCTATACCCTACACTCTATACCCTACACTCTATACCCTACACTCTATACCCTACACTCTACAATCTATACCCTACACTCTATACCCTACACTCTACACTCTATACCCTACACTCTATACCCTACACTCTATGCCCTACACTCTATACCCTACACTCTATACCCTACACTCTATACCCTACACTCTACACTCTATACCCTACACTCTATACCATACACTCTATACCCTACACTCTACACTTTATACCCTACACTCTACACCCTACACTCTATACCCTACACTCTATACCATACACTCTATACCCTACACTCTACACTCTATACCCTACACTCTACACCCTACACTCTATACCCTACACTCTAATCCCTACATTCTACACTCTCTACCCTACACTCTATACCCTACACTCTATACCCTACACTCTATACCCTACACTCTACACTCTATACCCTACACTCTATACCCTACACTCTATACCCTACACTCTATACCCTACACTCTACAATCTATACCCTACACTCTATACTCTACACTCTACACTCTATACCCTACACTCTATACCCTACACTCTATGCCCTACACTCTATACCCTACACTCTATACCCTACACTCTATACCCTACACTCTACACTCTATACCCTACACTCTACACTTTATACCCTACACTCTACACCCTACACTCTATAACCCTACACTCTATACCATACACTCTATACCCTACACTCTACACTCTATACCCTACACTCTACACCCTACACTCTATACCCTACACTCTAATCCCTACATTCTACACTCTCTACCCTACACTCTATACCCTACACTCTATACCCTACACTCTATACCCTACACTCTACACTCTATACCCTACACTCTATACCCTACACTCTATACCCTACACTCTATACCCTACACTCTACACCCTACACTCTATACCCTACACTCTATACCATACACTCTATACCCTACACTTTACACTCTATACGCTACACTCTACACCCTACACTCTATACCCTACACTCTAATCCCTACACTCTACACTCTATACCCTACACTCTATACCCTACACTCTACACTCTATACCTTACACTCTACACTCTATTCCCTACACTCTATACCCTACACTCTATACCCTACACTCTATACCATACACTCTACACTCTATACCCTACACTCTATACCATACATTCTATACCCTACACTCTATACCATACACTCTATACCCTACACTCTATACCCTACACTCTATACCCTACACTCTACACCCTACACTCTATACCCTACAGTCTATACCCTACACTCTATACTCTACACTCTACACTCTATATCTTACACTCTACACTCTATTCCCTACACTCTATACCCTACACTCTATACCCTACACTCTATACCCTACACTCTATACCCTACACTCTACACCCTACACTCTATACCCTACACTCTATACCATACACTCTATACCCTACACTCTACACTCTATACCCTACACTCTACACCCTACACTCTATACCCTACACTCTAATCCCTTCACTCTACACTCTATACCCTACACTCTATACCCTACACTCTACACTCTATTCCTTACACTCTACACTCTATTCCCTACACTCTATACCCTACACTCTATACCCTACACTCTATACCCTACACTCTACACCCTACACTCTATACCCTACACTCTATACCATACACTCTATACCCTACACTCTACACTCTCTACCCTACACTCTATACCCTACACTCTATAACATACACTCTATACCCTACACTCTATACCCTACACTCTATACCATACACTCTACAATCTATACCCTACACTCTATACCATACACTCTACACCATACACTCTATAGCATACACTCTATACCCTACACTCTACACTCTATACCCTACACTCTATACCCTACACTCTACACCCTGCACTCTATACCCTACACACTATACCCTACACTCTACACACTATACCCTACACTCTATACCCTACACTCTATACCCTACACTCTATACCCTACACTCTACACTCTATACCCTACACTCTATAGCCTACACTCTACAATCTATACCCTACACTCTATACCCTACACTCTATACCCTACAGTCTATACCCTACACTCTATACTCTACACTCTACACTCTATATCTTACACTCTACACTCTATTCCCTACACTCTATACCCTACACTCTATACCCTACACTCTATACCCTACACTCTATACCCTACACTCTACACCCTACACT
Organism: Ranitomeya imitator; assembly: GCF_032444005.1. NCBI lineage: Eukaryota > Metazoa > Chordata > Amphibia > Anura > Dendrobatidae > Ranitomeya > Ranitomeya imitator. Next base: position 68,507 of record NW_027194416.1, on the reverse strand, counting down.
CTATACCCTACACTCTATACCATACACTCTATACCCTACACTCTACACTCTATACCCTACACTCTACACCCTACACTCTATACCCTACACTCTAATCCCTTCACTCTACACTCTATACCCTACACTCTATACCCTACACTCTACACTCTATTCCTTACACTCTACACTCTATTCCCTACACTCTATACCCTACACTCTATACCCTACACTCTATACCCTACACTCTACACCCTACACTCTATACCCTACACTCTATACCATACACTCTATTCCCTAAACTCTACACTCTATACCCTACACTCTACACCCTACACTCTATACCCTACACTCTAATCCCTACACTCTACACTCTATACCCTACACTCTATACCCTACACTCTATACCCTACACTCTACACACTCTACCCTACACTCTATACCCTACACTCTATACCCTACACTCTATACCCTACACTTTACACTCTATACCCTACACTCTACACTCTATACCCTACACTCTATACCGTACACTCTATACCCTACACTCTATACCCTACACTCTAATCCCTACACTCTACACTCTATACCCTACACTCTATACCCTACACTCTACACTCTATACCCTAACTATCCCACACCCCACCTCACCCCACCCCCCCCCCACCTCCACCCACACCTCCCTCACCAACACACCCCACCCAACTCCACCCCCACCCACTCCTACCACCACCCCACTCTACCCTTCCCTACACTCTATACCCTACACTCTATACCCTACACTCTATACCCTACACTCTATACCCTACACTCTATACCCAACACTCTACACCCTACACTCTATACCCTACACTCTATACCATACACTCTATACCCTACACTCTACACTCTATACCCTACACTCTACACTCTATACCCTACACTCTATACCCTACACTCTATACCCTACAATCTATACCATACACTCTATACCCTACACTCTATACCCTACACTCTATACCCTACACTCTATACCATACACTCTATACCCTACACTCTATACCGTACTATCTATACCCTACACTCTATACCCTACACTCTATAACCTACATTCTACACCCTACACTCTATACCTTACACTCTATACCCTACACTCTATACCCTACACTCTAAACTCTATACCCTACACTTTACACTCTATACCCTACACTCTATACCCTACACTCTATACCCTACACTCTATACCCTACACTCTATACCCTACACTGTATACCCTACACTCTATACCCTACACTCCATACCCTACACTCTACACTCTATACCCTACACTCTATACCCTACACTCTATACCCTACACTCTACACTTTATGCACTACACTCTATACCCTACACTCTATACCCTACACTCTATACCCTACACTCTACACCCTACACTCTATACCCTACACTCTATACCATATACTCTATACCCTACACTCTACACTCTATACCCTACACTCTACACCCTACACTCTATACCCTACACTCTAATCCCAACACTCTACACTCTATACCCTACACTCTATACCCTACAGTCTACACTCTATACCTTACACTCTACACTCTATTCCCTACACTCTATACCCTACACTCTATACCCTACACTCTATACCCTACACTCTACACCCTACACTCTATACCCTACACTCTATACCATACACTCTATACCCTACACTATACACTCTATACCCTACACTCTATACCCTACACTCTAATCCCTAAACTCTACACTCTATACCCTACACTCTATACCCTACACTCTATACCCTACACTCTACACTCTCTACCCTACACTCTATACCCTACACTCTATACCCTACACTCTACACTCTATACCCTACACTCTACACTCTATACCCTACACTCTATACCCTACACTCTATACCATACACTCTATACCCTACACTCTATACCATACACTCTATACCCTACACTATATACCCTACACACTATACCCTACACTCTACACTCTATACCCTACACTCTATACCCTACACTCTATACCCTACACTCTACACTCTATGCCCTACACTCTATAGCCTACACTCTACAATCTATACCCTAAACTCTATACCCTACACTCTATACCCTACAGTCTATACCCTACACTCTATACCCTACACTCTACACTCTATACCTTACACTCTACACTCTATTCCCTACACTCTATACCCTACACTCTATACCCTACACTCTATACCCTATACTCTACACCCTACACTCTATACCCTACACTCTATACCATATACTCTATACCCTACACTCTACACTCTATACCCTACACTCTACACCCTACACTCTATACCCTACACTCTAATCCCAACACTCTACACTCTATACCCTACACTCTATACCCTACACTCTACACTCTATACCTTACACTCTACACTCTATTCCCTACACTCTATACCCTACACTCTATACCCTACACTCTATACCCTACACTCTATACCCTACACTCTACACCCTACACTCTATACCCTACACTCTATACCATACACTCTATACCCTACACTCTACACTCTATACCCTACACTCTACACCCTACACTCTATACCCTACACTCTAATCCCTACACTCTATACCCTACACTCTACACTCTATACCCTACACTCTATACCATACACTCTATACCCTACACTCTATACCGTACACTCTATACCCTACACTCTATACCTTACACTCTACACTCTATTCCCTACACTCTATACCCTACACTCTATACCCTACACTCTATACCCTACACTCTACACCCTACACTCTATACCCTACACTCTATACCCTACACTCTATACCCTACACTCTATACCCTACACTCTACACTCTCTACCCTACACTCTATACCCTACACTCTATACCCTACACTCTACACTCTATACCCTACACTCTATACCCTACACTCTATACCCTACACTCTATACCCTACACTCTATACCATACACTCTATACCCTACACTCTATGCCCTACACTCTGAACCCTACACTCTATACCCTACACTCTACTCCCTACACTCTATACCCTACACTCTATACCCTACACTCTACACTCTATACCCTACACTCTATACCCTACACTCTATACCCTACACTCTATACCCTACACTCTACACTCTATACCCTGCACTCTATACCCTACACTCTATACCCTACACTCTATACCCTACACTCTATACCCTACACTCTATACCCTACACTCTACACTATATACCCTACACTCTATACCCTACACTCTATACCCTACACTCTATACCCTACACTCTTTGCCCTACACTCTATACCCTACACTCTATACCCTACACTCTATACCATACACTCTATACCCTACACTCTACACTCTATACCCTACACTCTATACCCTACACTCTATGCCCAACACTCTATACCCTACACTCTACACCCTACACTCTATACCCTACACTCTATACCATACACTCTATACCCTACACTCTGCACTCTATACCCTACACTCTACACCCTACACTCTATACCCTACACTTTAATCCCTACACTCTACACTCTATACCCTACACTCTATACCCTACACTCTACACTCTCTACCCTACACTCTATACCCTACACTCTATACCCTACACTCTACACTCTATACCCTACACTCTACACTCTATACCCTACACTCTATACCCTACACTCTATATCCTACACTCTACACTCCATACCCTACACTCTATACCCTACACCCTATGCCCTACATTCTATACCCTACACTCTACACCCTACACTCTATACCTTACACTCTATACCCTACTCTCTATACCCTACACTCTAAACTCTATACCCTACACTCTATACCCTACACTCTATAACATACACTCTATACCCTACACTCTGTACCCTACAATCTATACCATACACTCTATACCCTACACTCTATACCCTACACTCTATACCCTACACTCTATACCATACTCTCTATACCCTACACTCTATACCGTACACTCTATACCCTACATTCTATACCCTACACTCTATACCCTACACTCTACACCCTACACTCTATACCTTACACTCTATACCCTACACTCTATACCCTACACTCTAAACTCTATACCCTACACTCTACACTCTATACCCTACACTCTATACCCTACACTCTATACCCTACACTCTATACCCTACACTCTACACCTTACACTCTATACCCTACACTCTATACCCTACACTCTAAACTCTATACCGTACACTCTACACTCTATACCCTACACTCTACACTCTATACCCTACACTCTACACTCTACACTCTATACCCTACACTCTACACTCTATACCCTACACTCTATAACATACACTCTATACCCTACACTCTATACCCTACACTCTATACCATACACTCTGTACCCTACACTCTATACCCTACACTCTATACCCTACACTCTATACCCTACACTCTATACCTTACACTCTATACCCTACACTCTATACCCTACACTCTAAACTCTATACCCTGCACTCTACACTCTATACCCTACACTCTATACCCTACACTCTATACCCTACACTCTATACCCTACACTCTATACCCTACACTCTACACGCTATACCCTACACTCTATACCATACACTCCATACCCTACACTCTATACCGTACACTCTATACCCTACACTCTATACCCTACAATCTATACCCTACACTCTACACCCTACACTCTATACCTTACACTCTATACCCTACACTCTATACCCTACACTCTAAACTCTATACCCTACACTCTACACTCTATACCCTACACTCTATTACATACACTCTATACCCTACACTCTATACCCTACACTCTATACCCTACACTCTACACTCTATACCCTACACTCTATACCATACACTCTACACCATACACTCTATAGCATACACTCTATACCCTACACTCTACACTATATACCCTACACTCTATACCCTACACTCTACACCCTGCACTCTATACCCTACACACTATACCCTACACTCTACACTCTATACCCTACACTCTATACCCTACACTCTATACCCTACACTCTATAGCCTACAATCTATACCCTACACTCTATACCCTACAGTCTATACCCTACACTATATACCCTACACTCTACACTCTATACCTTACACTCTACACTCTATTCCCTACACTCTATACCCTACACTCTATACCCTACACTCTATACCCTACACTCTATACCCTACACTCTACACCCTACACTCTATACCCTACACTCTATACCCTACACTCTATACCCTACACTCTACACCCTACACTCTACACCCTACACTCTATACCCTACACTCTAATCCCTACACTCTACACTCTATACCCTACACTCTATACCCTATACTCTACACTCTATACCTTACACTCTACACTCTATTCCCTACACTCTATACCCTACACTCTATACCCTACACTCTATACCCTACACTCTACACCCTACACTCTATACCCTACACTCTATACCATACACTCTATACCCTACACTCTACACTCTATACCCTACACTCTACACACTACACTCTATACTCTACACTCTAATCCCTACACTCTACACTCTATACCCTACACTCTATACCCTACACTCTATACCCTACACTCTACACTCTCTACCCTACACTCTATACCCTACACTCTATAACATACACTCTATACCCTACACTCTACACCCTACACTCTATACCATACACTCTACACTCTATACCCTACACTCTATACCATACACTCTACACCATGCACTCTATAGCATACACTCTATACCCTACACTCTACACTCTATACCCTACACTCTATACCCTACACTCTACACCCTGCACTCTATACCCTACACACTATACCCTACACTCTACACTCTATACCCTACACTCTATACCCTACACTCTATACCCTACAATCTATACCCTACACTCTACACTCTATAACCTACACTCTATAGCCTACACTCTACAATCTCTACCCTACACTCTATACCCTACACTCTATACCCTACAGGCTATACCCTACACTCTATACCCTACACTCTACACTCTATACCTTACACTCCACACTCTATTCCCTACACTCTATACCCTACACTCTATACCCTACACTCTATACCCTACACTCTATACCCTACACTCTACACCCTACACTCTATACCCTACACTCTATACCATACACTCTATACCCTACACTCTACACTCTGTACCCTACACTCTACACCCTACACTCTATACCCTACACTCTAATCCCTACACTCTACACTCTATACCCTACACTCTATACCCTACACTCTACAATCTATACCTTACACTCTACACTCTATTCCCTACACTCTATTCCCTACACTCTATACCCTACACTCTATACCCTACACTCTACACCCTACACTCTATACCCTACACTCTATACCATACACTCTATACCCTACACTCTACACTCTATACCCTACACTCCACACCCTACACTCTATACCCTACACTCTAATCCCTACACTCTACACTCTATACCCTACACTCTATACCCTACACTCTACACTCTCTACCCTACACTCTATACCCTACACTCTGTACCCTACACTCTATACCCTACACTCTACACTCTATACCCTACACTCTACACTCTATACCCTACACTGTATACCCTACACTCTATACCCTACACTCTATACCCTACAATCTACACTCTATGCCCTACACTCTACACTCTATACCCTACACTCTACACTCTATACCCTACGCTCTACACTCTATACCCTACACTGTATACCCTACACTCTATACCCTACACTCTATACCCTACACTCTATACCCTACACTCTACACTCTATACCCTACACTCTACACTCTATACCCTACACTCTATACCGTACACTCTATACCCTACACTCTATACCCTACACTCTAATCCCTACACTCTACACTCTATACCCTACACTCTATACCCTACACTCTACACTCTATACCTTACACTCTACACTCTATTCCCTACACTCTATACCCTACACTCTATACCCTACACTCTATACCCTACACTCTATACCCAACACTCTACACCCTACACTCTATACCCTACACTCTATACCATACACTCTATACCCTACACTCTACACTCTATACCCTACACTCTACACTCTATACCCTACACTCTATACCCTACACTCTATACCCTACAATCTATACCATACACTCTATACCCTACACTCTATACCCTACACTCTATACCCTACACTCTATACCCTACACTCTATACCATACACTCTATACCCTACACTCTATACCGTACTATCTATACCCTACACTCTATACCCTACACTCTATACCCTACATTCTACACCCTACACTCTATACCTTACACTCTATACCCTACACTCTATACCCTACACTCTAAACTCTATACCCTACACTTTACACTCTATACCCTACACTCTATACCCTACACTCTATACCCTACACTCTATACCCTACACTCTATACCCTACACTGTATACCCTACACTCTATACCCTACACTCTATACCCTACACTCTACACTCTATACCCTACACTCTATACCCTACACTCTATACCCTACACTCTACACTTTATGCACTACACTCTATACCCTACACTCTATACCCTACACTCTATACCCTACACTCTACACCCTACACTCTATACCCTACACTCTATACCATATACTCTATACCCTACACTCTACACTCTATACCCTACACTCTACACCCTACACTCTATACCCTACACTCTAATCCCAACACTCTACACTCTATACCCTACACTCTATACCCTACAGTCTACACTCTATACCTTACACTCTACACTCTATTCCCTACACTCTATACCCTACACTCTATACCCTACACTCTATACCCTACACTCTATACCCTACACTCTATACCCTACACTCTATACCCTACACTATACACTCTATACCCTACACTCTATACCCTACACTCTAATCCCTAAACTCTACACTCTATACCCTACACTCTATACCCTACACTCTATACCCTACACTCTACACTCTCTACCCTACACTCTATACCCTACACTCTATACCCTACACTCTACACTATACCCTACACTCTACACTCTATACCCTACACTCTATACCCTACACTCTATACCCTACACTCTATACCCTACACTCTATACCATACACTCTATACCCTACACTATATACCCTACACACTATACCCTACACTCTACACTCTATACCCTACACTCTATACCCTACACTCTATACCCTACACTCTACACTCTATGCCCTACACTCTATAGCCTACACTCTACAATCTATACCCTAAACTCTATACCCTACACTCTATACCCTACAGTCTATACCCTACACTCTATACCCTACACTCTACACTCTATACCTTACACTCTACACTCTATTCCCTACACTCTATACCCTACACTCTATACCCTACACTCTATACCCTATACTCTACACCCTACACTCTATACCCTACACTCTATACCATATACTCTATACCCTACACTCTACACTCTATACCCTACACTCTACACCCTACACTCTATACCCTACACTCTAATCCCAACACTCTACACTCTATACCCTACACTCTATACCCTACACTCTACACTCTATACCTTACACTCTACACTCTATTCCCTACACTCTATACCCTACACTCTATACCCTACACTCTATACCCTACACTCTATACCCTACACTCTACACCCTACACTCTATACCCTACACTCTATACCATACACTCTATACCCTACACTCTACACTCTATACCCTACACTCTACACCCTACACTCTATACCCTACACTCTAATCCCTACACTCTATACCCTACACTCTACACTCTATACCCTACACTCTATACCATACACTCTATACCCTACACTCTATACCGTACACTCTATACCCTACACTCTATACCTTACACTCTACACTCTATTCCCTACACTCTATACCCTACACTCTATACCCTACACTCTATACCCTACACTCTACACCCTACACTCTATACCCTACACTCTATACCCTACACTCTATACCCTACACTCTATACCCTACACTCTACACTCTCTACCCTACACTCTATACCCTACACTCTATACCCTACACTCTACACTCTATACCCTACACTCTATACCCTACACTCTATACCCTACACTCTATACCATACACTCTATACCCTACACTCTATGCCCTACACTCTGAACCCTACACTCTATACCCTACACTCTACTCCCTACACTCTATACCCTACACTCTATACCCTACACTCTACACTCTATACCCTACACTCTATACCCTACACTCTATACCCTACACTCTATACCCTACACTCTACACTCTATACCCTGCACTCTATACCCTACACTCTATACCCTACACTCTATACCCTACACTCTATACCCTACACTCTATACCCTACACTCTACACTATATACCCTACACTCTATACCCTACACTCTATACCCTACACTCTATACCCTACACTCTTTGCCCTACACTCTATACCCTACACTCTATACCCTACACTCTATACCATACACTCTATACCCTACACTCTACACTCTATACCCTACACTCTATACCCTACACTCTATGCCCAACACTCTATACCCTACACTCTACACCCTACACTCTATACCCTACACTCTATACCATACACTCTATACCCTACACTCTGCACTCTATACCCTACACTCTACACCCTACACTCTATACCCTACACTTTAATCCCTACACTCTACACTCTATACCCTACACTCTATACCCTACACTCTACACTCTCTACCCTACACTCTATACCCTACACTCTATACCCTACACTCTACACTCTATACCCTACACTCTACACTCTATACCCTACACTCTATACCCTACACTCTATATCCTACACTCTACACTCCATACCCTACACTCTATACCCTACACCCTATGCCCTACATTCTATACCCTACACTCTACACCCTGCACTCTATACCTTACACTCTATACCCTACTCTCTATACCCTACACTCTAAACTCTATACCCTACACTCTATACCCTACACTCTATAACATACACTCTATACCCTACACTCTGTACCCTACAATCTATACCATACACTCTATACCCTACACTCTATACCCTACACTCTATACCCTACACTCTATACCATACTCTCTATACCCTACACTCTATACCGTACACTCTATACCCTACACTCTACACCCTACACTCTATACCCTACACTCTATACCATACACTCTATACCCTACACTCTACACTCTATACCCTACACTCTACACCCTACACTCTATACCCTACACTCTAATCCCTACACTCTATACCCTACACTCTACACTCTATACCCTACACTCTACACCCTACACTCTATACCCTACACTCTAAACTCTATACCCTACACTCTACACTCTATACCCTACACTCTATACCCTACACTCTATACCCTACACTCTATACCCTACACTCTACACCTTACACTCTATACCCTACACTCTATACCCTACACTCTAAACTCTATACCGTACACTCTACACTCTATACCCTACACTCTACACTCTATACCCTACACTCTACACTCTATACCCTACACTCTACACTCTATACCCTACACTCTATAACATACACTCTATACCCTACACTCTATACCCTACACTTTATACCATACACTCTGTACCCTACACTCTATACCCTACACTCTATACCCTACACTCTATACCCTACACTCTACACCCTACACTCTATACCTTACACTCTATACCCTACACTCTATACCCTACACTCTAAACTCTATACCCTGCACTCTACACTCTATACCCTACACTCTATACCCTACACTCTATACCCTACACTCTATACCCTACACTCTATACCCTACACTCTACACTCTATACCCTACACTCTATACCATACACTCCATACCCTACACTCTATACCGTACACTCTATACCCTACACTCTATACCCTACAATCTATACCCTACACTCTACACCCTACACTCTATACCTTACACTCTATACCCTACACTCTATACCCTACACTCTAAACTCTATACCCTACACTCTACACTCTATACCCTACACTCTATTACATACACTCTATACCCTACACTCTATACCCTACACTCTATACCCTACACTCTACACTCTATACCCTACACTCTATACCATACACTCTACACCATACACTCTATAGCATACACTCTATACCCTACACTCTACACTATATACCCTACACTCTATACCCTACACTCTACACCCTGCACTCTATACCCTACACACTATACCCTACACTCTACACTCTATAACCTACACTCTATACCCTACACTCTATACCTAACACTCTATACCCTACACTCTATAGCCTACAATCTATACCCTACACTCTATACCCTATAGTCTATACCCTACACTATATACCCTACACTCTACACTCTATACCTTACACTCTACACTCTATTCCCTACACTCTATACCCTACACTCTATACCCTACACTCTATACCCTACACTCTATACCCTACACTCTACACCCTACACTCTATACCCTACACTCTATACCCTACACTCTATACCCTACACTCTACACCCTACACTCTACACCCTACACTCTATACCCTACACTCTAATCCCTACACTCTACACTCTATACCCTACACTCTATACCCTATACTCTACACTCTATACCTTACACTCTACACTCTATTCCCTACACTCTATACCCTACACTCTATACCCTACACTCTATACCCTACACTCTACACCCTACACTCTATACCCTACACTCTATACCATACACTCTATACCCTACACTATACACTCTATACCCTACACTCTACACACTACACTCTATACTCTACACTCTAATCCCTACACTCTACACTCTATACCCTACACTCTATACCCTACACTCTACACTCTCTACCCTACACTCTATACCCTACACTCTATAACATACACTCTATACCCTACACTCTACACCCTACACTCTATACCATACACTCTACACTCTATACCCTACACTCTATACCATACACTCTACACCATGCACTCTATAGCATACACTCTATACCCTACACTCTATACCCTACACTCTACACCCTGCACTCTATACCCTACACACTATACCCTACACTCTACACTCTATACCCTACACTCTATACCCTACACTCTATACCCTACAATCTATACCCTACACTCTACACTCTATAACCTACACTCTATAGCCTACACTCTACAATCTATACCCTACACTCTATACCCTACACTCTATACCCTACAGGCTATACCCTACACTCTATACCCTACACTCTACACTCTATACCTTACACTCCACACTCTATTCCCTACACTCTATACCCTACACTCTATACCCTACACTCTATACCCTACACTCTATACCCTACACTCTACACCCTACACTCTATACCCTACACTCTATACCATACACTCTATACCCTACACTCTACACTCTGTACCCTACACTCTACAGCCTACACTCTATACCCTACACTCTAATCCCTACACTCTACACTCTATACCCTACACTCTATACCCTACACTCTACACTCTATACCTTACACTCTACACTCTATTCCCTACACTCTATTCCCTACACTCTATACCCTACACTCTATACCCTACACTCTACACCCTACACTCTATACCCTACACTCTATACCATACACTCTATACCCTACACTCTACACTCTATACCCTACACTCCACACCCTACACTCTATACCCTACACTCTAATCCCTACACTCTACACTCTATACCCTACACTCTATACCCTACACTCTACACTCTCTACCCTACACTCTATACCCTACACTCTGTACCCTACACTCTATACCCTACACTCTACACTCTATACCCTACACTCTACACTCTATACCCTACACTGTATACCCTACACTCTATACCCTACACTCTATACCCTACAATCTACACTCTATGCCCTACACTCTACACTCTATACCCTACACTCTACACTCTATACCCTACACTCTACACTCTATACCCTACACTGTATACCCTACACTCTATACCCTACACTCTATACCCTACACTCTATACCCTACACTCTACACTCTATACCCTACACTCTACACTCTATACCCTACACTCTATACCGTACACTCTATACCCTACACTCTATACCCTACACTCTAATCCCTACACTCTACACTCTATACCCTACACTCTATACCCTACACTCTACACTCTATACCTTACACTCTACACTCTATTCCCTACACTCTATACCCTACACTCTATACCCTACACTCTATACCCTACACTCTATACCCAACACTCTACACCCTACACTCTATACCCTACACTCTATACCATACACTCTATACCCTACACTCTACACTCTATACCCTACACTCTACACTCTATACCCTACACTCTATACCCTACACTCTATACCCTACAATCTATACCATACACTCTATACCCTACACTCTATACCCTACACTCTATACCCTACACTCTATACCCTACACTCTATACCATACACTCTATACCCTACACTCTATACCGTACTATCTATACCCTACACTCTATACCCTACACTCTATACCCTACATTCTACACCCTACACTCTATACCTTACACTCTATACCCTACACTCTATACCCTACACTCTAAACTCTATACCCTACACTTTACACTCTATACCCTACACTCTATACCCTACACTCTATACCCTACACTCTACTACCCTACACTCTATACCCTACACTGTATACCCCTACACTCTATACCCTACACTCTACACTCTAGTACCTCTACACTCTATACCCTACACTCTATACCCTACACTCTATACCTACACTCACACTTATGCACTACACTCTATACCCTACACTCTCTATACCCTACACTCTATACCCGTACACTCTACACCCTACACTCTATACCCTACACTCTATACCATATACTCTATACCCTACACTCTACACTCTATACCCTTACACTCTACACCCTACACTCTATACCCTACACTCTAATCCCAACACTCTACACTCTATACCCTACACTCTATACCCTACAGTCTACACTCTATACCTTACACTCTACACTCTATTCCCTACACTCTATACCTCAACACTGTACCCTACACTCTATACCCTACACTCTATACCCTACACTCTATACCATACACTCTATACCCTACACTATACACTCTATACCCTACACTCTATACCCTACACTCTAATCCCTAAACTCTACACTCTATACCCTACACTCCTATACCCTACACTCTATACCCTACACTCTACATCTCTCTACCCTACACTCTATACCTACACTCTATACCCTACACTCTACACTCTATACCCTACACTCTACACTCTATACCCTACACTCTATACCCTACACTCTATACCCCTACACTCTATACCCTACCACTCTATACCATACACTCTACCCTACACTATATACCCTACACACTATACCCTACACTCTACACTCTATACCCTACACTCTATACCCTACACTCTATACCCTACACTCTATGCCCTACACTCTATAGCCTACACTCTACAATCTATACCCTAAACTCTATACCCTACACTCTATAGCCCTACAGTCTATACCCTACACTCTATACCCTACACTCTACACTCTATACCTTACACTCTACACTCTATTCCCTACACTCTATACCACTACACTCTATACCCTACACTCTATACCCCTATACTCTACACCCTACACTTTATACCCTACACTCTATACCATATACTCTATACCCTACACTCTACACTCTCATACCCTACACTCTACACCCTACACTCTATACCCTACACTCTAATCCCAACACTCTACACTCTATACCCTACACTCTATACCCTACACTCTACTCTATAGCCTTACACTCTACACTCTATTCCCTACACTCTATACCCTACACTCTATACCCTACACTCTATACCCTACACTCTATACCCTACACTCTACAGCCCTACACTCTATACCCTACACTCTATACCATACACTCTATACCCTACACTATACACTCTATACCCTACACTCTATACCCTACACTCTAATCCCTAAACTCTACACTCTATACCCTACACTCTATACCCTACACTCTATACCCTACACTCTACACTCTCTACCCTACACTCTATACCCTACACTCTATACCCTACACTCTACACTCTATACCCTACACTCTACACTCTATACCCCTACACTCTGATACCCTACACTCTATACCCCTACACTCTATACCATACACTCTATACCCTACACTATATACCCTACACACTATACCCTACACTCTACACTCTATACCCTACACTCTATACCCTACACTCTATACCCTACACTCTACACTCTATGCCCTACACTCTATAGCCTACACTCTACAATCTATACCCTAAACTCTATACCCCTACACTCTATACCCTACAGTCTATACCCTACACTCTATACCCTACACTCTACACTCTATACCTTACACTCTACACTCTATTCCCTACACTCTATACCCTACACTCTATAACCCTACACTCTATACCCTATACTCTACACCCTACACTCTATACCCTACACTCTATACCATATACTCTATACCCTACACTCTATACCCTACACTCTACACCACTACACTCTATACCCTACACTCTAATCCCTACACTCTAACCCTACACTCTACACTCTATACCCTCCTACACTCTACCTACACCTATACACTTCTATACCCCTACACTCTATACCGTTACACTCTATACCCTACACACTACTACCTTACACTCTACAACTCTATCCCTACACTCTATACCCTACACTCTATACCCTACACTCTTTACTCTATAAGCCACTACACTCGTACACCCTACACTCTATACCCTACACGTCTAGTACCCTACACTCTATACCCCTACACTCTATACCCTACACTCTACACTCTCTACCCTACACTCTATACCCTACACTCTACACTCTATACCCTACACTCTATACCCCTACACTCTATACCCCTACACTCTATGCCCTACACTCTGAACCCTACACTCTATACCCTACACTCTACTCCCTACACTCTATACCCTACACTCTATACCCTACACTCTACACTCTATACCCTACACTCTATACCCTACACTCTATACCCTACACTCTATACCCTACACTCTACACTCTATACCCTGCACTCTATACCCTACACTCTATACCCTACACTCTATACCCTACACTCTATACCCTACACTCTACACTATATACCCTACACTCTATATCCTACACTCTATACCCTACACTCTATACCCTACACTCTTTGCCCTACACTCTATACCCTACATTCTATACCCTACACTCTATACCATACACTCTATACCCTACACTCTACACTCTATACCCTACACTCTATACCCTACACTCTATACCCTACACTTTAATCCCTACACTCTACACTCTATACCCTACACTCTATACCCTACACTCTATACCTTACACTCTATACCCTACTCTCTATACCCTACACTCTAAACTCTATACCCTACACTCTATACCCTACACTCTATAACATACACTCTATACCCTACACTCTGTACCCTACAATCTATACCATACACTCTATACCCTACACTCTATACCCTACACTCTATACCCTACACTCTATACCATACTCTCTATACCCTACACTCTATACCGTACACTCTATACCCTACACTCTATACCCTACACTCTATACCCTACACTCTACACCCTACACTCTATACCTTACACTCTATACCCTACACTCTATACCCTACACTCTAAACTCTATACCCTACACTCTACACTCTATACCCTACACTCTATACCCTACACTCTATACCCTACACTCTATACCCTACACTCTACACCTTACACTCTATACCCTACACTCTATACCCTACACTCTAAACTCTATACCGTACACTCTACACTCTATACCCTACACTCTACACTCTATACCCTACACTCTACACTCTATACCCTACACTCTACACTCTATACCCTACACTCTATAACATACACTCTATACCCTACACTCTATACCCTACACTCTATACCATACACTCTATACCCTACACTCTATACCCTACACTCTATACCATACACTCTGTACCCTACACTCTATACCCTACACTCTATACCCTACACTCTATACCCTACACTCTACACCCTACACTCTATACCTTACACTCTATACCCTACACTCTATACCCTACACTCTAAACTCTATACCCTGCACTCTACACTCTATACCCTACACTCTATACCCTACACTCTATACCCTACACTCTATACCCTACACTCTATACCCTACACTCTACACTCTATACCCTACACTCTATACCATACACTCCATACCCTACACTCTATACCGTACACTCTATACCCTACACTCTATACCCTACAATCTATACCCTACACTCTACACCCTACACTCTATACCTTACACTCTATACCCTACACTCTATACCCTACACTCTAAACTCTATACCCTACACTCTACACTCTATACCCTACACTCTATAACATACACTCTATACCCTACTTTCTATACCCTACACTCTATACCCTACACTCTACACTCTATACCCTACACTCTATACCATACACTCTACACCATACACTCTATAGCATACACTCTATACCCTACACTCTACACTCTATACCCTACACTCTATACCCTACACTCTACACCCTGCACTCTATACCCTACACACTATACCCTACACTCTACACTCTATACCCTACACTCTATACCCTACACTCTATACCCTACACTCTATACCCTACACTCTATAGCCTACAATCTATACCCTACACTCTATACCCTACAGTCTATACCCTACACTATATACCCTACACTCTACACTCTATACCTTACACTCTACACTCTATTCCCTACACTCTATACCCTACACTCTATACCCTACACTCTATACCCTACACTCTATACCCTACACTCTACACCCTACACTCTATACCCTACACTCTATACCATACACTCTATACCCTACACTCTACACCCTACACTCTACACCCTACACTCTATACCCTACACTCTAATCCCTACACTCTACACTCTATACCCTACACTCTATACCCTATACTCTACACTCTATACCTTACACTCTACACTCTATTCCCTACACTCTATACCCTACACTCTATACCCTACACTCTACAACCTACACTCTATACCCTACACTCTATACCATACACTCTATACCCTACACTCTACACTCTATACCCTACACTCTACACACTACACTCTATACTCTACACTCTAATCCCTACACTCTACACTCTATACCCTACACTCTATACCCTACACTCTATACCCTACACTCTACACTCTCTACCCTACACTCTATACCCTACACTCTATAACATACACTCTATACCCTACACTCTACACCCTACACTCTATACCATACACTCTACACTCTATACCCTACACTCTATACCATACACTCTACACCATGCACTCTATAGCATACACTCTATACCCTACACTCTACACTCTATACCCTACACTCTATACCCTACACTCTACACCCTGCACTTTATACCCTACACACTATACCCTACACTCTACACTCTATACCCTACACTCTATACCCTACACTCTATACCCTACACTCTATACCCTACACTCTACACTCTATAACCTACACTCTATAGCCTACACTCTACAATCTATACCCTACACTCTATACCCTACACTCTATACCCTACAGGCTATACCCTACACTCTATACCCTACACTCTACACTCTATACCTTACACTCCACACTCTATTCCCTACACTCTATACCCTACACTCTATACCCTACACTCTATACCCTACACTCTATACCCTACACTCTACACCCTACACTCTATACCCTACACTCTATACCATACACTCTATACCCTACACTCTACACTCTGTACCCTACACTCTACACCCTACATTCTATACCCTACACTCTAATCCCTACACTCTACACTCTATACCCTACACTCTATACCCTACACTCTACACTCTATACCTTACACTCTACACTCTATTCCCTACACTCTATTCCCTACACTCTATACCCTACACTCTATACCCTACACTCTACACCCTACACTCTATACCCTACACTCTATACCATACACTCTATACCCTACACTCTACACTCTATACCCTACACTCCACACCCTACACTCTATACCCTACACTCTAATCCCTACACTCTACACTCTATACCCTACACTCTATACCCTACACTCTACACTCTCTACCCTACACTCTATACCCTACACTCTGTACCCTACACTCTATACCCTACACTCTACACTCTATACCCTACACTCTACACTCTATACCCTACACTGTATACCCTACACTCTATACCCTACACTCTATACCCTACAATCTACACTCTATGCCCTACACTCTACACTCTATACCCTACACTCTACAGTCTATACCCTACACTCTACACTCTATACCCTACACTGTATACCCTACACTCTATACCCTACACTCTATACCCTACACTCTATACCCTACACTCTACACTCTATGCCCTACACTCTACACTCTATACCTTACACTCAACACTCTATTCCCTACACTCTATACCCTACACTCTATACCCTACACTCTATACCCTACACTCTACACCCTACACTCTATACCCTACACTCTATACCATACACTCTATACCCTACACTCTACACTCTATGCCCTACACTCTACACCCTACACTCTATACCCTACACTCTAATCCCTACACTCTACACTCTCTACCCTACACTTTCTACCCTACACTCTATACCCTACACTCTATACCCTACACTCTACACTCTATGCCCTACACTCTACACTCTATACCCTACACTCTATACCCTACACTCTATACCCTACACTCTACACTCTATACCCTACACTCTATACCCTACACTCTATGCCCTACACTCTATACCCTACACTCTATACCCTACACTCTATACCCTACACTCTACACTCTATACCCTACACTCTATACCCTACACTCTATACCCTACACTCTACACTCTATACCCTACACTCTATACCCTACACTCTATGCCCTACACTCTATACCCTACACTCTATACCCTACACTCTATACCCTACACTCTACACTCTATACCCTACACTCTACACTCTATACCCAACACACTATACCCTCCACTCTATACCCTACACTCTAATCCCTACACTCTACACTCTATACCCTACACTCTATACCCTACACTCTACACTCTATACCTTACACTCTACACTCTATTCCCTACACTCTATACCCTACACTCTCTACCCTACACTCTATACCCTACACTCTATAACCAACACTCTATACCCTACACTCTATACCCTACACTCTATACCCTACACTCTATACCCTACACTCTACACTCTATACCCTACACTCTATACCATACACTCCATACCCTACACTCTATACCGTACACTCTATACCCTACACTCTATACCCTACAATCTATACCCTACACTCTACACCCTACACTCTATACCTTACACTCTATACCCTACACTCTATACCCTACACTCTAAACTCTATACCCTACACTCTACACTCTACACCCTACACTCTATAACATACACTCTATACCCTACACTCTATACCCTACACTCTATACCCTACACTCTACACTCTATACCCTACACTCTATACCATACACTCTACACCATACACTCTATAGCATACACTCTATACCCTACACTCTACACTCTATACCCTACACTCTATACCCTACACTCTACACCCTGCACTCTATACCCTACACACTATACCCTACACTCTACACTCTATACCCTACACTCTATACCCTACACTCTATACCCTACACTCTATACCCTACACTCTATAGCCTACAATCTATACCCTACACTCTATACCCTACAGTCTATACCCTACACTATATACCCTACACTCTACACTCTATACCTTACACTCTACACTCTATTCCCTACACTCTATACCCTACACTCTATACCCTACACTCTATACCCTACACTCTCTACCCTACACTCTACACCCTACACTCTATACCCTTCACTCTATACCATACACTCTATACCCTACACTCTACACTCTATACCCTACACTCTACACCCTACACTCTATACCCTACACTCTAATCCCTACACTCTACACTCTATACCCTACACTCTATACCCTATACTCTACACTCTATACCTTACACTCTACACTCTATTCCCTACACTCTATACCCTACACTCTATACCCTACACTCTATACCCTACACTCTACACCCTACACTCTCTACCCTACACTCTATACCATACACTCTATACCCTACACTCTACACTCTATACCCTACACTCTACACACTACACTCTATACCCTACACTCTAATCCCTACACTCTACACTCTATACCCTACACTCTATACCCTACACTCTATACCCTACACTCTACACTCTCTACCCTACACTCTATACCCTACACTCTATAACATACACTCTATACCCTACACTCTACACCCTACACTCTATACCATACACTCTACACTCTATACCCTACACTCTATACCATACACTCTACACCATACACTCTATAGCATACACTCTATACCCTACACTCTACACTCTATACCCTACACTCTATACCCTACACTCTACACCCTGCACTCTATACCCTACACACTATACCCTACACTCTACACTCTATACCCTACACTCTATACCCTACACTCTATACCCTACACTCTATACCCTACACTCTACACTCTATACCCTACACTCTATAGCCTACACTTTACAATCTATACCCTACACTCTATACCCTACACTCTATACCCTACAGGCTATACCCTACACTCTATACCCTACACTCTACACTCTATACCTTACACTCCACACTCTATTCCCTACACTCTATACCCTACACTCTATACCCTACACTGTATACCCTACACTCTATACCATACACTCTATACCCTACACTCTACACTCTGTACCCTACACTCTACACCCTGCACTCTATACCCTACACTCTAATCCCTACAGTCTACACTCTATACCCTACACTCTATACCCTACACTTTACACTCTATACCTTACACTCTACACTCTATTCCCTACACTCTATTCCCTACACTCTATACCCTACACTCTATAGCCTACACTCTACAATCTATACCCTACACTCTATACTCTACACTCTATACCCTACATGCTATACCCTACACTCTATACCCTACACTCTACACTCTATACCTTACACTCCACACTCTATTCCCTACACTCTATACCCTACACTCTATACCCTACACTCTATACCCTACACTCTATACCATACACTCTATACCCTACACTCTACACTCTGTACACTACACTTTACACCCTACACTCTAATCCCTACAGTCTACACTCTATACCCTACACTCTATACCCTACACTTTACACTCTATACCTTACACTCTACACTCTATTCCCTACACTCTATTCCCTACACTCTATACCCTACACTCTATACCCTACACTCTACACCCTACACTCTATACCCTACACTCTATACCATACACTCTATACCCTACACTCTACACTCTATACCCTACACTCCACACCCTACACTCTATACCCTACACTCTAATCCCTACACTCTACACTCTATACCCTACACTCTATACCCTACACTCTACACTCTCTACCCTACACTCTATACCCTACACTCTGTACCCTACACTCTATACCCTACACTCTACACTCTATACCCTACACTCTACACTCTATACCCTACACTGTATACCCTACACTCTATACCCTACACTCTATACCCTACAATCTACACTCTATGCCCTACACTCTACACTCTATACCCTACACTCTACACTCTATACCCTACACTGTATACCCTACACTCTATACCCTACACTCTATACCCTACAATCTATACCCTACACTCTACACCCTACACTCTATACCTTACACTCTACACCCTACACTCTATACCCTACACTCTAATCCCTACAGTCTACACTCTATACCCTACACTCTATACCCTACACTTTACACTCTGTACCTTACACTCTACACTCTATTCCCTACACTCTATTCCCTACACTCTATACCCTACACTCTATACCCTACACTCTACACCCTACACTCTATACCCTACACTCTATACCATACACTCTATACCCTACACTCTACACTCTATACCCTACACTCCACACCCTACACTCTATACCCTACACTCTAATCCCTACACTCTACACTCTATACCCTACACTCTATACCCTACACTCTACACTCTCTACCCTA
Source organism: Ranitomeya imitator (assembly GCF_032444005.1). NCBI lineage: Eukaryota > Metazoa > Chordata > Amphibia > Anura > Dendrobatidae > Ranitomeya > Ranitomeya imitator. Next base: position 45,255 of record NW_027194416.1, on the reverse strand, counting down.
CACTCTATACCCTACACTCTGTACCCTACACTCTATACCCTACACTCTACACTCTATACCCTACACTCTACACTCTATACCCTACACTGTATACCCTACACTCTATACCCTACACTCTATACCCTACAATCTACACTCTATGCCCTACACTCTACACTCTATACCCTACACTCTACACTCTATACCCTACACTGTATACCCTACACTCTATACCCTACACTCTATACCCTACAATCTATACCGTACACTCTACACCCTACACTCTATACCTTACACTCTATACCCTACACTCTATACCCTACACTCTAAACTCTATACCCTACACTCTACACTCTATACCCTACACTCTATAACATACACTCTATACCCTACACTCTATACCCTACACTCTATACCCTACACTCTACACTCTATACCCTACACTCTATACCATACACTCTACACCATACACTCTATAGCATACACTCTATACCCTACACTCTACACTCTATACCCTACACTCTATACCCTACACTCTACACCCTGCACTCTATACCCTACACACTATACCCTACACTCTACACTCTATACCCTACACTCTATACCCTACACTCTATACCCTACACTCTATACCCTACACTCTATAGCCTACAATCTATACCCTACACTCTATACCCTACAGTCTATACCCTACACTATGTACCCTACACTCTACACTCTATACCTTACACTCTACACTCTATTCCCTACACTCTATACCCTACACTCTATACCCTACACTCTATACCCTACACTCTATAACCTACACTCTACACCCTACACTCTATACCCTACACTCTATACCATACACTCTATACCCTACACTCTACACTCTATACCCTAAACTCTACACCCTACACTCTATACCCTACACTCTAATCCCTACACTCTACACTCTATACCCTACACTCTATACCCTATACTCTACACTCTATACCTTACACTCTACACTCTATTCCCTACAGTCTATACCCTACACTCTATACCCTACACTCTATACCCTACACTCTACACCCTACAATCTATACCCTACACTCTATACCATACACTCTATACCCTACACTCTACACTCTATACCCTACACTCTACACACTACACTCTATACCCTACACTCTAATCCCTACACTCTACACTCTATACCCTACACTCTATACCCTACACTCTATACCCTACACTCTACACTCTCTACCCTACACTCTATACCCTACACTCTATAACATACACTCTATACCCTACACTCTACACCCTACACTCTATACCATACACTCTACACTCTATACCCTACACTCTATACCATACACTCTACACCATACACTCTATAGCATACACTCTATACCCTACACTCTACACTCTATACCCTACACTCTATACCCTACACTCTACACCCTGCACTCTATACCCTACACACTATACCCTACACTCTACACTCTATACTCTACACTCTATACCCTACACTCTATAGCCTACACTCTACAATCTATACCCTACACTCTATACCCTACACTCTATACCCTACAGGCTATACCCTACACTCTATACCCTACACTCTACACTCTATACCTTACACTCCACACTCTATTCCCTACACTCTATACCCTACACTCTATACCCTACACTCTATACCCTACACTCTATACCCTACACTCTACACCCTACACTCTATACCCTACACTCTATACCATACACTCTATACCCTACACTCTACACTCTGTACCCTACACTCTACACCCTACACTCTATACCCTACACTCTAATCCCTACACTCTACACTCTATACCCTACACTCTATACCCTACACTCTACACTCTATACCTTACACTCTACACTCTATTCCCTACACTCTATTCCCTACACTCTATACCCTACACTCTATACCCTACACTCTACACCCTACACTCTATACCCTACACTCTATACCATACACTCTACACCCTACACTCTACACTCTATACCCTACACTCCACACCCTACACTCTATACCCTACACTCTAATCCCTACACTCTACACTCTATACCCTACACTCTATACCCTACACTCTACACTCTCTACCCTACACTCTATACCCTACACTCTACACCCTACACTCTATACCTTACACTCTATACCCTACACTCTATACCCTACACTCTAAACTCTATACCCTACACTCTACACTCTATACCCTACACTCTATAACATACACTCTATACCCTACACTCTATACCCTACACTCTATACCCTACACTCTACACTCTATACCCTACACTCTACACTCTATACCCTACACTGTATACCCTACACTCTATACCCTACACTCTATACCCTACACTCTATACCCTACACTCTACACTCTATGCCCTACACTCTACACTCTATACCTTACACTCAACACTCTATTCCCTACACTCTATACCCTACACTCTATACCCTACACTCTATACCCTACACTCTACACCCTACACTCTATACCCTACACTCTATACCATACACTCTATACCCTACACTCTACACTCTATGCCCTACACTCTACACCCTACACTCTATACCCTACACTCTAATCCCTACACTCTACACTCTCTACCCTACACTCTCTACCCTACACTCTATACCCTACACTCTATACCCTACACTCTACACTCTATGCCCTACACTCTACACTCTATACCCCACACTCTATACCCTACACTCTATACCCTACACTCTACACTCTATACCCTACACTCTATACCCTACACTCTATGCCCTACACTCTATACCCTACACTCTATACCCTACACTCTATACCCTACACTCTACACTCTATACCCTACACTCTATACCCTACACTCTATACCCTACACTCTACACTCTATACCCTACACTCTATACCCTACACTCTATGCCCTACACTCTATACCCTACACTCTATACCCTACACTCTATACCCTACACTCTACACTCTATACCCTACACTCTACACTCTATACCCTACACACTATACCCTCCGCTCTATACCCTACACTCTAATCCCTACACTCTACACTCTATACCCTACACTCTATACCCTACACTCTACACTCTATACCTTACACTCTACACTCTATTCCCTACACTCTATACCCTACACTCTATACCCAACACTCTATACCCTACACTCTATACCCTACACTCTATACCCTACACTCTATACCCTACACTCTACACTCTATACCCTACACTCTATACCATACACTCCATACCCTACACTCTATACCGTACACTCTATACCCTACACTCTATACCCTACAATCTATACCCTACACTCTACACCCTACACTCTATACCTTACACTCTATACCCTACACTCTATACCCTACACTCTAAACTCTATACCCTACACTCTACACTCTATACCCTACACTCTATAACATACACTCTATACCCTACACTCTATACCCTACACTCTATACCCTACACTCTACACTCTATACCCTACACTCTATACCATACACTCTACACCATACACTCTATAGCATACACTCTATACCCTACACTCTACACTCTATACCCTACACTCTATACCCTACACTCTACACCCTGCACTCTATACCCTACACACTATACCCTACACTCTACACTCTATACCCTACACTCTATACCCTACACTCTATACCCTACACTCTATACCCTACACTCTATAGCCTACAATCTATACCCTACACTCTATACCCTACAGTCTATACCCTACACTATATACCCTACACTCTACACTCTATACCTTACACTCTACACTCTATTCCCTACACTCTATACCCTACACTCTATACCCTACACTCTATACCCTACACTCTATACCCTACACTCTACACCCTACACTCTATACCCTACACTCTATACCATACACTCTATACCCTACACTCTACACTCTATACCCTACACTCTACACCCTACACTCTATACCCTACACTCTAATCCCTACACTCTACACTCTATACCCTACACTCTATACCCTATACTCTACACTCTATACCTTACACTCTACACTCTATTCCCTACACTCTATACCCTACACTCTATACCCTACACTCTATACCCTACACCCTACACTCTATACCCTACACTCTATACCATACACTCTATACCCTACACTCTACACTCTATACCCTACACTCTACACACTACACTCTATACCCTACACTCTAATCCCTACACTCTACACTCTATACCCTACACTCCATACCCTACACTCTATACCCTACACTCTACACTCTCTACCCTACACTCTATACCCTACACTCTATAACATACACTCTATACCCTACACTCTACACCCTACACTCTATACCATACACTCTACACTCTATACCCTACACTCTATACCATACACTCTACACCATACACTCTATAGCATACACTCTATACCCTACACTCTACACTCTATACCCTACACTCTATTCCCTACACTCTACACCCTGCACTCTATACCCTACACACTATACCCTACACTCTACACTCTATACCCTACACTCTATACCCTACACTCTATACCCTACACTCTATACCCAACACTCTACACTCTATACCCTACACTCTATAGCCTACACTCTACAATCTATACCCTACACTCTATACCCTACACTCTATACCCTACAGGCTATACCCTACACTCTATACCCTACACTCTACACTCTATACCTTACACTCCACACTCTATTCCCTACACTCTATACCCTACACTCTATACCCTACACTCTATACCCTACACTCTATACCCTACACTCTACACCCTACATTCTATACCCTACACTCTATACCATACACTCTATACCCTACACTCTACACTCTGTACCCTACACTCTACACCCTACACTCTATACCCTACACTCTAATCCCTACACTCTACACTCTATACCCTACACTCTACACTCTATTCCCTACACTCTATTCCCTACACTCTATACCCTACACTATGTACCCTACACTCTACACCCTACACTCTATACCCTACACTCTATACCATACACTCTATACCCTACACTCTACACTCTATACCCTACACTCCACACCCTACACTCTATACCCTACACTCTAATCCCTACACTCTACACTTTATTCCCTACACTCTATTCCCTACACTCTATACCCTACACTATATACCCTACACTCTACACCCTACACTCTATACCCTACACTCTATACCATACACTCTATACCCTACACTCTACACTCTATACCCTACACTCCACACCCTACACTCTATACCCTACACTCTAATCCCTACACTCTACACTCTATACCCTACACTCTATACCCTACACTCTACACTCTCTACCCTACACTCTACACTCTATACCCTACACTGTATACCCTACACTCTATACCCTACACTCTATACCCTACAATCTACACTCTATGCCCTACACTCTACACTCTATACCCTACACTCTATACCCTACACTCTACACTCTATACCCTACACTGTATACCCTACACTCTATACCCTACACTCTATACCCTACACTCTATACCCTACACTCTACACTCTATACCCTACACTCTACACTCTATACCCTACACTCTACACACTACACTCTATACCCTACACTCTAATCCCTACACTCTACACTCTATACCCTACACTCCATACCCTACACTCTATACCCTACACTCTACACTCTCTACCCTACACTCTATACCCTACACTCTATAACATACACTCTATACCCTACACTCTACACCCTACACTCTATACCATACACTCTACACTCTATACCCTACACTCTATACCATACACTCTACACCATACACTCTATAGCATACACTCTATACCCTACACTCTACACTCTATACCCTACACTCTATACCCTACACTCTACACCCTGCACTCTATACCCTACACACTATACCCTACACTCTACACTCTATACCCTACACTCTATACCCTACACTCTATACCCTACACTCTATACCCAACACTCTACACTCTATACCCTACACTCTATAGCCTACACTCTACAATCTATACCCTACACTCTATACCCTACACTCTATACCCTACAGGCTATACCCTACACTCTATACCCTACACTCTACACTCTATACCTTACACTCCACACTCTATTCCCTACACTCTATACCCTACACTCTATACCCTACACTCTATACCCTACACTCTATACCCTACACTCTACACCCTACATTCTATACCCTACACTCTATACCATACACTCTATACCCTACACTCTACACTCTGTACCCTACACTCTACACCCTACACTCTATACCCTACACTCTAATCCCTACACTCTACACTCTATACCCTACACTCTACACTCTATTCCCTACACTCTATTCCCTACACTCTATTCCCTACACTCTATACCCTACACTATGTACCCTACACTCTACACCCTACACTCTATACCCTACACTCTATACCATACACTCTATACCCTACACTCTACACTCTATACCCTACACTCCACACCCTACACTCTATACCCTACACTCTAATCCCTACACTCTACACTTTATTCCCTACACTCTATTCCCTACACTATATACCCTACACTATATACCCTACACTCTACACCCTACACTCTATACCCTACACTCTATACCATACACTCTATACCCTACACTCTACACTCTATACCCTACACTCCACACCCTACACTCTATACCCTACACTCTAATCCCTACACTCTACACTCTATACCCTACACTCTATACCCTACACTCTACACTCTCTACCCTACACTCTACACTCTATACCCTACACTGTATACCCTACACTCTATACCCTACACTCTATACCCTACAATCTACACTCTATGCCCTACACTCTACACTCTATACCCTACACTCTACACTCTATACCCTACACTCTACACTCTATACCCTACACTGTATACCCTACACTCTATACCCTACACTCTATACCCTACACTCTATACCCTACACTCTACACTCTATGCCCTACACTCTACACTCTATACCTTACACTCAACACTCTATTCCCTACACTCTATACCCTACACTCTATACCCTACACTCTATACCCTACACTCTACACCCTACACTCTATACCCTACACTCTATACCGTACACTCTACACCCTACACTCTACACTCTATGCCCTACACTCTACACCCTACACTCTATACCCTACACTCTAATCCCTACACTCTACACTCTCTACCCTACACTCTCTACCCTACACTCTATACCCTACACTCTATACCCTACACTCTACACTCTATGCCCTACACTCTACACTCTATACCCTACACTCTATACCCTACACTCTACACTCTATACCTTACACTCTACACTCTATTCCCTACACTCTATACCCTACACTCTATACCCAACACTCTATACCCTACACTCTATACCCTACACTCTATACCCTACACTCTATACCCTACACTCTACACTCTATACCCTACACTCTATACCATACACTCCATACCCTACACTCTATACCGTACACTCTATACCCTACACTCTATACCCTACAATCTATACCCTACACTCTACACCCTACACTCTATACCTTACACTCTATACCCTACACTCTATACCCTACACTCTAAACTCTATACCCTACACTCTACACTCTATACCCTACACTCTATAACATACACTCTATACCCTACACTCTATACCCTACACTCTATACCCTACACTCTACACTCTATACCCTACACTCTATACCATACACTCTACACCATACACTCTATAGCATACACTCTATACCCTACACTCTACACTCTATACCCTACACTCTATACCCTACACTCTACACCCTGCACTCTATACCCTACACACTATACCCTACACTCTACACTCTATACCCTACACTCTATACCCTACACTCTATACCCTACACTCTATACCCTACACTCTATAGCCTACAATCTATACCCTACACTCTATACCCTACAGTCTATACCCTACACTATATACCCTACACTCTACACTCTATACCTTACACTCTACACTCTATTCCCTACACTCTATACCCTACACTCTATACCCTACACTCTATACCCTACACTCTATACCCTACACTCTACACCCTACACTCTATACCCTACACTCTATACCATACACTCTATACCCTACACTCTACACTCTATACCCTACACTCTACACCCTACACTCTATACCCTACACTCTAATCCCTACACTCTACACTCTATACCCTACACTCTATACCCTATACTCTACACTCTATACCTTACACTCTACACTCTATTCCCTACACTCTATACCCTACACTCTATACCCTACACTCTATACCCTACACCCTACACTCTATACCCTACACTCTATACCATACACTCTATACCCTACACTCTACACTCTATACCCTACACTCTACACACTACACTCTATACCCTACACTCTAATCCCTACACTCTACACTCTATACCCTACACTCCATACCCTACACTCTATACCCTACACTCTACACTCTCTACCCTACACTCTATACCCTACACTCTATAACATACACTCTATACCCTACACTCTACACCCTACACTCTATACCATACACTCTACACTCTATACCCTACACTCTATACCATACACTCTACACCATACACTCTATAGCATACACTCTATACCCTACACTCTACACTCTATACCCTACACTCTATACCCTACACTCTACACCCTGCACTCTATACCCTACACACTATACCCTACACTCTACACTCTATACCCTACACTCTATACCCTACACTCTATACCCTACACTCTATACCCTACACTCTACACTCTATACCCTACACTCTATAGCCTACACTCTACAATCTATACCCTACACTCTATACCCTACACTCTATACCCTACAGGCTATACCCTACACTCTATACCCTACACTCTACACTCTATACCTTACACTCCACACTCTATTCCCTACACTCTATACCCTACACTCTATACCCTACACTCTATACCCTACACTCTATACCCTACACTCTACACCCTACATTCTATACCCTACACTCTATACCATACACTCTATACCCTACACTCTACACTCTGTACCCTACACTCTACACCCTACACTCTATACCCTACACTCTAATCCCTACACTCTACACTCTATACCCTACACTCTACACTCTATTCCCTACACTCTATTCCCTACACTCTATACCCTACACTATGTACCCTACACTCTACACCCTACACTCTATACCCTACACTCTATACCATACACTCTATACCCTACACTCTACACTCTATACCCTACACTCCACACCCTACACTCTATACCCTACACTCTAATCCCTACACTCTACACTTTATTCCCTACACTCTATTCCCTACACTCTATACCCTACACTATATACCCTACACTCTACACCCTACACTCTATACCCTACACTCTATACCATACACTCTATACCCTACACTCTACACTCTATACCCTACACTCCACACCCTACACTCTATACCCTACACTCTAATCCCTACACTCTACACTCTATACCCTACACTCTATACCCTACACTCTACACTCTCTACCCTACACTCTACACTCTATACCCTACACTGTATACCCTACACTCTATACCCTACACTCTATACCCTACAATCTACACTCTATGCCCTACACTCTACACTCTATACCCTACACTCTACACTCTATACCCTACACTCTACACTCTATACCCTACACTGTATACCCTACACTCTATACCCTACACTCTATACCCTACACTCTATACCCTACACTCTACACTCTATGCCCTACACTCTACACTCTATACCTTACACTCAACACTCTATTCCCTACACTCTATACCCTACACTCTATACCCTACACTCTATACCCTACACTCTACACCCTACACTCTATACCCTACACTCTATACCGTACACTCTATACCCTACACTCTACACTCTATGCCCTACACTCTACACCCTACACTCTATACCCTACACTCTAATCCCTACACTCTACACTCTCTACCCTACACTCTCTACCCTACACTCTATACCCTACACTCTATACCCTACACTCTACACTCTATGCCCTACACTCTACACTCTATACCCTACACTCTATACCCTACACTCTATACCCTACACTCTACACTCTAAACCCTACACTCTATACCCTACACTCTATGCCCTACACTCTATACCCTACACTCTATACCCTACACTCTATACCCTACACTCTATACCCTACACTCTACACTCTATTCCCTACACTCTATACCCTACACTCTATACCCTACACTCTACACTCTATACCCTACACTCTATACCCTACACTCTATACCCTGCACTCTATACCCTACACTCTATACCCTACACTCTACACTCTATACCTTACACTCTACACTCTATACCCTACACTCTACACTCTATACCCTACACTCTATACCCTACACTCTATACCCTACACTCTATACCCTACACTCTATACCCTACACTCTACAATCTATACCCTACACTCTATACCCTACACTCTACACTCTATACCCTACACTCTATACCCTACACTCTATGCCCTACACTCTATACCCTACACTCTATACCCTACACTCTATACCCTACACTCTACACTCTATACCCTACACTCTATACCATACACTCTACACTCTATTCCTTACACTCTACACTCTATTCCCTACACTCTATACCCTACACTCTATACCCTACACTCTACACCCTACACTCTATACCCTACACTCTATACCATACACTCTATACCCTACACTCTATACCCTACACTCTACACTCTCTACCCTACACTCTATACCCTACACTCTATACCCTACACTCTACACTCTATACCCTACACTCTATACCCTACACTCTATACCATACACTCTATACCCTGCACTCTATACCCTACACTCTATACCCTACACTCTATACCCTACACTCTATACCCTACACTCTATACCCTACACTCTACACTATATACCCTACACTCTATACCCTACACTCTATACCCTACACTCTATACCCTACACTCTTTGCCCTACACTCTATACCCTACACTCTATACCCTACACTCTATACCATACACTCTATACCCTACACTCTACACTCTATACCCTACACTCTATACCCTACACTCTATGCCCAACACTCTATACCCTACACTCTACACCCTACACTCTATACCCTACACTCTATACCATACACTCTATACCCTACACTCTGCACTCTATACCCTACACTCTACACCCTACACTCTATACCCTACACTTTAATCCCTACACTCTACACTCTATACCCTACACTCTATACCCTACACTCTACACTCTCTACCCTACACTCTATACCCTACACTCTATACCCTACACTCTACACTCTATACCCTACACTCTACACTCTATACCCTACACTCTATACCCTACACTCTATATCCTACACTCTACACTCCATACCCTACACTCTATACCCTACACCCTATGCCCTACATTCTATACCCTACACTCTACACCCTACACTCTATACCTTACACTCTATACCCTACTCTCTATACCCTACACTCTAAACTCTATACCCTACACTCTATACCCTACACTCTATAACATACACTCTATACCCTACACTCTGTACCCTACAATCTATACCATACACTCTATACCCTACACTCTATACCCTACACTCTATACCCTACACTCTATACCATACTCTCTATACCCTACACTCTATACCGTACACTCTATACCCTACACTCTATACCCTACACTCTATACCCTACACTCTACACCCTACACTCTATACCTTACACTCTATACCCTACACTCTATACCCTACACTCTAAACTCTATACCCTACACTCTACACTCTATACCCTACACTCTATACCCTACACTCTAAACTCTATACCCTACACTCTACACTCTATACCCTACACTCTATACCCTACACTCTATACCCTACACTCTATACCCTACACTCTACACCTTACACTCTATACCCTACACTCTATACCCTACACTCTAAACTCTATACCGTACACTCTACACTCTATACCCTACACTCTACACTCTATACCCTACACTCTACACTCTACACTCTATACCCTACACTCTACACTCTATACCCTACACTCTATAACATACACTCTATACCCTACACTCTATACCCTACACTCTATACCATACACTCTGTACCCTACACTCTATACCCTACACTCTATACCCTACACTCTATACCCTACACTCTACACCATACACTCTATACCTTACACTCTATACCCTACACTCTACACTCTATACCCTACACTCTATACCCTACACTCTATACCATACACTCTATACCCTACACTCTATACCATACACTCTATACCCTACACTATATACCCTACACACTATACCCTACACTCTACACTCTATACCCTACACTCTATACCCTACACTCTATACCCTACACTCTATACCCTACACTCTACACTCTATGCCCTACACTCTATAGCCTACACTCTACAATCTATACCCTAAACTCTATACCCTACACTCTATACCCTACAGTCTATACCCTACACTCTATACCCTACACTCTACACTCTATACCTTACACTCTACACTCTATTCCCTACACTCTCTACCCTACACTCTATACCCTACACTCTATACCCTATACTCTACACCCTACACTCTATACCCTACACTCTATACCATATACTCTATACCCTACACTCTACACTCTATACCCTACACTCTACACCCTACACTCTATACCCTACACTCTAATCCCAACACTCTACACTCTATACCCTACACTCTACACTCTATACCTTACACTCTACACTCTATTCCCTACACTCTATACCCTACACTCTATACCCTACACTCTATACCCTACACTCTATACCCTACACTCTACACCCTACACTCTATACCCTACACTCTATATCATACACTCTATACCCTACACTCTACACTCTATACCCTACACTCTACACCCTACACTCTATACCCTACACTCTAATCCCTACACTCTATACCCTACACTCTACACTTTATACCCTACACTCTATACCATACACTCTATACCCTACACTCTATACCGTACACTCTATACCCTACACTCTATACCTTACACTCTACACTCTATTCCCTACACTCTATACCCTACACTCTATACCCTACACTCTATACCCTACACTCTACACCCTACACTCTATACCCTACACTCTATACCCTACACTCTATACCCTACACTCTATACCCTACACTCTACACTCTCTACCCTACACTCTATACCCTACACTCTATACCCTACACTCTACACTCTATACCCTACACTCTATACCCTACACTCTATACCCTACACTCTATACCCTACACTCTATACCATACACTCTATACCCTACACTCTATGCCCTACACTCTGAACCCTACACTCTATACCCTACACTCTACTCCCTACACTCTATACCCTACACTCTATACCCTACACTCTACACTCTATACCCTACACTCTATACCCTACACTCTATACCCTACACTCTATACCCTACACTCTACACTCTATACCCTGCACTCTATACCCTACACTCTATACCCTACACTCTATACCCTACACTCTATACCCTACACTCTATACCCTACACTCTACACTATATACCCTACACTCTATACCCTACACTCTATACCCTACACTCTATACCCTACACTCTTTGCCCTACACTCTATACCCTACACTCTATACCCTACACTCTATACCATACACTCTATACCCTACACTCTACACTCTATACCCTACACTCTATACCCTACACTCTATGCCCAACACTCTATACCCTACACTCTACACCCTACACTCTATACCCTACACTCTATACCATACACTCTATACCCTACACTCTGCACTCTATACCCTACACTCTACACCCTACACTCTATACCCTACACTTTAATCCCTACACTCTACACTCTATACCCTACACTCTATACCCTACACTCTACACTCTCTACCCTACACTCTATACCCTACACTCTATACCCTACACTCTATACCCTACACTCTACACTCTATACCCTACACTCTATACCCTACACTCTATATCCTACACTCTACACTCCATACCCTACACTCTATACCCTACACCCTATGCCCTACATTCTATACCCTACACTCTACACCCTACACTCTATACCTTACACTCTATACCCTACTCTCTATACCCTACACTCTAAACTCTATACCCTACACTCTATACCCTACACTCTATAACATACACTCTATACCCTACACTCTGTACCCTACAATCTATACCATACACTCTATACCCTACACTCTATACCCTACACTCTATACCCTACACTCTATACCATACTCTCTATACCCTACACTCTATACCGTACACTCTATACCCTACACTCTATACCCTACACTCTATACCCTACACTCTACACCCTAAACTCTATACCTTACACTCTATACCCTACACTCTATACCCTACACTCTAAACTCTATACCCTACACTCTACACTCTATACCCTACACTCTATACCCTACACTCTATACCCTACACTCTATACCCTACACTCTACACCTTACACTCTATACCCTACACTCTATACCCTACACTCTAAACTCTATACCGTACACTCTACACTCTATACCCTACACTCTACACTCTATTCCCTACACTCTACACTCTACACTCTATACCCTACACTCTACACTCTATACCCTACACTCTATAACATACACTCTATACCCTACACTCTATACCCTACACTCTATACCATACACTCTGTACCCTACACTCTATACCCTACACTCTATACCCTACACTCTATACCCTACACTCTACACCCTACACTCTATACCTTACACTCTATACCCTACACTCTATACCCTACACTCTAAACTCTATACCCTGCACTCTACACTCTATACCCTACACTCTATACCCTACACTCTATACCCTACACTCTATACCCTACACTCTATACCCTACACTCTACACTCTATACCCTACACTCTATACCCTACACTCTATACCCTACACTCTATACCCTACACTCTATACCCTACACTCTACACTATATACCCTACACTCTATACCCTACACTCTATACCCTACACTCTATACCATACTCTCTATACCCTACACTCTATACCGTACACTCTATACCCTACACTCTATACCCTACACTCTATACCCTACACTCTACACCCTACACTCTATACCTTACACTCTATACCCTACACTCTATACCCTACACTCTAAACTCTATACCCTTCACTCTACACTCTATACCCTACACTCTATACCCTACACTCTATACCCTACACTCTATACCCTACACTCTACACCTTACACTCTATACCCTACACTCTATACCCTACACTCTAAACTCTATACCGTACACTCTACACTCTATACCCTACACTCTACACTCTATACCCTACACTCTACACTCTACACTCTATACCCTACACTCTACACCCTACACTCTATACCTTACACTCTATACCCTACACTCTATACCCTACACTCTAAACTCTATACCCTGCACTCTACACTCTATACCCTACACTCTATACCCTACACTCTATACCCTACACTCTATACCCTACACTCTATACCCTACACTCTACACTCTATACCCTACACTCTATACCATACACTCCATACCCTACACTCTATACCGTACACTCTATACCCTACACTCTATACCCTACAATCTATACCCTACACTCTACACCCTACACTCTATACCTTACACTCTATACCCTACACTCTATACCCTACACTCTAAACTCTATACCCTACACTCTACACTCTATACCCTACACTCTATTACATACACTCTATACCCTACACTCTATACCCTACACTCTACACTCTATACCCTACACTCTATACCATACACTCTACACCATACACTCTATAGCATACACTCTATACCCTACACTCTACACTATATACCCTACACTCTATACCCTACACTCTACACCCTGCACTCTATACCCTACACACTATACCCTACACTCTACACTCTATACCCTACACTCTATACCCTACACTCTATACCCTA
Source organism: Ranitomeya imitator (assembly GCF_032444005.1). Lineage (NCBI taxonomy): Eukaryota > Metazoa > Chordata > Amphibia > Anura > Dendrobatidae > Ranitomeya > Ranitomeya imitator. The sequence goes on along the minus strand of NW_027194416.1, from coordinate 29,253 downwards.
CACTCTATACCCTACACTCTATAGCCTACAATCTATACCCTACACTCTATACCCTACAGTCTATACCCTACACTATATACCCTACACTCTACACTCTATACCTTACACTCTACACTCTATTCCCTACACTCTATACCCTACACTCTATACCCTACACTCTATACCCTACACTCTATACCCTACACTCTACACCCTACACTCTATACCCTACACTCTATACCCTACACTCTACACCCTACACTCTACACCCTACACTCTATACCCTACACTCTAATCCCTACACTCTACACTCTATACCCCACACTCTATACCCTATACTCTACACTCTATACCTTACACTCTACACTCTATTCCCTACACTCTATACCCTACACTCTATACCCTACACTCTATACCCTACACTCTACACCCTACACTCTATACCCTACACTCTATACCATACACTCTATACCCTACACTCTACACTCTATACCCTACACTCTACACACTACACTCTATACTCTACACTCTAATCCCTACACTCTACACTCTATACCCTACACTCTATACCCTACACTCTATACCCTACACTCTACACTCTCTACCCTACACTCTATACCCTACACTCTATAACATACACTCTATACCCTACACTCTACACCCTACACTCTATACCATACACTCTACACTCTATACCCTACACTCTATACCATACACTCTACACCATGCACTCTATAGCATACACTCTATACCCTACACTCTACACTCTATACCCTACACTCTATACCCTACACTCTACACCCTGCACTCTATACCCTACACACTATACCCTACACTCTACACTCTATACCCTACACTCTATACCCTACACTCTATACCCTACAATCTATACCCTACACTCTACACTCTATAACCTACACTCTATAGCCTACACTCTACAATCTATACCCTACACTCTATACCCTACACTCTATACCCTACAGGCTATACCCTACACTCTATACCCTACACTCTACACTCTATACCTTACACTCCACACTCTATTCCCTACACTCTATACCCTACACTCTATACCCTACACTCTATACCCTACACTCTATACCCTACACTCTACACCCTACACTCTATACCCTACACTCTATACCATACACTCTATACCCTACACTCTACACTCTGTACCCTACACTCTACACCCTACACTCTATACCCTACATTCTAATCCCTACACTCTACACTCTATACCCTACACTCTATACCCTACACTCTACACTCTATACCTTACACTCTACACTCTATTCCCTACACTCTATTCCCTACACTCTATACCCTACACTCTATACCCTACACTCTACACCCTACACTCTATACCCTACACTCTATACCATACACTCTATACCCTACACTCTACACTCTATACCCTACACTCCACACCCTACACTCTATACCCTACACTCTAATCCCTACACTCTACACTCTATACCCTACACTCTATACCCTACACTCTACACTCTCTACCCTACACTCTATACCCTACACTCTGTACCCTACACTCTATACCCTACACTCTACACTCTATACCCTACACTGTATACCCTACACTCTATACCCTACACTCTATACCCTACAATCTACACTCTATGCCCTACACTCTACACTCTATACCCTACACTCTACACTCTATACCCTACACTCTACACTCTATACCCTACACTGTATACCCTACACTCTATACCCTACACTCTATACCCTACACTCTATACCCTACACTCTACACTCTATACCCTACACTCTACACTCTATACCCTACACTCTATACCGTACACTCTATACCCTACACTCTATACCCTACACTCTAATCCCTACACTCTACACTCTATACCCTACACTCTATACCCTACACTCTACACTCTATACCTTACACTCTACACTCTATTCCCTACACTCTATACCCTACACTCTATACCCTACACTCTATACCCTACACTCTATACCCAACACTCTACACCCTACACTCTATACCCTACACTCTATACCATACACTCTATACCCTACACTCTACACTCTATACCCTACACTCTACACTCTATACCCTACACTCTATACCCTACACTCTATACCCTACAATCTATACCATACACTCTATACCCTACACTCTATACCCTACACTCTATACCCTACACTCTATACCCTACACTCTATACCATACACTCTATACCCTACACTCTATACCGTACTATCTATACCCTACACTCTATACCCTACACTCTATACCCTACATTCTACACCCTACACTCTATACCTTACACTCTATACCCTACACTCTATACCCTACACTCTAAACTCTATACCCTACACTTTACACTCTATACCCTACACTCTATACCCTACACTCTATACCCTACACTCTATACCCTACACTCTATACCCTACACTGTATACCCTACACTCTATACCCTACACTCTATACCCTACACTCTACACTCTATACCCTACACTCTATACCCTACACTCTATACCCTACACTCTACACTTTATGCACTACACTCTATACCCTACACTCTATACCCTACACTCTATACCCTACACTCTACACCCTACACTCTATACCCTACACTCTATACCATATACTCTATACCCTACACTCTACACTCTATACCCTACACTCTACACCCTACACTCTATACCCTACACTCTAATCCCAACACTCTACACTCTATACCCTACACTCTATACCCTACAGTCTACACTCTATACCTTACACTCTACACTCTATTCCCTACACTCTATACCCTACACTCTATACCCTACACTCTATACCCTACACTCTATACCCTACACTCTATACCCTACACTCTATACCATACACTCTATACCCTACACTATACACTCTATACCCTACACTCTATACCCTACACTCTAATCCCTAAACTCTACACTCTATACCCTACACTCTATACCCTACACTCTATACCCTACACTCTACACTCTCTACCCTACACTCTATACCCTACACTCTATACCCTACACTCTACACTCTATACCCTACACTCTACACTCTATACCCTACACTCTATACCCTACACTCTATACCCTACACTCTATACCCTACACTCTATACCATACACTCTATACCCTACACTATATACCCTACACACTATACCCTACACTCTACACTCTATACCCTACACTCTATACCCTACACTCTATACCCTACACTCTACACTCTATGCCCTACACTCTATAGCCTACACTCTACAATCTATACCCTAAACTCTATACCCTACACTCTATACCCTACAGTCTATACCCTACACTCTATACCCTACACTCTACACTCTATACCTTACACTCTACACTCTATTCCCTACACTCTATACCCTACACTCTATACCCTACACTCTATACCCTATACTCTACACCCTACACTCTATACCCTACACTCTATACCATATACTCTATACCCTACACTCTACACTCTATACCCTACACTCTACACCCTACACTCTATACCCTACACTCTAATCCCAACACTCTACACTCTATACCCTACACTCTATACCCTACACTCTACACTCTATACCTTACACTCTACACTCTATTCCCTACACTCTATACCCTACACTCTATACCCTACACTCTATACCCTACACTCTATACCCTACACTCTACACCCTACACTCTATACCCTACACTCTATACCATACACTCTATACCCTACACTCTACACTCTATACCCTACACTCTACACCCTACACTCTATACCCTACACTCTAATCCCTACACTCTATACCCTACACTCTACACTCTATACCCTACACTCTATACCATACACTCTACACTCTATTCCCTACACTCTATACCCTACACTCTATACCCTACACTCTATACCCTACACTCTACACCCTACACTCTATACCCTACACTCTATACCCTACACTCTATACCCTACACTCTATACCCTACACTCTACACTCTCTACCCTACACTCTATACCCTACACTCTATACCGTACACTCTATACCCTACACTCTATACCTTACACTCTACACTCTATTCCCTACACTCTATACCCTACACTCTATACCCTACACTCTATACCCTACACTCTACACCCTACACTCTATACCCTACACTCTATACCCTACACTCTATACCCTACACTCTATACCCTACACTCTACACTCTCTACCCTACACTCTATACCCTACACTCTATACCCTACACTCTACACTCTATACCCTACACTCTATACCCTACACTCTATACCCTACACTCTATACCCTACACTCTATACCATACACTCTATACCCTACACTCTATGCCCTACACTCTGAACCCTACACTCTATACCCTACACTCTACTCCCTACACTCTATACCCTACACTCTATACCCTACACTCTACACTCTATACCCTACACTCTATACCCTACACTCTATACCCTACACTCTATACCCTACACTCTACACTCTATACCCTGCACTCTATACCCTACACTCTATACCCTACACTCTATACCCTACACTCTATACCCTACACTCTATACCCTACACTCTACACTATATACCCTACACTCTATACCCTACACTCTATACCCTACACTCTATACCCTACACTCTTTGCCCTACACTCTATACCCTACACTCTATACCCTACACTCTATACCATACACTCTATACCCTACACTCTACACTCTATACCCTACACTCTATACCCTACACTCTATGCCCAACACTCTATACCCTACACTCTACACCCTACACTCTATACCCTACACTCTATACCATACACTCTATACCCTACACTCTGCACTCTATACCCTACACTCTACACCCTACACTCTATACCCTACACTTTAATCCCTACACTCTACACTCTATACCCTACACTCTATACCCTACACTCTACACTCTCTACCCTACACTCTATACCCTACACTCTATACCCTACACTCTACACTCTATACCCTACACTCTACACTCTATACCCTACACTCTATACCCTACACTCTATATCCTACACTCTACACTCCATACCCTACACTCTATACCCTACACCCTATGCCCTACATTCTATACCCTACACTCTACACCCTACACTCTATACCTTACACTCTTTACCCTACTCTCTATACCCTACACTCTAAACTCTATACCCTACACTCTATACCCTACACTCTATAACATACACTCTATACCCTACACTCTGTACCCTACAATCTATACCATACACTCTATACCCTACACTCTATACCCTACACTCTATACCCTACACTCTATACCATACTCTCTATACCCTACACTCTATACCGTACACTCTATACCCTACACTCTATACCCTACACTCTATACCCTACACTCTACACCCTACACTCTATACCTTACACTCTATACCCTACACTCTATACCCTACACTCTAAACTCTATACCCTACACTCTACACTCTATACCCTACACTCTATACCCTACACTCTATACCCTACACTCTATACCCTACACTCTACACCTTACACTCTATACCCTACACTCTATACCCTACACTCTAAACTCTATACCGTACACTCTACACTCTATACCCTACACTCTACACTCTATACCCTACACTCTACACTCTACACTCTATACCCTACACTCTACACTCTATACCCTACACTCTATAACATACACTCTATACCCTACACTCTATACCCTACACTCTATACCATACACTCTGTACCCTACACTCTATACCCTACACTCTATACCCTACACTCTATACCCTACACTCTACACCCTACACTCTATACCTTACACTCTATACCCTACACTCTATACCCTACACTCTAAACTCTATACCCTGCACTCTACACTCTATACCCTACACTCTATACCCTACACTCTATACCCTACACTCTATACCCTACACTCTATACCCTACACTCTACACTCTATACCCTACACTCTATACCATACACTCCATACCCTACACTCTATACCGTACACTCTATACCCTACACTCTATACCCTACAATCTATACCCTACACTCTACACCCTACACTCTATACCTTACACTCTATACCCTACACTCTATACCCTACACTCTAAACTCTATACCCTACACTCTACACTCTATACCCTACACTCTATTACATACACTCTATACCCTACACTCTATACCCTACACTCTATACCCTACACTCTACACTCTATACCCTACACTCTATACCATACACTCTACACCATACACTCTATAGCATACACTCTATACCCTACACTCTACACTATATACCCTACACTCTATACCCTACACTCTACACCCTGCACTCTATACCCTACACACTATACCCTACACTCTACACTCTATACCCTACACTCTATACCCTACACTCTATACCCTACACTCTATACCCTACACTCTATAGCCTACAATCTATACCCTACACTCTATACCCTACAGTCTATACCCTACACTATATACCCTACACTCTACACTCTATACCTTACACTCTACACTCTATTCCCTACACTCTATACCCTACACTCTATACCCTACACTCTATACCCTACACTCTATACCCTACACTCTACACCCTACACTCTATACCCTACACTCTATACCCTACACTCTATACCCTACACTCTACACCCTACACTCTACACCCTACACTCTATACCCTACACTCTAATCCCTACACTCTACACTCTATACCCTACACTCTATACCCTATACTCTACACTCTATACCTTACACTCTACACTCTATTCCCTACACTCTATACCCTACACTCTATACCCTACACTCTATACCCTACACTCTACACCCTACACTCTATACCCTACACTCTATACCATACACTCTATACCCTACACTCTACACTCTATACCCTACACTCTACACACTACACTCTATACTCTACACTCTAATCCCTACACTCTACACTCTATACCCTACACTCTATACCCTACACTCTATACCCTACACTCTACACTCTCTACCCTACACTCTATACCCTACACTCTATAACATACACTCTATACCCTACACTCTACACCCTACACTCTATACCATACACTCTACACTCTATACCCTACACTCTATACCATACACTCTACACCATGCACTCTATAGCATACACTCTATACCCTACACTCTACACTCTATACCCTACACTCTATACCCTACACTCTACACCCTGCACTCTATACCCTACACACTATACCCTACACTCTACACTCTATACCCTACACTCTATACCCTACACTCTATACCCTACAATCTATACCCTACACTCTACACTCTATAACCTACACTCTATAGCCTACACTCTACAATCTATACCCTACACTCTATACCCTACACTCTATACCCTACAGGCTATACCCTACACTCTATACCCTACACTCTACACTCTATACCTTACACTCCACACTCTATTCCCTACACTCTATACCCTACACTCTATACCCTACACTCTATACCCTACACTCTATACCCTACACTCTACACCCTACACTCTATACCCTACACTCTATACCATACACTCTATACCCTACACTCTACACTCTGTACCCTACACTCTACACCCTACACTCTATACCCTACACTCTAATCCCTACACTCTACACTCTATACCCTACACTCTATACCCTACACTCTACACTCTATACCTTACACTCTACACTCTATTCCCTACACTCTATTCCCTACACTCTATACCCTACACTCTATACCCTACACTCTACACCCTACACTCTATACCCTACACTCTATACCATACACTCTATACCCTACACTCTACACTCTATACCCTACACTCCACACCCTACACTCTATACCCTACACTCTAATCCCTACACTCTACACTCTATACCCTACACTCTATACCCTACACTCTACACTCTCTACCCTACACTCTATACCCTACACTCTGTACCCTACACTCTATACCCTACACTCTACACTCTATACCCTACACTCTACACTCTATACCCTACACTGTATACCCTACACTCTATACCCTACACTCTATACCCTACAATCTACACTCTATGCCCTACACTCTACACTCTATACCCTACACTCTACACTCTATACCCTACACTCTACACTCTATACCCTACACTGTATACCCTACACTCTATACCCTACACTCTATACCCTACACTCTATACCCTACACTCTACACTCTATACCCTACACTCTACACTCTATACCCTACACTCTATACCGTACACTCTATACCCTACACTCTATACCCTACACTCTAATCCCTACACTCTACACTCTATACCCTACACTCTATACCCTACACTCTACACTCTATACCTTACACTCTACACTCTATTCCCTACACTCTATACCCTACACTCTATACCCTACACTCTATACCCTACACTCTATACCCAACACTCTACACCCTACACTCTATACCCTACACTCTATACCATACACTCTATACCCTACACTCTACACTCTATACCCTACACTCTACACTCTATACCCTACACTCTATACCCTACACTCTATACCCTACAATCTATACCATACACTCTATACCCTACACTCTATACCCTACACTCTATACCCTACACTCTATACCCTACACTCTATACCATACACTCTATACCCTACACTCTATACCGTACTATCTATACCCTACACTCTATACCCTACACTCTATACCCTACATTCTACACCCTACACTCTATACCTTACACTCTATACCCTACACTCTATACCCTACACTCTAAACTCTATACCCTACACTTTACACTCTATACCCTACACTCTATACCCTACACTCTATACCCTACACTCTATACCCTACACTCTATACCCTACACTGTATACCCTACACTCTATACCCTACACTCTATACCCTACACTCTACACTCTATACCCTACACTCTATACCCTACACTCTATACCCTACACTCTACACTTTATGCACTACACTCTATACCCTACACTCTATACCCTACACTCTATACCCTACACTCTACACCCTACACTCTATACCCTACACTCTATACCATATACTCTATACCCTACACTCTACACTCTATACCCTACACTCTACACCCTACACTCTATACCCTACACTCTAATCCCAACACTCTACACTCTATACCCTACACTCTATACCCTACAGTCTACACTCTATACCTTACACTCTACACTCTATTCCCTACACTCTATACCCTACACTCTATACCCTACACTCTATACCCTACACTCTATACCCTACACTCTATACCCTACACTCTATACCATACACTCTATACCCTACACTATACACTCTATACCCTACACTCTATACCCTACACTCTAATCCCTAAACTCTACACTCTATACCCTACACTCTATACCCTGCACTCTATACCCTACACTCTACACTCTCTACCCTACACTCTATACCCTACACTCTATACCCTACACTCTACACTCTATACCCTACACTCTACACTCTATACCCTACACTCTATACCCTACACTCTATACCCTACACTCTATACCCTACACTCTATGCCATATACTCTATACCCTACACTATATACCCTACACACTATACCCTACACTCTACACTCTATACCCTACACTCTATACCCTACACTCTATACCCTACACTCTACACTCTATGCCCTACACTCTATAGCCTACACTCTACAATCTATACCCTAAACTCTATACCCTACACTCTATACCCTACAGTCTATACCCTACACTCTATACCCTACACTCTACACTCTATACCTTACACTCTACACTCTATTCCCTACACTCTATACCCTACACTCTATACCCTACACTCTATACCCTATACTCTACACCCTACACTTTATACCCTACACTCTATACCATATACTCTATACCCTACACTCTACACTCTATACCCTACACTCTACACCCTACACTCTATACCCTACACTCTAATCCCAACACTCTACACTCTATACCCTACACTCTATACCCTACACTCTACACTCTATACCTTACACTCTACACTCTATTCCCTACACTCTATACCCTACACTCTATACCCTACACTCTATACCCTACACTCTATACCCTACACTCTACACCCTACACTCTATACCCTACACTCTATACCATACACTCTATACCCTACACTATACACTCTATACCCTACACTCTATACCCTACACTCTAATCCCTAAACTCTACACTCTATACCCTACACTCTATACCCTACACTCTACACTCTCTACCCTACACTCTATACCCTACACTCTATACCCTACACTCTACACTCTATACCCTACACTCTACACTCTATACCCTACACTCTATACCCTACACTCTATACCCTACACTCTATACCATACACTCTATACCCTACACTATATACCCTACACACTATACCCTACACTCTACACTCTATACCCTACACTCTATACCCTACACTCTATACCCTACACTCTACACTCTATGCCCTACACTCTATAGCCTACACTCTACAATCTATACCCTAAACTCTATACCCTACACTCTATACCCTACAGTCTATACCCTACACTCTATACCCTACACTCTACACTCTATACCTTACACTCTACACTCTATTCCCTACACTCTATACCCTACACTCTATACCCTACACTCTATACCCTATACTCTACACCCTACACTCTATACCCTACACTCTAATCCCAACACTCTACACTCTATACCCTACACTCTATACCCTACACTCTACACTCTATACCTTACACTCTACACTCTATTCCCTACACTCTATACCCTACACTCTATACCCTACACTCTATACCCTACACTCTATACCCTACACTCTACACCCTACACTCTATACCCTACACTCTATACCATACACTCTATACCCTACACTATACACTCTATACCCTACACTCTATACCCTACACTCTAATCCCTAAACTCTACACTCTATACCCTACACTCTATACCCTACACTCTATACCCTACACTCTACACTCTCTACCCTACACTCTATACCCTACACTCTATACCCTACACTCTACACTCTATACCCTACACTCTACACTCTATACCCTACACTCTATACCCTACACTCTATACCCTACACTCTATACCATACACTCTAAACCCTACACTATATACCCTACACACTATACCCTACACTCTACACTCTATACCCTACACTCTATACCCTACACTCTATACCCTACACTCTACACTCTATGCCCTACACTCTATAGCCTACACTCTACAATCTATACCCTAAACTCTATACCCTACACTCTATACCCTACAGTCTATACCCTACACTCTATACCCTACACTCTACACTCTATACCTTACACTCTACACTCTATTCCCTACACTCTATACCCTACACTCTATACCCTACACTCTATACCCTATACTCTATACCCTATACTCTACACCCTACACTCTATACCCTACACTCTATACCATATACTCTATACCCTACACTCTACACTCTATACCCTACACTCTACACCCTACACTCTATACCCTACACTCTAATCCCAACACTCTACACTCTATACCCTACACTCTATACCCTACACTCTACACTCTATACCTTACACTCTACACTCTATTCCCTGCACTCTATACCCTACACTCTATACCCTACACTCTATACCCTACACTCTATACCCTACACTCTACACCCTACACTCTATACCCTACACTCTATACCATACACTCTATACCCTACACTCTACACTCTATACCCTACACTCTACACCCTACACTCTATACCCTACACTCTAATCCCTACACTCTATACCCTACACTCTACACTCTATACCCTACACTCTATACCATACACTCTATACCCTACACTCTATACCGTACACTCTATACCCTACACTCTATACCTTACACTCTACACTCTATTCCCTACACTCTATACCCTACACTCTATACCCTACACTCTATACCCTACACTCTACACCCTACACTCTATACCCTACACTCTATACCCTACACTCTATACCCTACACTCTATACCCTACACTCTACACTCTCTACCCTACACTCTATACCCTACACTCTATACCCTACACTCTACACTCTATACCCTACACTCTATACCCTACACTCTATACCCTACACTCTATACCCTACACTCTATACCATACACTCTATACCCTACACTCTATGCCCTACACTCTGAACCCTACACTCTATACCCTACACTCTACTCCCTACACTCTATACCCTACACTCTATACCCTACACTCTACACTCTATACCCTACACTCTATACCCTACACTCTATACCCTACACTCTATACCCTACACTCTACACTCTATACCCTGCACTCTATACCCTACACTCTATACCCTACACTCTATACCCTACACTCTATACCCTACACTCTACACTATATACCCTACACTCTATATCCTACACTCTATACCCTACACTCTATACCCTACACTCTATACCCTACACTCTTTGCCCTACACTCTATACCCTACATTCTATACCCTACACTCTATACCATACACTCTATACCCTACACTCTACACTCTATACCCTACACTCTATACCCTACACTCTATGCCCAACACTCTATACCCTACACTCTACACCCTACACTCTATACCCTACACTCTATACCATACACTCTATACCCTACACTCTGCACTCTATACCCTACACTCTACACCCTACACTCTATACCCTACACTTTAATCCCTACACTCTACACTCTATACCCTACACTCTATACCCTACACTCTACACTCTCTACCCTACACTCTATACCCTACACTCTATACCCTACACTCTACACTCTATACCCTACACTCTACACTCTATACCCTACACTCTATACCCTACACTCTATATCCTACACTCTACACTCCATACCCTACACTCTATACCCTACACCCTATGCCCTACATTCTATACCCTACACTCTACACCCTACACTCTATACCTTACACTCTATACCCTACTCTCTATACCCTACACTCTAAACTCTATACCCTACACTCTATACCCTACACTCTATAACATACACTCTATACCCTACACTCTGTACCCTACAATCTATACCATACACTCTATACCCTACACTCTATACCCTACACTCTATACCCTACACTCTATACCATACTCTCTATACCCTACACTCTATACCGTACACTCTATACCCTACACTCTATACCCTACACTCTATACCCTACACTCTACACCCTACACTCTATACCTTACACTCTATACCCTACACTCTATACCCTACACTCTAAACTCTATACCCTACACTCTACACTCTATACCCTACACTCTATACCCTACACTCTATACCCTACACTCTATACCCTACACTCTACACCTTACACTCTATACCCTACACTCTATACCCTACACTCTAAACTCTATACCGTACACTCTACACTCTATACCCTACACTCTACACTCTATACCCTACACTCTACACTCTATACCCTACACTCTACACTCTATACCCTACACTCTATAACATACACTCTATACCCTACACTCTATACCCTACACTCTATACCATACACTCTATACCCTACACTCTATACCCTACACTCTATACCATACACTCTGTACCCTACACTCTATACCCTACACTCTATACCCTACACTCTATACCCTACACTCTACACCCTACACTCTATACCTTACACTCTATACCCTACACTCTATACCCTACACTCTAAACTCTATACCCTGCACTCTACACTCTATACCCTACACTCTATACCCTACACTCTATACCCTACACTCTATACCCTACACTCTATACCCTACACTCTACACTCTATACCCTACACTCTATACCATACACTCCATACCCTACACTCTATACCGTACACTCTATACCCTACACTCTATACCCTACAATCTATACCCTACACTCTACACCCTACACTCTATACCTTACACTCTATACCCTACACTCTATACCCTACACTCTAAACTCTATACCCTACACTCTACACTCTATACCCTACACTCTATAACATACACTCTATACCCTACACTCTATACCCTACACTCTATACCCTACACTCTACACTCTATACCCTACACTCTATACCATACACTCTACACCATACACTCTATAGCATACACTCTATACCCTACACTCTACACTATATACCCTACACTCTATACCCTACACTCTACACCCTGCACTCTATACCCTACACACTATACCCTACACTCTACACTCTATACCCTACACTCTATACCCTACACTCTATACCCTACACTCTATACCCTACACTCTATAGCCTACAATCTATACCCTACACTCTATACCCTACAGTCTATACCCTACACTATATACCCTACACTCTACACTCTATACCTTACACTCTACACTCTATTCCCTACACTCTATACCCTACACTCTATACCCTACACTCTATACCCTACACTCTATACCCTACACTCTACACCCTACACTCTATACCCTACACTCTATACCATACACTCTATACCCTACACTCTACACCCTACACTCTACACCCTACACTCTATACCCTACACTCTAATCCCTACACTCTACACTCTATACCCTACACTCTATACCCTATACTCTACACTCTATACCTTACACTCTACACTCTATTCCCTACACTCTATACCCTACACTCTATACCCTACACTCTATACCCTACACTCTACAACCTACACTCTATACCCTACACTCTATACCATACACTCTATACCCTACACTCTACACTCTATACCCTACACTCTACACACTACACTCTATACTCTACACTCTAATCCCTACACTCTACACTCTATACCCTACACTCTATACCCTACACTCTATACCCTACACTCTACACTCTCTACCCTACACTCTATACCCTACACTCTATAACATACACTCTATACCCTACACTCTACACCCTACACTCTATACCATACACTCTACACTCTATACCCTACACTCTATACCATACACTCTACACCATGCACTCTATAGCATACACTCTATACCCTACACTCTACACTCTATACCCTACACTCTATACCCTACACTCTACACCCTGCACTTTATACCCTACACACTATACCCTACACTCTACACTCTATACCCTACACTCTATACCCTACACTCTATACCCTACACTCTATACCCTACACTCTACACTCTATAACCTACACTCTATAGCCTACACTCTACAATCTATACCCTACACTCTATACCCTACACTCTATACCCTACAGGCTATACCCTACACTCTATACCCTACACTCTACACTCTATACCTTACACTCCACACTCTATTCCCTACACTCTATACCCTACACTCTATACCCTACACTCTATACCCTACACTCTATACCCTACACTCTACACCCTACACTCTATACCCTACACTCTATACCATACACTCTATACCCTACACTCTACACTCTGTACCCTACACTCTACACCCTACATTCTATACCCTACACTCTAATCCCTACACTCTACACTCTATACCCTACACTCTATACCCTACACTCTACACTCTATACCTTACACTCTACACTCTATTCCCTACACTCTATTCCCTACACTCTATACCCTACACTCTATACCCTACACTCTACACCCTACACTCTATACCCTACACTCTATACCATACACTCTATACCCTACACTCTACACTCTATACCCTACACTCCACACCCTACACTCTATACCCTACACTCTAATCCCTACACTCTACACTCTATACCCTACACTCTATACCCTACACTCTACACTCTCTACCCTACACTCTATACCCTACACTCTGTACCCTACACTCTATACCCTACACTCTACACTCTATACCCTACACTCTACACTCTATACCCTACACTGTATACCCTACACTCTATACCCTACACTCTATACCCTACAATCTACACTCTATGCCCTACACTCTACACTCTATACCCTACACTCTACACTCTATACCCTACACTCTACACTCTATACCCTACACTGTATACCCTACACTCTATACCCTACACTCTATACCCTACACTCTATACCCTACACTCTACACTCTATGCCCTACACTCTACACTCTATACCTTACACTCAACACTCTATTCCCTACACTCTATACCCTACACTCTATACCCTACACTCTATACCCTACACTCTACACCCTACACTCTATACCCTACACTCTATACCATACACTCTATACCCTACACTCTACACTCTATGCCCTACACTCTACACCCTACACTCTATACCCTACACTCTAATCCCTACACTCTACACTCTCTACCCTACACTTTCTACCCTACACTCTATACCCTACACTCTATACCCTACACTCTACACTCTATGCCCTACACTCTACACTCTATACCCTACACTCTATACCCTACACTCTATACCCTACACTCTACACTCTATACCCTACACTCTATACCCTACACTCTATGCCCTACACTCTATACCCTACACTCTATACCCTACACTCTATACCCTACACTCTACACTCTATACCCTACACTCTATACCCTACACTCTATACCCTACACTCTACACTCTATACCCTACACTCTATACCCTACACTCTATGCCCTACACTCTATACCCTACACTCTATACCCTACACTCTATACCCTACACTCTACACTCTATACCCTACACTCTACACTCTATACCCAACACACTATACCCTCCACTCTATACCCTACACTCTAATCCCTACACTCTACACCCTACACTCTATACCCTACACTCTACACTCTATACCTTACACTCTACACTCTATTCCCTACACTCTATACCCTACACTCTCTACCCTACACTCTATACCCTACACTCTATACCCAACACTCTATACCCTACACTCTATACCCTACACTCTATACCCTACACTCTATACCCTACACTCTACACTCTATACCCTACACTCTATACCATACACTCCATACCCTACACTCTATACCGTACACTCTATACCCTACACTCTATACCCTACAATCTATACCCTACACTCTACACCCTACACTCTATACCTTACACTCTATACCCTACACTCTATACCCTACACTCTAAACTCTATACCCTACACTCTACACTCTATACCCTACACTCTATAACATACACTCTATACCCTACACTCTATACCCTACACTCTATACCCTACACTCTACACTCTATACCCTACACTCTATACCATACACTCTACACCATACACTCTATAGCATACACTCTATACCCTACACTCTACACTCTATACCCTACACTCTATACCCTACACTCTACACCCTGCACTCTATACCCTACACACTATACCATACACTCTACACTCTATACCCTACACTCTATACCCTATACTCTACACTCTATACCTTACACTCTACACTCTATTCCCTACACTCTATACCCTACACTCTATACCCTACACTCTATACCCTACACTCTACAACCTACACTCTATACCCTACACTCTATACCATACACTCTATACCCTACACTCTACACTCTATACCCTACACTCTACACACTACACTCTATACTCTACACTCTAATCCCTACACTCTACACTCTATACCCTACACTCTATACCCTACACTCTATACCCTACACTCTACACTCTCTACCCTACACTCTATACCCTACACTCTATAACATACACTCTATACCCTACACTCTACACCCTACACTCTATACCATACACTCTACACTCTATACCCTACACTCTATACCATACACTCTACACCATGCACTCTATAGCATACACTCTATACCCTACACTCTACACTCTATACCCTACACTCTATACCCTACACTCTACACCCTGCACTTTATACCCTACACACTATACCCTACACTCTACACTCTATACCCTACACTCTATACCCTACACTCTATACCCTACACTCTATACCCTACACTCTACACTCTATAACCTACACTCTATAGCCTACACTCTACAATCTATACCCTACACTCTATACCCTACACTCTATACCCTACAGGCTATACCCTACACTCTATACCCTACACTCTACACTCTATACCTTACACTCCACACTCTATTCCCTACACTCTATACCCTACACTCTATACCCTACACTCTATACCCTACACTCTATACCCTACACTCTACACCCTACACTCTATACCCTACACTCTATACCATACACTCTATACCCTACACTCTACACTCTGTACCCTACACTCTACACCCTACATTCTATACCCTACACTCTAATCCCTACACTCTACACTCTATACCCTACACTCTATACCCTACACTCTACACTCTATACCTTACACTCTACACTCTATTCCCTACACTCTATTCCCTACACTCTATACCCTACACTCTATACCCTACACTCTACACCCTACACTCTATACCCTACACTCTATACCATACACTCTATACCCTACACTCTACACTCTATACCCTACACTCCACACCCTACACTCTATACCCTACACTCTAATCCCTACACTCTACACTCTATACCCTACACTCTATACCCTACACTCTACACTCTCTACCCTACACTCTATACCCTACACTCTGTACCCTACACTCTATACCCTACACTCTACACTCTATACCCTACACTCTACACTCTATACCCTACACTGTATACCCTACACTCTATACCCTACACTCTATACCCTACAATCTACACTCTATGCCCTACACTCTACACTCTATACCCTACACTCTACACTCTATACCCTACACTCTACACTCTATACCCTACACTGTATACCCTACACTCTATACCCTACACTCTATACCCTACACTCTATACCCTACACTCTACACTCTATGCCCTACACTCTACACTCTATACCTTACACTCAACACTCTATTCCCTACACTCTATACCCTACACTCTATACCCTACACTCTATACCCTACACTCTACACCCTACACTCTATACCCTACACTCTATACCATACACTCTATACCCTACACTCTACACTCTATGCCCTACACTCTACACCCTACACTCTATACCCTACACTCTAATCCCTACACTCTACACTCTCTACCCTACACTTTCTACCCTACACTCTATACCCTACACTCTATACCCTACACTCTACACTCTATGCCCTACACTCTACACTCTATACCCTACACTCTATACCCTACACTCTATACCCTACACTCTACACTCTATACCCTACACTCTATACCCTACACTCTATGCCCTACACTCTATACCCTACACTCTATACCCTACACTCTATACCCTACACTCTACACTCTATACCCTACACTCTATACCCTACACTCTATACCCTACACTCTACACTCTATACCCTACACTCTATACCCTACACTCTATGCCCTACACTCTATACCCTACACTCTATACCCTACACTCTATACCCTACACTCTACACTCTATACCCTACACTCTACACTCTATACCCAACACACTATACCCTCCACTCTATACCCTACACTCTAATCCCTACACTCTACACCCTACACTCTATACCCTACACTCTACACTCTATACCTTACACTCTACACTCTATTCCCGACACTCTATACCCTACACTCTCTACCCTACACTCTATACCCTACACTCTATACCCAACACTCTATACCCTACACTCTATACCCTACACTCTATACCCTACACTCTATACCCTACACTCTACACTCTATACCCTACACTCTATACCATACACTCCATACCCTACACTCTATACCGTACACTCTATACCCTACACTCTATACCCTACAATCTATACCCTACACTCTACACCCTACACTCTATACCTTACACTCTATACCCTACACTCTATACCCTACACTCTAAACTCTATACCCTACACTCTACACTCTATACCCTACACTCTATAACATACACTCTATACCCTACACTCTATACCCTACACTCTATACCCTACACTCTACACTCTATACCCTACACTCTATACCATACACTCTACACCATACACTCTATAGCATACACTCTATACCCTACACTCTACACTCTATACCCTACACTCTATACCCTACACTCTACACCCTGCACTCTATACCCTACACACTATACCATACACTCTACACTCTATACCCTACACTCTATACCCTACACTCTATACCCTACACTCTATACCCTACACTCTATAGCCTACAATCTATACCCTACACTCTATACCCTACAGTCTATACCCTACACTATATACCCTACACTCTACACTCTATACCTTACACTCTACACTCTATTCCCTACACTCTATACCCTACACTCTATACCCTACACTCTATACCCTACACTCTATACCCTACACTCTACACCCTACACTCTATACCCTACACTCTATACCATACACTCTATACCCTACACTCTACACTCTATGCCCTACACTCTACACCCTACACTCTATACCCTACACTCTAATCCCTACACTCTACACTCTCTACCCTACACTTTCTACCCTACACTCTATACCCTACACTCTATACCCTACACTCTACACTCTATGCCCTACACTCTACACTCTATACCCTACACTCTATACCCTACACTCTATACCCTACACTCTACACTCTATACCCTACACTCTATACCCTACACTCTATGCCCTACACTCTATACCCTACACTCTATACCCTACACTCTATACCCTACACTCTACACTCTATACCCTACACTCTATACCCTACACTCTATACCCTACACTCTACACTCTATACCCTACACTCTATACCCTACACTCTATGCCCTACACTCTATACCCTACACTCTATACCCTACACTCTATACCCTACACTCTACACTCTATACCCTACACTCTACACTCTATACCCAACACACTATACCCTCCACTCTATACCCTACACTCTAATCCCTACACTCTACACTCTATACCCTACACTCTATACCCTACACTCTACACTCTATACCTTACACTCTACACTCTATTCCCTACACTCTATACCCTACACTCTCTACCCTACACTCTATACCCTACACTCTATAACCAACACTCTATACCCTACACTCTATACCCTACACTCTATACCCTACACTCTATACCCTACACTCTACACTCTATACCCTACACTCTATACCATACACTCCATACCCTACACTCTATACCGTACACTCTATACCCTACACTCTATACCCTACAATCTATACCC
The DNA here is from genome assembly GCF_032444005.1 of Ranitomeya imitator. Taxonomy (NCBI): domain Eukaryota; kingdom Metazoa; phylum Chordata; class Amphibia; order Anura; family Dendrobatidae; genus Ranitomeya; species Ranitomeya imitator. Next base: position 8,164 of record NW_027194416.1, on the reverse strand, counting down.
TACACTCTACACCCTACACTCTATACCTTACACTCTATACCCTACACTCTATACCCTACACTCTAAACTCTATACCCTACACTCTACACTCTATACCCTACACTCTATAACATACACTCTATACCCTACACTCTATACCCTACACTCTATACCCTACACTCTACACTCTATACCCTACACTCTATACCATACACTCTACACCATACACTCTATAGCATACACTCTATACCCTACACTCTACACTCTATACCCTACACTCTATACCCTACACTCTACACCCTGCACTCTATACCCTACACACTATACCCTACACTCTACACTCTATACCCTACACTCTATACCCTACACTCTATACCCTACACTCTATACCCTACACTCTATAGCCTACAATCTATACCCTACACTCTATACCCTACAGTCTATACCCTACACTATATACCCTACACTCTACACTCTATACCTTACACTCTACACTCTATTCCCTACACTCTATACCCTACACTCTATACCCTACACTCTATACCCTACACTCTATACCCTACACTCTACACCCTACACTCTATACCCTACACTCTATACCATACACTCTATACCCTACACTCTACACTCTATACCCTACACTCTACACCCTACACTCTATACCCTACACTCTAATCCCTACACTCTACACTCTATACCCTACACTCTATACCCTATACTCTACACTCTATACCTTACACTCTACACTCTATTCCCTACACTCTATACCCTACACTCTATACCCTACACTCTATACCCTACACTCTACACCCTACACTCTCTACCCTACACTCTATACCATACACTCTATACCCTACACTCTACACTCTATACCCTACACTCTACACACTACACTCTATACCCTACACTCTAATCCCTACACTCTACACTCTATACCCTACACTCTATACCCTACACTCTATACCCTACACTCTACACTCTCTACCCTACACTCTATACCCTACACTCTATAACATACACTCTATACCCTACACTCTACACCCTACACTCTATACCATACACTCTACACTCTATACCCTACACTCTATACCATACACTCTACACCATACACTCTATAGCATACACTCTATACCCTACACTCTACACTCTATACCCTACACTCTATACCCTACACTCTACACCCTGCACTCTATACCCTACACACTATACCCTACACTCTACACTCTATACCCTACACTCTATACCCTACACTCTATACCCTACACTCTATACCCTACACTCTACACTCTATACCCTACACTCTATAGCCTACACTTTACAATCTATACCCTACACTCTATACCCTACACTCTATACCCTACAGGCTATACCCTACACTCTATACCCTACACTCTACACTCTATACCTTACACTCCACACTCTATTCCCTACACTCTATACCCTACACTCTATACCCTACACTCTATACCCTACACTCTATACCATACACTCTATACCCTACACTCTACACTCTGTACCCTACACTCTACACCCTACACTCTATACCCTACACTCTAATCCCTACAGTCTACACTCTATACCATACACTCTATACCCTACACTTTACACTCTATACCTTACACTCTACACTCTATTCCCTACACTCTATTCCCTACACTCTATACCCTACACTCTATAGCCTACACTCTACAATCTATACCCTACACTCTATACTCTACACTCTATACCCTACATGCTATACCCTACACTCTATACCCTACACTCTACACTCTATACCTTACACTCCACACTCTATTCCCTACACTCTATACCCTACACTCTATACCCTACACTCTATACCCTACACTCTATACCATACACTCTATACCCTACACTCTACACTCTGTACACTACACTTTACACCCTACACTCTAATCCCTACAGTCTACACTCTATACCCTACACTCTATACCCTACACTTTACACTCTATACCTTACACTCTACACTCTATTCCCTACACTCTATTCCCTACACTCTATACCCTACACTCTATACCCTACACTCTACACCCTACACTCTATACCCTACACTCTATACCATACACTCTATACCCTACACTCTACACTCTATACCCTACACTCCACACCCTACACTCTATACCCTACACTCTAATCCCTACACTCTACACTCTATACCCTACACTCTATACCCTACACTCTACACTCTCTACCCTACACTCTATACCCTACACTCTGTACCCTACACTCTATACCCTACACTCTACACTCTATACCCTACACTCTACACTCTATACCCTACACTGTATACCCTACACTCTATACCCTACACTCTATACCCTACAATCTACACTCTATGCCCTACACTCTACACTCTATACCCTACACTCTACACTCTATACCCTACACTGTATACCCTACACTCTATACCCTACACTCTATACCCTACAATCTATACCCTACACTCTACACCCTACACTCTATACCTTACACTCTACACCCTACACTCTATACCCTACACTCTAATCCCTACAGTCTACACTCTATACCCTACACTCTATACCCTACACTTTACACTCTGTACCTTACACTCTACACTCTATTCCCTACACTCTATTCCCTACACTCTATACCCTACACTCTATACCCTACACTCTACACCCTACACTCTATACCCTACACTCTATACCATACACTCTATACCCTACACTCTACACTCTATACCCTACACTCCACACCCTACACTCTATACCCTACACTCTAATCCCTACACTCTACACTCTATACCCTACACTCTATACCCTACACTCTACATTCTCTACCCTACACTCTATACCATACACTCTGTACCCTACACTCTATACCCTACACTCTACACTCTATACCCTACACTCTACACTCTATACCCTACACTGTATACCCTACACTCTATACCCTACACTCTATACCCTACAATCTACACTCTATGCCCTACACTCTACACTCTATACCCTACACTCTACACTCTATACCCTACACTGTATACCCTACACTCTATACCCTACACTCTATACCCTACAATCTATACCGTACACTCTACACCCTACACTCTATACCTTACACTCTATACCCTACACTCTATACCCTACACTCTAAACTCTATACCCTACACTCTACACTCTATACCCTACACTCTATAACATACACTCTATACCCTACACTCTATACCCTACACTCTATACCCTACACTCTACACTCTATACCCTACACTCTATACCATACACTCTACACCATACACTCTATAGCATACACTCTATACCCTACACTCTACACTCTATACCCTACACTCTATACCCTACACTCTACACCCTGCACTCTATACCCTACACACTATACCCTACACTCTACACTCTATACCCTACACTCTATACCCTACACTCTATACCCTACACTCTATACCCTACACTCTATAGCCTACAATCTATACCCTACACTCTATACCCTACAGTCTATACCCTACACTATGTACCCTACACTCTACACTCTATACCTTACACTCTACACTCTATTCCCTACACTCTATACCCTACACTCTATACCCTACACTCTATACCCTACACTCTACACTCTATACCCTACACTCTAATCCCTTCACTCTACACTCTATACCCTACACTCTATACCCTACACTCTACACTCTATACCTTACACTCTACACTCTATTCCCTACACTCTATACCCTACACTCTATACCCTACACTCTATACCCTACACTCTACACCCTACACTCTATACCCTACACTCTATACCATACACTCTATACCCTACACTCTACACTCTATACCCTACACCCTACACTCTATACCCTACACTCTAATCCCTACACTCTACACTCTATACCCTACACTCTATACCCTACACTCTATACCCTACACTCTACACACTCTACCCTACACTCTATACCCTACACTCTATACCCTACACTCTATACCCTACACTCTACACTCTATACCCTACACTCTACACTCTATACCCTACACTCTATACCCTACACTCTATACCCTACACTCTATACCCTACACTCTAATCCCTACACTCTACACTCTATACCCTACACTCTATACCCTACACTCTACACTCTATACCTTACACTCTACACTCTATTCCCTACACTCTATACCCTACACTCTATACCCTACACTCTATACCCTACACTCTATACCCTACACTCTATACCCAACACTCTACACCCTACACTCTATACCCTACACTCTATAACATACAATCTATACCCTACACTCTACACTCTATACCCTACACTCTACACTCTATACCCTACACTCTACACTCTATACCCTACACTCTATACCCTACACTCTATACCCTACAATCTATACCATACACTCTATACCCTACACTCTATACCCTACACTCTATACCCTACACTCTATACCATACACTCTATACCCTACACTCTATACCGTACACTCTATACCCTACACTCTATACCCCACACTCTATACCCTACACTCTACACCCTACACTCTATACCTTACACTCTATACCCTACACTCTATACCCTACACTCTAAACTCTATACCATACACTCTACACTCTATACCCTACACTCTATACCCTACACTCTATACCCTACACTCTATACCCTACACTCTATACCCTACACTGTATACCCTACACTCTATACCCTACACTCTATACCCTACACTCTACACTCTATACCCTACACTCTATACCCTACACTCTATACCCTACACTCTACACTTTATGCACTACACTCTATACCCTACACTCTATACCCTACACTCTGTACCCTACACTCTACACCCTACACTCTATACCCTACACTCTATACCATATACTCTATACCCTACACTCTACACTCTATACCCTACACTCTACACCCTACACTCTATACCCTACACTCTAATCCCAACACTCTACACTCTATACCCTACACTCTATACCCTACACTCTACACCCTACACTCTATACCCTACACTCTATACCATACACTCTATACCCTACACTCTACACTCTATACCCTACACTCTACACCCTACACTCTATACCCTACACTCTAATCCCTACACTCTACACTCTATACCCTACACTCTATACCCTACACTCTATACCCTACACTCTACACTCTCTACCCTACACTCTATACCCTACACTCTATACCCTACACTCTGTACCCTACACTCTACACCCTACACTCTATACCCTACACTCTATACCATATACTCTATACCCTACACTCTACACTCTATACCCTACACTCTACACCCTACACTCTATACCCTACACTCTAATCCCAACACTCTACACTCTATACCCTACACTCTATACCCTACAGTCTACACTCTATACCTTACACTCTACACTCTATTCCCTACACTCTATACCCTACACTCTATACCCTACACTCTATACCCTACACTCTACACCCTACACTCTATACCCTACACTCTATACCATACACTCTATACCCTACACTCTACACTCTATACCCTACACTCTACACCCTACACTCTATACCCTACACTCTAATCCCTACACTCTACACTCTATACCCTACACTCTATACCCTACACTCTATACCCTACACTCTACACTCTCTACCCTACATTCTATACCCTACACTCTATACCCTACACTCTACACTCTCTACCCTACACTCTATACCCTACACTCTATACCCTACACTCTACACTCTATACCCTACACTCTATACCCTACACTCTATACCCTACACTCTATACCCTACACTCTATACCATACACTCTATACCCTACACTCTATACCCTACACTCTATCCTACACACTATACCCTACACTCTACACTCTGTACCCTACACTCTATACCCTACACTCTATACCCTACACTCTACACTCTATACCCTACACTCTATAGCCTACACTCTACAATCTATACCCTACACTCTATACCCTACACTCTATACCCTACAGTCTATACCCTACACTCTATACCCTACACTCTACACTCTAAACCTTACATTCTACACTCTATTCCCTACACTCTATACCCTACACTCTATACCCTATACTCTACACCCTACACTCTATACCCTACACTCTATACCATATACTCTATACCCTACACTCTACACTCTATATCCTACACTCTACACCCTACACTCTATACCCTACACTCTAATCCCAACACTCTACACTCTATACCCTACACTCTATACCCTGCACTCTACACTCTATACCTTACACTCTACACTCTATTCCCTACACTCTATTCCCTACACTCTATACCCTACACGCTACACCCTACACTCTATACCCTACACTCTATACCATACACTCTATACCCAACACTCTACACTCTATACCCTACACTCTACACCCTACACTCTATACCCTACACTCTAATCCCTACACTCTATACCCTACACTCTACACTCTATACCCTACACTCTATACCATACACTCTATACCCTACACTCTATACCGTACACTCTATACCCTACACTCTATATCTTACACTCTACACTCTATTCCCTACACTCTATACCCTACACTCTATACACTACACTCTATACCCTACACTCTATACCCTACACTCTACACCCTACACTCTATACCCTACACTCTATACCCTACACTCTATACCCTACACTCTACACTCTCTACCCTACACTCTATACCCTACACTCTATACCCTACACTCTACACTCTATACCCTACACTCTATACCCTACACTCTATACCATACACTCTATACCCTACACTCTATACCCTACACTCTGAACCCTACACTCTATACCCTACACTCTACTCCCTACACTCTATACCCTACACTCTATACCCTACACTCTACACTCTATACCCTACACTCTATACCCTACACTCTATACCCTACACTCTACACTCTATACCCTACACTCTACACTCTATACCCTGCACTCTATACCCTACACTCTATACCCTACACTCTATACCCTACACTCTATACCCTACACTCTACACTATACACCCTACACTCTATACCCTACACTCTATACCCTACACTCTATACCCTACACTCTATACCCTACACTCTTTGCCCTACACTCTATACCCTACACTCTATACCCTACACTCTATACCATACACTCTATACCCTACACTCTACACTCTATACCCTACACTCTATACCCTACACTCTATGCCCAACACTCTATACCCTACACTCTACACCCTACACTCTATACCCTACACTCTATATCATACACTCTATACCCTACACTCTACACTCTATACCCTACACTCTATACCCTACACTCTATACCCTACACTCTATACCCTACACTCTACACTCTATATCCTACACTCTCTACCCTACACTCTACACTCTATACCCTACACTATATACCCTACACTCTAATCCCTACACTCTACACTCTATACCCTACACTCTATATCCTACACTCTACACTCTATACCATACATTCTATACCCTACACTCTATACCATACACTCTATACCCTACACTCTACACCCTACACTCTATACTCTACACTCTATACCCTACACTCTATACCCTACAATCTACACCCTACACTCTATACCCTACACTCTATACCCTACACTCTATACCCTACACTCTATACCCTACGCTCTACACTCTATACCCTACACTCTATACCCTACACTCTATACCCTACACTCTATACCCTACACTCTACACTCTATATCCTACACTCTCTACCCTACACTCTACACTCTATACCCTACACTTTATACCCTACACTCTAATCCCTACACTCTACACTCTATACCCTACACTCTATACCCTACACTCTACACTCTATACCCTACACTCTATATCCTACACTCTACACTCTATACCATACATTCTATACCCTACACTCTATACCATACACTCTATACCCTACACTCTACACCCTACACTCTATACCCTACACTCTATACCCTACACTCTATACCCTACACTCTATACCCTACACTCTACACCCTACACTCTATACCCTACACTCTATACCATACACTCTATACCCTACACTCTACACTCTATACCCTACACTCTACATCCTACACTCTATACCCTACACTCTAATCCCGACACTCTACACTCTATACCCTACACTCTATACCTTACACTCTACACTCGCTACCCTACACTCTATACCCTACAATCTATAACATACACTCTATA